>NC_138142.1:410000-1122500 GCF_964188305.1 Podarcis bocagei | reverse complement strand
CTATCTATCTATCTATCTATCTATCTATCTATCTCTATCTATCATCTATCTATCTATCTATCTATCTATCTATCTATCTATCTATCTATCTATCTATCTATCTATCCATCTAATCTATCATCTATCTATATCTACCTATCATCTATCTATCTATCTATCTATCTATCTATCTATCTATCTATCTATCTATCTATCTATCTATCATCTATCTATCTATCTATCTATCTAGCTCTATCTATCTATCTATCTATCTATCTATCTATCTATCTATCTATCTATCTATCTCTATCTATCTATCTATCTATCTATCTATCATCTATCTATCTATCTATCTATCTATCTATCATCTATCTATCTATCTATCTATCTATCTATCTATCTATCATCTATCTCTCTCTATCTATCATCTATCTATCTATATCTATCTATCATCTATCTATCTATCTATCTCTATATCTATCTATCTATCTATCTATCTATCTATCTATCTATCATCTATCTATCTATCTATCTATCATCTATCATCTATCTATCCATTTAATCTATCATCTATCTATATCTACCTATCATCTATCTATCTATCTATCTATCTATCTATCTATCATCTATCTATCTATCTATCTATCTATCTATCTATCATCTATCTATCTATCTATCATCTATCTATCTATCTATCATCTATCTATCATCTATCTATCTATCTATCTATCTATCTATCTCTCTCTCTCTCTCTCTCTATCTATCATCTATCTATCTCTATCTATCATCTATCTATCTATCTATCATCTATCTATCTATCTATCTATCTATCTATCTATCTATCTATCATCTATCTATCTATCTATCATCTATCTATCTATCTATCTATCTATCTATCTATCTATCTATCATCTATCTACCTATCCATCTAATCCATCATCTATCTATATTTACCTATCATCTATCTATCATCTATCTATCTATCTATCTATCTATCTATCTATCTATCTATCTATCTATCATCTATCATCTATCTATCTATCTATCTATCTATCTATCTATCATCTATCTATCTATCTATCATCTCTGTCTACTCTGACAGGGTCATCTCAGGACTCTTGCACACCACACAGTGAAAGCCCTTTGATATTCACCTCCCAGAGCTACAGTTCCCAGCATGGTTTAACAGCCCACCCCTCTTCACAAGGAGCTCTGGGAATTGTAGCTCGGGTGTGTGTGGTGGGGGTGGAGTGTTGCCTAACAAACTGCCAGGATTCTTGGGGAGGAAGCCATGGCTGTTTAAAGTGTTATTGTGGCACTTTAAAGGGAGGGTATGAAGGGGTTTCAGTCACAGAGAGGTCCCTTTCCCCATGGGCTCTTCCTGATCCTCTCCCATAGAGATGCAGGGAGTGGGCATTCTGTGCTCAGAGAAACTGCTCTGCCACCCCCCCCAACCAGGCACCCCAGGAAGCCTCTCTTTCTCTCTCTCCTCCCCAGTTAAAGGACAAATGGAGGGAGCTGCCCCCAAACACATTTCAAGTCCCTCTTGGCTGGAGCTTGAACAGCTGCAACTGCTAGTTCTTAAAGGTTACAGAGTGGGGAGCAGGGATCTGTCGTCCTTCCAATGTTGCCGAAATGCAACTCCCAGCTCCCTCTCTGGCTGCTAAGGCTGATGGGAGTTTAACTCCAAGAAAGCCTGGCAGGTCATGGGCTCCTCACCCATCTCCAGTGAGCCTCTGCATCTTGCACAGCCAGCCCCTCCCCCAGCTTTGCCCTTTCCAGGCCAGGAGGTGGCGAGGCCTCTGGGCACCCTTCCAGGCACCCACCAATGTAGTTCATGATAAATCCCTGCCCTTTTCCAAAGATGAGCCCAGCCGGGTCCGAGTGGAACTGGATGGTCAAGTCTGGCGTGGAGGAGTAGAGTTTCTGAGGCCCACTGCTGCCCAGGTAGTGTCCCAAGATGTGGGTGCTGACGTCGTCTCCATCATAGACAGTGAGGATATCGCTGTTGCTCAGGTTCAGACTGTGCCGGGGGACGGGGAATGGGCAGGCAGAGAAAGAGAGGGTCACCGTGAGAGGAGTCCTTCTGGATCATCTGGTCTGGGCTCCAACCTCCTTCCCACAGTGGCCAAGAAGCTTCCTCCAGGCTGCCCACAAAGCAGGACATCAAGCATTTGCCTCTGATAAACCAATATTCAATGCTATATTGCCTCTGAACTTGGAAACTCCATGATCTGCTGCCATAGGAAGGAGCGGGAGGAGTGGCTACTAGACGTCCCTGCTGCGAATGTGTCTCAGCAACAGCAAGAACACCAAAGGAGCCGTGCAGGATCATAGAATCATAGAATCATAGAATCATAGAGTTGGAAGAGACCACAAGGGCCATCGAGTCCAACCCCCTGCCAAGCAGGAAACACCATCAGAGCACTCCTGACATATGGTTGTCAAGCCTCTGCTTAAAGACCTCCAAAGAAGGAGACTCCACCACACTCCTTGGCAGCAAATTCCACTGTCGAACAGCTCTTACTGTCAGGAAGTTCTTCCTAATGTTTAGGTGGAATCTTCTTTCTTGTAGTTTGGATCCATTGCTCCGTGTCTGCTTCTCTGGAGCCGCAGAAAACAACCTTTCTCCCTCCTCTATGTGACATCCTTTTATATATTTGAACATGGCTATCATATCACCCCTTAACCTCCTCTTCTCCAGGCTAAACATGCCCAGCTCCCTTAGCCGTTCCTCATAAGGCATCGTTTCCAGGCCTTTGACCATTTTGGTTGCCCTCCTCTGGACACGTTCCAGTTTGTCAGTGTCCTTCTTGAACTGTGGTGCCCAGAACTGGACACAGTACTCCAGGTGAGGTCTGACCAGAGCAGAATACAGTGGCACTATTACTTCCCTTGATCTAGATGCTATACTCCTATTGATGCAGCCCAGAATTGCATTGGCTTTTTTAGCTGCTGCGTCACACTGTTGGCTCATGTCAAGTTTGTGGTCAACCAAGACTCCTAGATCCTTTTCACATGTACTGCTCTCAAGCCAGGTGTCCCCCATCTTGTCCCCCTGATCCATCTTGTAGGATCAGGCTCAAAGCCTCTCTGGCCCAGCATCCTGCTTCCCACATAGGCCAGTCCAATGCTTTCAGGAAGTGCGCAGGCTGAGCATGAAGGAAGTAGCTCTCCTTTGCTGTTACTCAGCCCTTCTGGATCAGACCAAAGGCTCATCTAGAGGTATATTTTGGAACATGCCCTATTCTTTTGATCATAATTGGTCTTAACTAGTTTTAATATTGTATTTTTGAGTGGTTGTTACCCACTCAGGGACCTCAAAATGGAGAGGTGGAGAAGAAATCTAATCTTGTTGTCTGTGTGCTTGCTTGATCTGCGTAGCTCAGTTGGTAGAGCATGAGACTCTTAAAGTTTTTAGTGTTTGATGTTGTAACTGTGTTTTTACTATTTTTTGTTGGGAGCTGCCAAGAGTGGCTGGGGCAACCCTGTCAGATGGGTGGCTTATAAATAATAGAAATTAATAAAAACAACCACCACCACCACCATCCCAGGGATGCAGGTTCAAGCCCCAAGCTGGGAAAAAAGATTCCTGCACTGCAGGGGGTTCGACTAGATGACTCTTGTGGTCCCTTACAACTCTACAGTTCTATGATTTAGACATCTTAAGATACTGTAATCAAATTTCAGATGAAGGAGCAGATTTTCTTCTATTTTTCGAAACAATTGAACTCCATTTGGACCCAGGATGGTGGAACAAACTTGTCAGAACAGGGGTTTTCTCTGTCTTGACCTTAGACTGGTTCTGGACTTCGCTTCTTGAGTTGCCCCTGTGTTTTTACTATGGAATTGCTTTTTGGATTGCCCTGAGTGTGGACTTGGGGCAGCTGGGTCCCACAAGCAGTAGTGAAGGCCACCAACTTGGATGGCTTTAAAGGAGGATTAGATAAATCAATGTGCCTAAGGCTGTCAATGGCTACTAGTCACAATAGCTATGTTCTGCCTTAACGGTTCAGAATGTGCCTCTGAATGTGCAAGTAGCGTGGGGTGGGGGGAGCACTGCTGTTGCTCTGGGGTCCTTCTTGCAGGATTCCTGTGGGGAACTGGTTGGGAAGATGATGATCGAGATGGGCCCTCAGCCTGATCCAACAGGCTCTTCTGCTGCTCTTAGCAGGCTGCTGTTTATGTCTGGATGCTGTTTATGTCTGGTGGATGGAATATTTTAAAACTGCACTGTTTTTAAAATTTTGGTTTTCTTAGAGTTCCTGGGCAATGCTAGAAACTGCCAGTACTTTGTATGTTGACACTGGAAAGCAGATGTCAAGGTTGAGCCCTGCTGTACATGAAGCCTGGAAATCAAGTGCTGCAGTTTCCCAGAACAACTCAAAAGTTTGCTCAGACCTGTTTTGATCAGAGGCAGAAGTGGGATGCACATCCAGATCACTAGGAGAAGTTGCTTTTACGAGCCCCCTTGGCCCCCTGAGCTAGTTTGCCTTAATGGTAGACAAGCAGGGAAGAACCAAGCCAAGTAGGCATGACTTGCAAATTGATGAAATCCAAAATGCAAAGCAAGACTGTTCCCCAAGGGCATGGGAAAATAAAACTCGGATGTCCCTGTGCCTTTAAAAGAAGTCAAATGGAAATGGATTACAAATATCAAATAAATAAGTATGCCTTCTGTTGTTTTATGCTTGTACTATGTTTTAAACTTCATGGATCCATCCCCTTCATGGATCACTGCCTTGCCGTGGCAAAGGGGCTTGAATAGGTCAGAGTAGCTATGAACTATGCCGAGCAGGGCACCCAAGATGAACAGGTCATAGTGGGGAGTTTTGACCAAACGTGATCCACCTGGAGGAGGAACCGGCAAGCCACTCCAGTATCCCTGCCAAGAAAACTCCATGGACAAAGACAACAGGCACCAAAAAGTTATGACGCTGGAAGATGAGCCCCTCAGGTCGGAAGGCGTCCAACATGCTACTGAGGAAGAGCAGAGGACAAGTACAAGTAGATTCAGAGCTGATGAAGCCAAAGCCGAAAGGACGCTCAGTTGCGGATATGCCTGGAAGCGAAAGGAAAGTCCAATGCTGTAAAGAAAAATATTGCATAGGAACCTGGAATGTAAGAACCATGAACCTTGGTAAGTTGGATGTGGTCAAAAATGAGATGGCAAGAATAAATATTGACATCCTGGGCATCAGTGAACTAAAATGGACGGGAATGGGCGAATTCAGTTTGGATGACCATCATATCTACTACTGTGGGCAAGAAACCCATAAAAGAAATGGAGTGGCCTTCATAGTCAACAAAAGAGTGGTGAAAACTGTACTGGGATGCAATCTCAAAAATGATAGAATGATCTTGATACGAATCCAAGACAGACCTTTTAACATCACAGTAATCCAAGTTTATGCACCAACTACTGGTGCTGAAGGAACTGAAATTGAGCAATTCTATGAAGACTTACAACACCTTATAGAAGTGACACCAAAGAAGGATGTTCTTCTCATTATAGAGGATTGGAATGCTAAAGTAGGGAACCAAGAGATAAAAGGAACAACTGGCAAGTTTGGCCTTGGAGATCAAAACGAAGCAGGGCAAAGGCTAATAGAGTTCTGTCAAGAGAACAAGCTGGTCATCACAAACACGCTTTCCCAACAACACAAGAGATGACTCTACACATGGACATCACCAGATGGGCAGCATCAAAATCAGATTGATTATATTCTCTGCAGCCAAAGATAGAGAAGCTCTATACAGTCAGCAAAAACAAGACCTGGAGCTGACTGTGGCTCAGATCATCAGCTTCTTATAGCAAAATTCAAGCTTAAACTGAAGAAAGTAGGAAAAACCACTGGGCAGGTAAGATACAATCTAAATCAAATCCCTTATGAATACACAGTGGAAGTGAGGAACAGGTTCAAGGATTTATATTTGCTGGACAGAGTGCCTGAAGAACTATGGATGGAGCCTCGTAACATTATACAGGAGGCAGCAACGAAAACCATCCCAATGAAAAGGAAATGCAAGAAAGCAAAGTGGCTGTCCAACGAGGCCTTACAAATAGCGGGGGAGAGAAGGCAAGCAAAATGCAAGGGAGATAGTGAAAGATACAGGAAATTGAATGCAGATTTCCAAAAAATAGCAAGGAGAGACAAGAAGGCCTTCTTAAATGAGCAATGCAAAGAAATAGAGGAAAACAGCAGAATGGGAAGAACCAGAGATCTGTTCAAGAAAATTGGAGATATGAAAGGAACATTTTGTACAAAGATTACCATAATAAAGGACAAAAGTGGTAAGGACCTAACAGAAGCAGAAGACATCAAGAAGAGGTGGCAAGAATACACAGAGGAATTATACCAGAAAGATATGGATACCAGAAAGATATGGATGTACATCACAGATAGTGTGGTTGCTGACCTTGAGCCAGACATCCTGGAGAGTGAAGTCAAATGGGCCTTAGAAAGCACGGCAAATAACAAGGCCAGTGGAAGTGATGATATTCCAGCTGAAGTACTTAACATTTTAAAAGATGAGGTTGTTAAGGTGCTACACTCAGTATGCCAGCAAGTTTGGAAAACTCAGCAGTGGCCAGAGGATTGGAGAAGATCAGTCTACATCCCAATCCCAAAGAAAGGCAGTGCCAAAGAATGCTCCAACTACCGCACAATTGCACTCATTTCGCACGCTAGCAAGGTTATGCTTAAAATTCTAGAAGGAAGGCTCAAGCAGTATGTGGACCGAGAATTCCCAGAAGTGCAAGCTGGATTTAGAAGAGGCAGAGGAACCAGAGACCAAATTGCAAACATGCGCTGGATTATGGAGAAAGCTAGAGAGTTCCAGAAAGACATCTACTTCTGCTGCATTGACTTTGCAAAAGCCTTTGACTGTGTAGGCCACAGCAAACTATGGCAAGTTCTTAAAGAAATGGGAGTTCCTGATCACCTCATCTGTCTCCTGAGAAATCTCTATAGAATGGACTTCCGGAGGCGGCGCGAAATAAGTAATGGCGGTCCTCTTTGCGCTGCGAAGAGGGGCTCCGCAGAAAAGGGTCGTTCGCTGCGGCAAAGCGACGACCCATTAAGATAAACCACGAGCAGAATGAGCTCGTGGCCGTGGGATCCGGCGGGCACCTAGAGCGACCCCCAAAACGAAGAAGGGTCCCCGTAAGGGGGTCCGGAAGCGCGGAGGGGAAGCGGTGCTGTGGATTCATCGCTCTTTCTGCGGGAGTGAAGCCGCGCGGCTGTTGCTGATGAGCGCCGACCTTTCTTCCTTAAGAATTGGATTCTAAATCATCTACTCGTGAGTAGGAAGAGTATTAATTTCGGGACTACAAAGTAAAAATTTGGCTGAAAGCGGGAGACGAGAAAAAGGAAGTCCGTCTCCCGGTAGTGCTTAGAGATCAAAGGCAAAGGAACTGACAAGCTGGAAGCAGTGAAAAGGGATTTAAAGACGGGAAGCTTCATGCGTCTGGTGGAGTTGGTAACTGAAGGGAAAGGCAAGCTTTTATTTTTCTATCTGTTACTGTGTTGATTTTACTTGAGGATCCTCTCCCTTACTGGACTTTTAAGACTTTAAAAACCCCAGTCCCGGGCTTGCAGGGGGTAAAAAGCTTCTTTGTGGATACAAATACAAAGTTGAAACGGATACATAGAGGCATCATTGGTGGATACAATTAAATAACCGTATCTTGCATCTCCAGATAAACTATTGGGACAATATTGAAAGGGCTTTGCCAGTGGAAAAAAAGTTTTCTTTGAGGACTATTGTTAATTTACTTAACTGCAGGAACTTTAATGGCGACTGAACTTTCTTCCTTCTTTCCTGAACTGTAACAACACTCCCTCTAGTGGAGTTTGGGATTTACAAATTCCTGAGAACCAACTTTGTTTTGACTCTCTGTGGCTTGGTTATCTACTTTGAGGCCTGTCTTTCTCATGGAACATTTGACAGTTTGACCTTGAATCCAAAGGCAGGTGTGGGATGAGTGGTCTACCGAAGACAAGAGCTGCGTCGAAAGCAGGAAAAGGCCAATTAGTACAAACAACTCTGATTTCCCAGGCTCGCAGATCTTCAGTCCCTGCTGTTTTACAGGGAGCTGTATCCTCAGCAACAGCTCCATCTAAGGAAGCCGAACAGCCAACAACTGAGGATATGGCAGCAGGGGGATCTGGATCTCTTTTAGAGGAAATGCTACAACAATTTGAGTTTGTAGGGCAGCAGTTGAAGAAGGAGCAAAAAGGGTTTTCTTGTGTGTGTGTGTGTTTCTTGTGGCTGATTAGCTGTTTTCCCTGTGTAAAGGTCAGAGGGGGCAGGGTTTCTGTTGAGGCAGGGGATTAGCTGTGGGAGGAGCTTATCAGAGTTTGTAGGGCAGCAGTTGAAGAAGGAGCAAAAAGGGTTTTCTTGTGTGTGTGTGTTTCTTGTGGCTGATTAGCTGTTTTCCCTGTGTAAAGGTCAGAGGGGGCAGGGTTTCTGTTGAGGCAGGGGATTAGCTGTGGGAGGAGCTTATCAGAGTTTGTAGGGCAGCAGTTGAAGAAGGAGCAAAAAGGGTTTTCTTGTGTGTGTGTGTGTTTCTTGTGGCTGATTAGCTGTTTTCCCTGTGTAAAGGTCAGAGGGGGCAGGGTTTCTGTTGAGGCAGGGGATTAGCTGTGGGAGGAGCTTATCAGAGTTTGTAGGGCAGCAGTTGAAGAAGGAGCAAAAAGGGTTTTCTTGTGTGTGTGTGTGTTTCTTCTGGCTGATTAGCTGTTTTCCCTGTGTAAAGGTCAGAGGGGGCAGGGTTTCTGTTGAGGCAGGGGATTAGCTGTGGGAGGAGCTTATCAGAGTTTGTAGGGCAGCAGTTGAAGAAGGAGCAAAAAGGGTTTTCTTGTGTGTGTGTGTGTTTCTTGTGGCTGATTAGCTGTTTTCCCTGTGTAAAGGTCAGAGGGGGCAGGGTTTCTGTTGAGGCAGGGGATTAGCTGTGGGAGGAGCTTATCAGAGTTTGTAGGGCAGCAGTTGAAGAAGGAGCAAAAAGGGTTTTCTTGTGTGTGTGTGTGTTTCTTGTGGCTGATTAGCTGTTTTCCCTGTGTAAAGGTCAGAGGGGGCAGGGTTTCTGTTGAGGCAGGGGATTAGCTGTGGGAGGAGCTTATCAGAGTTTGTAGGGCAGCAGTTGAAGAAGGAGCAAAAAGGGTTTTCTTGTGTGTGTGTGTGTTTCTTGTGGCTGATTAGCTGTTTTCCCTGTGTAAAGGTCAGAGGGGGCAGGGTTTCTGTTGAGGCAGGGGATTAGCTGTGGGAGGAGCTTATCAGAGTTTGTAGGGCAGCGGCGCGCGCCTATCGGCACGCGCAGTTATATCCATCTTTTAGATTTAGGGGAGCTAGTCTCAAACGTTTGTTGGGGGAGACCTAGGTTTTTTTTGTGGGCGAAGTTATTTGTCCTGTCTTCAAGCTTTTTATGATGGAGGACCTCTGTAGCCACCCCCAACAACACGATCTCAAGATGGAAGGGGAGGGAACAGCTGCAGTCGCCTGCGATTCCTGCGCAATGTTTGCCATCTTGCCAAAGGTTGCAGGCAGCTTCACCTGCAGCAATTGCATGTTGATTGCCCTTTTAAAAGACAAAGTCCAGCAACTGGAGGAACGTGTAGCTACGCTCCAAAGAATTAGAGAGCTGGAGCTCTTCTTGGAAGCAACAGAGCACACCGTCCCCACCAAGGAGGAGACAGGGGACTCCCCTGAGAAGGAGGCTAGTTCATCAACACAGGAGCCAGATATATGGAGAAACGTGACTCAAAGAAGTAGGAGGCCCAGGGTTCACTCTGATTGTTTAGAAATACACAATCGCTTTGAGGTCCTCTCCCCTAGCATGGAAGACGAAGAGCAGACTCCATTTGAGGATCTCTCCCTCATTACAGTCGATCAGGTATATGAAGACGAGCAGCAAAGTCAGTCCTCAGGGAATGTGCAGGCGACCTTGGAACGGACAGCTCACGGAAGAACCCCGACCAAACCTAAGAGGAGGCGTGTAGTGGTGATAGGGGATTCCCTGCTGAGGGGAACAGAAGCAGTGATCTGTGGGCCTGACAAGATGTCTCGGGAAGTGTGCTGTCTCCCCGGGGCTAAGATCCAAGATGCAACTGAACGACTGCAAGGAATCATAAAACCCACTGACAAATACCCCTTCCTCTTGGTTCATGTGGGAACCAATGACACTGCAAGCAATAGCCTCCAGAAGATCAAAAGAGACTACGAGGCTCTCGGCAGGAAATTGAAGCAACTAAATGCACAAATTGTCATCTCGTCTGTCCTCCCAGTTGAACGACGTGGCCCAGGGAGAGAGGGGAAAATAGTGGAAGTGAACAGCTGGCTTCGCAAATGGTGTAAACAGGAACGGTTTGGATTCTTAGATCACGGACTGCAGTTTCTTGAAGATGGACTTCTGGCAAGTGATGGGCTGCACCTCACAACGGTTGGGAGGAATGTTTTTGCCAAAAATCTCAGAAACCTCATCAGGAGGGCTTTAAACTGACTAATGTGGGGGAGGGAGACAGTGCTCCTGAAGGTAGGAGTCTATCAATTAATGAAGATGATCATCCAAATGTCATAGACCAAATGGAGCAAACAGCACGCGGACCTAGTGGTGGGAGGAAAAAATCCTTAAATAAGAGACACGGGGGAATGATTAATGGACTTCAATGTCTGTACACTAATGCGCAAAGCATGGGAAATAAACAAGATGAGCTTGAGCTCTTGGTACAGCAAACTAAATATGACATAATAGGCATCACTGAAACCTGGTGGGATAAGTCCCACGATTGGAATGTAATAATGGGGGGATACAATCTATTTCAGAGAAACAGACCAGACAAGAAAGGAGGAGGAGTGGCGTTATATGTCAGGGATGTGTATACCTGTGAAGAGATCCAAGATTTAGAACCTCAAAGCCAATGTGAGAGCATTTGGGTCAAAATTAAGGGAGAGAAGAATAACAGAGACCTCATTGTGGGAGTTTACTATAGATCCCCAAGCCAAACGGAGGACATAGATGATGCCTTCCTGGAACAGATGGCCAAGCATGCAAAAGGAAGGGAGATAGTAGTAATGGGGGACTTCAATTACCCGGATATTTGTTGGGCGTCAAACTCAGCCAAGAGCATAAGGTCAAACAGATTCCTCACTGGCCTTGCAGACAACTTCATTGTCCAGAAAGTGGGAGAAGCAACAAGAGGAACAGCCATTTTAGATCTGGTCCTAACCAATGTTGATGACCTGGTTAGTGGGGTAGAAGTGGAAGGATCATTAGGCGCGAGTGATCATGCTCTTCTGAAGTTTACTATACAGCGGAAAGGAGCAGCCAAGCATACTAGGACTCAATTTCTTGACTTTAAGAAAGCCGACTTCATAAAACTTAGGGAAGTGCTGGGTGAGATCCCATGGACAGCAATACTAAAAGGAAAGGGAGTTCATGATGGCTGGGAGTTTGTTAAGAGGGAGATAGTAAAAGCACAACGTCAGGCAATACCAATGAGACGGAAACATGGAAGGTGCCTAAAGAAGCCAGGGTGGCTATCTAAAGAACTTTTAACTGAATTAAGATTAAAAAAGGATGTGTACAAAAAATGGAAAAGGGGGGAAACCACCAAAGAGGAATTCAAACAAATAGCCAGCACGTGTAGACACAAAGTCAGAAAAGCTAAAGCACAGAATGAACTCAGGCTTGCTAGAGAGGTTAAAAGCAACAAAAAAGGCTTTTATGGGTATGTTCGTAGCAAAAGGAAGAACAAAGAAACAGTGGGGTCACTCAGAGGAGAAGATGGTGAAATGCAAACAGGGGACACAGAAAGGGCTGAACTCCTCAATGCCTTCTTTGCCTCAGTCTTCTCCGATAAAAAAAACAATGCCCGACCTGAAGAATTTGGAGCAAATGATTCAGCAAAGGAAACACAGCCCAGAATAACTAAGGAGACAGTACAAGAATATTTGGCTAGTTTAGATGTATTCAAGTCTCCAGGGCCAGATGAACTGCATCCAAGAGTATTAAAAGAACTGGCAGATGTGATCTCAGAACCACTGGCAGTCATCTTCGAGAAATCCTGGAGAACAGGCGAAGTCCCGGCAGACTGGAGGAGGGCAAATGTTGTCCCTATTTTCAAAAAGGGGAAAAGAGAGGACCCAAATAATTACCGCCCAGTCAGTCTGACATCAATAGCAGGGAAGATTCTGGAGCAGATCATTAAGCAAACAGTCTGTGAGCACCTAGAAAGGAATGCTGTGATCACCAATAGTCAGCATGGATTTCTGAAAAATAAGTCATGTCAGACTAACCTGATCTCGTTTTTTGACAGAATTACAAGCCTGGTAGATGAAGGGAACTCAGTGGATATAGCCTACCTTGATTTCAGTAAGGCATTTGACAAGGTGCCCCATGATATTCTTGCAAAGAAGCTGGTAAATTGCGGTCTTGACTCTGCTACCACTCAGTGGATTTGTAACTGGCTGACTGACCGAACCCAAAGGGTGCTCATCAATGGTTCCTCTTCATCCTGGAGAAGAGTGACTAGTGGGGTGCCACAGGGTTCTGTCTTGGGCCCGGTCTTATTTAACATCTTTATCAACGACTTGGATGATGGACTCAAGGGCATCCTGATCAAATTTGCAGATGACACCAAACTGGGAGGGGTGGCTAACACCCCAGAGGACAGGATCACACTTCAAAACGACCTTGACAGATTAGAGAACTGGGCCAAAACAAACAAGATGAATTTTAACAGGGAGAAATGTAAAGTATTGCACTTGGGCAAAAAAAATGAGAGGCACAAATACAAGATGGGTGACACCTGGCTTGAGAGCAGTACATGTGAAAAGGATCTAGGAGTCTTGGTTGACCACAAACTTGACATGAGCCAACAGTGTGACGCGGCAGCTAAAAAAGCCAATGCAATTGTGGGCTGCATCAATAGGAGTATAGCATCTAGATCAAGGGAAGTAATAGTGCCACTGTATTCTGCTCTGGTCAGACCACACCTGGAGTACTGTGTCCAGTTCTGGGCACCACAATTCAAGAAGGACACTGACAAACTGGAACGTGTCCAGAGGAGGGCAACCAAAATGGTCAAAGGCCTGGAAACGATGCCTTATGAGGAACGGCTAAGGGAGCTGGGCATGTTTAGCCTGGAGAAGAGGAGGTTAAGGGGTGATATGATAGCCATGTTCAAATATATAAAAGGATGTCACATAGAGGAGGGAGAAAGGTTGTTTTCTGCTGCTCCAGAGAAGCGGACACGGAGCAATGGATCTAAACTACAAGAAAGAAGATTCCACCTAAACATTAGGAAGAACTTCCTGACAGTAAGAGCTGTTCGACAGTGGAATTTGCTGCCAAGGAGTGTGGTGGAGTCTCCTTCTTTGGAGGTCTTTAAGCAGAGGCTTGACAACCATATGTCAGGAGTGCTCTGATGGTGTTTCCTGCTTGGCAGGGGGTTGGACTCGATGGCCCTTGTGGTCTCTTCCAACTCTATGATTCTATGATTCTATGAATTTGCAATTTTGAACAAAAAGGTTGACGACCAAACTGCTAAAATTGACCTAGCTACATCCTCAATTACTAAACTTTCTGAACAGGTGGCTAAGCACTCACAGGATATTGGGAGTTTAAAGGACGCTACATCTGAAAATCGGAAATTGGCCGAGGCTGCGAATGAAAAAGCAGGCCAAGCAATTCAGAAAGCGGATGAATTGAAAGGAGAAGTAAGGCCGCTTTACAAACACGTCAGCGACCAGCAGGCCTACCTGTCTATGGTGGAACTGAGAAACAGGGAAAATAATTTGAGATTACGCTCTATCCCAGAGATTGAGAAAGAGGACTTGACTGGCTTTTTGACAGCATAATTTTCTAAATTCTGGGGTATAGAAGAAGATACAGATTTTAAAATAACAACTGCATTCAGACTGGGAAGAGTTGCCAGGAAGGACAGGCCTAGAGACTGTTTGATCATTTTAAGGACCAAGCAAGAGAGAGACAAACTACTTGACCTACATTTTAATAAAGCACTTGAGATCCAGGACAGAAGAGCTCAAATTTACAAGGATATTCCTAAACAACTACTGGATCTCAGATCAAACTACACTGACCTAGCTGGGCTTTTGAGAAGCAACGGAATACCCTACAGGTGGGAGTTTCCACAAGGCCTATCATTCAACTACATAGGAAAGAAGATTAAAATCAAAACGAAAGAGGACAGCCAGAAGTTTCTGCACGACCACGGAGAAGACCTGCAGAAGGGAATAGCAGGTCCTTGGCCTCCACCTGAGTCTGGGAAAGTGCCAGCACCCTCGGATTTAGACAAGAAAGAAGACACCCCATAAAGAGCAACAACAGATTAATACAGGATGTCTCTACAGCTGTATAGTTGGAACATTAATGGCGCGAATTCCCCGGAGAAACGCAAAAGGATTTTCCATATTTTGAAGAAGGAACATTTGGATATAATCTGTCTGCAAGAAACCCACGTGACCAGGCTTCACAGGAAAGTGTTAATAAACAAAAGACTAGGCCAAGAATTTATCTCATCAGACAGAGTTAAAAAGAGAGGAGTGGTGATCTATGCAAAAGAGAATCTATCACCAAAATTTTTGTTTAAAGATGAACAAGGAAGAATCCTGGCAATTGAAATACAAATCCAAGGAGAAAAAGTTTTGATATTAGGAATTTACGCACCAAATGAGGGGAAATCAGAATTCTACAAGAAGCTTCATGAGACATTACTGGATTATCTGGACTATTCTAACATCATTATGATGGGAGACATGAATGGGGTGGTCTCTACCTATATGGATAAGTCACAGAACCAGAACCTGACCAAAGATGGAAGACTACCAAAGACTTTTTTCGAACTAACTGACAATATGGATTTGATTGATCTATGGAGGACGAGAAACCCCCTAGGTAAAGAAGGAACTTTCTTTTCTGAGGCCCATCTGTCATGGACAAGAATCGACCAAATCTGGACAACTAGAGGTCTGGCACCTAAGACCACAAGAGTAGAAATCTGCCCAAAGACATGCTCCGACCATAACGCTATGAAAATAGAAATGAGATTTACTACTGCCGATTCCTTCAGATGGAAAATGAATGACAACCTGCTAAGAGATCAAGAGATTGTAAAGAAGGCCCAAAAAATTTTAAAGGACTACTTTGAAATTAACCTCAACACCTCGGTGGAAAAAAGAATAATCTGGGACGCAAGTAAAGCTGTTATGAGAGGGTTTCTGATACAACAAAATACGATCAAGAAAAAACTTTGGAATGGGAAAAAGGATAAGATATTAGAGAAGATAGCAGCCGGAGAGAAAAAATTAAGACTAAATCCAAAATCAAAAGAGACTTTAAGAGAAATTAAATTTCACCAGTCACAATATATGAAACTGATCAACCAAGAAGTGGAATGGAAAATTAAACAAATGAACCAAAGATCTTTTGAATCTGCGAATAAATGTGGGAAGCTGTTAGCTTGGCAGTTGAAAAAGAGACAAAAATTAAACTATGTTACCAATTTAGAAGTGGAAGGAAAAAATATTCAGAAACCAGGAGAAATTAGAAAGTGCTTCCAGAAATATTTCAAAAAACTGTACACCCAAGGGCCTGAGGAAGTGGCTGAGATAGAACAATTTCTGAAAGATAATGGCCTACCAGAATTATCTCAAGAGAAGAGATCAATCTTGAATTGTAAAATAACACAACAGGAAATTGAGGTTGCCATACAGAACATGCAGTTAGGCAAATCCCCAGGCCCTGATGGACTTACCTCCAAGTACTACAGGATGTTAAAGGACTATTTGACACAACCATTAGTGGAGGTTTGCAACCAGATTATGGGGGGAGGGAGGGCACCAGATACGTGGAAAGAAGCATTCATCACTCTGATACCTAAAGTGGAAACTGAAAAGACTCAACTTAAGAATTACCGTCCCATCTCACTCCTGAACGTGGATTACAAAATATTTGCAGACATTTTGGCAAATAGATTTAAAAAGGTCTTAAATGAAGTAATTCATAAGGACCAAGCAGGCTTTCTCCCTGGTAGACATTTGTTTGATAACACCAGGAACATTATTGATATTCTGGAACTTTTACAAACAAATATTAACACTAAAGCAGTGTTAATTTTTATTGATGCGGAGAAAGCCTTTGACAATATTTCTTGGAAATTTATGAAGAGAAACTTGGAAGGGATGGGAGTGGGAAGGGGGTTTGAGAACGGAATAGAAGCAATCTATTCCGAACAAAAAGCTAAGTTGATAGTGAACAATGTGGTGACAGAAGAACTTCAGATTGAAAAAGGAACACGCCAGGGGTGCCCCCTGTCCCCTTTATTGTTTATTTCAGTCCTGGAGGTTTTGCTGAACATGATAAGGAAGGATCGGCAGGTACAAGGAATACGGGTCGGAGTGAAACAATATAAACTGAAAGCATTTGCAGATGACTTGGTTTTAACATTACAGGAGCCAGAATCTAGTACAAAAAGAGTTTTAGAACTGATACAGAAATTTGGTCGGGTGGCGGGTTTCAAGTTGAACAAACAAAAAACTAAGGTGTTAGGGAAAAATTTGACAGCTACTGAAACAGAAGAGTTTCAGAAGGAAACAGAACTAAACATTGTTAAAAAAGTGAAATACCTGGGGGTTAATCTCTCTTCCAAGAACTTGAATCTATTTAAAGATAATTACGAGAAATGCTGGTTAGAAGTTAAAAAAGATTTAGAAATTTGGTCAAGACTGAAGTTATCCTTGTTAGGCCGAATTGCAGCTATAAAAATGAACGTTTTGCCAAAGATGTTGTTTTTGTTTCAGGCCTTACAGATTGTGGACAGAGTGGAATGTTTTGGAAAGTGGCAGAAGGATATCTCTAAATTTGTCTGGCAGGGCAAAAAGCCCCGAATAAAGTTTAAAATACTAACTGATGCAAAGGAGAGAGGGGGATTTGCCCTGCCGGACTTAAGGATATATTATGAAGCTGCAGCCTTCTGCTGGTTGAGAGATTGGATTTTGTTGGAAAACACTGATGTCCTGGATCTGGAAGGCTTTAATAACTCGTTAGGTTGGCATGCGTATTTGTGGTATGACAAGGCAAAAACACATGGAATGTTTAAAAACCATATTGTCAGGAGAGCAATATTTATGGTCTGGAAAAAATACAAAGACTTATTAGAAAGCAAAACTCCGAGGTGGGTATCACCAATAGAGGCCAAGGCTCGGAAAAAACCCAATATGGAGGCCGGATGGCCGAAATATTGGGAAATAATAGAGAACATTGGAGATAATTGGAGGTTGCAGAGCTTTGAAAGGTTAAAGGGTAAGGTGCAAGATTGGTTTCACTATGCCCAAATTAATGAGGTTTTTAAGCTAGATAAAAAAACAGGATTTCAGGTGGAAAAATCGAAACTTGAGACAGAATTGTTAGAACCAAAGACCAAGCTATTATCGAGAATGTATAACTTGCTGCTTAAATGGAACACACAGGACGAGACAGTTAAATCAGCCATGATAAAATGGGCTCAGGACATTGGTTATAACATCATGTCTGAGGACTGGGAAAGGTTATGGACCACCGGTATGAAGTTTACGGCATGTAATGCCTTGAAAGAAAACATTATGAAAATGGTATACAGGTGGTACATGACCCCAGTCAAGCTTGCTAAGATTTACCATTTGTCCGATAATAAATGCTGGAAATGTAAGGAGGCTGAAGGGACATTCTTTCACCTCTGGTGGACCTGCCCAAGAGTGAAGGCCTTCTGGGAAATGATATATAACGAGTTAAAAAAGGTGCTTAAATACACCTTCCCTAAGAGACCGGAAGCATTCCTCCTGGGCATTGTCGGCCAGAAGGTGTCAAAGAAGGATAGAACTCTTTTCATGTACGCTACTACTGCAGCAAGGATTCTTATCGCTAAGCATTGGAAGACTCAAGATTTGCCCACACTGGAGGACTGGCAGACGCAACTGATGAACTACATGGAACTAGCCGAGATGACTGCAAGGATCCGAGATCTGGGAGAAGAAGCTATGGAGGAGGATTGGAAAAAATTTAAGGACTATTTGCAAAAGTATTATAAGTTATATGAAACTTAAGACGCCGTACGATTTGGAATGTTAGCCCCAGCAACAAAAGTGGTTTATATAAGAAATTGGATAATTTTTATGAAAGAATTAAGGTTTAAATGGGTAAAAATGACAATATGCTATATTTTAAGAGTAAATGGAAAACAAGAGATTTAAACTTAAATTGCAATTGAAAGTAAAAAAGAAACACATGAAACAAGGTTATAATTTGCTGATAAATTTTATTGTTAAGAATGCATTATGCGGGAGATGTGGGGAAGTCCGATAGAATTCTGAAATAAGTTGATGAAATGGTTGAGATTCTCTGTCTTTTTCTTTCTTTTTACTGTTTATGTTCTTTCTTTTCTATCTGTAATTTGGAAAAAACGCAATAAAAATTATTATAAAAAAAAAAAAACAGTTTCTATCCAAGAGCTGTGGCCTTTTTGAATGCTGTAACTCGATAGTGTGACCTGGGAGTTTGATGGGTGTGGTGTGGGTGTGGCTGGAATGTGGTTTGTTTGGTTGTTGTTGTTGTTTTGCTTTTGATGTTTTAAGGGATGGCATCCAATTTCGTTGCACTTTGTACAATGTTGCACTTGTGTAATGACAATAAAGAATCTATTCTATTCTATTCTATTCTAGAATTCATCATGCGAAAGGCTGGGCTGGATGAATCCCAAGCCAGAATTAAGATTACCGGAAGAAATATCAACAACCTCAGATATGCTGATGACACAATCATGATGGCAGAAAGTGAGGAGGAGTTAAAGAAGCTCTTAATGAGGGTGAGAGAGGAGAGCGCAAAATATGGTCTGAAGCTCAACATCAAAAAAGTGAAGATCATGGCCACTGGTCCCATCACCTCCTGGCAAACAGAAGGGGAAGAATCATAGAATCATAGAATCATAGATTCATAGAATCATAGAGTTGGAAGAGACCACAAGGGCCATCGAGTCCAACCCCCTGCCAAGCAGGAAACACCATCAGAGCACTCCTGACATATGGTTGTCAAGCCTCTGCTTAAAGACCTCCAAAGAAGGAGACTCCACCACACTCCTTGGCAGCAAATTCCACTGTCGAACAGCTCTTACTGTCAGGAAGTTCTTCCTAATGTTTAGGTGGAATCTTCTTTCTTGTAGTTTGGATCCATTGCTCCGTGTCCGCTTCTCTGGAGCAGCAGAAAACAACCTTTCTCCCTCCTCTATGTGACATCCTTTTATATATTTGAACATGGCTATCATATCACCCCTTAACCTCCTCTTCTCCAGGCTAAACATGCCCAGCTCCCTTAGCCGTTCCTCATAAGGCATCGTTTCCAGGCCTTTGACCATTTTGGTTGCCCTCCTCTGGACACGTTCCAGTTTGTCAGTGTCCTTCTTGAACTGTGGTGCCCAGAACTGGACACAGTACTCCAGGTGAGGTCTGACCAGAGCAGAATACAGTGGCACTATTACTTCCCTTGATCTAGATGCTATACTCCTATTGATGCAGCCCAGAATTGCATTGGCTTTTTTAGCTGCCGCGTCACACTGTTGGCTCATGTCAAGTTTGTGGTCAACCAAGACTCCTAGATCCTTTTCACATGTACTGCTCTCAAGCCAGGTGTCACCCATCTTGTATTTGTGCCTCTCATTTTTTTTGCCCAAGTGCAATACTTTACATTTCTCCCTCTTAAAATTCATTTTGTTTGTTTTTGCCCAGTTCTCTAATCTGTCAAGA
The DNA here is from genome assembly GCF_964188305.1 of Podarcis bocagei. Classification (NCBI taxonomy): domain Eukaryota; kingdom Metazoa; phylum Chordata; class Lepidosauria; order Squamata; family Lacertidae; genus Podarcis; species Podarcis bocagei. The sequence continues at coordinate 1,102,727 of NC_138142.1, read as the reverse complement.
TCGTTTTGAAGTGTGATCCTGTCCTCTGGGGTGTTAGCCACCCCTCCCAGTTTGGTGTCATCTGCAAATTTGATCAGGATGCCCTTGAGTCCATCATCCAAGTCGTTGATAAAGATGTTAAATAAGACCGGGCCCAAGACAGAACCCTGTGGCACCCCACTAGTCACTCCTCTCCAGGATGAAGAGGAACCATTGATGAGCACCCTTTGGGTTCGGTCAGTCAGCCAGTTACAAATCCACTGAGTGGTAGCATAGTCAAGACCGCATTTTACCAGCTTCTTTACAAGAATATCATGGGGCACCTTGTCAAATGCCTTGCTGAAATCAAGGTAGGCTACATCCACTGAGTTCCCTTCATCTACCAGGCTTGTAATTCTGTCAAAAAACGAGATCAGGTTAGTCTGACATGACTTATTTTTCAGAAATCCATGCTGACTATTGGTGATCACAGCATTCCTTTCTAGGTGCTCACAGACTGTTTGCTTAATGATCTGCTTCAGAATCTTCCCTGCTATTGATGTCAGACTGACTGGGCGGTAATTATTTGGGTCCTCTCTTTTCCCCTTTTTGAAAATAGGGACAACGTTTGCCCTCCTCCAGTCTGCCGGGACTTCGCCTGTTCTCCAGGAATTCTCAAAGATGACTGCCAGTGGTTCTGAGATCACATCTGCCAGTTCTTTTAATACTCTTGGATGCAGTTCATCTGGCCCTGGAGACTTGAATACATCTAAACTAGCCAAATATTCTTGTACTATCTCCTTAGTTATTCTGGGCTGTGTTTCCTTTGCTGAATCATTTGCTCCAAATTCTTCAAATCATTTGCTTCCAAATTCTTTTAGTATTGCTGTCCATGGGATCTCACCCAGCACTTCCCTAAGTTTTATGAAGTCGGCTTTCTTAAAGTCAAGAAATTGAGCCCTAGTATGCTTGGCTGCTCCTTTCCGCTGTATAGTAAACTTCAGAAGAGCATGATCACTCGCGCCTAATGATCCTTCCACTTCTACCCCACTAACCAGGTCATCAACATTGGTTAGGACCAGATCAAAAATGGCTGTTCCTCTTGTTGCTTCTCCCACTTTCTGGACAATGAAGTTGTCTGCAAGGCCAGTGAGGAATCTGTTTGACCTTATGCTCTTGGCTGAGTTTGACGTCCAACAAATATCCGGGTAATTGAAGTTCCCCATTACTACTATCTCCCTTCCTTTTGCATGCTTGGCCATCTGTTCCAGGAAGGCATCATCTATGTCCTCCGTTTGGCTTGGGGATCTATAGTAAACTCCCACAATGAGGTCTCTGTTATTCTTCTCTCCCTTAATTTTGACCCAAATGCTCTCACATTGGCTTTGAGGTTCTAAATCTTGGATCTCTTCACAGGTATACACATCCCTGACATATAACGCCACTCCTCCTCCTTTCTTGTCTGGTCTGTTTCTCTGAAATAGATTGTATCCCCCCATTATTACATTCCAATCGTGGGACTTATCCCACCAGGTTTCAGTGATGCCTATTATGTCATATTTAGTTTGCTGTACCAAGAGCTCAAGCTCATCTTGTTTATTTCCCATGCTTTGCGCATTAGTGTACAGACATTGAAGTCCATTAATCATTCCCCCGTGTCTCTTATTTAAGGATTTTTTCCTCCCACCACTAGGTCCGCGTGCTGTTTGCTCCATTTGGTCTATGACATTTGGATGATCATCTTCATTAATTGATAGACTCCTACCTTCAGGAGCACTGTCTCCCTCCCCCACATTAGTCAGTTTAAAGCCCTCCTGATGAGGTTTCTGAGATTTTTGGCAAAAACATTTCTCCCAACCGTTGTGAGGTGCAGCCCATCACTTGCCAGAAGTCCATCTTCAAGAAACTGCAGTCCGTGATCTAAGAATCCAAACCGTTCCTGTTTACACCATTTGCGAAGCCAGCTGTTCACTTCCACTATTTTCCCCTCTCTCCCTGGGCCACGTCGTTCAACTGGGAGGACAGACGAGATGACAATTTGTGCATTTAGTTGCTTCAATTTCCTGCCGAGAGCCTCGTAGTCTCTTTTGATCTTCTGGAGGCTATTGCTTGCAGTGTCATTGGTTCCCACATGAACCAAGAGGAAGGGGTATTTGTCAGTGGGTTTTATGATTCCTTGCAGTCGTTCAGTTACATCTTGGATCTTAGCCCCGGGGAGACAGCACACTTCCCGAGACATCTTGTCAGGCCCACAGATCACTGCTTCTGTTCCCCTCAGTAGGGAATCCCCTATCACCACTACACGCCTCCTCTTGGGTTTGGTTGGGGTTCTTCCGTGAGCTGTCCGTTCCAAGGTCGCCTGCACATTCCCTGAGGACTGACTTTGCTGCTCGTCTTCATATGCCTGATCGACTGTAATGAGGGAGAGATCCTCAAATGGAGTCTGCTCTTCGTCTTCCATGCTAGGGGAGAGGACCCCAAAGCGATTGTGTATTTCTAAACAATCAGAGTGAACCCTGGGCCTCCTACTTCTTTGAGTCACGTTTCTCCATATATCTGGCTCCTGTGTTGGTGAACTAGCCTCCTTCTCAAGGGAGTCCCCTGTCTCCTTGGTGGGCACGGTGTGCTCTGTTGCTTCCAAGAAGAGCTCCAGCTCTCTAATTCTTTGGAGCGTAGCTACACGTTCCTTCAGTTGCTGGACTTTGTCTTTTAAGAGGGCAATCAACATGCAATTGCTGCAGGTAAAGCTGCCTGCAACCTTTGGCAAGATGGCAAACATTGCGCAGGAATCGCAGGCGACTGCAGCTGTTCCGTCCCCTTCCATCTTGAGATCGTGTCGTTGGGGGTGGCTACAGAGGTCCTCCATCATAAAAAGCTCGAAGACAGGACAAATAACTTCCCCCACAAAAAAAACCCTAGGTCTCCCCCAACAAACGTTTGAGACTAGCTCCCCTAAATCTAAAAGAGAGACTCTAAAGGAGACTCCCGTGCAGTGAGAGGCAGAAACGATTGGGCGTCAAACAACTCTTATGTTGGCAACGCTTTAAGAAACGCCCACAGACAGATTCTACGAGTGACTAAGGGCAGCCACGCAAATATGGGCTGCGTAGTCCGGAGGGTTTAACCAGGCAATCCGATGCTCAAACGGAGCAGGATTACGCACGAGTAACTCCCAACCACTACAGAAATCAATAAAAAAGAACAGCAAAAAAGAAGAAGAAAGAACAGAAGCGGCAGGCAAAGCTCATGGCATGAAGATCAGTGAATCTCTGCATGGCAAGCAGACAGGGGACAATATCAGAAACTGGTAACCCCTCACTGGTCTCACTTCTAAATTCAACACAGTAGCAGAGCTTCTATTGGCCAGCAGAGGGTGCTGCTCTTCAGTAAATTCAAACTTTCCCCTTCAACTCAGAGTTGATTGCAAATATTTGGGCGTGGGGGCAGGTGGAGTCAAGGAGAAACACCAGTCTGCCAGCCAGCCAGAAAAGAGCCACGCCATGTTCTTGTGTCTTTATCAGTAGGAATCAGCAGCAGCCCAAAGCATTCACAGTTATCACCATCTGCTAATGTCTGCACACTAAATTGTGACTTCCAGAACACCACGGGGTTCTCAGTTCTGTTTAATAATTTTAAGGTCCTGATGCTGGTGGCAGGAGATGGGTGAAGGAGAGATGCAGAAGCTGCAATAAAAAGTCCCCTGGAGGGAGCAATGGGAAGGGCTAGCAGAGCACCATCTAAGACATGGGTAGGCAAAGGGGTGCCCTCCAGATGTTGCTGGATTACAACTCCCACAATCCCTGGTGCCACTGGGCTGATGAGAATAAGAATCCCAAGAACATTTGGAGAGCACCATGTTGGCTACCCTTGGTCTAAGATGTAAATTGCACCAAACCGTGCTGGTCCACAACAGGAGAGAGAGCACTTGGAAGTCACCTGTTGTGAAGATCTCAAAATATCCCAAGGGCTGCCACATGGAAGACGGAGCAAGCCTGTTTTCTGCTGTTCCAGAAGGGAAAACTGGAACCAATGGATTCATATGATAAGAAAGGAGGTTCTGACGCAACATTAGGAATAACATTCTGGTGGTAAGAGGTACTCGACTGTGGAATAGGTTCCCTTGGAAGCTTCCTCATTGGGTGGGCATCTGTCAGAGACTCTTTAGCTGTGATTCCTGAATTTCAGGGGGCTGAACTAGATGACACTTGGGGTACCTTGCAACTCTACAAGTCTATGATTCTGTCTCCCTTGCATGGAATTCTGCCTTGCTCAGATCTGCCCCCACTCCTTGCCTCAGCCCATACAGCTGCTGAGGCTCCCTCCTCATCCTTGGCTGTGTGCCAGCTTAGCTGGGAATTTGATTAAAGTTCTTCTTGGAAGCCACTTGGATAATCCCACTGGAAAGCTGACATTTTATAGTAAATCGTGGCTTCCTGTCAAAAGACTGTTTTCCTGGTGACATTTATGCCTGGTAACACACAGTCCCTTCTTAGACACAAAGTCAGAAAAGCTAAAGCACAGAATGAACTCAGGCTTGCTAGAGAGGTTAAAAGCAACAAAAAGGCTTTTATGGGTATGCTCGTAGCAAAAGGAAGAACAAAGAAACAGTGGGGTCACTCAGAGGAGAAGATGGTGAAATGCAAACAGGGGACACAGAAAGGGCTGAACTCCTCAATGCCTTCTTTGCCTCAGTCTTCTCCGATAAAGAAAACAATGCCCGACCTGAAGAATTTGGAGCAAATGATTCAGCAAAGCAAACACAGCCCAGAATAACTAAGGAGATAGTACAAGAATATTTGGCTAGTTTAGATGTATTCAAGTCTCCAGGGCCAGATGAACTGCATCCAAGAGTATTAAAAGAACTGGCAGATTTGATCTCAGAACCACTGGCAGTCATCTTTGAGAATTCCTGGAGAACAGGCGAAGTCCCGGCAGACTGGAGGAGGGCAAATGTTGTCCCTATTTTCAAAAAGGGGAAAAGAGAGGACCCAAATAATTACCGCCCAGTCAGTCTGACATCAATAGCAGGGAAGATTCTGGAGCAGATCATTAAGCAAACAGTCTGTGAGCACCGAGAAAGGAATGCTGTGATCACCAATAGTCAGCATGGATTTCTGAAAAATAAGTCATGTCAGACTAACCTGATCTCGTTTTTTGACAGAATTACAAGCCTGGTAGATGAAGGGAACGCAGTGGATGTAGCCTACCTTGATTTCAGCAAGGCATTTGACAAGGTGCCCCATGATATTCTTGTAAAGAAGCTGGTAAAATGCGGTCTTGACTATGCTACCACTCAGTGGATTTGTAACTGGCTGACTGACCGAACCCAAAGGGTGCTCATCAATGGTTCCTCTTCATCCTAGAGAAGAGTGACTAGTGGGGTGCCACAGGGTTCTGTCTTGGGCCCGGTCTTATTCAACATCTTTATCAACGACTTGGATGATGGACTCAAGGGCATCCTGATCAAATTTGCAGATGACACCAAACTGGGAGGGGTGGCTAACACCCCAGAGGACAGGATCACACTTCAAAACGACCTTGATAGATTAGAGAACTGGGCAAAAACAAACGATGAATTTTAACAGGGAGAAATGTAAAGTATTGCACTTGGGCAAAAAAAAATGAGAGGCACAAATACAAGATGGGTGACACCTGGCTTGAGAGCAGTACATGTGAAAAGGATCTAGGAGTCTTGGTTGACCACAAACTTGACATGAGCCAACAGTGTGACGCGGCAGCTAAAAAAGCCAATGCAATTCTGGGCTACATCAATAGGAGTATAGCATCTAGATCAAGGGAAGTAATAGTGCCACTGTATTCTGCTCTGGTCAGACCTCACCTGCAGTACTGTGTCCAGTTCTGGGCACCACAGTTCAAGAAGGACACTGACAAACTGGAACGTGTCCAGAGGAGGGCAACCAAAATGGTCAAAGGCCTGGAAACGATGCCTTATGAGGAACGGCTAAGGGAGCTGGGCATGTTTAGCCTGGAGAAGAGGAGGTTAAGGGGTGATATGATAGCCATGTTCAAATATATAAAAGGATGTCACATAGAGGAGGGAGAAAGGTTGTTTTCTGCTGCTCCAGAGAAGCGGACACGGAGCAATGGATCCAAACTACAAGAAAGAAGATTCCACCTAAACATTAGGAAGAACTTCCTGACAGTAAGAGCTGTTCAACAGTGGAATTTGCTGCCAAGGAGTGTGGTGGAGTCTCTTTCTTTAAGCAGAGGCTTGACAACCCTATGTCAGGAGTGCTCTGATGGTGTTTCCTGCTTGGCAGGGGGTTGGACTTGATGGCCCTTGTGGTCTCTTCCAACTCTATGATTCTATTATTCTTTTCTCCTAAGAGCTGAGGAGAGCACAACTTAAATGGGTTCACACAGAGAGCAAAAACCTTCTGATTCTGAGGACTGCTGCAAATACGACAAACAGACACTGCAGACTGGAAAAGGTCCTACCCTGGATTAGAAGGCTGACCAAAGATTTGGAGAGGGAAGGGTGGGAGGGATCTTCCTTCAAGCTTCCTTCAAGGGTGGATGTAAATTGCCCTCTTCTTATTCTCAAATCACAGGTCAGCCAGAAAGGGTCGTGCTACTGCTACCCGCACACCTGCCAACCACTACTGTTTGTGACCTGCAGAGCTGTGAAATCCAAATCCCCAAAGCCAGCAACTGGCATGTCATTGGCCCGAAGCGCAACGCAAGAGGGCACCCTTGCAGGGGTGGGGCGAGGGGACCTGCTGTCCTCTGACTGGAGCTGGCAGCCACCATTTAGATGTGGTTGCCAGGCTGTTGTAGTAGTTGCAGACTCTTCAGAAGCAGCAGCTGGTTCAGAGGATGGGCCCTATATTGCATGTGAAATAAGCATAATGTCTGCAGTCTTGAACTGGGAAGCCCCTTTGGTCCCCTTGAAATCTCCAGGTGCTCCTTCCAGAGGTGGAAAGCCTGCAGCTCACACTTGCAACTTTTCCGCAGTGTCCACATGACATCACTGGTATAAAAAGGATAGCCTGTATTCCCTACCCCCAATCCCTTAATCCAGATTTTCCCTATCCATGACAAATCCAATGCATTATTTAAAACAAACAAACAAACAGACAGACAGACAGACAGACAGACAACCCATGCAGTTGCTGGCAGCTCTTTTGCAATTATCTATGTGACCTGTTTGTGATGCTAAGCCCCCATCTGGAGTCCTCCCAACTCTGGGGTGCCTTCATCTCCAGCTGCTCTTTGGCCCCTGGCAACTAATTCCCAAGGATAAAATGCAGTCGTCCAATGAATATTCCTAAATGGCAGCTTCGCTCAGAAATACACAAATAAATTGGGTCTCCTGCTACATGTTTAATTTCTTAACATCCGAATCATAGTTAGATCCCATCTATGAATTTCAGAGCAGTGTCCATAATTGTTTCCCCATTTCTTCCTCCCAATAAGCCTGCAGTGTAGGCCAGACCAAGAGAGAGGGGTTGAGCTTCATGGCTGGAGTTGGGGCCTTTCCTCACCTATTTACCTCTCTGTTGAATGTTAGGAGGGCATAGGAAAATATCTGCGTGTCTGTCTCTGTACCTAGACAGGGGAAGAGGAATGATTGGCCAGGCAGGGCCAGACTCTGGTAATATGGTACCCTGAGCAAGGACAACGTTGGGCACCACCCACTAAATATTTCTTATTTTCACAATAATTCCTTTTGGTGCAGTTGCTTTTTATGGATCTTCTCAGTAGATACTCGTATCAATATAGGGATGATGATGCTCCTCTTCTGCTCAGTGCCCTGGGGGGGGGGGGCTGCCCGCAATGCCCTGAGTCTGCTTCTGGGCCAGGGAGACAGCTGTGCCAGCATTGGTCTGCCAGCCCCGCCCTGGTGCAGAGGCCGTCTGTTTGCCTCCATGCTGCAGTCAGAAATCTCAGCTTGGTGTTAGATGGGAGGCGTGTGGATTTATTGCAAGACAAAGACCCATCAGGCTTAAATAAATGGAAGGCGGGTATTTACAAAGCCTTCAGTGAGCTCAAGTGGTAAATAAAGTTGTGGAACTAGCTCTTGCCTAAACCGCAAAGCGGCTTTTGCCAAGGGAATTTCTCTCTGATCCCTTCAAGCAAGTTGGAGGGAGGAGGGCGACTGATGCTAAAGGAGCTGCTCCATAGGAATCTATGCTGTCTGCCCTATTATCAGATGTGATTTGCCTGCTGTAGCTACTCGGCAGCATTTTGTGCATGCTCAGAGACATTTGTTTTCTCCATCAGTTTCTAGTGTATAACAAAGCTGTCCGCTGCCTCATCTTCCTGTCCCTCCCTTCCCCCTATGCCACCCCCCCACAAAAGATCGCGGCAGCATGCATATAATTCCTTTTCTAATCATCATCGGTAGGGAAGTCTATACTGAGAGCCAGAGATTTGCTCAAGGCCTCCCAGTTTCCTGGCTTGAGAGGATATCTACACCTGGATCTTCACTGGCTAATCACAACCATCTCTCTGTTCCCCTGACTTGCTCACTTGCTTTATCCTCCATTGCCAGACATCTCCCTGTCTCTCCACCCTCAACGTGTGGAGGGAGGCTTTCATATGTGGAGGGGAAGAATCAGATGCCTTAGGGGACTCACTCATTAGTGGGGTCCTGGCAAGCGGGGCAGGGGAGACAACAGCTCTGTCATCTCGGCTTGAGCCTGCAGGCTGGTCTCCTGCCCATCAGCTGATCTTATTTAATAGAGAGCCAGCAACTGCATGTGGAGGAGCGGAGACGCAAACCCAGTTCACCATATTATGAGTCTACCGCTCTTAACCACTACACCACACTGGCTCTCTGAGCATGCACATCCTTCTGACACGCTGTCATTAGAAAGCATTCCAGACCCTCCATCACCAAGAACCCTGTGAGCCTTAAAAGTAGGAGAGCAAAGAGCTCAAAGACAGAGGGCACATAGCAGCACTTGTAGAGGAGACGATGACCAATGAGGAAGTGGGAAAGAAGGAGGGGTGGAGATTCACTTGGGACAACGCCATTATCCAAGAGGCTGGGGTCCACAGCCTCTCTGTGTAAAGATTAAAATAAAAAAGGACTGCAAGGAACTTTTCCTTGTCTTTATCGTTGACAGCATCCTGACAGTGGCATGTACAGCATGTGAGCATTCAACATTAAATGTGCTTAGATGCTTGGGATGCTTTGAAATGTTTTCAGCTGATTTTAAATGTTTTTAGTGTCATAGAAATTATAGAAAAAATAGAATTAAAATTTGAAATGTGTGAGAGAAAGGCTGAACAAGTGAAGGTTGGAAAGTGAAGGTTGTGATTGTGGGAGAAGCTTCTGAGAAGGACAGAATGAGACACATGCAGGAGCTGTTGCTATGACTGTTGAGGGCAAAGGAAGGAGGGAAAGATAAGAAAGTTGTGATGCCTTGTGATTAAACCAGTATAAGCTGGAATATGGAAGTACTGCCATAGAACTGCTGCTTTGCTTCCCTTTGCTTGTAAGTGTATACATGTTTGTGCCTTTGCTATATTTGTGTTGCCACCTCTCAACTCCTTGCTGGCTGAGGTTGTGTTACACTGGCCTTGCAACACCTAAATAAATGTCCTGCTTGACTGACAATTGGACTCTGGCCATCCACAATTCAGGAGCCAACAGTGTGACGCGGCAGCTAAAAAAGCCAATGCAATTCTGGGCCTCATCAATAGGAGTATAGCATCTAGATCAAGGGAAGTAATAGTGCCACTGTATTCTGCTCTGGTCAGACCTCACCTGGAGTACTGTGTCCAGTTCTGGGCACCACAGTTCAAGAAGGACACTGACAAACTGGAACGTGTCCAGAGGAGGGCAACCAAAATGGTCAAAGGCCTGGAAACCATGCCTTATGAGGAACGGCTAAGGGAGCTGGGCATGTTTAGCCTGGAGAAGAGGAGGTTAAGGGGTGATATGATAGCCATGTTCAAATATATAAAAGGATGTCACATAGAGGAGGGAGAAAGGTTGTTTTCTGCTGCTCCAGAGAAGTGGACACGGAGCAATGGATCCAAACTACAAGAAAGAAGATTCCACCTAAACATTAGGAAGAACTTCCTGACAGTAAGAGCTGTTCGACAGTGGAATTTGCTGCCAAGGAGTGTGGTGGAGTCTCTTTCTTTGGAGGTCTTTAAGCAGAGGCTTGACAACCATATGTCAGGAGTGCTCTGATGGTGTTTCCTGCTTGGCAGGGGGTTGGACTTGATGGCCCTTGTGGTCTCTTCCAACTCTATGATTCTAGGAGCAGCCACTGAAAGGGCTCCCCTGGGTCATTCCCAGCTGTGCCTCTGGTTTGAATGGGACCAAGATGGGACCAGAGAGAGAAGGTGCTCACCTGAGGATCTCAGCATATGGCAAAGCCATCTGTCAGGTAGCCTGGGCCTGAGCATCCCCATCCATTGTGTGGAGGATGCTCTATAGGGTCTGAGCAGCAGGTTTTGCTGCATCACAGAGAATGTCTGCTTAGTTATTAAAAAGTCTTTATCCCGTTCCTTTCCTTGCCTGCTTGCCTTTATCATATAGAACTGTAAGGTCAGAAGGGATCCCGGGGGTTATCTAGTCCAACTGCACTTTCACCAAGGAACTGGCTAGATATAATTTACTTTATTATTTACTAAACAATATTTATATATTGCTCAACTGTAGGAAAAGCCTCTAAGTGGTTTACAAAAATATAATATAAAATATCAACATGTCAAAAGCAAGTATTTAAAAATATTCAAAAGATAAGGGCAGTGGTTAAAATCAGTGCAGCTTTGAAAGGTCCATTCTGCCATTTTGACTCAAAATGATATCCAGTTATATCCAAACAGACATGCAAGCCTGCTCCTTGATCTTGAGAGCCACCAAGCAAAATCTGGTCATGATCTCTTAAGAAGTGTTCAAATGCATAGTTGTCAGAGCTGCTTCCAGATCCTAGCTCACAGAGGATCACGCTAGCCAGCGATCATTAAGTAAAAGTCTTTATTGAGTTACAGTTTCCATTCTCAAGCTGCTGCGTGCAACTCTACGTCTAATGGCTAGATCGGCGAAGCTCCGTCTGAGTCTCCGCCCCTTGTGCACCAACTTAATATCCTAGCCCTGCTCCACCTTTTCTGCCTGACTGTTCTCCTCTGGGTCCCTCTGCCCCCCGGGGTCTCTTCCTTCCTGGATTCTTCTGACGCCGACCCCCCGGACCCTCCTGTCTCCTTGCGCCGGGCTTTAGGACCTGGCTCTCTTTCAGGGCTGCCTACTGCGTCACTTTCCTGTGCATTTGAACTTGGCGCGCGCGCCCAACCTTCCACTTTCCGTCTGACCGTTTCTTCACTCCCCGATGGAGGTGTGGCCACTCCTGACTCATGCCCTCCCCCCTGTTGTGAGCTGCCAGTGCTTGATCCCTGGCTCCCTTCCTCTTCCCTGCTCTCTGGCTGTGACGCTGGTCCCGATTTCCAACTGCTCTCCTCTGAGTCCCCTCTGGCTCTATCTTCCTGGGGTGCCCCCCTAGACTCCCCCCTTGCCCTGGCCACTGGTGCTCCTTTCTGTGAATCTTCTGATTCACTGGAAAGACTCGGAGATCTCGGGTCGTCGTCATCACTCATCTTTTCTTCTGCCTCCTCCCCCTCGCTCTCTGTTTCCTCCCTTGCTCTTGCCTCTGCTCCTGAACCCCTGACAATAGTGAACAAGCAACTTTTCAAAATATTGTGTGTGTGTGTCAGCCTGTATGATGAGTCCCTTCAATGGAGCAATGCACACAGCTGAGAGAGGCACTCAGTCCAACAAGTAGGAAAACTACTCACAACTGGATGTCCAGGAAAATGCGCTTTTCCTCTCCGACGTGCACCCTCCAGACACAGTCCTCGCCCTCGGCATAGGGCTCCGGCCAGTTGGGGGAAAGGATCACGCCTGCCCCGGTGGAAAGCTCCCCTCCGCACATTGCTGTAACATCAAGAGAGGCCAGATTTAAATGGCCAGGATGCAGCTCAGAGCCACTTGGGAAGGCCAGATCTGAGCCGCCTCTGCTGTCGTTTGCTAAGGAGTTGCACATGGAGTCTGCTCAGCCTCTGCTGAGGATGAGATCTGCTCCTGGGGAACCAAAAGGTAGTGGCAGGCCTTGGCGGGAGGCTGCTGTGTGGTGAGTGAAGCAGAGGGTGGCTTGCTCTGGGCAAAGGACAGAAAGGCCATCTGAGAGCAGCACAAGAAGCAGAAGAAAAAAATTCCTTCCAGTAGCACCTTAAAGACCAACTAAGTTAGTTCTTGGTATGAGCTTTCGTGTGCATGCACACTTTTTCAGATACACTGAAACAGAAGTTGCCAGATCCTTCTATATAGTGAGAAGGTGGGGAGGGGTATTACTCAGAAGGGTGGTGGGAATGGGAGATTGGCAGATAGCTGAGATGAGCCTGTTGACGACTCTTAACGACTGCAATAGGTCTTACAGGTCTGGTAATGAGTTGCAATTCAGCAGCTTCTCTTTGCCAACTTTGCTGCCACATACACCTGGACAACACCATTACTGGCCCCAACAACATCACACATACCATCTCGGGACTATTTAATTGCTCATCGTCTAACAAGAGAAGCTGCTGAATTGCAACTCATTACCAAACTCAAAACCATGGAGAGACCTGGTCTGAACAGAGACATTGGATTCTTATCTCATTATACATGACTAAGCCATGTTTCACCTTCTCACCCCTTGCCTTTTCCTGTAAGACCTATTGCAGTCGTTAAGAGTCGTCAACAGGCTCATCTCAGCTATCTGCCAATCTCCCATTCCCACCACCCTTCTGAGTAATACCCCTCCCCACCTTCTCACTATATAGAAGGATCTGGCAACTTCTGTTTCAGTGTATCTGAAGAAGTGTGCATGCACACGAAAGCTCATACCAAGAACTAACTTAGTTGGTCTTTAAGGTGCTACTGGAAGGAATTTTTTTCTTTTGACTATGGCAGACCAACACGGCTACCTATCTGTAACAAGAAGCAGAGATGGTGCTGGACTGAGACCTGGGAGACCAGAGTACTAGTGCCCTCTCAGCCAGTTTCAGCCTTACCTACCTCATAGAGTTGTTATGAGGATAAAATGGGAAGAAGGAAAACCATGGATACATTGGCTTAGGGTACAAATAATATTACCAACTCTCCAATCCCTGTAGTTTTGTACATTATTATTATTATGCAAATTGTAAGGAGAAGGGTGAATCTATACATGACACACATATTGCACAGCAGCTGCCCACCCTGGTGGTTGGTCCTTCTGCTCTGGTGGGTGGGAAAGGGGCCCAAGAGTGGCAGCTAGCTGACCCATGTTGGCTGTTCAGTTGACTTTATGCCATTTTTAGTTTATCACATGTTCATTATTGTACCCTACCCTGAGATCTACTGTGATGAAGACTAGGCTATAAATATGCCAAGCAAACATGCAGGCAAGGACCCCCTGTGTGAATGGCCCCCTGCAACCATTGTTATGCCCATTTTCATCCTGGTACAAAACAACAGAAAGAAAGAAAGAAAGAAAGAAAGAAAGAAAGAAAGAAAGAGGACTTGTGTGTGCGCATGCGTTTGTGAAAAAACATTCCCCAAGAACAGGTGAGTTGAAGCCCTGCAGTGCGGAGGTCTTCCCGCTCCTTCCTCTCACCTCTGCACAGTGGCTCAGTGTCATTCCAGTAGGGCTCCCTGATGTTGATGCACTCAATGATGGCTGGTCCTTGCTCCAGAGAGTGGCCAGGTTCACAGGTGAACTCCACAATGGTCCCAAGGTTGTAGGTGGGATCAGAGGCGGTGAAGTTCCCATTCTGGATGTACGGCTCATAGCAGTGACCTTTCTCAAAAGCTTGAAGGGGAACAGAAGGACAGCCATTGTTTGCATGCACACCCCCCCACCTCCTACCTATGGCAGACTGGGCCCTCCTCTGATTGGATCAGGCCTTCCCTTCTGTATTCTAGACAGAGAGAAAGAGGAAAAGAGGAATAATGAGAGGCAGAGAGGCAGGAAGCACAACAAAGAAGGACTAGGAACTTGTAAGAACATGAGAAGAGCCTGGTGGATCAGCCCAAGGACCCACCTAGTCCAGCATCCTGTTCTCACAGGGGCCAACAAGATGCCCTTTATGGGTAGCCCCAAAGCAGGAGCTGGGCACAGCTGCCACTCTCCCCTCATGAGCAGGAGCAGGGCAGCAGTTGAAGAAGGAGCAAAAAGGGTTTTCTTGTGTGTGTGTTTCTTTGTGGCTGATTAGCTGCTCTCCCTGTGCAAAGGTCAGAGGGGGCAGGGTTTCTGTTGAAGCAGGTGATTAGTTGTGGGAGGAGCTTATCAGAGCTTGCAGGGCAGTTTGATCCATCTTTTAGATTTAGGGGAGCTAGTCTCAAACGTTTGTTGGGGGAGACCTAGGTTTTTTTGTGTGTGTGGAGTTATTTGTCCTGTCTTCACGCTTTTTATGATGGAGGACCGCTGTAGCCACCCCCAACGACACTTACTCAAGATGGAGGGGGGAGGGAACAGCTGCAGTCGCCTGCGGTTCCTGCGCAATGTGCTGTCTCCCCGGGGCTAAGATCCAAGATGTAACTGAACGGCTGCAAGGAATCATAAAACCCACTGACAAATACCCCTTCCTCTTGGTTCATGTGGGAACCAATGGCACTGCAAGCAATAGCCTCCAGAAGATCAAAAGAGACTACGAGGCTCTCGGCAGGAAATTGAAGCAACTAAATGCACAAATTGTCATCTCATCTGTCCTCCCAGTTGAACGACGTGGCCCAGGGAGAGAGGGGAAAATAGTGGAAGTGAACAGCTGGCTTCGCAAATGGTGTAAACAGGAACGGTTTGGATTCTTAGATCACGGACTGCAGTTTCTTGAAGATGGACTTCTGGCAAGTGATGGGCTGCACCTCACAACGGTTGGGAGAAATGTTTTTGCCAAAAATCTCAGAAACCTCATCAGGAGGGCTTTAAACTGACTAATGTGGGGGAGGGAGACAGTGCTCCTGAAGGTAGGAGTCTATCAATTAATGAAGATGATCATCCAAATGTCATAGACCAAATGGAGCAAATAGCACGCGGACCTAGTGGTGGGAGGAAAAAATCCTTAAATAAGAGACACGGGGGAATGATTAATGGACTTCAATGTCTGTACACTAATGCGCAAAGCATGGGAAATAAACAAGATGAGCTTGAGCTCTTGGTACAGCAAACTAAATATGACATAATAGGCATCACTGAAACCTGGTGGGATAAGTCCAATGATTGGAATGTAATAATGGGGGGATACAATCTATTTCAGAGAAACAGACCAGACAAGAAAGGAGGAGGAGTGGCGTTATATGTCAGGGATGTGTATACCTGTGAAGAGATCCAAGATTTAGAACCTCAAAGCCAATGTGAGAGCATTTGGGTCAAAATTAAGGGAGAGAAGAATAACAGAGACCTCATTGTGGGAGTTTACTATAGATCCCCAAGCCAAACGGAGGACATAGATGATGCCTTCCTGGAACAGATGGCCAAGCATGCAAAAGGAAGGGAGATAGTAGTAATGGGGGACTTCAATTACCCGGATATTTGTTGGATGTCAAACTCAGCCAAGAGCATAAGGTCAAACAGATTCCTCACTGGCCTTGCAGACAACTTCATTGTCCAGAAAGTGGGAGAAGCAACAAGAGGAACAGCCATTTTAGATCTGGTCCTAACCAATGTTGATGACCTGGTTAGTGGGGTAGAAGTGGAAGGATCATTAGGCGCGAGTGATCATGCTCTTCTGAAGTTTACTATACAGCGGAAAGGAGCAGCCAAGCATACTAGGGCTCAATTTCTTGACTTTAAGAAAGCCGACTTCATAAAACTTAGGGAAGTGCTGGGTGAGATCCCATGGACAGTAATACTATGATTCTATGATTCTATGAAACTTCCATCAACTGGCATTCAGACTTCCTCTGAGTTCCAGTGTTATCTGAGAGGGAGAAAAAGTTTCCTCAGCCCACCTTCTCCAGGCCAGGCATAATTTTATCTTGCGGGGGTGACATGGAGCCAGTGCCTGAGGATGAAGGAGAGGGGCTTGGCAGGTGGTTCTCAGTTTACCAGAAGAGGTAAGTTTCTGGAGCCTGTCTTCTCCACTGCCCATCCACCTGCTTTTCATTGCTGTTTTGCCCTCTTTGCTCCTTCTTGCCCCTCTGGTTTCTTTCTTTCTGTTTCTCTTTTGAGATCAGGTAATGAGCAGCTAGGCTGCATTTTGACATGCCAGATTGAAAGAGCAGAAGTCCTTGCAAGTGTTGGCAGCGGAGGGGGCTGGAGAGAACTGCTTCCCCTTTAAATCTCCCCAGAAAGAGGCTGATCCAAGATTTAGGACCTCAAAGCCAATGTGAGAGCATTTGGGTCAAAATTAAGGGAGAGAAGAATAACAGAGACCTCATTGTGGGAGTTTACTATAGATCCCCAAGCCAAACGGAGGACATAGATGATGCCTTCCTGGAACAGATGGCCAAGCATGCAAAAGGAAGGGAGATAGTAGTAATGGGGGACTTCAATTACCCGGATATTTGTTGGACGTCAAACTCAGCCAAGAGCATAAGGTCAAACAGATTCCTCACTGGCCTTGCAGACAACTTCATTGTCCAGAAAGTGGGAGAAGCAACAAGAGGAACAGCCATTTTAGATCTGGTCCTAACCAATGTTGATGACCTGGTTAGTGGGGTAGAAGTGGAAGGATCATTAGGCGCGAGTGATCATGCTCTTCTGAAGTTTACTATACAGCGGAAAGGAGCAGCCAAGCATACTAGGACTCAATTTCTTGACTTTAAGAAAGCCGACTTCATAAAACTTAGGGAAGTGCTGGGTGAGATCCCATGGACAGCAATACTAAAAGGAAAGGGAGTTCATGATGGCTGGGAGTTTGTTAAGAGGGAGATAGTAAAAGCACAACGTCAGGCAATACCAATGAGACGGAAACATGGAAGGTGCCTAAAGAAGCCAGGGTGGCTATCTAAAGAACTTTTAACTGAATTAAGATTTAAAAAGGATGTGTACAAAAAATGGAAAAGGGGGGAAACCACCAAAGAGGAATTCAAACAAATAGCCAGCACGTGTAGACACAAAGTCAGAAAAGCTAAAGCACAGAATGAACTCAGGCTTGCTAGAGAGGTTAAAAGCAACAAAAAAGGCTTTTATGGGTATGTTCGTAGCAAAAGGAAGAACAAAGAAACAGTGGGGTCACTCAGAGGAGAAGATGGTGAAATGCAAACAGGGGACACAGAAAGGGCTGAACTCCTCAATGCCTTCTTTGCCTCAGTCTTCTCCGATAAAGAAAACAATGCCCGACCTGAAGAATTTGGAGCAAATGATTCAGCAAAGGAAACACAGCCCAGAATAACTAAGGAGACAGTACAAGAATATTTGGCTAGTTTAGATGTATTCAAGTCTCTAGGGCCAGATGAACTGCATCCAAGAGTATTAAAAGAACTGGCAGATGTGATCTCAGAACCACTGGCAGTCATCTTCGAGAAATCCTGGAGAACAGGCGAAGTCCCGGCAGACTGGAGGAGGGCAAATGTTGTCCCTATTTTCAAAAAGGGGAAAAGAGAGGACCCAAATAATTACCGCCCAGTCAGTCTGACATCAATAGCAGGGAAGATTCTGGAGCAGATCATTAAGCAAACAGTCTGTGAGCACCTAGAAAGGAATGCTGTGATCACCAATAGTCAGCATGGATTTCTGAAAAATAAGTCATGTCAGACTAACCTGATCTCATTTTTTGACAGAATTACAAGCCTGGTAGATGAAGGGAACTCAGTGGATATAGCCTACCTTGATTTCAGTAAGGCATTTGACAAGGTGCCCCATGATATTCTTGTAAAGAAGCTGGTAAAATGCGGTCTTGACTCTGCTACCACTCAGTGGATTTGTAACTGGCTGACTGACCGAACCCAAAGGGTGCTCATCAATGGTTCCTCTTCATCCTGGAGAAGAGTGACTAGTGGGGTGCCACAGGGTTCTGTCTTGGGCCCGGTCTTATTTAACATCTTTATCAACGACTTGGATGATGGACTCAAGGGCATCCTGATCAAATTTGCAGATGACACCAAACTGGGAGGGGTGGCTAACACCCCAGAGGACAGGATCACACTTCAAAACGACCTTGACAGATTAGAGAACTGGGCCAAAACAAACAAGATGAATTTTAACAGGGAGAAATGTAAAGTATTGCACTTGGGCAAAAAAAATGAGAGGCACAAATACAAGATGGGTGACACCTGGCTTGAGAGCAGTACATGTGAAAAGGATCTAGGAGTCTTGGTTGACCACAAACTTGACATGAGCCAACAGTGTGACGCGGCAGCTAAAAAAGCCAATGCAATTCTGGGCTGCATCAATAGGAGTATAGCATCTAGATCAAGGGAAGTAATAGTGCCACTGTATTCTGCTCTGGTCAGACCACACCTGGAGTACTGTGTCCAGTTCTGGGCACCACAATTCAAGAAGGACACTGACAAACTGGAACATGTCCAGAGGAGGGCAACCAAAATGGTCAAAGGCCTGGAAATGATGCCTTATGGACTTCCGGTGAGCCGCGATCCCAGCGCAAGCAGGGGTTTGCACCGCAAGGTGAAACCCGAGCTATTCTGAAGGATAGGGGTGACTCCAGGGCGCGGAGACCCCCCAAACTCCTTGGAAGGGTGTTCAAGGAGTCTAGTCCCCGGCGTGACCAGAGAAAGGATCAAACCAGTTACCAGGTAACCTCGAGAGAGGCGAAGAGTGTAACGGAGAGATTCAACGGGTCCAGGGGGAGCCATTTTCTCGCCTTCAGATAGCGAAGCCCTGCGCTTGCAGGAAGAGCGGCTTGCTTTCAAAAAAAAAAGGACCCCCGGTTTTCGTAACTTTGTGGCTAAGAGGAGAAACAAAGAAACATCGGGGCAATAAAGAGAGACAAAGAGAGTTCAGCCGACAGCCGAAATCAACCTAGACACGGCAGGAGCCCAGTACAAAGGAAAGTGAGTGTTTCGCTCTAGCGTTAACGCAGTTCCCTCTCGGGTTCCCTCCCTCAATGAGTGAACGTAAATATAAAGAAAGAAAAGGAGAAAACAGTTCCGGAGGGGTGAGGGAACTTTGAAAGGGTCCAGGGGAGAAAGGTGAACTGTGGTCCTTGGTGAACAGGAGGCTGTAAAGAGGAGAGGGGACTTTTCTTTTGTTTTCTTTGTTAACGTTATATGTACAAGTGAGGAATCCCGGAAGAGAAGCCCCGCCGCCATCTGAAACCGGAGTGCAGCGTTTATGTAGAGGGGAATAAGAATAGATGATGCTACCTGTGGGAGCTTTATATGAACTGCATATTTTATACTCTGTTGAGAACTGTTGAGAACTTTATATTCTGTCGAGAACTGTACATCTTATATTTGAAGAACGACAGTAGAAAACGCGAAATCCATTGAGGGCTGCAAGGACACTTTAAGGATACTCTTTAAAGATACAGCGAGAGTCTGCGCGGACTTAGAGACTCAGCGAGGGCAGGGGTTAATATGGAGAACTTTAGAGGACAAAATGGAGCTGATATGAGCTGCGCCTAAACCTCCCGCTACCTTGCCCCCCCCTCCACCCCCGTTACTTACCCCTCTCGTTCCGACCTCTACCTGCTTAACCCCCCCTTTTTTTGTCTTTTTTTTTCTATTTTTAATTTTCTGAGAACCTGCCTAACCTTTGGACCAATTAACATCTGGATTAGCAGGGTAAAAGAAGGGAAGAAACCTTCTCTTTTTGGGAAACCTCCCTTTGAGAATCCTCTGTTTGCTTCGGAAATATTACATATTTGAAGGAACTACCGTGACACTGCATTTAGAATCTGATCTACAAAGGAAAACAAGATTGGGACTGTGAGGATTTAATAAGGACTAAGTGTACTGCTTATGGTTGGTGTCTGTGATGTTTATGAAATTACTGCATAGGGAGTTAATGAATTTTTGATTCCAAGGAACAAACAGGGTATGAAAGATAAACTCTAATAAGGAAAGGAAAAACCGTGAGGAAACGGCAGGAGGCGTCAAGACAGATAATTTCGAGCGGGGAGGAACAGTGGGGGAGAGAGATTAACACAAGGACACAAGATGTCTCAAACAGGGAAGAAGGGAACGAATGGGGGAACCCCAGGAGAAAGGAGAGGCTCTAAACAGGAGGTAGACTTTAAGTCAGACATACTGAAAATGTTTGCAGAGATTAAACAAAGCCAAGCCAAGGTGGAACATAAGTTAGAATCGGTGGACAATAGAATTGGGAAATTGGACAAAAAAATGGAGGAAACTGTGAACGAATTAAAGGGCCAAATAAAAGAAATATCCAGAAGGACGCAGCTCACAGAGGAAGGGTTGAAAAAGACAAAGGTGGAGCTAAGAGATATGAGAAGAGACAAGGAAAAGATTAAAGTAGAAGTGATGGAATTAAGTAAGACACAGGAAGAGATGAAGGATATTATAGCGATGAATGAACTGAGGCAGAGAGAGGTGAATCTGAGGCTGAGAGCTGTTTCAGAGACACAGAACGAGAATATTAAAGAAAAATTGACGAAAGAATTAGCAGAATGGATGGGCGTGCCAGTGGAGGAAATGGCCAATAGCATACTGAACGCATTTAGAATGCGTGTTAATGCAACAAAAGTCAAGAAATTTCCAGGTGACTGTTTGATCACCTTTAAAAATAAAGAAATGAGAGACAGGATCCTCCAAAGGAACAGAGAAAAGAGATTGAACATAGATGGGAATTATATAATTATTTTTAAAGATGTCCCAATAAGACTACTTAAAAGGAGAGAACCTTATAAACCCTTGGTGCAAACACTGAGGAAAAATAAAATTGAGTTTAGGTGGGAATTCCCGGAAGGGATATCATTTACATATAGAGGTAAAAGACATAAGTTGATAAATCACGAAGAAACCGGGAAATTCCTTAGGAAATATAAGGAACTTAAAGCGGAAGTACAGGAAATAGGAAGAGCAGATAGAGCCTCACCAGGAGAACCAAGAGTGTTAGAGGAGGGGGTGGAGGAGGGGAGTAGGTCGGGAGAGGAAGAAGAAGAGGAAGCAGAGGACTCAGAAAACTTAGAATAGATAGGAAAACCGGAAAGGAAAATAAAGGGAAAATATAAGTGCTATGGGTTTAAAAATTTGGAACTGGAACATAAATGGCATGAACGATAAAAAAAAGAGAAATAAAATTGAACAGTGTTTGAAAAGGAAGAACCTGGACATTATCTGCCTCCAGGAGACGCATGTGGCCAGAAAGCATAGAAAGGTGTTAATTAACAAACGGTTGGGAAATGAGTTTGAAACCTTGGATAAAGTAAAAAAAAGAGGAGTGGTACTGTACATTAGTAATAAAATAGAGGCTAAAACAATGTTTAAAGACGAAGAGGGGAGGATGATAGGGGTTAGCATAAATTGGCAAGGGGAAAAGCTGTTGGTAGTGGGGATTTATGCCCCGAATGGCAGTAAAACTGAATTTTTTAAAAGATTAGAAGAAAAAATAATGGACTATGTGGATCAGAAAATAATACTAATGGGGGACATGAACGCAGTTGTTTCGCTTGAGATGGATAGACTTAGAGATGGACCAAACAAAGATGGGAAGTTACCAAAATCTTTCTTCTCGATGGTGGAAAACTGTAATTTAGTAGATATATGGCGTTTGAGACACCCGCTAGAAAAGCAATTTACTTTTTATTCAGAGCCCAATCAATCCTTTTCACGATTAGACCAGATCTGGATCTCAAAAGAACTTTGTCCAAGAGTTAAAGCTATAGAAATAAAACCGAAAGTAATATCAGACCACAACCCATTAGAGATGGAGTTGGAAAGTTTCGAGAAAAGATCTTACAGATGGAGACTAAAAGACTATCTGTTGGATGATCAAAAGGTGGTGGAGATGGCAAAGAAAAGATTGATGGAGTATTTCAAGGATAACTGTGATAAAGGAACAAAAGAGAGTGTAATTTGGGATGCAAGTAAGGCGGTAATAAGAGGGTACTTCATCCAACAAAATGCAATTAAGAATAGAAATAGAGAGAAAAATAAAGAGGAAATTTTAAGACAAATAATGGTAAATGAACAAAAATTAGTTCAAAAACCTAATTGTCCAAAAATAAAAGAAAGAATAAAAATCCTACAAACACAGTTTGCCACAATAATAAACAGAGAGGTAGAGTGGAATATTAAAAGACTCAGACAAAGAAACTTTGAATTTGCTAACAAACCAGGCAAATGGCTTGCCTGGCAAACTAAAAAAAGAAAAGAACAAGGGACAATTAACAAAATAATGGTAGATGGGGAAGAAAGAACTGACCCTAAAGGAATAAGGAGTGAGTTTATTAATTATTATAGAAATCTATATAAAGATCAAGAGAGGGTAGGACAAAGAAAAATAGAAAGATTCTTGAAAGATAAAGGGGGACAAAAAATCTCAATGGAAGGAAAACAAAGATTGAACACCCCAATTGAAAATGAAGAAATAGAGGAGGTAATTCGAGATTTAAAAAGGGGCAAAGCCCCAGGCCCCGACGGATTCACTGCCGGCTACTATAAAGAGATGAAATCCATCCTTGTGGGCCCCCTGAAAAGGATCATGAATATAATATTAAAGAAAGGGGAAATCCCAGAAACCTGGAAGGAGGCATACATCACGCTTCTCCCTAAACAAGATGCGGATCTAACCCAGGTGAAAAACTATAGACCAATCTCATTGCTGAATGTAGATTATAAAATATTTGCAGGAATCCTGGCAAGAAGGTTAAAAAATGAATTAGCGGATGTCATCCATAAAGATCAGGCAGGGTTTCTCCCAGGCCGACAGATGAGAGATAATATAAGATGTATCATTGATATGCTAGAATTCCTGTCTATTAGGTTTGATAAACAAGTTATAATGATGTTTATTGATGCCGAAAAGGCGTTTGATAATGTGATATGGAATTTTATGCTGAGAAACCTAGAATATATGGATGTAGGTAGTGAGTTTGTCAACGCGGTGAGGGCAATATATACGGATCAGAAGGCCAAACTTATTGTAAATGGTATAGTAACGGAAGAGATCAAGATAAAGAAGGGAACAAGACAAGGATGTCCCCTCTCTCCGTTACTATTCATAACAGTGTTAGAAGTCCTCTTAAACTCTATAAGGAAAAATGGGAATATAAAAGGTGTGACTTTAGGACAGAATGTATATAAAACCAAGGCCTTCGCAGACGACTTAGTGGTGATGACAGAAGATCCATTAATATCAACAGGAGAGATAATGAAAGAAATGGAATTATTTGGAGAAGTGGCTGGGTTTAAAATAAACAAGACAAAAACAAAAATGATATGCAAAAATGTAGATTTAAGGATAATAGAATCAATCCAACAGCAATCGCAGATAGGGACGGTCAAAAAAGTGAGATATCTTGGTATTTGGATAACACCTAAAAATATAGATCTATATAAAAATAATTACGAGCCGATGTGGAAGGAAATAAGGAGAGATCTAGAAAAATGGGGACGGTTAAAACTGTCAATGTGGGGAAGAATAAATATGATTAAGATGAATGTGCTATCGAGATTGATGTTCCTATTTCAGTCCCTCCCTATAATAAAAGGGAGCAGGACTTTAAAGGAATGGCAGCGGACAGTTTCGAGATTCATATGGCAGGGCAAAAAACCCAGAATTCAATTTAAGCTTCTAACAGACATAAAAGAAAGAGGGGGCTTTGCCCTGCCAGATTTGAAGCTGTACTATGAAGCGGCATGTCTATGCTGGCTGAAAGATTGGGTCAGACTAGAAAATACGGAGTTACTCGACTTGGAGGGCTTCGATAATCATTATGGATGGCATGCCTATCTGTGGAAGAACAAAATGAAAGCACATAAGGGATTTGGTAACCATGTCTTCAGAGGACCGCTAATTGAAGTGTGGGAAAGATATAAAAATGTATTAGAACCGAAAACACCACACTGGTTATCACCTCTTGAAATAACATGTAGAAAAACAATTAATATGGGAGGCAACTGGGCAACATACAACCAGTTAGTGACCAAAGTGGAAGGGAAATGGAGAACTAAACCCTATGAGCAGATAAAAGAATATGTTTATGATTGGTTTAATCACCAACAGGTCAACCAGATGCTTAGTAAAGACATTAAAGAAAGAGGTTACGCAGATAAAGACTCAAAATTCCAAATGGAAATAATAAACAACGAAATGAAAAATATATCTAAAATGTACAGAATACTTTTGGACTGGAATCTGGGTGATGAGGAAGTCAAACCAGTGATGATCCGCTGGGCAAGAGATGTAGGCCACAGTATACAATACGAGGACTGGGAAAGATTATGGAGAGACGGGTTGAACTTTACGGCGTGTACTACGATAAAAGAGAATGTTATGAAGATGTTTTATAGGTGGCATCTGACACCTATGAAGCTCTCAAAAATGTATAAGGTGAACAATAAGTGTTGGAGATGCAAAGATGCAGAGGGTTCCTTCTACCATATGTGGTGGGAGTGTGGAAGGGTAAAACAGTTTTGGGAAAAGGTATACACAGAATTAAAGAAGATATTAAAGTACACGTTCAAAAAGAAACCAGAAATCTTCCTATTAGGGATATTACAACAAGAGATAAAAAAAGAGGATTGCAGACTAGTGTACTATGCGGTCACGGCGGCAAGGATTCTAATAGCTCAGAGGTGGAAACAGCAGGAAACTCCAACAGTGGAGGAGTGGAGACTTAAATTATCGGAATATGCAGAGCTCGATAAATTAACAGGAAAAATTAGATATATAAAAGACCAAGTGTTCATTAAGGATTGGGGAAAATACGTAAACTATCTGGAAGGTATTAGCGAGGGACAAATAACGCTAGAGGGATTTAGAGATGTACTGTGATAGATTATGGTTATTGTGTAAGGAAAATAGAGAACAAAATCGGAAACAACGGCAATATAAATGATGAAACGTGTAATTTTATTTATTTGCTCCGTATGATTTGTGGTCACGCTGAAGGAAGTCCTGAAAGAAATAGCTATGTTATGGGAGAATTATGAAAACAAGAAATTTGTGTACTTTTTACTTATTCTGTCGGTAAGCTTTTCTTCTTCTTTTTTCCATGTTTTGTTTTTTTCTTTCTGTATGCTAGTCTTTATTTTCTTTATGGATCAAATAATAAAAAGAATTTAAAAAAAAAAAAAGGAAATGATGCCTTATGAGGAACGGCTAAGGGAGCTGGGCATGTTTAGCCTGGAGAAGAGGAGGTTAAGGGGTGATATGATAGCCATGTTCAAATATATAAAAGGATGTCACATAGAGGAGGGAGAAAGGTTGTTTTCTGCTGCTCCAGAGAAGCGGACACGGAGCAATGGATCCAAACTACAAGAAAGAAGATTCCACCTAAACATTAGGAAGAACTTCCTGACAGTAAGAGCTGTTCGACAGTGGAATTTGCTGCCAAGGAGTGTGGTGGAGTCTCCTACTTTGGAGGTCTTTAAGCAGAGGCTTGACAACCATATGTCAGGAGTGCTCTGATGGTGTTTCCTGCTTGGCAGGGGGTTGGACTCGATGGCCCTTGTGGTCTCTTCCAACTCTATGATTCTATGATTCTATGATTCTGTGATTCTACTTCCCTGGGGAATGAGCTATTTTTTCTGTTCCATCCTAATTAAAATGAAGAGCTGGGATGCTCAGCCAGAGGCCTGCCTGGCCAAGAGTGAGCGCTGGGACCACTGACAGCATCCACCCCTCAGAGCTACGTCTCCCTTGTTGCTTTCATCAAGGGAGCTGGGTGGGACTGATGCAGAAAACAGAAGAAAGGGTTTGAACTGCAACTGTGCAAAGGATTTAGGTCCACAGTTAAGGAAGGAAGCCTGTTTCTTCCTCACCTTCTTAGGAAGATCAAGAATTAAAGCCCCAGACCTCCCCCCAAGCAGCTGCAATGTAGAATCTTGAAAGGCCTCCCTGGTGTGCTCTGTCCTTGTGTATGGCATGATGCTTTGCTGTCTCCCCTCTCATACAGATTCTCCAATGTGTACATTTAGTTTTAGAGTAGCACATGCATTCCCCCCTTCTTGGAAAGGCACATCCTAGCAAGAGGGGCAGCTTTGGACTGTTAAAAACTCGAGGAATCTGGTGTCACTTCCTGGTCCCTAGATTTGTAGCTTGCTATCACCATTCCCTGTATTTCCAATTTCAGTCTTAGAGCACCATGACTTTTTGCACCATCCATACATGAGAAGGAACTATCAGTAGAATTGGAACCAGCCCCAAGGTTTGCATAGGTAAAAAAAGAAAAAAGAAAAAAGATTTGAGAGTAAGACAGCGGATTTGGTGGGGGCAGGGGAGGGTAAGGTTTCAAAACAGCCCAGTGAGAACTGTGCATATTAGTGTCCACAGGAGGCTGATTCAGGGAAGGGGCAGAAAGCCAGAGCAGGGGCGGGGGGGGGGGAGAATCCTGAACATCTGCACTTGCTGCAGGTCCAGGGGCATAACCAGGATTTTTGTTTGGGGACAGGACTTTTGTTAGGGGAGCAGAAACAAGCTTTCTGCAGTATGATTGGTCAGTTAAGTATTTTTATTTATTTATTTGATGGGGGGACAGCTGCCCGCCCCCTCCCCCTTTGGCTACACCCATGTGCAGGTCCAGCTTGTTCAAATAACAAAGGATGAACGTAGACCACCTTTCTGAGAACTCTTCTTTCTGTCAGCTATCTCTGATTGGCATGAAGCAAGGGAATTTGGCTGTCACTAAAGGTTTAAAACAATATTTGCTTTCATACTTGAGGGATATGTCACATTTCTGGTGCTTGCATGTGAGAATCCATGTCACTCTAATTGATTTAGGGCTTTGCTTTGTCAGGATGCCTTTTGTGTGAGCAGGGAGGAATAATGAGAGGACTAAATGAAATCTTAATCATAACTGAACAGGATAGCAAAGAACAAAGCATCATCCTCTACCCAAACAAATGATTTTTTTTTAAAAAAAGATGACTTAAATCTGCTCTACTGGTCAGTTTCTATATCTCACTTGTTCCCTGTTTCTGAGCGAAGCCGCCTTCCTTGCAGCTCCAGAACATTTTCTCCCTTCTAAAGCATTTGCATCCAGCAGTGTTTGATCTGCCTTGAGTATTTCAGCTCCAGGTTGCAAAATACCTGCTGGAGAACAAGCGGTAACATCACACGCTGTGTTGGCAAGCGGTGTATTAATAAGGACTGAGCTGGGATGATATGGAGATTGTGCAAAGACAGTGGAGTGTAGCAAGACAGATCCGCAAATGCAGAAGAACACGTTTTCATGCCACGGGCTGCAGATTGCCTGACAAAGATGCAAAGAGAGTCGTGACTGCAACCCTGAGTCTTTTTTCTTTAAAAAATCCCTCCTGATGCAAAGCCAGCACAGACTCCCCATCCCCCGAAAGTTCCTTGTACACTGCCCAGAAACACCGCCCTGCCTCAGGTCTTGTTGTGGGCTTCTCCAGGAGCACCTGTTTGGCCACTGCCGGGACCATGGCTTTGGGCTGATCCAGCAGCCAGATCTCCATCTGCTCTTCATTCCCTGGTGAGGAGCTGGAATCAAGGAGATTTCTCTGCCTGGAAGGCCATTTCAAAATAATCCCTGACACCACCAATGTGACTGGAGACAAAGAGATACAGCAGCCTATGTAGCTGCTTTAGATAATGCACTTGTCTTTTATAATCTTATTTGGCTTTTCAAGCTTGCAACGGGATCCACTCTTTGCATTCAGTTTTGCACACAGAATACCTGGGGGGGGGGAGAGAGTTCCCTACATTCTAGATTAGGAGCTGCCACTACGAGAGTGGATGATGCCCCCCTCTTCCTGACTCACACCACATTTCATGGCAATCTCCTGAGGTTTCCATGTCCAACTTGTGTCTCTGCACCCCTGCATCTACCCAGCTGTATTTATATTGCATATGCATTCCTGGTTGATGTTACAGGAACGAGAGGGTTGATGGTCCAAAATGCTCAACACTTCAACAGAAAAGTGGGATTTTGGGGGTTATCTAGCCCACCTCTCTGGCTCAATGTAGGATCTGCAACTACAGCTCTCCCCGACAGACAGCCGCCTTAGCCTCTAAGAACGTAAGAAGAGCCTGTTGGATCAGGCCAATGGCCCATCTAGTCCAGCATCCTGGTCACCCATGGGATGCCCCAGAGCAGCACCCAGGGACAAGAGCCCCTCCCCTCCTGTGGTTTTCAGCAATCACGATGCAGAAGCATTTCTGCCTGACTGTGGAGACAGAGCAGAGCCCTCCTGGCTAGCAGTCCCTGATCACCGTCTCCATTCAGCAGTATAATTCTCTTTTAAAGCCATCCAAGCTGGAAGCCATCCCTGCCTCCTGGGGGAGCGAGTTCCAGAGCATCACTATGTGCCTCCCCCTTCAACACACACATACCTTCACTTGCCACCACCTCCCACCCCAAGTGCTCTCGTGCAGGCATGGAGTACAGCTGGCCTTCCAGATGTGGTTGGACTCCAACTCCTCCGGCTTGTGCCTGCCGGCCATGTTGGTTCAGGCTGCAGGGAGTTGTCGTCCAATCCCATCTGGAGAGCACAGATGTCCATTCCTCCTCTTTCCTGGTAGGGAAAGTGCCTCTGCCCTCTGGTCCTGCTGGTTGCCCTCTTCCACCCAGCCCAATAGCATCCTTGTTGAGCTAGGATCACTGGAACTGCCCACAAGACAGCTTTGGGGTGGTGGGCTGTTGTTGTTTCAGCCAGATTTTGTGGGGGCCCAGGCTTCACCCCTGCAGGGCCTTCCTTACTTCCAGACCAATTGAGCCTTGTCCCCTTTATAACTGGACAGGCGAACCAGCAGTTGCCCCGGTGCCTGGCAAGTGTTGCAGTGAAAATTGCTGATGCCCAATGAGGCCAACTCTCTCTGCTCTTGCCCGGGACATTACAATCAATGCCTGGATTAATTGCCTTAATCTATCGTGATCAGCAGGACTGCAAAGGGACTCCCTGCTGCATTTCCATCATCATCAGAACCGCAAGTGGGGAGGGAATCACCTTCGAAGCGGATGTTGAACGTAGGGATGGCGCTGGGGTCCTCCGAGGCAAAGTCGATGCGTAAGGTGGTGCCCTCGCTGATCACCCCCTCAAAGGGGACGCTGTCGCTCTGGTGGGAGTTGTAGAGCACGGCCGACTGGTTGCTGTCTCCGTTGTAGACCAGTATGCTGCGGGTGTGGGGGATGGGACGGGACAGGCACAGGGTCACGAAGGCCAGACGGAAGGTCCAAGGGCTCCCTCCCAGAATCCTCTCCTGCCACCTTTCCCAGCTTGCCTAAGGCAATTGCTTGCTTTCTGGGAATTGTCCCTCTTTTGCCTTTGGGAAGAAGGAGTCTCCTAGGTGCAACTCTAAGAATATTTCCTAGACTCGCCTTTAAAAATCTCCCCTCCCCCCAGTGCCATGTGTCCTCAATAATAACATTATGATGAAAGGAAAGATCAAAGTGCTGGGACAGCAGACATGAAAGCAATGAGATCCAGCAGAGCTATAGCATCCCTGCACAGACACATCAAAGAGGAGGCAGGGATGTCTTCAACCAGTACACATTACCTGTTTGGTTTCCCTGGCCCTGCACCCCCCACCCCTCCTATTAATGAAGCAATCATCTGAGCATGTGCAACAGCTGTCTCAAATGGAAACACCTCGTTGAACTGTGAAATTTTCCATTTGGATGGGAGCTGATTTGAAGGGAAACCCATCAAACAGCTGCATTTTTCAAGAAACTACAGGATAGATATGGATTGTGGTTAACCTTGTGTGTATATATCTCCAAAAGCCAGTGGAGGGAGTCTGGGGGTTGCAGAGTAAGCAGCAATGTGTACTCTTGTCATGTGTGGGGAAGCGTCATAGCTCAGTGGCAGAGTGTCTGCCTTGCAAGCAGAGGGTCCCCAGGTCAATCCCTGGCCATCTCCAGGAGCGGTTGTGCGAGAGCCCTTCCCGAAACCCTGGGGTGCTGCCGCCTGCCACTGTTGACAATTTTGGGCTTGTGGGCCTGATAGACGGGCTTGGTATACAGCAGCCTCCTTTGTTCAGTCCAATGCTCTCTCTGTTTCTCTAGTTCACATTTGGTTCAGCTCCCACCTCCACACCTCCATTTTTTAAAAAACAACAACTAAGAGCAGGGGATTACCATTAACAACTCTCTGTGAGCCCTTTTGCGACTCTCTCCATCCCATAATTTTCATCTTGGTGAATTGTCCCACCCTGCTCATTCCTCTTGCTCTTGCTCCTGCTCCTGCATGAAGCCATTATTTTAGAAGGATTATACAAGCTGAAACTCTCTCCCCACCTATGTGTTTACTGCAGTCATAAACAGATGTTTTACTCTTGGATTTCACTACAGCTCATAAAGTTGCTTTATTGCCCATTACCAGACTGCATTTTCTAATGCTCCTTTAAACACAAGCGTCAGTTCCTTAAACAGCCTTGTGTGTTGCAGGAGGCCTTCTGTCAACTGGTGCTCCTCCTTGAGGCTTGGGGGTTCCAGCAGGATTGTTCTGGGGTTGGGAGGAGAACTGGGCTCTGGACATGCGGCTTCCAGGCTACCAGGACTGGCAGTCATGTAAGGAAGAGAGTGAACGGCCTTCCCTTCCCTTCTGTCACAGGGGCAATTTTGAAGACCATGTTTGTTTGTCAGACATTTTCACCAATACAATCCAACCTACTTTTCTGTTCTCATCCCAGACCTGTGGCGTAATCGTTCAGTGTGTCTGGCTGTTAACCAGAAGGTTGGTGGTTCAATTGCTGATTCTTTGATTTCTTTTCTTTGCTATGTTTGCACCTTTTTGTTGTCAATAAATAAACAGTTAAGATAAAAAAATTCCTTCCAGTAGCACCTTAAAGACCAACTAAGTTAGTTCTTGGTATGAGCTTTCGTGTGCATGCACACTTCTTCAGATACACCCCCCCTCAAAGGGCTACCTATCTGTAACTTAAACAGTTAAGGTAATTTCCCTGAATAACTCATCCATCAGAATTATTGGGAGGGGGCAGAATTTTGCAGACAGATCTGGAGTGGGGCCCAGTGGATTTGCACATCTTATGTGTTTCCCCTCCTTCCCCAGCAGATGCCAGCTGGGCCACAACTCAGAGATCTCTGCACTCACTGAGCTGGAGCAGCAGCTGTAAGGAGACCTCACCTTTGCTTGTCTCCCAGCAGGAGCCTCTCAAAATGCAGGTGGAGCTTCTGGTCCCCCTGGGTGCTGATGGTCCAGGTGCACAGCATGCTCTCAGTGTGATTCCTCCAATGAGTCGGGGCCAGGATGCGTCCGATGATGGCGTTGTGCACTGTTCCTCCACAGGGTGCTAGAGATGCGGGGGGGGGGGGGAGAGAGAGACGTGTGTGTGTGTGTGTGTGTGATCATCAGACAGTGACATCTTGCACCAGGCACCCACATCCTTGCACTCCCAGCTCTGTATACCTGAGCAGATGGGCTCTGGGCTGCTCCAGTGCGGCTTGGAAGCATTAATGCAGGTCAGAACTTCTGGACCTTCCAGCTCATAGCCCAGGTGACAGTGGAAGTGTGCTGTGCCACCAGGATGCAGGCCCATGACGGTGACTTCCCCAGAATCTGGTCTCCGTGGGAAGCTGCAGCTCAGCATAAATACTGCAATGGAAGTGAACAGATGGAATTACAATCAGGCCCTGGAGGAGCACCTACCATGTCCCTAAGGGATGTAGCATATCTAGGCTGCTGGGTTTTGCAAGACCGTGGTTGTTGAGATCCTGTCTCATGAATATCATCTGGCCAATGGCAAGAGAGAACATAAGAACATAAGCAGAGCCTTCTGGATCAGACCAGCACCCCAACTGGAAGGAATCCAAATGTTCTGTATCCTCCAGGCATGCTTGGAGTTGTTCAGCAACCACCCACTCAATTACCTTGCCCAAGAATGGAAGATTTGAGACTGGGCAATAATTGGCCATATTGGCCAGGTCCAAAGATGGTTTTTCTAATAAGCGCTTTAATAATCGCCTCTTTCAGCAGGTCTGCGAAGGCTCCCTCACAGAGAGAAGCATTCACCATCCTATGGAGCCCATTGTCCAGCCCTTCCTAGATCACTTTTATGAGCAAGTTGCATATGATCAGTTTCAACTCCCAGGCCCACAAATATTAGTGCTTGGCCTCCACATGTCTCTCTCCTGTTTCTAAAAGCCAGAAGCTGCTCTCTGCTTCTTGAGCCAGGGAGGGAAAAAAGAAAGGCAGGTGGATGGAGCTCTGCTCTAAGGGGCCAGAAGCAGCAATAAATTCACTCCTTAAAGAGATTTTTGGAGCTGCTGCTATTCAGTGGACAAGATCAAATTAGAGGAACTAGTGGTCTGACTGGTGTAAGCTATCTTCTTAGGTTTCTCCATAAAGAACTTCTGGGATTCCTTGCTTATCAGGTGTTAGGCATTAAAATCCTAATTAAAAGCCCCCCTTTTTCTGAATGCCCCAAATATTTCTGGGGGAATTTGGGGGAAACTGGGGGTTGATATGGGTTATTGGGGAGGGTATTAATGTGGGAGAATAAATCAATTAAAGATTACTTCAATCTGAGATGCTTTGGGGGCTGCTGAAGAAGAGTTGAACTGATTCAGAGAAGGATCTGTTGGTTTCCAGCAAGCTAGCTCTCCGATGGTGAAGACCACGCTTTTCAGAAAGCCATTAGATTAGTTATGCTGCTCATCATATTATGGGTTACATAATAGTAACTGCAGGTGCCCAGGACTCTGAGCTTTCATTCTTTCCCTCCACTACCTGTTTTTAAAATATGTCTCTACAGTGGCGGGCACACCGGGGGGGGGGGAGGGAGCCCACTGCTGCTCACTGACTCTCCTCCAATCTGCTCCCAGGTCCAACCTGACCTGGGAACAGAGCTGCAGCTGGGCGCGAGGAAGCTGCCTAGTCCTTGCATGACTCTCCACTCTGCCTCTGGGTCAGGTCTGATCCGGGAGTGGAGCTGCAGCCAGGAATAAGGGAGCTGCTAATGCAGCTCTCTCTCTCTCATGCAGTGCAGCCAAGGAGAGGGGTAGCAGCTCTGCTGCCAACTCTCCTCCACTCCGCCTTGTGGGATGTGAAACACAAGAGCAGTCAAGTACAACATTCCTAGAGTGAACATGTTTACACATGGGGAGGAATGTTTGTCCAGCCAGCAGGTAAACTTCCTGTTTCCTTCTGGGCTGGGACAGACTTCCTCTGCATGTGACTAAGAGGTGGGTGTGGCCTCACCTGTGCAGGTAACGACAAAAGCACAGGGCAGGGCAGCCATCTCTCTCTTTTTTTGACTACATGCATCGAAGAAGCAACATCTGCTTTGCCAAAGATGCCCAAAGGGACTGTCTTCTTATGAGGTAGTTTCTAGGTATATGTTACTTTTCTAAGCTAAGTCTGCCTTCTGGGATCCTATTGTGAACAGAATGTTGTGTGAGTAAACCTTTTTATACTTTTATAGAAGACTGTGTTGTGTCTTAGCTTTTATGAGGGAATAAGGGGAAAATCCCAGAACAGTTATTATAGAGGCTTTAGCGAGCCTGACGAAACGCATCCGCTGCAAGTTTAAAAAGGGGAATGTTACTCTGCTGAAATTGTGGAACTTGTTAACACAAGTTGGAAAAAGATATAATCAAACAATATACCCTCTCCTGCATCCCTGAACATTCCCACACAACCCCCGGGACAGACCTGACCTGGGAGCAGTGCTGGTGCTGGGTGCACACTGGAGGTGGGCTCTGATAGGAGCTTGTTGTGGTGTGCCTTGTCGCACCCCCTCCCAAAAATGGGCCTGGGGCAACAGACACACCCAGCCCTCCACACTATGCCAGTGTTTCTCTAGCCACCATAGAAAAAAAGTTATGAAACAAAATGTGCAGGCAACTTTCTGTGAAATGAGCCAGCCAGACTGCTATAACCTGGCAGTGTTTTCCATGAAGTCATCAGGCTGTATGAATCCCTGGGGTCCCAAAAAGTTTCTGTTTAGTGCACCTTCCCTGTTTTTGCTGTTTTTCTTGCTTGTAATAAAATTATTGTTATTATAATAATTATCTGTCTATATCAGAAAGAAGTCTCTTTGTGTTTAACGGGGCTTACTCCCAGGTAAGTAGGCACAGGGTGTTGTTGTTGTTTATTTGTTTAGTCGTGTCCGACTGTTCGTGACCCCATGGACCAGAGCACGCCAGGCACGCCTGTCTTCCACGGCCTCCCGCAGTTTGGTCAGACTCATGTTTGTAGCTTCGAGAACACTGTCCAACCATCTCGTCCTCTGTCGTCCCCTTCTCCTTGTGCCCTCAATCTTTCCCAACATCAGGGTCTTTTCCAGGGAGTCTTCTCTTCTCATGAGGTGTCCAAAGTATTGGAGCCTCAGCTTCACGATCTGTCCTTCCAGTGAGCACTCAGGGCTGATTTCCTTAAGAATGGATGCGTTTGATCTTCTTGCAGTCCATGGGACTCTCAAGAGTCTCCTCCAGTACCATAATTCAAAAGCATCAATTCTTCGGCGATCAGCCTTCTTTATGGTCCAACTCTCACTTCCACACATCACTACCGGGAAAACCATGGCTTTAACTATACGGACCTTTGTTGGCAAGGTGATGTCTCTACTTTTTAAGATGTTGTCTAGGCTTGCCATCGCCTTTCTCCCAAGGAGCAGGCGTCTTTTAATTTCGTGACTGCTGTCACCATCTACAGTGATCATGGAGCCCAAGAAAGTAAATGGCTACTTCTTGAAAATACAGACATTTTGGATTTAGAAGGTTTTAACAACGTATTTAGATGGCATGCATATCTGTGGTATGATAAGGTCA
Organism: Podarcis bocagei; assembly: GCF_964188305.1. Lineage (NCBI taxonomy): Eukaryota > Metazoa > Chordata > Lepidosauria > Squamata > Lacertidae > Podarcis > Podarcis bocagei. The sequence goes on along the minus strand of NC_138142.1, from coordinate 1,067,993 downwards.
AAGCACATAAAGCATTTAAAAATCATATTGTCAGGAAAGCATTGTTTAATGTTTGGATAAGATACAAGGACTTATTGGAAAATAAAACCCCAAGGTGGTTGTCACCGATGGCAGTGAAAGCTCAGAAAAAGCTCAATATGGAGGTCAAATGGCCGAAATATTGGGAAATTTTAGAACAAGATGGAGATAGACTGAAATTGCAGAGTTTTGAGAAAGTAAAAAACAAAGTGTGAGACTGGCTTCATTATCATCAGATAATGGAGGCATACAATTTGGACAAGAAAATTGGCTTTCAGGTGGAAAAATCAAAATTGGAAACAGAACTGTTAGAATCCAAAACTAAGAATTTGTCAAGAATGTATAACTTGCTGTTGAAATGGAATACTCAGGATGAAACGGTGAAATCTGCTATGATTAAATGGGCACAAGATGTTGGACATAACATAATGATGGCTGACTGGGAACAGTTATGGACCACAGGTATGACGTTTACGGCATGCAATGCCTTAAGAGCGAATATTATGAAAATGGTATACAGGTGGTACATGACTCCAGTCAAGCTTGCAAAAATCTATCACTTGCCCGATAATAAATGTTGGAAATGTAAAGAAACTGAAGGTACATTCTTTCACCTTTGGTGGATGTGCCCAAGGATTAAGGCTTTCTGGGAGATGATATATAATGAAATGAAAAAGGTATTTAAATATACCTTCTTGAAGAAACCAGAGGCCTTTCTCCTGGGCATAGTTGGCCAATTGGTGCCAAAGAAGGACAAAACTTTTTTTATGTATGCCACAACAGCAGCACGAATACTTATTGCAAAGTACTGGAAGACACAAGAGCTACCCACTCTGGAAGAATAGCAGATGAAGGTGATGGACTATATGGAACAGGTAGAAATGACTGGCAGAATCCGAGACCAGGGAGGTGGAAGAAGATTGGAAGAAATTTAAAGACTGTCTACAGAAATATTGTAAAATTGATGAATGTTAGAATGATGTTGGATAGAAATTAAGTGGTTTTCAGCTGTAATATTATAAGGGAATATGAAAAATGGATTATTTAGGTAAAAACTTAATGTCATAATATTTTAAAATTCAAGACTAGGATAAACAAAGAGGGTAGGGATTTGCTGAACCAACAAACCAAATTGGAATACAAAAAAGGGAGGCGTGAGGAGGTCCGGGAAATAAGCTAATGAAAAATAAGTAATAGAAAGATGGAGTTGATTTTAACCATTTTTTTTATTTTGTATTTTTTTCTTTTTTCATTTTTATTCTGTAATACTTTGAAAATCTTAATAAATATCTTATAATAAAAAAGAAATAAAGTAAAATCTCTCACTGCCTCTATTTCTTCCCCTTCTATTTGCCAGGAGGTGATGGGACCAGTGGCCATGATCTTCGTTTTTTTGATGTTGAGCTTCAAACCATATTTTGCGCTCTCCTCTTTCACCCTCATTAAAAGGTTCTTTAATTCCTCCTCACTTTCTGCCATCAGGGTTGTGTCATCTGCATATTTGAGGTTGTTGATATTTTTCCAGCAATCTTAATTCCGGCTTGGGATTCATCCAGCCCAGCCTTTCGCATGATGAATTCTGCATATAAGTTAAATAAGCAGGGAGACAATATCCAGCCTTGCCGTACTCATTTCCCAATTTTGAACCAATCAGTTGTTCCATACCCAGTTCTAACTGTAGCTTCTTGTCCCACGTAGAGATTTCTCAGGAGACAGATGAGGTGATCAGGCACTCCCATTTCTTTAAGAACTTGCCATAGTTTGCTGTGGTCGACACAGTCAAAGGCTTTTGCATAGTCAATGAAGCAGAAGTAGATGTCTTTCTGGAACTCTCTAGCTTTCTCCATAATCCAGCGCATGTTTGCAATTTGGTCCCTGGTTCCTCTGCCCCTTCGAAATCCAGCTTGCACTTCTGGGAGTTCTCGGTCCACATACTGCTTAAGCCTGCCTTGTAGAATTTTAAGCATAACTTTGCTAGCGTGTGAAATGAGTGCAATTGTGCGGTAGTTGGAGCATTCTTTGGCACTGCCCTTCTTTGGGATTGGGGTGTAGACTGATCTTCTCCAATCCTCTGGCCGCTGCTGAGTTTTCCAAACTTGCTGGCATACTGAGTGTAGCACCTTAACAGCATCATCGTTTAAAATTTTAAATAGTTCAGCTGGAATATCATCACTTCCACTGGCCTTGCTATTAGCATTGCTTTCTAAGGCCCATTTGACTTCACTCTCCATGATGTCTGGCTCAAGGTCAGCAGCCACACTACCTGGGATATAAGAGACATCCATATCTTTCTGGTATAACTCCTCCTTGCCACCTCTTCTTGATGTCTTCTGCTTCTGTTAGGTCCTTTCCACTTTTGTTTTTTATTATCGTAATCTTTGTACAAAATGTTCCTTTCATATCTCTTTACAGCATTGGACTTTCCTTTCGCTTCCAGGCATATCCGCAACTGAGCGTCCTTTCGGCTTTGGGTTAGCCGCTTCATCAGCTCTGAATCTAGAATCATAGAATCATAGAGTTGGAAGAGACCACAAGAGCCATCGAGTCCAACCCCCTGCCAAGCAGGAAACACCATCAGAGCACTCCTGACATATGGTTGTCAAGCCTCTGCTTAAAGACCTCCAAAGTAGGAGACTCCACCACACTCCTTGGCAGCAAATTCCACTGTCGAACAGCTCTTACTGTCAGGAAGTTCTTCCTAATGCGGTTCGGGTGGCATGCATACCTCTGGTATGGGAAGGTGAAGGTCCATAGGGGCTTCCTAAACCATATCTTTAGGGGACCGTTATACCAGGTTTGGGAGAGAAATAAAAACCTCCTTGAAAGAAAGACACCCTGGTGGATCTCACCAATAGAGGTATCAACAATTAAGAAGACTAATATGGAAGGGGAAAATGCCACATACGAAGATTTGGTAAGAAAAACAGAACAAGGGCTCAAAATTAAACCCTATGAAGAGATAAAACATTTATTTACTAGTTGGCTACAATATCATGAGGTGAATGATATGCTGAAGGAGGATAAGAGAAAAACAGGTTTTGATGACAAAAAATCAAGATTTAACATAGAGATAGTAGAAGGAAAGAATAAAACATTATCTAAAATATACGATATGCTGTTGGAATGGTACACAGGGGATGAGGAAGTGAAAGAGGCAACGATTAAATGGGCAATTGACTTTGGCTATAATATAGATTATGAGAGGTGGCGGGAATTGTGGAACAGTAATATTAAGTTTACGGCTTGTACAGTGTTGAGAGAGAATGTCTGGAAGATGATATATAGATGGTATCTCACACCGGCGAAGCTGGCCAAAATGTATAGATTAAAGAATAAGACATGCTGGAAATGTGGCGAAGTGGGGGGAGACCTGTATCATATGTGGTGGTTATGCAGCAAGGTGAAGGCCTTTTGGGAATCAATTTATAATGAGCTTAAAAAAATATTAAAATATACCTTTCCCAAGAGACCTGAGGCCTTTCTGTTGGGTATAATGGGCAAAGAAATAAAAAGCGAGGACAAATTAATATTCCTCTACGCCACCACAGCCGCAAGAATTCTGCTGGCACAAAATTGGAAGTCGGAGGCTATACCTGGCATAAGCGATTGGCAGATTAAAATGGTAAATTACGCCGAGCTGGATAGACTAACAGGCAGGTTACGTGACCAAGATGAACAGAAATTCAAGAAAAATTGGAGTAAATTTTGGAATTATATTGGAACAGATTTATAAGATGATCTGGCGGGGAGAGAAAAACTCTATCAGCGACAATCTTAAGATTAAAAATAAATACGCAACCATGGAATTTATTAGAAACCTACCAAAAGGGTGGAGGGAAGTCAAAGATCTGACAGACTACAAAACAGTTTCTATCTTTATGAATTTTTATGTTTAATTTTTGTGTGTATAAAATGGGAAATGGGAACAACAACTTATGTAATGGTTAATTTGCTTGATATGTAAACTTGTTTGTTTATTTATCTTTTTTGTTTTTTACTAAATACGAATAAAAATTTAATGCAAAAAAAAAAAAAAAGGAAGTTCTTCCTAATGTTTAGGTGGAATCTTCTTTCTTGTAGTTTGGATCCATTGCTCCGTGTCCGCTTCTCTGGAGCAGCAGAAAACAACCTTTCTCCCTCCTCTATGTGACATCCTTTTATATATTTGAACATGGCTATCATATCACCCCTTAACCTCCTCTTCTTCAGGCTAAACATGCCCAGTTCCCTTAGCCGTTCCTCATAAGGCATCGTTTCCAGGCCTTTGACCATTTTGGTTGCCCTCCTCTGGACATGTTCCAGTTTGTCAGTGTCCTTCTTGAACTGTGGTGCCCAGAACTGGACACAGTACTCCAGGTGAGGTCTGACCAGAGCAGAATACAGTGGCACTATTACTTCCCTTGATCTAGATGCTATACTCCTATTGATGCAGCCCAGAATTGCATTGGCTTTTTTAGCTGCCGCGTCACACTGTTGGCTCATGTCAAGTTTGTGGTTAACCAAGACTCCTAGATCCTTTTCACATGTACTGCTCTCAAGCCAGGTGTCACCCATCTACTTGTACTTGTCCTCCACTCTTCCTCAGTAGCATGTTGGACGCCTTCCGACCTGAGGGGCTCATCTTCCAGCATCATAACTTTTATATGCCTGTTGTCTTTGTCCATGGGGTTTTCTTGGCAGGGATACTGGAGTGGCTTGCCGGTTCCTGCTCCAGGTGGATCATGTTTGGTCAAAACTCTCCACTATGACCTGTTCATCTTGGGTGGCCCTGCACGGCATAGCTCATAACTTCTCTGAGTTATTCAAGCCCCTTCGCCACGGCAAGGCAGTGATCCATGAAGGGGAGGCACAGGGTGGTAGCCCACATTTTGCTTTAGGGTTGGCATTGGTGAAAACATGGCTCTTCTTGTGTGTTTGACAACTGCATCTCCACAATCGGGATCAGTAGGAGAGATCTGACCTCCCCTTGTAAGCCAAGGGAGGAAAATCAGCAGATTGTGATTTTATGCAACATCCCCCTCATGGCAGCCATTTCGTGACTGGTGCCCTCAGCATCCTCTCAAAATGTGAAATGTGCTCCAATAGTTCAAAACGGTTGGTGACACCCCCCCCCCCCGCCGCCAAATGCACAGTAGCTGCATAATCCAGGGCTTCCTCCTCACCTTGGCAGCCCCCCTGGGACAGGGAAGATGTTCTGCCCCTAACAAAAAGCCCCTGTACCTTGATAATGCAGCTGGAAAGTCCCAATCACGTCCTCTTGGAAGGTGCGGAAGAAGACTGAGATGGTATTGGTGGGGCTGCGTATGACTTGGCCCTCCACCAGGAGTGTCTGATTGGCCAGGACTATCAGCTGGTCATCATCCATGCCTCGGATAGACAGCACTTCCCCCTCGGAGAGGTTGACGCTTTTCACCTGTTTCCCAGGGAAGGAGAAAGAGCGCCATGAGATGCCCAGGATCGAGGGAAGGTTCATCCCTTGGGTATCTCCCAACCTGCAGAATGCTCCCCCTCACGCACAACAGGCAGTGGCATTGCTCTCATATGGCACCAAGTCAAGATGTCATTGGGCACTGATGTATTTTTTTGTAATTTTGTTCTAATTTTAATTTTCTAATGCACAAAAAGCAGCAACAATAAATAAGAAAGAGAAAGGGAAGAGATCAAAGCAAGACAGGGAAAGGAATGGAATAGACAGACATGAGGAGAGAGGAGGCAGCAGGAGTACAGTATTAAAAAACATTAATGACTTTTAATTCCATACAATTTTCCTTCATAAACATATTCTCTTAGAATGTTTTCCCAAAGGAATCCATGAGGAGACCACAGCTGCCAATCTCATTCCTTTACTATGATGGGTTCACTAAATGGATGCTAAACTTTAGAAAAGTTGTCCTTCATATTTGAATTGTGTAGGGACGCGGGTGGCACTGTGGTCCAAACCACTGAGCCTAGGGCTTGCTGATCGGAAGGTCAGTGGTTCAAATCTCCATGATGGGGTGAGCTCCCGTTGCTCGGTCCCAACTCCTGCCAACCTAGCAGTTCGAAAGCACGTCAAAGTGCAAGTAGATAAATAGGTAGCGCTCTGGCGGGAAGGTAAACAGCGTTTCCGTGCACTGCTTAGTCATGCTGGCCACATGACCCGGAAAAACTGTCTGTGGACAAACGTCGGCTCCCTCGGCCAGTAAAGCGAGATGAGCACCGCAACCCCAGAGTCATTTGCGACTGGACTTAACTGTCAGGGGTCCTTTACCTTTACCTTTTTAAGTAATTTAAAAAATGGTTTTAATTGTTTTGAAGCCTTCCGTGCCATCTCTGTTTATATCTTGATGGGTTTGCTGTCTGTTTTTATTGATTTAGCTGTTTTTACAACATCCACTTTTAAGTAACGGTATCATTGAATAATAGGCTATAAACCTTTCAAACAAATAGCTTAATAACCGGGGATGGATGAATTTGTTCCTCTCAGTTTCTCCACCTGACAATTCATAGGTATTTGTGTGTGCATTTCCTTTAGTATACACATTTGTATACACAAGGTATACACAAAGCAATTTTCTTTAATATGAGGTTTCACTAAGGCACATGTTTTTACCCCCAGTTCCTCCTCCCCATGTGTGCTGGTATCATCATTGTTCATTGTTTTCATTGAATTAATTAAACTAAATAATTTTAATTGGATTTTGAACAAATGTTCAATTGTTTTGAATGTTATTTTGTTCTGACCTTTCTTAGTGGCTCATGCAAACTTTTGTTCTGAATAGTATTTTTATAGGGCAGGGTGGAGGGCCCTGGGATGGGTTCATGGAACCAAGGGGGTGGTGTTCTGAGAAAGTTTGGGAACCACGGTTATGATGCATTCTGTATGAGGCTGCTGTTGAGAACAGTCCAGAAGCTTCAACTGCTACAAAACCCATTTGCCAGAATTTTAGTAGGATTCCCCAAAGTGTCCCATGTGACTTCCATTCTAAGGAGCTACAGGGGCTCCTGGTTCACTTCCAAGCACAGTTCAAAGTGCTGATGATTACATTTTAAAGTGCTAAACAAGTAACAGCCCAGGGCCCAAATACGTGAATTAACACCCTCTTCCTGAATCAATCTGCCTGTTCACTACAATAGTCATGGCTCCTTCTTTGTGTTTCTCCTTGGGGAAAAGCACATCAGCTGCATAGTTCAGTTGTTTAGAGAGTGGTGCTGAGAATGCTGAGGTTGCAGGTTCAATTCCCGTAAAGGGAAGCTCCATATTTCTGCCTTGCAGGGGGTTGGACTAGATGATCCTCAGGGTCCCTTCCAGCTCTCTGATTTTATGTACAAAAGAGCGAGGGGATCTTTTTTGCAGTGACATTCCCAGCTTTGGGATGGATGCCCTCCAAAGGGACATTGGCAAAGGGTCAATTAGACCAGCCCCTTCATCAACACGGTGCCTTTCTATTTGCCTGGGCAGTTGTAATTATGGTATTGTTTTAGCTGATTGAATGTGTCTAATTCCTTTTAATTACATTGTATAGTTGGTTTTTGGAATTTTGAAGTTCATTTGTATACCACCCTGAAAATCTATTTGTGGATGAAGAGCAGTTTATAGGAATTTCTAAAACCTTCTCTATATTTTGGAAAGGGCGTCTTTCCATCTGTCCTCTACAGGCTCAGCTGCCTCGCAAGGATTCCTGAGGTGAGGGTGGCAGTTGTTGCTGATGTTTAGATGCCAACTGCCATTTTGAATCGAGACTGAAACAAGACTTTGCCCCTTTTTGGCAGAGATTTGCCCATCTCTCAAGATACCCTCAACCAACTCAGGATGGGGTTCAGGATGTTTGGATGCCGAGCACCGTTCTGATTTGAAATGGCAAGTTGAAACATGACTTTGGCATGATTTCACCTGCTTTTTGGTGTGATGGGACTAAACTCACAAATTACATTATCCATTAAAAGTCACCCTATTTGTTGTTTTCTAAAAAATCCCAAGCAGTACTGGGGACTCCCCACTAGGAAAGAACCAAGCCAAGCATCATGTTAGGAAGAGATGTTCAACAGAAACCTGAAAAGAGGAAAAGAGGGGGAGAGAACTACCAGGGCTGGGCGTGCATTGGACATCCTTTATGCTGCTTTGTCACCAGCTTGTCACACACTTGTTTGTTTGTGTGTGTGTGTGTGTGTGTGTGTGTGTCTCCTGGTTGCCAGGTGATGAGATGTGACATGAGCAAGGCCAGGAGAAGAGGCTGCCTTGTCAGCCTGCAGCAAATCCAAGGCTTGTGGACAGATCCACAGCGACTGTGAAGTCAGCTCAAAGCCGTCCTTCTGCCAGGAAGCAAGCCAGAAACTGACAGCTTTCCCCAGATAATTTGAGAGGTGATGTCAAAGCAGAGCCATTTGTTAGCAGCTGAGCAGCCCTGCAGAAATGCAGGTTGCTCAATCTGGACCTCTCTTCTTAAGCCTCCTGGAAGCTGCAGGGGATTTTTTTTTTTTAAGGGAAGGGGCAGCGACGGAGCAGTACAGGAAGAAAACAAAACAGTGACAGTTTGGTTTGGAGAAGGCAGAATGTCCTTTGTGACACATTGCCTGGCTCCTCCAGCTCTTGGGAAAAGAAAACGGAGACTTCCTTTTACAACTGGAACACTCCCATTTTCCCACCAACCTCACTATCCAAGACCCCCCTCCCACATTGCCTGTGCTTGAAGCTGCTGAAATGCCTTGCCTGTGCTGACTTCTTCTTCTTCTTCTTCTTTAATATATATTTTATTCAGGATTTTCTTGTTTTACAGAAGTGTAGTGCCTCATATATATTTTTCCCCCCTGTAACATTTTTACAAATCTGTTTCATTTGTTGAGGCATTAGGGGGAGAAGAAAATAAAAAAGAAAAAAGAAAGGGGGGGTGGAGAGAGGGAAGATGGATGGGGTGGGGTCGGGTGGCGGTGTTTCTATTATGCTTAATGTATGTAGAGTTTGGTGTCAGCGTTGCTTGTGTTGTTCACTTGTGTTCCTTTGGTGGTGAGAGAGGTTGGGGTTGGCCTAGGGTGTGATTGTTTGTTTGTGATTGGCTGTGGTGATCTTTGTTTTCGTGTGTGGGTGAGGTGGGTGGGTGTTTTGGATCAGGTTAGCCATATTGATTTGTATGCTGTTGGTGGATTATTGTCACTGTCCTGTTGGGCTGTGTATGTGATAAAGGGGAGCCATACCGGGGTGAAGGCGTCTTCTTCTGTTTGTCCCTGTGTCAGTTTCAGTTTATTAGTTAATTTTTCTAGTAGGGCTGTTTCCCATACTATTTGGTACCATTGGTCCATGCTTACTCCTGACAGGTCTCTCCAGTGTCTGGTTATGGTGTTTCTGGATGCTGAGAGCAGGTGGGTTATGAGTTCTTTGTGGTGTAAATGGGCATTGTTGTCTTGGAATATGTTTAGTAGGGCCAATTCTGGGGTGATGTCTATTACTTGCTTAGTTATTTTACATATTTCTTGTATGGCTGTTGTCCAGAATAGTTGGATTTTGGGACACTCCCACCACATGTGAAGATATGTGCCTGTGGAGGTGCACCCTCTCCAGCATTTTGGTGAGGTTCCTGGGTGTATTAGCGCTAGTTTCCTTGGTGTTAGGTACCACCTGTAGGTGAGCTTCAGTGTGAGTTCTTTTCTTTTCATTGATATGGATTTAAAGGGGGGTTTAGACCACATTCTGGTCCATTGAGTGGGGATAATCTCATAGCCTATGTCATTCTCCCATTGTTTTTTGATTGCATTTAGGGGATTTGTGGGATTTTGGAGTAGCATTTTGTATATTGCGGATACCGTCCCTTTACTGTTTCCCTTTGTTGTTAGGAGGAGGTTTTCGAAGGTTGTCAGGGGCCTAGTTGCTGCTGATTTTACTGTTGGGTTGTTTAAGAGGGCATGTAGTTGGTGTTGTGTTAACCAGGGCATTTGGGTGTCTTCTAGTTTGTCTTGTATTTCTTGTGTTGACAAAGGTTTGTTATTTTTATAGAAGTCTATTAGGCGATATAAGCCTCTGGTTCGCCAGGTTTTTATCTTGAGGTTTTGTGCTGCATGGTGGAATAATGGGTGGTACGCCAGGGGGATTAGTGGGGATGGGGTTGGGGATAGTTTGCCTATTTGTGTTTTCCATGCTTTGAGCATGGTCTGTGTGTACCTGTTAAGTGTTGTGGGAATTTTCTTTAGTTTGTTTGGGAGGAGTGGGTATGTTGTGGTGCAGGTGTTTTCAATTGTGTTCCTCTCTAGGTGTACCCATTGTTTTGTCTCATCTTCTAGTATATATGGGATTATATGGCGTATTTGGTTGGCATTGTAATATGCTTCTATGTTGGGGATTCCCCATCCTCCTTCTGAGGTGGGGAGGTGCAGATATTTGGGGCTTATTCTTGGTTTTTTATGTGAGAAGATGAAAGAGTGTAGTTTTCTCTGCCAACTGCGAAGTTGGGTTGAGGGGATCCAGATTGGGAGGGTTTGGAATAGGTAGGTTAGTTTTGGGAGTGTGATCATTTTGATCATGGCTATTTTGTCTGAGAGAGTGAAGTTCATGTTATTCCATCTCTTTAGGTCTTTGTTAATTTGTCGCCACAGGGGCTTGTAGTTGTGGAGGTACAATTTATTGAGGTTTCTGGTTATTTGTACCCCTAGGTATCTGAACTTGGTGTGGCAAAGTTTTATTTTGGTGACCTTCGTGAGTTCTTTTTGGGTGTGAGGAGGGGTGTTGAAGCACATAGCTTCTGACTTTGTAAAATTTACCTGTAGGCCCAACACCATTGCAGATGTGTTGAGTTCTCTGATTAGGGAGGTTGCTATGCTTATGGGGTCTGGTGTTGTGACCATTAGGTCATCTGCAAAGAGCCCTAATTTATAGGTTCTGCCTTTTATTTCCACTCCCTTGATGTCTGTGGCTGCTCGGATGCGGATTGCTAGGGGTTCCAGAGCCAGGATAAATAAGAAGGGAGACAGTGGGCATCCTTGTTTCGTGCCTCTTTGGATAGCTATAGTGTTAGAATCCATATTGTTAGTTCTGCATTTTGCTGAGGCTTGGGAGTATATTTGTTTGAGGATTTGTAGGAAGTTGGGGCCAAATTTCATGTTAGTTAGTACTGCTAGTATGTATTTCCATTCCAAGCAATCAAAGGCTTTGAGGATGTCTAGGGACATAATTGTCAATGGGAGTTTGGTTGCCTTGCTGTGTTCGATCAGGTTCAGTAGTTTCCTGATGGGGTCTGTTATATTGCGGCCAGGGACAAAGCCAGTCTGGTCTGGGGCTATTAACTTGTGTAGGAAGATTTTTAGGCGGTTGGCCAAGATTGATGTGAATATCTTATAGTCTTGGTTTATTAATGAGATTGGGCGGTATGATTCTACTTTGAGGCTATATTTTAGTGGTTTTGGGATGGAGACTATTTTGGAGCGGGTCCAGGTTTTGGGGATGGGGCCCCCTTTTATGATGTCGTTGAATAGGCGGGTCATGTAGGGCATCAAGGGTTCTTTGAATTTCTTATAGAATTCTGCTGTGAAGCCGTCTGGGCCTGGGGCTTTGTGTGGTTTTAGGTTTTTGAGGACCGCATCTATTTCCTCTGGGGTGATAGGGCTGTCCATGTATTCCTGTTCCTCATCAGTTAGGATAGGCATGTTCAGTCCTGCTAGAAATTTTCTGATTTCCTTCTCTGGTGGGTTATGGGAGGTGTATAGGTTGGAGTAGAATTCTGCAAATTACGAGGTTATTTCTTCGGGGGAGAATGTTATGTTGCCGTCTTTTTTGGTGATGCAGTGTATTCTTGTTTTGAGTGCTTTTTTCCTACATCTATTTGCTAGTAATCTGGAGTTTTTCCCTCCATATTCGTAGAAACGTTGTTTAGAGTATAGAATGTTGATCATTGTTTTGTTAATTTCTAGGGAGTCTAGTTCTCTCCTTTTTTGTTCTATAAGTTTGAGGAGTTTTTTAGATCCTGTTTGTTTGTAGCGTGATGAGAGGGCTGGATTGTCTTGTTCTGTTTTGCTAATTTTTGAGGAGGTTTGTTTTTTAAGGAATGTTTTCTCTTTTATGCAAGCTCCTCTGGTGACCGCTTTCATTGCGTCCCATAGGAGGGGGGTTGTTATATTGTTTACATCGTTTTCTTTGAAGTAGTTTTGGAGGGTTTTTGTGAGACTCTCTCTAATTTGTTTGTTTGTAGTTAGGATGGGACTGAAGGACCATGATGGGGTGGTTTGTGTTCCTTCTCCTATTTTAACAATGACTTCTACTGGGGCGTGGTCTGTGATTTTAATGTTACCTATGTTTGTTGACTCTACTGAGGGGATCAGACCCTGTGTGAGTAGAATGCTGTCCAGTCTGGACACTGTATCATGGCGTCCCGATTGGAATGTATGGCTGATGTCTCCCGGGTTTTGCTCACCCCAAATGTCGTAGAGACCCCTGTTTTTTAGCATTTTTAGTAACTTGTAAGAGTTCCTGGTTGTTGGGGGTTTCCTTCGGAGGAAGGTTGCCCATGGGGTTGTGGGGTGGATATCTTTCAGCGATATACCTTTCATATTCAGATTGAGGCCCCCTCCTAGGATTGCTTCCCCTTCAGAGAAGGAGAGGAATTTGTTTAGTGTCTTCTGGAAGAATTCTAATTGTTTCGTGTTTGGGGCATATATGGAGCCGATTGTCAGTTTGATTTTGCCATCTAGTGTCCCTTTAGCGAAAATGAATCTGCCTTTTTTGTCCTTGAGGACTGTTGTGGCAGTGAAGTTCAGGTCTCTACTGAGTATTATGGCTACCCCACGAGCTTTCCCTGAGCCTCGTGCGACCCACTGTTGACTGAAGCGGGGGTCGCTCAGGAGTTTGCTGCCTTTGGGTGGGTTGTGTATTTCTTGTAGGAAGGTGATGTGTGGTTTCATGGTGTTTATGTATGAGGTGATGCGTTTCCTTTTGATGGGGTTTCCCAGCCCCCTCACGTTTAATGTAATTGCTTTTAGGTTAGCCATCTTGCTTATCTATTATGTGGGGCGATTCCCTGCCAACCCGTTTGGGTTGTCTTGTATCTCTCTCTTCGTGTTGTTTAAAGAACCAGTGGGGTTGCGCTGACCTAGGGTGTGGTGGGTGGGGGGCTAATGGGATTAGAGTAAGATTTGGGTTAAAGAGTAGGGGGTAAGTTGTAGAGAGTTTCCTATATGTAGTCATATAGGTGTTTGTTTGGGGTATTTTGGGCCATCTGGCATTTAGCCAGTTGGTCCTAGGTCTCAGCTGGTGTGGAAGGCCGTGTTCAAGGACAGGCCATCCCCTCTGTTGTTTGCGATAGGGGGTGGTCAGTGAGACAGTGTGAAGTGACTTTGTAACGTCGCTGTCAGGTATAAGGTTCATAAACAATGTTGCCAATGTTATGAGCAACATTGTTGGTGTGTTGGGGTGGGGATGTGGGTGTTGGTACGCTCTGGTGCCACCATAGTGCTGGTTGGGTATCAGATTTTTATTTTTTTTAAAACAAATTTTTATTGGTTTTTCACCTTTTATAAAGACAAATTACACACAAAAGACAAAAAACAAAAACATGTATAATTTCAGAAAATCCTACTTTCCTAACCTTGTTCCCTGCCTTCCCCCCACCCCCCTTCATGCATCCGAATTCCCAGAATTATGTCAGCAAATTGGTATTTCTCCTCTTAACCATCTTAATATTACCTCTTTCATAAAGAAAAATAAATTTTTCTAAGTTGGACTCAAATTCCCTTCCATCGATTTCCCATTTTGTCTTGAATAAAGGTCATATTAACTAAACCCAAAGATCTTGAGTGTTTTTAAAATTCTATTCTTCCCTCCCTCCCATCCCCGGTTTTCGTCCCTTCCCCAATACATGTCCAAAATAACAATTCTTAGCCTGGGTTCCTCACGTCCGAGGCTTTCAAGTCTCTTTCAGTCCCTCTTATGTCGGTCGTCGAATCTTGAAAGAGTTCTATCACCATCCAACCATATTCTCTTACCACAATGGCATTTGAAAACAGCTGCTGGAAAATTTCCACAAGGCCTGCATCTTCAGAGTCAGAGTCAAAGTGGAGGCCCCAATCATATTTCTTTATTTTAAGTTCCTGTATTCCATAAACTCCCGGGGCCTCCTCCTTCTTCTTTTGCATCTTTCGCAGATTTGTGGTAGATATGATCCAAAAGTCTCCTTGCTTATATTCCACAGATGTCAGCTTCTGGTTGGTGCTTTCCAACTTTGTTTCCTCTTTTTCTTGTTTAGTTTCTTCCACTTCTTTTGATATCATTTCCAATTCAGCTGTGGATTCTTTCTCATTCAGGTCCTCAATACATTCAGCAGAGCTGCTTGTTCCAGAAGTCAAGGTCATAAGTTGTTTATTCATAGCTAGACTCTGCTCTTGTAAGATTCCCACAAAATGAAACATTCTTTCGATTTCCACTAGTAACTTTCCATCCACAGCCATTGTAGTTTCACAGAGTTCCCCCTAGAGGGAATCTGGTTACTTGGTAATCTTTCTCCAACAATCCTCTTACTTATTGTTATTACTTTGTTTCCAACAATTTTGGATCAGTTGTAACTCATTTTAGTCCAGAGGGATCTTAAATAACAAATTTTTCCACTCTAAACTGTCCGTTTGACAGCTTTGACAGCTGTCAAACTCCGCACCTCTTCCACAAGCTCAAAAACAGGACGCTCCCGGGCCCGGGAGGGGGGGTTGTTTACAACAGAAAGAAAGCTTCCAAAACTCCACTCTCCAGCTCAAAATTTCTTTTTGCCAAATCTTGGAAGTTAAAATCTTTTTTAACTCACCCCACAAAGGGTAGGCTCTCCAGCTTAGTTCTTAAGTCGTTGCTTTAGATCGTCTGCAAAAAGGGGGGGTGCGGACTTCCTTTTAGCACACCCCCCGGTCGTCTCAAATTCACGGGATAATATTCTTAAAATCCAATTCCGTCTTACTCACGGGTTATTCTTTTCAGTCCGAATTTCAAGGAAGGAAGTCAGCGCTCTCCAGTCATGGCTCGCGGCTTCGCTCAACCGAGGTAGCGATCGACTCTCAGCGCCACGCCACCCTCCGTACCCTCTCCGCAGCCTTTAAAAAGGCTCTTCGTGAGTCGGGGGGCGCTTAAGGCGCCCACCGAGTCTTCAGTCCGCAGGCTTCAGCGCCTGCGGTTTTTAAGGGTCCCCGCGTCGCCGGCGCAGCAAGACCCGTCCTCAGCTGAGCAGATTCCCTCCGCAGCTCGGAGGGAATCCGCCATTTCCAGATCGCGCCAACCCGGAAGTCCCTGGGTATCAGATTTTAGCCTGATTGTGGGTTGTGTTATTAAGGTTGGAGGAGTTGTTTTTCCCTAGTATGGAGTATGGGGATGTTGAAGGTGTGGGTGATGGGGAATGTGGTTGAGGTCGTCTGGACTGGTGTTGGGGTGGGGATTCCTGTGGGGGTGCGGGGCTGGGGGGGGGATGTTGATGGTGTTAACTAAATCTATGTTTGGGGGGGTGGAGAGGGGGGAAAAGGGGGGGGGGAAATCACCAGTCCTTCAGTTTGTGGTTTTTCCTGGTTGCTTAATTCAGCTGGGGTTGTTGTTGTTGTTGTAGGGTTGTCCATCTGCGATGAATTGGTTTGGTTAATCTTGGTCTGGTTTCTTGTGTCGTATGGCCAGCGGGACGGTTCTGAGCATGATGCTTGCCTGTATTGTTTGCGTTGTTGTGCCGCTTCTGTTGTTTCTTTTTCTTCTGTACCGTTGTCCAGTTGTTTGCTGTTGTTTCCTCCTGGTTGGGGCTGTCACTTGGTGGGTTTGTCGGTTGCCATTCCGGTGGGAGGTCGAGCTCAAGGTTCTTTAGTAGTTGCAGGGCCTCAGGTATGTTGGTAGCCATGTGTTGCGTTGTATTGGTTGTTACAATGAGGCGGAAGGGGAAGCCCCATCGGTATTTGATCCCTGCTTGTTGGAGACGCTGGGTGCATGGGCGCAGGCTTTTCCTCCGGTTTAGGGTATCCTGAGATAGGTCCTGTAAGGCCAGAATAGGGGTTTCTCCATATCGAAGGTTGGTTGAGTTTTTGAGGTGGTGCCATACCTCTTCCTTCTTTTTGTAGCGTGTGAAGCATACAATGATGTCTCTTGGGGGGGCGCTGGGTTTTGGCATAGGTTTTAGGGCTCTGTGAGCCCTCTCCAAGTCATCTGCCTCAAGTTTCAGGCTTGGGATTGTGTTTTTCAGCCAGCGTATAATTAGGTCTGCTGGGCTTTTCTCCTCTGTTTTTTCGGCAAAGTTGCGGAAGCGGATGTTACAACGTCTATTGCGGTCTTCAAGGTCGGCTTGCTTAATTTTCATCTCTCTGTGTTCTGCTTCCATTTGGTTTACCAGTTCGTCCAGTTTCTTGTTCACACGTGCGTTCTCCTCCCGGTATTGCTCTATTATTCTTTCTTGTATTTGGTTCTTGTTCTCTAGAGCTTCCACTTTGGAGGTTAGATTGTTGATTAGTACCTGCATGGGGGCCATTGTGGCCTTCAGTGTTTCTTCTAATTGTGCTTCTAATCTTGCTTCCATTTCCCTCAGATCTCGTTTCGTTATTGGGTGGTCATCATCTTGAAGGGGAGTTACCGTCTTAGCATTGTTTGCCATCTCCCTGGTTGGTGTCATCTCGGTCTCCCTGATGGTATTGGTTTGAGGTTGGCTTGGCGTCCTCTTGGGGTAGGGCGTGTGGTGGTTAGGAGTTGTGGCAGTGGTGATTCCTGGGTATTGTTGGGTTGCTGAGCTGATCAGGCTTTGTTGGTTGGTGGCTTCTACAGAGCGTTTGGATTAGGTGGTCATTTGTGTCACTTCTAGTCTGTGTTTTAAGAACTTCTCTAGGGCTTCTGTAGATGCCTCAGCGGTGCCGCCGAGGCGGGGGGGGGGGGCAGGTAAGCAGAGATGGGTAGACTAACGGACAGACAGTTCATATAAAGGGAGGGGGGTTAGCAGGTAGAGATGCAAGAGATTAGAGGGGTGGGGCCAGGGGAAATATGTGTTAGGAGGGGGTTGTATATGCCCAAAAGGGGTATTGGGGTCCAGTTAAGGTGGAAGTTGGGGTTGGGAGTGCGCTCAGGAACAGAGACAGACAAATAGGCTATATGTAAAGGGTGGAGGGAGAAAAAAGGGAAGAAGAAGAAGAAAGAAAGAAGAAGGGGGAGGCGGGGGGGGAGAGGGGAGATTGGAGTAAAAGAGAAGAGAGCGGGAGAGACAAAAAGAGAGTTGAAAGAGAGAGGAGAGATAGTACAGTAATATCAGCGGTAAAGATTCAAATAAAGGGTGGCTGCAGCAGCAGTGGCCCCTCTTTTAAAAAGAAAAGTGATAAAAGTAGGTATATGGGGGGGAGGGATAATATATATATATATATATATATATATGTAGGTTTTGGTGTCTTCGGGTGTCTTCCCGTGTAAGAGTTGGGGTGTCTAGGCGACGTTTCGACGAGGTCTCACTCGTCATCTTCAGGCTGGTGCTTTCGGCTTCTTGTTACTAGAACAGAGCAGGATCTCAGTGTTTGAGTTCCTATAAATACTGTTGAGGGGGTGTGGTGTATAGCCTCCAACGTTCTGGGCAGATAGGAAGTTCCTAGGTTAATGTGCCTTTTCTTCTTTTGTTCATTAATTACTTGAGGGATATCTTGAGTGATTACTTGAGTGATATTCTGAGTACCACTTAGGAGGGTCATTAGGTGTGGATTAGTTTCTAAAGCTTTCGTGTCTTGACCTCTTGACCTTGTGAAGAGTTTTTCTGAGAAGATGGCTGTACTGCACTTAGTTGTGCTCTGGCTTGGCTTCGTGTATAGGGGCGAGCTGTGGTTTTGTGCCCTGTGCCAGCCAGATCTGTGTAGGGATTGCAGGGGGGTGCAGCATCCGGAGGTGCCACTATGGTTTGGCTACTGGATGGTATCTGTAATTTATCTGTGGAGAGGGTCTGGGTTTGGGTCTGGTGTGGTTGATTGGAGATGGCGTTCTGTGTGCCTCTGGTTCTGGTGTCGGTTTTTGTGGGGAGGGCTAATTTCCAGATGTCTGGCAGGCGGGACGTGTCGTCACGCTTGTTCATGTTGTGAGGGTGTTTCTCTATCTCGATGGCTTCCATGATTATTCTCTTGTGGTGATGTTCCATGTTAAAGAGCAATTTGGAATCTGCAAAATTAATTTCGTGTCCTGTTTCTTTCATGTGTTGGTAAAGAGAGGAAGTTTTTTCTTCTTTTTTGACGGCATTCTTGTGTTCTGCGATACGTGCATTTATTCGTCTGTTTGTTTGTCCAATGTACGTGGCTGGGCAGACTTTGCAGGGTATTTCATAGACCCCTTGGTTTTCTAACTGGATTTTATCTTTTGGGTTTCTGAGGATATTGGCTATTTTTTGGTTGGTGCAAAAGGCTGTTTTGATATTGTGTTTATGGAGGATTTTGCTAATTTTATCTGTAGTGCCCTTGATATAAGGAAGGAGGGCCATGCCATTGTTTTCTTCTGTGTCTTGGTTTTTGGGGGGTGTTTCTTTTTGGATTAGCTTCGTAACCCTGTTTTGCTGGTATCCGTTGGCGATTAACACATTTGAGAGATTCTGTAACTCAGTTGTCAAGTGGTCTTTGTCAGCCAGGCGTTTGGTTCTGGAGATGAGAGTCTTGGCTACGGAGTTTATTTGTGCAGGGTGGTGGTGTGATTGTGCATGTAAGTAGCGGTTGGTGTGTGTTTTTTTCCGGTAGATAGTGTGTCCTAGGGAGCCATCAGGTTTTTTGTAGATTAGGACGTCAAGGAAGGGAAGTTGGTTGTTGGTTTCTATTTCCATAGTGAATTGTATTTTGGGGTGTAGGCTGTTGAGATGTGTGAGGAAGCTATCTAGTTTTTCCTTCCCGTGTGGCCAAATTACAAAGGTGTCGTCAACATATCTGAGCCAAAGTTTGGGTTTGTGTTCTGACTTGTCTAAAGCATTGGTTTCAAAGTGTTCCATGTACAGATTTGCGATGACTCAGAAACCCAAAAGATAAAATCCAGTTAGAAAACCAAGGGGTCTATGAAATACCCTGCAAAGTCTGCCCAGCCACGTACATTGGACAAACAAACAGACGAATAAATGCACGTATCGCAGAACACAAGAATGCCGTCAAAAAAGAAGAAAAAACTTCCTCTCTTTACCAACACATGAAAGAAACAGGACACGAAATTAATTTTGCAGATTCCAAATTGCTCTTTAACATGGAACATCACCACAAGAGAATAATCATGGAAGCCATCGAGATAGAGAAACACCCTCACAACATGAACAAGCGTGACGACACGTCCCGCCTGCCAGACATCTGGAAATTAGCCCTCCCCACAAAAACCGACACCAGAACCAGAGGCACACAGAACGCCATCTCCAATCAACCACACCAGACCCAAACCCAGACCCTCTCCACAGATAAATTACAGATACCATCCAGTAGCCAAACCATAGTGGCACCTCCGGATGCTGCACCCCCCTGCAATCCCTACACAGATCTGGCTGGCACAGGGCACAAAACCACAGCTCGCCCCTATACACGAAGCCAAGCCAGAGCACAACTAAGTGCAGTACAGCCATCTTCTCAGAAAAACTCTTCACAAGGTCAAGAGGTCAAGACACGAAAGCTTTAGAAACTAATCCACACCTAATGACCCTCCTAAGTGGTACTCAGAATATCACTCAAGTAATCACTCAAGATATCCCTCAAGTAATTAATGAACAAAAGAAGAAAAGGCACATTAACCTAGGAACTTCCTATCTGCCCAGAACGTTGGAGGCTATACACCACACCCCCTCAACAGTATTTATAGGAACTCAAACACTGAGATCCTGCTCTGTTCTAGTAACAAGAAGCCGAAAGCACCAGCCTGAAGATGACGAGTGAGACCTCGTCGAAACGTCGCCTAGACACCCCAACTCTTACACGGGAAGACACCCGAAGACACCAAAACCTACATTCCTGTACCCGTGAAAATCTACGAAAGCATATATATATATATATATATATATATATATATATATATATATATATATATGGGGGAGGGATAATATATATATATATATATATAGAGAGAGAGAGAGAGATAGATAGATAGATAGATAGATAGATGATAGATAGATAGATAGATAGATAGATAGATAGATATAGATATAGATATATTAAGGGGGGGAGGGAGGGGGAGGAAGGGGTTAAAAAAGGGGTTGAAAAAAAAGGAAGGGGGAAAAAAAGGTAGTTTCTCCTTTGTTATGCGCTTCTCTGTGTTTTCCTTGCCGCTTGGAGCTCCCGGTCCGGGTTCAGCCACGTGTTGTTGTTGTTCTTTTCCGGAGCCTTTTTTGCCTTCCTGTGCTCACCTACCTCTCCTCTGCTTTCTCCTCGGCAGAGATGTGGGCAGCAGTGGTAAGTTTGGGGCTCCTTTTTCTTTCTTTTTCTTCCTCTCCCCCCCTTTCTTTCTCCCTCTTTGCGTTAGCTCCACTGTCCTCCTGGTTTTGGAGCTCCTCTCGGCTGTTGGGGGGGTGGTCGGGTGCCTTTCCGGCTCAATCTCAGTCGTGGGGGGGTGTTTTGGCTCCTTTGTTAGATACCCGGGCACCCCCGATTCCTCTCCGCTGGCGGCAGCAGTCCTGGGAGCCTGGGAGTCGGCCAGACAGAGCCTTTTACTCTGGCTGGCTTCAGGAGCTCTTTTCTGCTGTTGCAGCCGCCATGCTGCCTCGCCGGAAGTCATCGCCTGTGCTGACTTCTAAAGCAGGGAAGGGTCTCTATTGAAACAGGACCGGGGATGGACAAGAAGCTTTGCAGTAACCCTTTGGTGACCAAGGGGAACTGCACTGAGCTGCCTCTGAATTGCACTGGAGTCAATAAGCCCCCTAGAGCAGAGGTCAGCAACCTTTTCCAGCCATGGGCTGGTCCACTGTCCCTCAGACCATGTGGGGGGCTGGACTATATTTTGAGGGGGGGGGAATGAACGAATTCTTATGCTCCACAAATAACCCAGAGATGCATTTTAAATAAAAGGACACATTCTACTCATGTAAAAACACGCTGATTCCTGGACCATCCGTGGGCTGGATTGAGAAGGCAATTGGGCTGCATCTGGGTCCCGAGCCTTAGGTTGCCTAGAGGTTTGCTGAAGGACTGAAACATTCAAAAAATTCAAACCAGCTATATACTAAGGATCCACACACCAGGATGCTAGATAGTTGGGTAGGCTTGTTGAAACAAACATGTTCATAGCAGGGGCTGGAAAGAACACAGTGAAGGAGCCTGCCTGGTCTCAAGAGGCAGGGAGTTCCCAAGTATGGGTGTTGCCACATTCATAATTGATTCTTGCAGTTGCAGACCAGGTACTATGTGGCCCCTGAAAACCATGCCAGTTCCGCCTATCTGAGAAGTCGAGAGGCTTTTATGAGGCAAGGCAATCTTGCAGGCTGATAAGTTTATGTGTGTGTGCCAACCTCAATTTTATTGTTGTAGGTGTTTCTGGGATTC
This sequence comes from Podarcis bocagei, assembly GCF_964188305.1. Classification (NCBI taxonomy): domain Eukaryota; kingdom Metazoa; phylum Chordata; class Lepidosauria; order Squamata; family Lacertidae; genus Podarcis; species Podarcis bocagei. The sequence goes on along the minus strand of NC_138142.1, from coordinate 1,046,561 downwards.
CTTAATCTTCCCAGCAGAGAGGTGGGTTACCCACCCTGCTGGTCTGTCAGTACACTAACATATGTTAAAACCCGGGGATGAGAGTTGCCTCCCGCCTGTCGGCTGAGCGTTTCCCCATGAGAACCTAAGAAAAGCTCTTCTGGATCAAAGGCCCTTCACATCCAGCATCCTGTCCTCACAGTGGCCAGTCCTTTCTCATAGGGAACTTGCTCCACCCCTTAATAATTTGGGAGGCCTTTTTCTGAACCATTTCTGAATCCACTTTGCCCTCTCATAGCATAATGTTGCAAAATGTGGATTCCTCCAAGATGCCTTTGGAGGCGAGGTGAGTATACTTCAAATGCTGCTTCCCTGGAGCTTTGCATCGTCTCCTTCTGCTCTCCGTCATTCTCCTAACTGCCCCTTGGCCTGAAACCCCCTTTTCCACAACTGGGCTGACATCTTTGCTGAACTATCCATTATGAGCATTGTAATGGAGGTGAGCTCCCTGGCATCCCTGAGAGATGGCACTTTCTTGCCCCATCAACACACACAGTTTAATACTGGTGAGAGCCTAGCTCCTCATACCTCTGAAGGGTCTCTCTGAAGCTCAAAGTGTTTAAAGAAAATTCTGTTTCGGGTTAGTCTGTAACTAAGAAGATAAAAGGCAGAATGTACAGCAATTTTAACTCCCCTGAGGTGGTGGAGCCTCCCTTTTGTAACAGAGAGGTGAGAGGAGGGGTCAGCCAGCCTGCGTGAAATCCCTTTTTGCTTGCAATAATTGGCTGCTCCAGACAGGAAACTCATCTCCCAATGAAATAGAGTTATTCAAAAGCATGGAAGTGGCTTACAAAAATGTGCGGCTGATACTTTCCCAGCTCAAATTGTTTTGCAACATGGCCATTTGCAGATAGCATGGGGATTTGGGAGAGGAGGCTGCAAAGCACAGGGCCTTGAAAATGTCTGAGTAATAATACCCAAGAGGGACAGACACAACCCACCAGGAAGGTCTCCTGCACAACTTCCTCCTCCAGTTCTGGGTTCACCACCTGGCTTGCAAAACTATTCAAATCCTACAAATCACAAACTTAGAAGGAACCTCAAAGGTCATCTAGCCCCAACCACCTGCTGCTGATTTACTACAAAGAATCAGAGTAAATAAGTCAGACTGCATTTTCCTGCCCTCCTCCCAACATAATAGTACTCCTCTTTATCATCTTCTGAAGTCATTTGGACTGGTGTCCATTACTGCCTAGGGAACCATTACTGGTTCCATAGTTTAACTGGGTGCTGTGTGAGGAAGTCCTTCCCCCTGAATCTTCCAACATTCCACTTCCCTGGCTTTCCATGAGTTCTGGTGTCAGGAGAGAGAGAGAAAATATTTTCTCTATTCACTTTCTCTGTGCCACGCACAATTTTATAAATCTCTCCCCTTTTCTCTAAAAGTCCCAAATGCTGCAAGCATTCCTCATAGGGCAGTCACTGAGCACCCTGGATGGCTTTGGTCCCCCTTTCTCTTCTGAGCCTTTTCCAACTCTGCAAAATCCCTTTTGAGATTGGCAGCCAGAATCACACCATAGATTTGTATAATGGCATGATTTTATTGGCATTTTATTTTCCATGCCTTTCCTAGTGGTCAGTCTAGCTCAGCCCAAGGGATACTCTTTGTGATGCTGTCACTCACAACGGTGTGAAAGAAATCAAAGAAACCCGGTTTGCATTTGCAGATGCCTCTTGCCTTGAGTGTTTGCTTCTGCCAAAGCAAAATAGATGTGGGGTCGGGGTCAGGTGGGGGCCCTTTTGAGAGAGCCACGCCCCTGCCTCCCTCTGACAGCGGCCACCTGCCTACCTCATGGAAGCAAATTTATCTTGCCTGCCTCTGCTAGGATCAGCTTAGTGTTTCCCTTCCTTTCTTTTTATCCTTTAAGCTGGAGGGATACGATAAGGGTGACCCCTGTAATCGCTGGGAAATTCTCACTACTAAACTCCACCAGATGCTGCTCTGCTCTGGCTGTGCAATCCACTGCACCACCCCAGTCTCATTCGCTGGGGCTCCTGTCTCCATCTCCAGCTCTGGTGTCCCTCTCCCAGAGCAAATGCTGACACAGAGTCCACCCCTGAGGTTGTTGCAGAAGTCCTTCCAGCTGCCTTCCATAGATGCCCTCATCTGCCAGTGCTGAGGGCACCCTGGAAGTTTGTGGAATTGATACATGGATGTCATGACCTGGGACCCAGGTGGATGTCATGGCCTACGACATGCACACCAATGTTCACACCTCTGTCCCAGAGTACATTCCTGATACACGATTGACCTCTGCCTGCTAAGTGCTGAGTCTGCATAAACACGTTCTCACAGCCACAGCCACAAGGTATCTGTATTTTGCTGGCATTGCACCCATTGTAGGCCTTTCTTATCAGCTTCCAAAGCAGAGAAGAGCAAGCTAACCTTGAGGAGAAGAAATACTGGGGAATCTTCAATGATGAGAAACAGTAGATTCTCCTCACCCAGACAAGTTTGCAGGGCAGCAGTTGAAGAAGGAGCAAAAAGGGTTTTCTTGTGTGTGTGTGTGTTTCTTTGTGGCTGATTAGCTGTTTTCCCTGTGTAAAGGTCAGAGGGGGCAGGGTTTCTGTTGAGGCAGGGGATTAGCTGTGGGAGGAGCTTATCAGAGTTTGCAGGGCAGCAGCTGAAGAAGGAGCAAAAAGGTTTTTCTTGTGTGTGTGTGTTTCTTTGTGGCTGATTAGCTGTTTTCCCTGTGTAAAGGTCAGAGGGGGCAGGGTTTCTGTTGAGGCAGGGGATTAGCTGTGGGAGGAGCTTATCAGAGTTTGCAGGGCAGCAGCTGAAGAAGGAGCAAAAAGGGTTTTCTTGTGTGTGTGTGTTTCTTTGTGGCTGATTAGCTGTTTTCCCTGTGTAAAGGTCAGAGGGGGCAGGGTTTCTGTTGAGGCAGGGGATTAACTGTGGGAGGAGCTTATCAGAGTTTGCAGGGCAGCAGTTGAAGAAGGAGCAAAAAGGGTTTTCTTGTGTGTGTGTGTTTCTTTGTGGCTGATTAGCTGTTTTCCCTGTGTAAAGGTCAGAGGGGGCAGGGTTTCTGTTGAGGCAGGGGATTAGCTGTGGGAGGAGCTTATCAGAGTTTGCAGGGCAGCAGCTGAAGAAGGAGCAAAAAGGGTTTTCTTGTGTGTGTGTGTTTCTTTGTGGCTGATTAGCTGTTTTCCCTGTGTAAAGGTCAGAGGGGGCAGGGTTTCTGTTGAGGCAGGGGATTAGCTGTGGGAGGAGCTTATCAGAGTTTGCAGGGCAGCAGTTGAAGAAGGAGCAAAAAGGGTTTTCTTGTGTGTGTGTGTTTCTTTGTGGCTGATTAGCTGTTTTCCCTGTGTAAAGGTCAGAGGGGGCAGGGTTTCTGTTGAGGCAGGGGATTAGCTGTGGGAGGAGCTTATCAGAGTTTGCAGGGCAGCAGCTGAAGAAGGAGCAAAAAGGGTTTTCTTGTGTGTGTGTGTTTCTTTGTGGCTGATTAGCTGTTTTCCCTGTGTAAAGGTCAGAGGGGGCAGGGTTTCTGTTGAGGCAGGGGATTAGCTGTGGGAGGAGCTTATCAGAGTTTGCAGGGCAGCAGTTGAAGAAGGAGCAAAAAGGGTTTTCTTGTGTGTGTGTGTTTCTTTGTGGCTGATTAGCTGTTTTCCCTGTGTAAAGGTCAGAGGGGGCAGGGTTTCTGTTGAGGCAGGGGATTAGCTGTGGGAGGAGCTTATACCCATCTTTTAGATTTAGGGGAGCTAGTCTCAAACATTTGTTGGGGGAGACCTAGGTTTTTTTTTGTGGGGGAAGTTATTTGTCCTGTCTTCGAGCTTTTTATGATGGAGGACCTCTGTAGCCACCCCCAACGACACGATCTCAAGATGGAAGGGGAGGGAACAGCTGCAGTCGCCTGCGATTCCTGCGCAATGTTTGCCATCTTGCCAAAGGTTGCAGGCAGCTTTACGTGCAGCAATTGCATGTTGATTGCCCTTTTAAAAGACAAAGTCCAGCAACTGGAGGAACGTGTAGCTACGCTCCAAAGAATTAGAGAGCTGGAGCTCTTCTTGGAAGCAACAGAGCACACCGTCCCCACCAAGGAGGAGACAGGGGACTCCCCTTAGAAGGAGGATAGTTCACCAACACAGGAGCCAGATATATGGAGAAACGTGACTCAAAGAAGTAGGAGGCCCAGGGTTCACTCTGATTGTTTAGAAATACATAATCGCTTTGAGGTCCTCTCCCCTAGCATGGAAGATGAAGAGCAGACTCCATTTGAGGATCTCTCCCTCATTACAGTCGATCAAGTATATGAAGACGAGCAGCAAAGTCAGTCCTCAGGGAATGTGCAGGAGACCTTGGAACGGACAGCTCATGGAAGAACCCCGACCAAACCCAAGAGGAGGCGTGTAGTGGTGATAGGGGATTCCCTACTGAGGGGAACAGAAGCAGTGATCTGTGGGCCTGACAAGATGTCTCGGGAAGTGTGCTGTCTCCCCGGGGCTAAGATCCAAGATGTAACTGAACGACTGCAAGGAATCATAAAACCCACTGACAAATACCCCTTCCTCTTGGTTCATGTGGGAACCAATGACACTGCAAGCAATAGCCTCCAGAAGATCAAAAGAGACTACAAGTCTCTTAGCAGGAAATTGAAGCAACTAAATGCACAAATTGTCATCTCATCTGTCCTCCCAGTTGAACGACGTGGCCCAGGGAGAGAGGGGAAAATAGTGGAAGTGAACAGCTGGCTTCGCAAATGGTGTAAACAGGAACGGTTTGGATTCTTAGATCACGGACTGCAGTTTCTTGAAGATGGACTTCTGGCAAGTGATGGGCTGCACCTCACAACGGTTGGGAGAAATGTTTTTGCCAAAAATCTCAGAAACCTCATCAGGAGGGCTTTAAACTGACTAATGTGGGGGAGGGAGACAGTGCTCCTGAAGGTAGGAGTCTATCAATTAATGAAGATGATCATCCAAATGTCATAGACCAAATGGAGCAAACAGCACGCGGACCTAGTGGTGGGAGGAAAAAATCCTTAAATAAGAGACACGGGGGAATGATTAATGGACTTCAATGTCTGTACACTAATGCGCAAAGCATGGGAAATAAACAAGATGAGCTTGAGCTCTTGGTACAGCAAACTAAATATGACATAATAGGCATCACTGAAACCTGGTGGGATAAGTCCCACGATTGGAATGTAATAATGGGGGGATACAATCTTTTTCAGAGAAACAGACCAGACAAGAAAGGAGGAGGAGTGGCGTTATATGTCAGGGATGTGTATACCTGTGAAGAGATCCAAGATTTAGAACCTCAAAGCCAAAGTGAGAGCATTTGGGTCAAAATTAAGGGAGAGAAGAATAACAGAGACCTCATTGTGGGAGTTTACTATAGATCCCCAAGCCAAACGGAGGACATAGATGATGCCTTCCTGGAACAGATGGCCAAGCATGCAAAAGGAAGGGAGATAGTAGTAATGGGGGACTTCAATTACCCGGATATTTGTTGGACGTCAAACTCAGCCAAGAGCATAAGGTCAAACAGATTCCTCACTGGCCTTGCAGACAACTTCATTGTCCAGAAAGTGGGAGAAGCAACAAGAGGAACAGCCGTTTTAGATCTGGTCCTAACCAATGTTGATGACTTGGTTAGTGGGGTAGATGTGGAAGGATCATTAGGCGCGAGTGATCATGCTCTTCTGAAGTTTACTATACAGCGGAAAGGAGCAGCCAAGCATACTAGGACTCAATTTCTTGACTTTAAGAAAGCCGACTTCATAAAACTTAGGGAAGTGCTGGGTGAGATCCCATGGACAGCAATACTAAAAGGAAAGGGAGTTCATGATGGCTGGGAGTTTGTTAAGAGGGAGATAGTAAAAGCACAACGTCAGGCAATACCATTGAGACGGAAACATGGAAGGTGCCTAAAGAAGCCAGGGTGGCTATCTAAAGAACTTTTAACTGAGTTAAGATTAAAAAAGGATGTGTACAAAAAATGGAAAAGGGGGGAAACCACCAAAGAGGAATTCAAACAAATAGCCAGCACGTGTAGACACAAAGTCAGAAAAGCTAAAGCACAGAATGAACTCAGGCTTGCTAGAGAGGTTAAAAGCAACAAAAAAGGCTTTTATGGGTATGTTCGTAGCAAAAGGAAGAACAAAGAAACAGTGGGGTCACTCAGAGGAGAAGATGGTGAAATGCAAACAGGGGACACAGAAAGGGCTGAACTCCTCAATGCCTTCTTTGCCTCAGTCTTCTCCGATAAAGAAAACAATGCCCGACCTGAAGAATTTGGAGCAAATGATTCAGCAAAGCAAACACAGCCCAGAATAACTAAGGAGATAGTACAAGAATATTTGGCTAGTTTAGATGTATTCAAGTCTCCAGGGCCAGATGAACTGCATCCAAGAGTATTAAAAGAACTGGCAGATTTGATCTCAGAACCACTGGCAGTCATCTTTGAGAATTCCTGGAGAACAGGCGAAGTCCCGGCAGACTGGAGGAGGGCAAATGTTGTCCCTATTTTCAAAAAGGGGAAAAGAGAGGACCCAAATAATTACCGCCCAGTCAGTCTGACATCAATAGCAGGGAAGATTCTGGAGCAGATCATTAAGCAAACAGTCTGTGAGCACCTAGAAAGGAATGCTGTGATCACCAATAGTCAGCATGGATTTCTGAAAAATAAGTCATGTCAGACTAACCTGATCTCGTTTTTTGACAGAATTACAAGCCTGGTAGATGAAGGGAACGCAGTGGATGTAGCCTCCCTTGATTTCAGCAAGGCATTTGACAAGGTGCCCCATGATATTCTTGTAAAGAAGCTGGTAAAATGCGGTCTTGACTATGCTACCACTCAGTGGATTTGTAACTGGCTGACTGACCGAACCCAAAGGGTGCTCATCAATGGTTCCTCTTCATCCTGGAGAAGAGTGACTAGTGGGGTGCCACAGGGTTCTGTCTTGGGCCCAGTCTTATTCAACATCTTTATCAACGACTTGGATGATGGACTCAAGGGCATCCTGATCAAATTTGCAGATGACACTAAACTGGGAGGGGTGGCTAACACCCCAGAGGACAGGATCACACTTCAAAACGATCTTGACAGATTAGAGAACTGGGCAAAAACAAACAAGATGAATTTTAACAGGGAGAAATGTAAAGTATTACACTTGGGCAAAAAAAATGAGAGGCACAAATACAAGATGGGTGACACCTGGCTTGAGAGCAGTACATGTGAAAAGGATCTAGGAGTCTTGGTTGACCACAAACTTGACATGAGCCAACAGTGTGACGCGGCAGCTAAAAAAGCCAATGCAATTCTGGGCTGCATCAATAGGAGTATAGCATCTAGATCAAGGGAAGTAATAGTGCCACTGTATTCTGCTCTGGTCAGACCACACCTGGAGTACTGTGTCCAGTTCTGGGCACCACAATTCAAGAAGGACACTGACAAACTGGAACGTGTCCAGAGGAGGGCAACCAAAATGGTCAAAGGCCTGGAAACGATGCCTTATGAGGAACGGCTAAGGGAGCTGGGCATGTTTAGCCTGGAGAAGAGGAGGTTAAGGGGTGATATGATAGCCATGTTCAAATATATAAAAGGATGTCACATAGAGGAGGGAGAAAGGTTGTTTTCTGCTGCTCCAGAGAAGTGGACACGGAGGAATGGATCCAAACTACAAGAAAGAAGATTCCACCTAAACATTAGGAAGAACTTCCTGACAGTAAGAGCTGTTTGACAGTGGAATTTGCTGCCAAGGAGTGTGGTGGAGTCTCCTACTTTGGAGGTCTTTAAGCAGAGGCTTGACAACCATATGTCAGGAGTGCTCTGATGGTGTTTCCTGCTTGGCAGGGGGTTGGACTCGATGGCCCTTGTGGTCTCTTCCAACTCTATGATTCTATGATTCTATGATTCTATGATTCTAAGTCTTCATATAGCAGATAGCAGAAAAGCAATATTTTGTATACCTGTAGCCATAGTAATTAGGGGCAGGCTGTTCTGACCAATGAAATTTGTTTTAGGGGTCCACAAGCTGTCCATGCATTCTGTTATCCAATCATATTGCTGAAAAGGATTGTGCACAAGGTGATCACACATGTAAATATTATAAAAGTGTCTTGAAATTTGAATTCAAGATCTAGAATTTGGAGAATTCCTCTGGATCGGTTATTTTTGCTGCAGCCTGCAATAAATATGAACTCTGCTGTCTTTATTTGGCTAAAGAGGACTGGCGTATTTCCAGACCCCCTTTGTAGAGTAACGGAATCACAGAACCTCTGTGCTCAGAGATCTGTGCTGGTTGCCCATCTGCTGCCAGGCCAAGTTCAGGGTGTTACCATTACATGCCCTCCAAAATTTGTCTGATGAAAATAGGGCTGTCCTAGTCTGAAATTATATATGTATATATATATATATCCCTCCCATCTGACTGAGAGGCCCCAGCCACTCTGGGCGGCTTCTAACATATATAAAAACATAATAAAACTATACAGGGCTGCCTTCAGATGCCTCCAGGATCAAATCAGAAACTGGGACGGCTTCTGTAAATCTGGGACTGTCCCTGGAAAACAGGGACACTTGGAGAGTCTGCCCTTAATATAAAGGTAAAGGGACCCCTGAGCATTAGGTCCAGTCGTGACCAACTCTGGGGTTGCGCCCTCATCTCGCTCTATAGGCCGAGGGAGCTGGCGTTTGTCCACAGACAGTTTCCGGGTCATGTGGGCAGCATGACTAAGCCGCTTCTGGCGAACCAGAACAGCACACAGAAACGCCGTTTACCTTCCCGCCAGAGCAGTACCTATTTATCTACCTGCACTTTGACGTGCTTTCGAGCTGCTAGGTTGGCAGGAGCAGGGACCAAGCAACGGGAGCTCACCCCGTCGTGGGGATTCGAACCTCCAACCTTCTGATTGGCAAGCCCTAGGCTCTGTGGTTTAACCCACAGCACCACCCGCGTCCCTGCCATTAATATACAATGCCCTTAAGAACTTGGGACCAGTTTACCTGCGAGATCACCTCACCCCATATACGATGCCTGTTTGAATGCTTCAAACAGCAGAAGTGTTACAAAGGCTGCATAATCCCCGTTTTACATTTGTAAGAATTTAATATTTTAGTGTGGCATGTCAACTTTGGACATGTCTGATCATTCACGGCACTCTTTCAATGCCTGCTAAGAGCATTTTTGTTTAGACAAGCCTACCCACATGTTTAGAACGCTGACACAAGTTTTAATATGTGTCAGAGCTGCTCGAAGATCCTAGCTCACAGAGGATCACGCTAGCCAGCGATCATTAAGTAAAAGTCTTTATTGAGTTACAGTTTCCATTCCCAAGCTACTGCGTGCAACTCTACGTCTAGTAGCTAGATCGGCGAAGCTCCGTCTGATTCTCCGCCCCTTGTGCACCAACTTAATATCCTAGCCCTGCTCCACCTTTTCCGCCTGACTGTTCTCCTCTGGGTCCCTCTGCCCCCCGGGGTTTCTTCCTTCCGGGATTCTTCTGACGCTGACCCGGACCCTCCTGCCTCCTTGCGCCGGGCTTTAGGACCTGGCTCCCTTTCCGGGCTGCTTACTGCGCCGCCTTCCTCTGCATTCGAACTTGGCGCGCGCGCCCAACCTTCCACTTTCCGCTTAACCGTTTCTTCGCTCCCCGATGGAGGTGTGGCCACTCCTGACTCATGCCCTCCCTCCTGTGGTGAGCTGCCAGCGCTTGCCCCCTGGCTCCCTTCCTCCTCCCTGCTCCCTAGCGGTGACGCTGGTCCCGATTTCCAACTGCTCTCCTCTGAGTCCCCTCTGGCTCTATCTTCCTGGGGTGCCCCCCTAAACTCCCCCCTTGCCCTGGCCACTGGTGCTCCTTTCTGTGAATCCTCTGATTCACTGGAAAGACTCGGAGATCTCGGGTCGTCGTCATCACTCATCCTTTCTTCTGCCTCCTCCCCTTCGCTCTCTGTTTCCTCCCTTGCCCTTGCCTCTGCTCCTAAACCCCTGACATCCATCCCCCCCTCGAAGCCCCCCATTCCCCCCTCCCCTCCTTCCGGTGCTGGAGCTGGGTGCTGCTGTTGCAAAGGGACGAACGTCGGATATCGTTCGCTTCCCGTGGCGGGCCTCCATCTGAAGGCTCCCGGGTCTTCCTCCTTGCTCCCGTCGACGACGGTCACCTCCGCTTCCATCTCTGTGCCGCCGTGCTCGAAACCAGGGTCGTCCCCGAAAACGTCCATGTCCGTCTCTCCCTCACTTCCTCCTGGCGGCGTTGCTCGTCCTGGGCATTCCAGCCACTTTCTGCGGAACTGCTCCTCTGGTTTATCGTCCCACCAATACGAGGGTTCTGATGCAGATCCCGAGGGTGACCCCTCCGGGGAACGGACGTCTTGTGTCGGGTCCTCGTCCGAGTCGAACCCCCGGAAAGTGCTGGCCGAAAGCGTGGGCGTGAAAAGCCAGTCGTCGAAAAAGTCTGCTGGCATTGGTCTATGTGGGAAGAGGGCGTGAAACTCGTCTTTGAGTAGAGGTTCGTCCAAGGCGTAGCCCGGCACCCAGCTGTTCGCACTGGCCGGGGTGCCCTCCTTGGCGAGAAAGTATTCTACCCCCTCTTCCCCCCATCTGGAGTCCAAAATCTCCGTGACTTCGTTGAGGGGCTCCTCCTGTGCCACTCCCGCGTGCCCTGTTCTGTCTCTGACCGGACTCGGCGCCGTTCCGGGTTCCTGGAACCTGTGCGGTGCCTTGTAGGGAGTGAGCACCGATCTGTGGAACACCGGATGCATTCTGGAACCCTCCGGAAGTGCCAGTCTGAAAGCTACCGGGTTGACCTGCTCTTCGACTTGGTAGGGCCCCAGTTGTTTATGCCCTAGTTTCTTCTTGGCCAACGACCTGGCCGGCACTGCGTGGGCTGCTAACCAGACCCAGTCTCCCACGTGGAGCTCTTCGCCAACCCTTCTGTGCTTGTCCGCTTGTACCTTGTATGCGTGTTTGGCCAGCTCCAGGTGGCGCCGCAGCTGATCGTGGACTTCCTGCAGCTCCGACGCGAACGCATCTGCTGTCTGCGGCTCCCCCTCCCCCATTCTTTCCAGTCCCGGGAAGGTTCTGGGGTGCCTCCCATTGTTGGCGAAGAACGGCGTGACCCCCGTGGACACGTGCTTCGTGTTGTTGTAGGCGAACTCGGCAAGCGGCAGGTAATCCACCCACGTCACAGGCTGTTGATTTGCATAACATCTCAGGTACTGCTGCATGATGGCATTGACCCGCTCCGCTTGTCCGTTGGTCTGCGGGTGTCTCGCCGACGCCAGGTTGATCTTGACGTTCAGGAAGCCCATCAGCTTCTGCCAGAAATTCGAGATGAACTGCCGCCCCCGGTCGGACAGAATAGACCGTGGCAGACTGTGAACCTTGAACACGTGGTCTATGAACAGTTTGGCGGTTTGCTCCGCCGTGGCCACCTTCGCACACGGAATGAAATGTGCCATCTTGGAAAACAGGTCCACCACCACCAGCACTGCCGTCTTGCCTCTCGAGCTGGGCAGATCTGTGACAAAGTCCAGGGCCACCCTCTCCCATGGTTCGACCGGAGTTTGCAGCGGTTCCAACAGTCCGGCCGGCGGTCTGTGCACTGGCTTGGCCCTCTGGCAGGTGTCACACCTCGCCACGTAGTCTGCGACCTCCCCTCTCATTCCAGGCCACCAGAAATCCCTGGCTACTAATTCCACCGTCTTCTCCTTGCCAAAGTGCCCGGCCGTGGGCGCGTCGTGCAGCTGCTGCAGCACCTTGGCGCGAAGGTCGTCTCCCGGCACGTAGATGGCCCCTTTACGGATGAGCAATCCATCTCGTAGCTGGAAACCGTCGGCCGCAGCCTGCAACGCTCGTCGCACCGCCTCCAGGTCCACGGTGGCCGCGGCGCACGCCCACACTGTTGGTGCGAAGATGTGCATGGCGGCCGCTGGCGTTGCGTCCTCCAGATACTGTGGCTTCCGGGAGAGGGCGTCCGCCATGATGTTAGTGTCCCCCGGGACTTACTCTATGCGGAAGTCGAAGTTCGCAAAGAACTCAGCCCAACGTATCTGCCTCTGGTTTAGGAACTGTGCCGTGCGCCAGTGCTCCAGATTCTTGTGGTCCGTGCAAACCTGCACCGTGTGCTTGGCGCCGATCAGGAAGTGCCTCCACGCTTTGAACGCTGCATGAATGGCCAGCAACTCCCTGTCCCAGATGGTGTAGTTCTGCTCGGACTTGCTGAGCTTCCTGGAGTAAAACGCTCCCGGTCGCCACACCCCCTGCTGGTCCTTCTGCAGCAGGACCGCCCCCACGGCTCTGTCCGAGGCGTCTGTCTCCACCCTCATCGGCCTGCTGGGGTTGACATGAAGCAGCTGCTCTTCCGACGCGAAGAGACGCTTGAGTGCCTGAAAGGACTGCTCCGCCTGCTCCGTCCAAACGAACTTCTTTTTCTTGGAGCTAAGCGTGTCTGTGATGGCCGCTGTCTGCATAGCGAAGCCTTTGATAAACTTGCGATAGAAGTTCGCGAAGCCGACAAACCGTTGGACCTCCTTCCGGTTGCGTGGACTCTTCCAATCCAACACCGCTCGAACCTTGGCGCTGTCCATGGCGAGCCCCTTGTCAGACAGCTTGTAGCCCAGAAAGTCCACCTCCGTCACGTCGAATTGGCACTTCTCCAGCTTGGCATAGAGCCTATGTTGCTTTAGCCTGCTCAGCACTTCCTTGACGTGCCCGTCATGCTCCTGCTGCGATTCCGAAAAGATCAGGATGTCATCTAAGAAACAGACGCACGTCTTGTAGAGAAGTCCCGCCAACACGTGATGCATGAAAGCTTGAAAAACGTGGGAGCCATTTTGCAATCCAAAAGGCATAACTCTATATTCGTAGGTCCCCAGTGGCGTGAACATGGCCGTCTTCCACTCATCTCCTTCCCGCATGCGAATGAGGTTGTACGCCCCTCGCAGGTCCAACTTGGTGAACACTTTTCCCTTCCGCACCTTCGCTAGGAGGTCGTCGATTCGGGGCATGGGGAAGTCCGATGGCTTGGTCCCACTGTTTAAAATGCGATAGTCCACGACCAGTCTTTTTTGGGGCGTGTCTCGCTTTTTAACAAAGAATACAGGACTGCCCCCCGCTGCCTTGGACTCTCGGATGAAACCGCGCTCCAAATTATGATCTATGAACTCCTTGAGTTCTTGCAGTTCGTCCTCTGACATGGAATACAGTTTCCCTTTAGGCAGCGCCGCCCCCGGCAGCAGGTCAATTTTGCAGTCATATGGTCTGTGAGGGGGTAGTCTGTCCGCCTCCTTTTCGCAGAAAACTTCCAAAAATTCTGCGTACTTGTGGGGAATCGCTTGCAGCGTGCCTAGCAGCAGCTGTGACTCCTCTTCCTCCCCGTCCTGCCGGGGCACGATGCAGTGTTCAGCACAAAAGGAAGAGCCGAAGATCAGCTGCCTCTGGTACCAAGCCAGCGTTGGGCTGTGCTTGTCCAGCCAACTCATTCCCAATACAATGGGCGTATCCGATAGTTGAGTGACATTGAAGCTGATGACTTCTTTGTGATTCCCAAGTCGCATCACCATCGGTGGCGTCTGCTTCACCACTTGCCCCCCTAGCAGCTCCCTGCCATCCACCGTGACAACCTGCAGGGGCAGTGTGGCCGGCAGCAACTGTATAGCGTGTTTGTCGACAAAGTCCTGCCCTATAAAGTCCGCATTGCTGCCCGAGTCCACGGTGATCGGCACGTCCATGGTGATGCCATTGGGCAGCTGGAGAGATGCGGTGAGCCTCACTACTGGTTTGGGCGGGAGGGGGTTCACGGGCTGTAAAATCTCTGGGGACTGCGTCACTAACACGTCTGGCTGGGCCCCAGTGCCTCTTCCTCCAGCCAGACTGCGTCGTTTCCCTGCTGTGGTCCACCTTGCTGCGTCGCTGCAGTCACCATTGCTGAGGCTGCAGTGAGCTTGTGGGGCCTCTGGGGACACTCTTTCGCCATGTGCCCTGGCTCCTCACAGACGTAACACTTCCTGTTCCCTCTAGGAGGCTTCGCTTTCACTGCTGCCGGTGCTAGGGCTCTGGTTGCTGACTGAGCCCTTGCACCTCCAACCTCCATAGGTTCCGCTCCTCCTCCTGGTGGAGGCGTGGATTGCGCCCGCGCTGCGTCTCTGGGAAGGAAGGAGGGGCCCCTGGCTGGTTCGCGCCCTCCACGCCCTTCGTCCCTGCTCCACGGACGTTCTTCCAGCCGCACCCCCACTGCCAGTGCCCTCTGAACGACCTCCTGGGTGGTCCGGGGTCTCTCCCCCCTCGCGATTTCATCTTTAATCGAGCTGTGCAGCCCCTCCCAAAAGAGGTCTCTCACAGGGGCCGAATCTCTGTCCCATTCCAGGGCACTGACCAAAGCGAAAAAGCGGGCATGATATTGCCTTACGCTGGCCCTCCCTTGCCTTAGTCCATGCACCTCCTTCCGGGCAAGATCCACGTCAATGCTTGATAAAAAACACCCATCCATCGCTTTAATAAAGGCATCCGCATCTTGGAGCGCCGGATCCTTATCTCTCCATAGATTGCGCAGCCATGCTTTAGCATCCCCATGCAAATGGGACATGATGAATCCCACCTTCTCTTGCTCATCTCTAAAGTCTTTATTCAGCAGTTGCAGTGCGCACAGTACATCTGCTCTAAAGTTGGGATACTGTTGCAGGTTCCCATCAAAGTGAGAGACCAGACCGCCTGTTCGTCTCGCCAACCCAATTCCCTCCTGTCTGGGTGTCTGCTTTGTAAGCACGTCTAACCTGACTTGGAGATCCCTGCAGGCGGCAGCTGCCTCCTCCTCTCTCTTCCGGGATGCGAGAGCCTCTGCATTCAGTTGTGACACTGCTTTTCTGAGTTCCTCTATCTGCTGCTCAGCCGTCATGTCGGCTGCCGTTCGTGAGCTCGCTGGTAGGCACCTGCTTCTCTCCCCTCCTCGAGGCTGTAGATGCCCACACTTGAGAGACGGAGCTTACTGTCAGAGCTGCTCGAAGATCCTAGCTCACAGAGGATCACGCTAGCCAGCGATCATTAAGTAAAAGTCTTTATTGAGTTACAGTTTCCATTCTCAAGCTGCTGCGTGCAACTCTACGTCTAGTAGCTAGATCGGCGAAGCTCCGTCTGATTCTCCGCCCCTTGTGCACCAACTTAATATCCTAGCCCTGCTCCACCTTTTCCGCCTGACTGTTCTCCTCTGGGTCCCTCTGCCCCCCGGGGTTTCTTCCTTCCGGGATTCTTCTGACGCTGACCCGGACCCTCCTGCCTCCTTGCGCCGGGCTTTAGGACCTGGCTCCCTTTCCGGGCTGCTTACTGCGCCGCCTTCCTCTGCATTTGAACTTGGCGCGCGCGCCCAACCTTCCACTTTCCGCTTAACCGTTTCTTCGCTCCCCGATGGAGGTGTGGCCACTCCTGACTCATGCCCTCCCTCCTGTGGTGAGCTGCCAGCGCTTGCCCCCTGGCTCCCTTCCTCCTCCCTGCTCCCTAGCGGTGACGCTGGTCCCGATTTCCAACTGCTCTCCTCTGAGTCCCCTTTGGCTCTATCTTCCTGGGGTGCCCCCCTAAACTCCCCCCTTGCCCTGGCCACTGGTGCTCCTTTCTGTGAATCCTCTGATTCACTGGAAAGACTCGGAGATCTCGGGTCGTCGTCATCACTCATCCTTTCTTCTGCCTCCTCCCCTTCGCTCTCTGTTTCCTCCCTTGCCCTTGCCTCTGCTCCTAAACCCCTGACAATATGTTTTAGTTTATTGTTATTTTAATTTTTCAAAAGTCTTACATTGTTGTTATTAATTCTTCTTAGGAATCATTTTATTACTATCTTTTTAGTAAACTGCTTTTTTAAGCAATCCAGCAGTGTATAATTTTTATGAAATAAAAATGAAATAAATAAAACAAGTCCAATCCCCAATGGCAGCAGCATCTCCAGAGAACGCTGGGAGACACTCTCTGCCTGACCCTGGAGAGACCCTGTCAGTCCAGAAGGACGAGACAGAGCGAGATGCACCGAGGGTCACACTCAGTAGATGGCAGCGTCCTACATTCCATGTAGCTCAGTATTGCCCACACTGACTAGCAGCTGCTCTCCAGGGTTTCAGTCTGGCAGAACTGCATCCCTACTTGTACCTGAAGATGCTGGGGATTGAATCTGGGACCTTCTGCACTCTAAGCAGGTGCTGTACCACTCGGCTATTCCTCCCTCCCCTCTGCAATTTTTCCTGTGCATCTGCTCCAACTGCCCCTACTAACCAGGCACAATGGGTATTTTTTACGATGTATGTACACTGTTTAGATATATATTACATGTTAGTTTTCCAAATAAAATTAATTTCAACAATGGTGGTGATAAAGGAAAGGCACTCTGCACATGATCAGAGGCACTCTGCTTAAGCATTGCTGCTTTGCATGGTTCAGAGCTTACACAGAAAGCAAGACTTGAGGGCTCCAGCTCAAACTGAGCACAGACCAGCTCTGACATTTGGGTCCAGGTTAGCCTAGTCAGGTGGGGGCTCGCACACTCACACCCACACCCTGATGTAGGCTAGGGCTGGGCTGCCTCCCTCTTGCATGCCTACCTGCAGTTCCACCCCATATCCAGTGTAGACAGTCACATTGTAGGTGCATTCCAGGAAACGGTTCCACGGCAGAGGTGGGTAGTCGGTTGAGTCTATGTATCCTTCCGGCTCGTAAAAATTCACGCCACAGAGAACTGGAAGGAAACTCCATGTTAATCATAGACTGACCTACCCCATAAAATGCATAACCAAATGTCCACTAAAGTCTAGGCTATAACCGACCAGGCACTAATTCCCCTTAAAAGATTCATTTGTTTGTTGTCAATTGTTGTCAGGGCTAATGCCCTCCATATAAACTTTACAATGCTTACTAAAAAATTAAGTAAAAGCATAATGTGCTTTGGGAAAAAAATGGGTTGGAGGCCTTGTTATTCCCCTCCCATCTAAGAGCCATACCACTCTACCCAGTTCTGGGAGTGGGTTGGGACAGTTAAATGCCAACAGTAAAGGAGTGTTTAGTGGTGGGGAGGAGTCCATTTGGGATGGCAGGGCTGAGAAGGAGAAAGAGGCAGTGGTTTGCTTGGGACCCTTCCATGTTGTGGGACAGACTACAGCCCAGGCCAGAACAGAAACCAACATCTGGAGGTCCACAGATTCCCCATCCCTGGCTGACGCTGACTGGCAGTGGCCCTCAAGGGTCTCAGGCAGAGGTTCTTTCCCAGACCTATGCAAAGCTGCTCCCATTTGCTTTCTGCAAGCAAAGCAATTATTCTGCTGATGCTCTGTGGCCTCTGTCAAATGCACATGGTTCCTCTCTTCATGCCTCTACCCTTCTGCCTTTGCCCTCCCCATCTGCTGTCCCAAAGACAAACGGCCGTTTAGCAAATGCACTGACCATCTTGCAAGTCAGCTGTCTCCCACTGCCCTGCAAATTTGTGATAAAGCAGCAGCTGTGACCACCCCAACTCTCAGAAGAGGGGCGGGTAACATGGTGCCCACTAGAGGTTGTTGGCCTCCAAGTTCTATCATCTCTGACCCTTCTTCACTGATGGGATTTGGAGTCCAGCATCCTCTGGAGGGAACCCCGTGGGCGACCCCTGCCTCAGAGTATGGGAAGGCAGAGGAATTTGGTAACAAGGGGAAATCCCCAGGGGGCACAGGCAGCCCCTGGAATGACTTTGGCTAACACCACTTTCCCTCCCTGCTGACTTCTTGTGTGCAAATCCAGCATTTCTGTCACAATGACATCATTGCAGAAGTAAGATGTCTTACTTGGAGTTTGCTCAGTGGTGATCACAGTGGGGGTGATGATGGTGGGTATGGTTGTGTCTTGGCTCTCCTTGGAAAAAGGCCCCCTCTTCGTTTCATCCTCTGGGCTCTTGACCGGAATCTGGGCTTCGCCCTCTGGAAAGGCAGCCACAAGTGGCTCTGTGGCTTTGGGGCCATGAAAGAAGGTCTGTGGGATTGTCGGCTGCATTGTAAATGGTGAGATTTGAAACAGGGAGTGACTGGTCACCTCACGGCTTCCTTTCCTGCTGCCCCATGAGGTCTGCTCTGGCGTTGTGGGCTTCTCCTTGTGAACTGTAGCCATCATGTCATTGTTGACCCCCCAAGTGTGCAAGTGGTCTCTGGAAAGGGATGCCCTTGATGTTGGCAGGCTGGGCTGGGCAGCAGCTGTGGTGGTTCTGAGTTTCTGATGTTTCCTGGCTGTGTTTCCTTGCTTGGAAGAGGATGGCTTCTTCTTGGAAGGTTGGATGTGTCTCGTGTTGGTGTAAGGGGGAGCTGTCAGTTTTGGGGACTCACCCATCTTATTCATTGGGAAAGCAAAGATGTCCTCTGTTGACAGAATGAGACTCTCAGGGGTAGGGTATCTTGACTCCATGTTCTCTCTTAGCAGTGTGTTGTTGGTGAACTCATCCGAGTGGTGTGGGGATGCCTTCAAAGAGTCCCTCTCCAATCCAGAGTTTATGCCTGTAACAGAAGGTCCAGAGAAAGAGACTTAAAAGCTCTGGCATGCATTAGGTACATTTGCATTGAAGGGGGTTGGACTAGTTGCCCCTTGGGGTCTTGGCAGAGGCCAGGAACACTTTGCTCATCTCATAGGATCATAAACTAGTAGAGTTGGAAGGGACCCCTAGGGTCAACCAGTCCTTTGCAATGCAGGAATAACAGAGTCTTTCCTCCCCAGGTAAAGGTGGCTTTCTTCCAGACCTCTTGGCATCTGTAGCATTCCCAGCTTCAATGTAGCTTTGCCAGCCTGTGGCCCTGCAGCTGTTTTAAGAGCACAACTCTCATCAGCCCTAACATCCTCTGCCTGGGTTGGTTGGGGCTGGTGGCAACTGCAGGCCAAAACATTCGGAGAGAAAAGGCTACTCTAACGCCTCCAAAAGATGGTGGGCAATGGCTTTCACTCAAGATCTGAATGTAGCCCCACATGCTGAACCTACTCAAGTTAAGCAAGACAGTTGACTTGGAAACTACCAGTAAGCTATGTCAAATCTCAGGTGCTTGCATCAAAACCCAGAGCTCTTTAAAAGCTCTTTCTCTGTATACAGATAGTGGGCATTTATTTCAATGTGAAAATAATAACAATTTATATGCTTGGTAGGAAAGCGCAGTATCCTCTTGGGTCAGGAAAACTTTGCCAACTTGGAACTGGTCCCAGAAAAGACATCTGAAGGCAGCCCTGTTTAGGGAAGTTTTTAATATTTGAAGTTTTATTCTGTTTTAGTCCTCTGTTGGTAGCCACCCAGAGTGTCTGGGGAATAAATAAAATCATCATCATCATCTTTGCTCAGTCAGAGATTTTCCATTTCTGGCATACTAATGGGTAATTTATTTGCTGTCTTAAAAAAAGGCCCTTCACCTGTGGTTTCACTTGGGGTTGAGGAGAAGTGCCACCTTCAAAAAGCAAATACAGAACCGCCACATGCACACACCAATCCACAGATATGACAAATCCCCTCCTGCATTTCAAGCCTCTCGTTTCACCTCAACCCAAAGCAAAGAAGCCCACTTGCTTTCACAGAAAATCTTAAATTGAGTGAGATTTGGCCAGAGTGGGTTTAGCACTCTTCCCATGTACGTGCCATCAGACCAGAATGGCTAAATGGTTGTTTGTGCTCTTCCTCTACAGTTTTAATGCTTTTGCTTGAGCTGCTATGGCAAATTGTTTTCCATAAAAGAGGCTTTAGAAGTCACCTCTGTAGAGCACAGTGGGTGGGAAGAGAGCCCAGTGCCCCTCTTAGCTGCCCTGCCCTCAGTACAGAGAGGAAGCCAATAATAAAGAACAGCAGTGACAATGGCAGGCTGATGAGAAAAGTGGCATTCCACTGCCTTGCTGCCATAGCTCTCTTTCAGTGCTAAGGAAACTCTGGAAGGTCGGGGAAGTGTGCGTGGGTGATGGGGCTGCTGGCATTTTTGCAGTTCTGAATGGGCTCCTGGGTTCCAAGAGCAATCTCCATGCTGGGTGCCTGCACCAACCTACACACCACATCAGAAAGCCCACGCTAATGTTGCCAGGGGGTGCATCCAAGTGGAATCCCCCTAACCGAGCAATGCTCTCAAGGGAAAGCGACTGCAGGAACCCACTTGATGAAATAATTTCTGAGCTGGTTAAAATGGAAAAAACAAGGGAACTTGAATGTGCGCAAATAAAGAAACTTTCCTTTTGAACCCTTTCAGACTCCTGTGCCTCCTTCACCTTATCACGTTCCTTTATCTTTGAAAGGAGGCAGAACAGGGGGGAGATGAATGAGCATGCAAGGCAGGAAAAGGCTGCCTTCAAAATGACACTCCCACCTTGTGGCTTTGAGCTGTCTGTGCTCCGGTTTGGTGGGAACAAGCATCTTTCTCCACACCCCACACCCCTTGATTTCTTTTTTAAAATATCAACTCCACCAGATATTGGGCTGCAGGCTCTTAATTTCTTAAGTAAATCAGTTGAATTGTTTAATCAAATTAGTTAATGCTCTCTAGGCCTAAACTCAGGACAGCACACTGAAAGGCAAATGTTCTTTCATTGCTGCAGACTTGGTGATTAAACTTTAAGAAAGGATAAAACATACATTGCAGGGTTTGCTGGGTAGTGATGATCAGTTTTGGTGAGGCATGGCACCCCCCCACCCCCAGTAAAACACCCCATCCTCTGGAGCTTGTGGAGAAATTTCACTGTCCTGTTCCCACCCACCCCAACACACTTTGGCCAAATGGATTTTATGGTAAGGAGATGACATTAAATAAATGTCAGTCTCTTGTCAGGCCCTCAAACAAGTACCAAGCAGATGCTGCTGCTCCTCCTCTTCTAACTTGCCTTCAGAGCTGTGTTATGGCAAGGGCGAGGGCCATTTGGGCTGGTGGTCACCGGCTGGAGTAAGTAGAGTGTCTGTGCCAGAACCACCTTTGGCTTCTCCTTGCCATCCTTGGCCAGCAATCAATGGATTTGGGAAGCTTCCTGAATGTAATAAGTTATTGAAACCCACGTTGGAAACCTGTGAAATCCATACATTGTGTCAGTTCATTGATTGGTGCTTTTTTGTTTGATGTTTTGAATAGAATTTATTCTCACTGTAAAATAATTGATGGCCAGAGAACATTTGGTGCTGCCCTGAGAAAGCAGCAAGGAATTGTTGAGTACCCAGGATGTAGGGGACTCGAGCATCAGATCTTGCTGGGTGTTGGTCTCACTGGCAGGCAGCAGAAGCATTTCTTGGCTGAGTATGAAAACCTCAGCGCCTGTGTGGTCTGGACCTTTTCCAAAGCTGCAGGTGCTCAAGCTCTCCCCGCTGGAAACAGAAGGAAGAGGTTGCCATTTCTTTGATAAAAGCGGCTTTATCTCATTAGTCTTAAGAACTAAATCATAATCTTGTTGCAATTAATTACATAAACACCAGGCAAGGATGGGAGTGATAATCAGGAAGGCAGGAAATGCTGATGGAATTGGCAGATTCCCTGCAAGACAGTAAGCTGAAGGATTTGTGGTGCATTAGCGAACATGCAGAGAATTGCCAAAATCTGGTGGAAGGGGGATACATTATCTCTCTGAAATTTGCAAGATGGAGACATTTCTGTGGCCAGCAGAAGTGACTAGGAGCTTTGCAATTGCTAATCCTGCTCATTCTAGCATACCTACAATTTGAGGTGGGGGATAAATTCATTTGACAAATTTGTACTTCCCGAATAAATAGGTAAACAGAAATGCCTGTTTCTGTTGTGGGTCTCCAAACCGCCCAAATGCCTTGTCGATCCAAAGGATGCAGACAAATATGACTGTGTAAGAGGAAAGTGTTCTGGTGAAAATAATGCACAGAAATGAATTGCATTAAGGAAAACTGAAATGTGTATATACACAAAATGTGTCCAGATGCTTATGTGAACTCTTCTTCTTTGAAAAAAATGCCTGAATTAGGCCAATGGCTCATCCTGTTTTCACAGCGGTCGCACAGATGCTTGTAGGAATCCCACAAGCAGGACCTGGGCACAAGAGTCATCTTTCCTCCTGAGGTTTCCAACAGCTGGCATTCAGAGGCATTGCTGAGATCAGCTGTGGTGGTGTAGAACATGGTGCCCGTGCAATTTCCAACCTGATAGGCAGAATTTCAGTGGCAAGAACAGAGAAAGGCCCACTGGTGTGTGTGTCATTCCTAATGACTGGGTAATGGGTAAGGAGTCTTTTGCTGCTGTTGATCCTCTTGGATTTTCTAGATGGCTCTGCTCCACTCAGCAGCACTGTGAGGAATGAGCTCTGGAAACCCATTACCCTGAAATTGAGCTATTTCCTAGGAATGCAAGAAGCTGTTAAGGGAAATAAATGGCTCCTTTCACTAGTTTTCTTTCAGTAAATGGCTCAGCCAAAGAAATAGGCAGCTCCCGCTGCATTCGACCAAAACTGATGATGGGAGATGGCAGCTCTGGGTCTAGCAGGAGGGGAAGCTAGAGGGAGTTGGGAGAAGCCACCTCCTCACTCTATGCCAAAAAAGTCCTCCCTACTACTTTCCAGATGGACCGGATTCCCTCCTCTTGGGGTACAATGGCTGGATCAGGCCAAAGGGGGCCTATCTAGTCCACAATTCTGTTCTCACAGCAGCCAACGATGCAAAGCTTGTCACCAACATCACGAGCAAAAGGCTGAGGCCACTAGTCCTGGTCTTCCTCAGAGCAGACCCATTGAAAGGAATGGGCACCTTTGGTCCATTTATTTCAATGGCTCAGCCTCTGGGTCAAATTAGCATTGGGTACCACCCAATACAGAGTCATCACGACTGATAGGAACTGATAGCCTCCTCCTCAGATTGGCCTAATCACATTTTAAAGCCATCTGTGTTGGGGGCCATCCTTACATCATGCGCCACAGTAACTCAGAAGTGCAGGTGCAGTGCTGAGAGCAAAGAAACCTTGATTCTGTGTCCACCTCCCACCTCTGCGCAGGGTCTGTCATGGAGGAATCTTGCAAGGACAGAGCCAGACTACATTTCTCCAGCAAATCCAGCAGAGGGGAGTCCTTCGCTCCCTCTGGTCCTTAGGCAGTCTGTTCCGCAGCCAAACATTCCTTACCCTTAGGATGTTTCTCTGAATCTTTCATCAGAATTGCTTTGCCGCCATTTCTGCCAAGTTGTCCTAGTCCTGCTCTCTGGAGTGACCAAGAAGTCTGCTCCATCTTCTGTCTGACAGTCTGCAGGGACACCTTGCTTTTGAGGTGAGCGTGGTCATGCTGGGGCTACCCAAAGTATCTGTAGGGCACCAGGTTTGCAAAGGCTGCATTAAATAATCACCTCAATATTTGGAGTTAACATGCTTAGCCAAGTCAGGTTACTCATGAGCCAGGTCCAGGGTTCCAGTATTAATTTACAAAGCCCTGAACAACCTAGGTCCCAGGTACCTCAGGGATCACCTGAACCATTGCATGCATCCCAGCTTGATCACTAAGATCAGCCACAGGAGCATTGCTGGTTGTTCCCTGAGTTGGTGAGGCTCACTTGATAACTATCAGAAACTGAGCCTGAAGTGTCATCGGCCCAGTCCTGTGGAACTCTTTCCCACTGGAGATTCAGTGTGCACCTTCTTTGCCAACTTTCAAATGTCTGCTGAAAACTTTTCTATTCCCCCAGGCCAGTGTGGTATAGTGGTTAAGAGCGGTAGTCTCGTAATCTGGGAAACCGGGTTCGTTTCTCCGCTCCTCCACCTGCAGCTGCTGGGTGACCTTGGGCCAGTCACACTTCTGTGAAGTCTCTCAGCCCCACTCACCTCACAGAGTGTTTGTTGTGGGGGAGGAAGGGAAAGGAGAATGTGAGCCGCTTTGAGACTCCTGAAGAGGAGTGAAAGGCGGGATATCAAATCCAAACTCTTCTTCTTCTTCTTCTTCTACACAGGAAATTAAGAGCACATCCTTCCACAATGGTTAACTGGTGTCATGTTTTTATTGCTATAACCCCTTTCCCCCATATAGACACAGTGGTGTAAAAATATTGAAATAAATAAATAGGGCACTGGTGGAGGAGCACACTGTACCCAGGATGTAATTACACCAAGACTCTGAGCTTGGAAAACAATAAAGCTAAGTTTGTTAAAGGAAATACCGTACATGCTTGATAGGAAAGATCTTATTACAGTCCAACTACGGTAGAGCCTAGGCCTGCTCTTTATTCTCAGCAGGAGAGACACAGAAAGGCATCTCCTCTCCTGGATCTCTTAGGGTTGGGGGAAGAGGGGGAAGTTCCCAGGGGAGGGCTGGGAGGGTTCACCCTCCTTTGTGTGGAACAAGGGTTAAGATACAATTTTGATAGAGGGATTTGTATTTTCTTTCACTTTTCTTCCTTTCTATTTTCTCTTTTCTTTTTAGTTTTGCTCTTTTTAAATTTAGATTAGGTTTGCTTTTATTAAATTTTATGCTGAATTTTTTAAATAAAATTGATCGAACATTGGGGGGGGGCAAATATGTCTTCTCTCCCAAGGTGAGCAAGGAGGAGGAAGGCGAGGAAATGAGGTCAGCAGCAGTTCCTCTCTCTAGCTATACCCATCCATGCAGACACATCAAGCTACAGGGCAAACCGAGTTGCATCCCAACACAACCACTGTTTCTGTACCTACTGCCATTCACTCTGAGTGCATTAACACTAATTGTGCAGCACTGAAGTGCACCAAAGTGTTGGAAGGAGATAGAATAACACAATAAAGAAATAAAACTTTTTCTCCCCCTTTGCTTCCCTCAGCCTGCGAGGTTTGTTTGCTATGTGCATTAAAGTCATTTTCAAAATCCTTTAATGAACTAATTTATGAGAAAGGAAGGGGGATTAAAATTTATTTCTGAAAAGCAGTGTGTTCCCCCCACCTACCCACTCAGTGGAGGTAAAAACGCTTCCCAAGATTGTTATTTAAAATGGTTGTTGCCATTTAAAATAATATGACTAATTTCTCATTAGAGCCTTTGCTAGAAAGCACTGGAATGAGCCGCCTCTTCAACAAGGCATGAAATGAAAAATGTAGCACCACGAGCCCATAATGAGATCCATTCAAACCCCTTAATTTCCTAAAGACACTCTTGTTGGTTGACTCTGCGGGATGAAGTTGGTTCATATTGAAGCCAGAAAGAGTGGCTCCCCCATTAGCCACCCCCCCCACCTCAACTCCATGAGGATCCAAGCAGGGGCCTCGGCGTTTTGCTGCCTGAGGTGGGGCAGCCAAGAAGGACTCCCCCATCTCCCTAGGCCCCCCAGGCCACGAGGCCAGCCCACAGGCCCAGCTTGCTTAGCATTCCCTTCCCCCAGGCTGGTTGCCTCCTACCTCGCTAGCCTTCCCCATCCGGAGACCCCCCACAAGCCCACCGGCAGGGCATGAAAGCGACAGCCCTCAATCTCTCCCTGTAACCCTTAAGAAGTCCTGCTGGGTCCAAGGCACAGCTAGCCCAGCAGCTGATGGGAAGCTCCCAAGCAGGACAGGAACTTGTGGCAGGGAGCTGCTGGGAGCCTTATTTGCTGTGACAATTGCTACATCCCTTTAAGAAACCACCTGCCTCCTGGCAAACTTTCTGAGATTGGCAGAGGAGGCCTTCTTGGTAGTTCCACCACCCTCAGAAGCTTGGGGGCTGGGGCTCAAGGGAATAAGAGGGCCTTCTCTGTGGTGGCCCCCAAGCTTGGGAAATCCTTTACTAGAAAGTTACATCTGGAAGTCTCATTGTACAGGGAATGCTGAAAGTGTACCTCTTTCCCTCAACCCTCTCAAGATGTGTGTTTTCAAGACCCGCCTTATTTCTGAGATTATTTCAAACTGCTTTTAATATTGGGCTTTGTGTTGTTACCTGCCCTGGGACCTTACAGTGAAGAGTGAACAACAACAACAACAACAACAACAACCATTGTCTTATGGGAGTGAATGCCACAATTTAACTCTGTGCTGTGTGTCAAAGTCCTTCGTTTTGTCTCCTGAATTTTCCAACAACATTCTTTGGCTACAGAGGGTAGGACCCAAAACAATGGATTCCAATGGCAAGAAAGGTGATTTTGACTGAACCCTGGGAAGAATTTTCTGAGGGCAACAATCATTGGGCAGTGGAACAGACTCCCTCTGAAGGTGGGGGACTCTCCTTCACTAGAGAACAAAAATGTATCCATACAGGACGGAATAAATAAAAAAAATTGTCCAGTAGCACCTTAGAGACCAACTAAGTTTGTTCTGGGTATAAGCTTTCATGTGCATGCACACATGTTTATGCACATGAAAGCTTATACCCAGAACAAACTTAGTTGGTCTCTAAGGTGCTACTGCACATTTTTATTTATTTATTTTGACTACGTCAGACCAACACGGCTACCTACCTGAATCTAGAGTACAGGACGGTGCATTTTACATTGAAATACGGGACAATCCTGTATTATACAGGACAGGTGGCAAACCCCAAAACTTTTCTAAGGGAGTCCCTGTGTTGTATTCATTACACAAGAACCCAGGGAGTGCATGCCGTAACCAATTCCATTGTGTACTTGCCAGGCTTGAGGGAGGCTGAAATAGCACAAGTCTGTCGGTAGTTCATTTTCAGTAAGGAACCCTGTTCAGTAATCCGGAGCTGCTTCAGAACAAGCTTATCTGATCTATACCCTGAACAGGGTCTTTAAAACAACGTTTAAATAAAGAAAACAACTTGCAAGGTTAAACCCAACAGGCTCTGTAAACACACCAGAGGCACACAAAGGACTCATAGAATCATAGAGTTGGAAGAGACTCATTAGATTTTAATATGTGTGTCAAGGTAGAAGGCTTTGAGAGACACATCACATCTTTTCAGCTAGTCTGGAAAGATGGTGTTGGAGAGTGTGTGAAGCTGATTAGGATTAGGATTTATTTTTTTAAGGGGGGCTCACCATGCGGGATGAGGTACACAAAGTGAATATGTTTGCAGATGACATCCCCTTATTTTTACAAAATCCAATAACAGTCCTCGAGCCACCTAAGCAGCAGTTAGAAATGTATCACAGGGTAGCAGGATTGCAAATCAGCTATTCTAAATCCGTGCTTCTTCCTATCAATTTAGATGACACTACAAGAGACTGGTTACTAGTTAACTCTCCATGTGCCATAGCACATGGAAGATTTAAGTACTTAGGTATTACCCTCACTGCAGACACAAAACAACTGAGACGCAGAACATAGATATGTGGACCACATGTCTGGAGCAGCACAGGAACACCGTCCTAAAACCATTTTGACTCCCAAGCTGACCAAGTGTTTCTCTGCAAGGAGGGAGGGGGTGAGGGAACCTTCCCATCGTCTCAGGAATTGGGTAATCACCATCTCAAAGGAATGGGCAGACTACCAGGAAAGGCAATCAGATAAGGCATTATCAGATAACCTGACAGACAGGGAAAACAACATTCAAATTTCTGTTGTAGACTGCCTTTTCTCCTATCATACACCCTTCCACCTCCTATCATACACCCTCCCCCAGCGGCAACTCCATGGGCTCATTGGATCCCCTCCAACTTCTTCCTGCTCGGCGGAGAAGTTGGCTCTGGGCTAGGCTCCTCTTTTCTGGTAGTTAATCCTATCTCTTCCTGACTACTTCCTTCACTGGAAGCTGGCTGGGCTGGCTCATTCATGACAGGAGGCTTCCGAGGCCAAGGAGGAGGGGGCTTCAAAAGAGGGGGGAAAGGCTATAGTAGAGCCCCACAGACATGAAGGTGTCTTCATCTGCCAGGGAAAGGAAGATGCACTGGTCACACACAACATGGAGCCTTGGTGAGTCTGTTTACAGAGAGAAGTGGGTTTCTGAGGACAATGGCAAACTGAAGGTGGAATGCTGCACCTGGAAGCCCTTCTGCTCCAAGCTGGTTTGTGCACAGACAGCTTTCCGGGTCATTGGCCAGCATGACTAAACTGCTTCTGCCGCACAGGACATCTGAGTACCAGGGTGCACAGAAACACTATTTACCTTCCTGCCACAGCAGTACCTATTTCTCTACTTGCACTGGCATGGTTTTGAACTGCTAGATCGGCAGGAGCTGGGAAAGAGCAAGGGGTGCTCACCCTCTTGCATGGATTCGAACTGCCAATCATTTTGTGTTCAACAATCCCAAGAGGCTCAGTGGGATCAGCAATCCCAAGAGGCTCAGTGGTTTAGATCACAGTGCCAACCGCATCCCTACAATTAGCAATAGCTCAACAGTGGAAGAACCAGACTAAATACCCCATAACATATGGGAAAATAATTTCTGGGATACAGCAATATCTGAGCATCTCACCAGACACAGGAGGGCAATTAAAAGCGTAACAAATAGAGATACCTTCCAGGAAATGTGGACCCCTTTTGTTAACTATGTTAATGACAAAAATCATGACCATTCAATATTCTCTGTGGAAAGGTTACATTAAGTTATATGTTTGAACACTGCATGTGTAAGTTTATGTCTAGAGTCAATAGATAGAATAAACACCATTAGATGTACTGCTGGATAAGTGTTTAATGGTTCTTATATTTGTATTTGTTTAAAAACCAATAAAAATTAGTTTTAGTTTTTTAAATGTGCTGCTTGAAAAAGTGCTTTCTTTTCTCTGTCCTTCAGCTTCCTTGGATGTCCACATGTTCCAACATTAGAATGACGCAGCTGTTCTTCAGTCCTGCCACAGGGCTTGCAGTGCTCCTCCAACAGGCTGCCTTGCCTAAATTTGGCGCGTCCTCCTCCGACTCCTTCCTTCTATCTGTCCCCAAGCAACACACTTGTTTCTCTTCCTCTTAATTCAGCCTTCCCCACCTCAATTTGTATTCAACTTGCACAGTTGCCTGCAGAGATCCACATTAGGAGGCAAAAAGGCTTGCATCTCTAATGTGCTGGGAGCCTCTCTCTCCGTGTGTCTGACTGCAATTCAGGTGAAGGGGTGATCTTAAGCTGAGGTGGGGCAAGATTTATAAGCAGAGGAAGTTCAGTGAATGTGTGCATACAGAGGAAGGGCAAACCATGGGCAGGGAGTGAGGTAAAGGAGTTAGTCACTAAATACACCATGAAGAAATGGAAGAAATGGAGCAGGAAGACTACTGTAGCCCACCCAGGAGGGACATAGATAAGTGAGGCACAAAAATAGACTCGGGAGATGGGGAGGGGCATGGAAGTGTGCAAACATTTGTGGGCTGCAAATTCTGCCCTTCCCCTATTCCTCATTCCACAGCCTATTCACCATGTTATATAGTTATAGAACAGCAAGCATGTGGCTAAGCTTTAGTTTTGCCACCTCGGGGTTTGAGAAGGCCCAAGGCAATACCAGCTAGGGCTGCCAGACCTCCAGGCCTGACTGGAAGTCTCCAGGTTTGCCTGGACCCCTTCAGGTGGCAGCGGAAGGGCTTGGATCTCTAGGTGGGCGAGAGTGCCTTGAAGAAGAGGAGGAGGAGGAGGAGGAGGAGATGACTGTGTGCAGCTTGCAGGCTTCAGCCTGGCAGGAGCTGGCTGCAAATTGTTGCATGTACAACTGGAGAGGTTTTCCCCCTCCTCTGTTTCCTCCTCCCATCTCCCAATTAACCTCCATCTCCAGGGCTCAGTGATGGGAGGGAGCACAGAGGAAGAATCACTGGGGCCTACCACTCTGTCTCAGGTTTGGATGCTGAAATCTCGGTGTTATGTACTAAAGTTCTCACCCTGGGCCAGCAGGGGGATAGTGTAGATAGTTTTCACTCAGGTCCACGTCAGTTATTTTAGGCGGGAAACCCTGGGTTGTTGTTGCTACAATGTTGATAGCCGGCTGCCTATAAAAGCAGGCCGGCTGAGCTGTTTGCTGTTCAGTTCTGTCCAGCTTACAATAAAGAGCTTCTCTGGAGAAATCACTGTGTCATCTGCTATGTTCGCCCACAACTTAACACTAGCGACGAGGATGGGATTGATGGACATCAGAGCACAGCCAGATGCAGCCACCTCTGAGCAGAGCTGAATCACTGAGCGAAATCACTGAACAGAACCAATTCAGAGCTGACTGTTCTGGCTAGAGCACGGTGTTCCATCCATCGCCCTTCACGCCGGCATCGGAATCATGGCTTCACTTGTGCCTCTACCGCCGTTTGCGCCAGCCTCTGAATCATGGGACTCCTACCTCGCTCGGTTCGACTGCTACCTCCAAGCCAACGAGCTGACGCAAGTATCACAGGAGCGTAAGCAGGGCCTATTCCTCAGCCTCTGTGGGCCTGAGGTGTTTGAGACGGCCCGAGCATTGGTTGCACCTGAAGCAGTCCAGGCAACACCGTGGGACACGATCCAAGAGAAGCTCCGCAACCACTACGCACCAAAGCCGTCCAAGATTGCTGCCCGCCATGCGTTCTACCACCGGAACCAGGCAGAGGGGGAGTCAATCAACAACTACACCACCGCCCTGTGACAGGCTGCAATGCACTGTGAGTTCCGAGACTTAGACAATGCCCTGATGGATCGAATCGTCTGCGGGGTCCGGGACATCCATCTGCAACGGCGTCTCCTCGCCAAGCCAGACCTCACGCTACAGAAAGCCATTGAGGAGGCTGTGGCCCAGGAGATCCGCAAGTCCAGCAGCCCGCGTCTTGCTAGGAAGCCAGTTTCAGTGCATCACGAAGAGGCCAGCAGTGATGAGGCATCCTCCAGTGAAGACGATGACGTGCACCAGACAAGCGGGAGCGCAGGAAGTTCCAACAGAAGTCCAAGAGCCAACCAGAATGTGCCGGCTGCGGAGGCAACCATTCCTGTGCCAAGTGTCGATTCAGAGACGCCACCTGTAGGAAGTGTTCCAGAAGGGGCCACATCGCTAAGGTCTGCCGATCGGCTCCGTCTGACACCCCCCCTTCACCGACTCGCAAGTCCAAGTCTTCACTCCAGTCTGCCAAGAAAAGCTGTTTCGCTCTCACCAACTGCCACTGCCCGTCTGGAACCACGATTGGCCAAACCGACTCCCCTACGCGACGCAAGCTGAACGTCACGGTGCTCATTGAAGGAGCTCCATGTGACATGGAGATCGACACCGGGTCTGCCCTGTCCATCGTGTCTTGGAGCACCATCAAAAGACTGGTACCCAGAGTGTCCAAAAGGCAACTCAACTCTCACCGCGTACACCTGAGAGACTACCAGGGAAACGACATTCCCGTGGTAGGCGTTGGCCGGTTCCGGATCGCCTTCAAGGATTTTTCGGGCATGCTCCGACTGGTGGTGGTAGAAGGTCAGCGGCCAAGCCTCCTAGGGCTAGACTGGTTTGATGCCCTCGGCCTGGAAGTCACCGGCATCAACTGCATCTCTAACGCAGAGACTGAGGGTCTGGTCAAAGACTTTGCCGAGGTTTTTGATGGCACTTTGGGGCAATATACAGGTACGCCCATCTCCTTTAGCCTTGATCCACAAGTCACCCCCATCAAGCTAAAGCCACGCCAGGTTCCCTTTGCTCTCAAGGCTAAGGTGGATGAACAACTGGACAAGCTGATCGCCCAAGGAGTTTTGGAGCCGGTTGACCACGCCAAGTGGGAAACCCCCATCGTCACGCCTGTCAAGCCAGACAGGTCGGTGAGAATCTGCGCTGATTACAAGTGCACGATCAACAAGGCACTTCAGCAGCACGCTTATCCGGTTCCTGTTGTCCAACACCTGCTGCATTCCCTGGGTGAGGGTAAGGTCTTCGCTAAGCTGGACCTTGCCCAAGCCTATCAACAACTGCCCGTCGATGATGCCACTGCTGAAGCCCAGACGATAGTCACCCACCGAGGGGCATTCCGTTGCCGCCGGTTGCAGTTCGGGGTGAGTGTGGCTCCTGGCATCTTCCAAAGCCTTATGGAGCGTCTCCTGCAAGGGCTTCCGGGCGTGGTGCCATATTTTGATGACGTCTTGGTGTGCGCAGACTCACACCAGCAGCTGTTCGAGTGCCTCCGTGCTGTACTGACCAGGTTCCAAGAGGCCGGGCTCAAGGTAAAGAGGGAGAAGTGCCAGATCGCCATTCCACAGGTAGAGTTCCTGGGCTATCTTATCGACGCCTCCGGCCTTCACCCGACCACATCCAAGATCCGCGCTATCCAGCAGGCCCCCATCCCAAAGAACAAGACGGAGTTGCAGGCGTTCCTGGGGCTACTGAACTTTTATAACATGTTCCTGCCCCACAAAGCCACGGTGGCTGAGCCTCTTCAGCGACTCCTCAGCACAAAGATGCCTTGGTCCTGGAGTCATCGGGAGACAGCGGCCTTCAACGCGGTCAAGGCTCTCCTTTCATCGGACAGTGTGCTGGTACAGTACAGTGAAGCCAGGCCGCTGGTCCTTGCCTGTGACGCCTCACCTTTTGGCATCAGCGCTGTCCTTAGTCACCGTTTTCCAGACGGAAGAGAAGCACCACTCACCTACTTTTCCAGGACGCTATCTCCAACGGAATGGAATTACAGCCAGCTCGACAAGGAGGCACTAGCACTTGTGGCTGGAGTGAAGAGGTTCCATGAATACCTCTATGGCAGGACTTTTGACCTCATCACTGACCACAAGCCGCTCCTGGGCCTCCTCGCCGGTGATCGTCCAACTCCACCGGTCCTCTCACCGCGCATGCTGCGATGGACTGTTTTCCTGGCTGCCTACCACTACCGGCTCGTCCATCGCCCGGGAAAATCGATGGGCCATGCCGACGCCCTCAGCCGTTGCCCTCTTCCAGCGTTTGTGGAAGACCCAGCTCCAGCTTCATCGCTCCTCCTGATTGAGGATCTTCCGGCAGTGCCTGTATCGGCTGCCACTGTGGCCTCCGCATCTGCCCAGGATCGCACCATCAGCCGTGTGCTCAACTGGGTGTGGAGGGGGTGGCCACAAGGGCCTTTCGCATTGGAGTTCCAGCCCTTCGCAACCAGACAACATGAACTCTCGGCTCATCGCAGCTGTCTGCTGTGGGGAGACCGCGTCGTGATTCCCCAAAGACTCCGTCAACGCGTCCTGGAGGCTCTGCACATTGCCACCCAGGAATTGTCAAAATGAAGGCGTTGGCTCGGTGTTACGTCTGGTGGCCTAACATGGACGATGCCATCACTGCCTGGGTGTCCTCCTGTCAAGCGTGCCAAGAATTGAGGCCTGCACCACTGGCAGCTAAGGGACACACCTGGGAGACGCCAAAGACACCCTGGTCGAGGGTGCACATCGATCTGGCTGGCCCCTTTCACGGCCGGACCTTTATGGTAGTGGTGGACACCTATTCCAAATGGCTGGAGGTGGCCCTGATGCCCTCCACCACTACCGAGGCCGTCATCCGGGTGATGCGAGGCCTGTTTGCGACGCATGGGTGTCCTGATGTCCTTGTCTCCGACAACGGACCGCAGTTCACGTCAGGCACTTTTGAGCGGTATCTTTTGGGACTGGGCATCCGCCATGCCCTAACGGCACCCTTTCATCCATCCAGCAACGGGCAAGCGGAGAGAATGGTGCGCTCGGCAAAAGAGGCACTGGCATGCCTGGACCGGGGAGACTGGCACGAGCGGGTCGCTGAATACTTGTTCGTGCAACACATCACCCCTCATGCGGCCACAGGGCGGAGTCCTGCTGAACTGCTTATGGGCCGCCACCTCAGGTCACCGCTCGACCGGCTGCACCCGGACTTTGCCGTGGCCGAACCCCCAGGCTGTGCCAACGCGCCACAGTCATTTGTTCCAGGAAACCAGGTCTTTGCCCGGAACTATGTGGGGGACATTCCTTGGGTGCCAGCCACAGTAGTGGGAGTCACTGGACCTTGCTCGTACCAGGTAGCACTCGAAGATGGACGCTTGTGGCGCCGGCACATAGACCAGCTTAGGCGCAGGGTTGGGGACTTGGACACTATTGTGGTGCCCCCAACTGCGCTTGTGGCTCCAGAAGAGACACTTACAGATGGCGAGGCTCCACCTACACCTCCCTCGCAAACTGCCAGCGTGGAGCCGAACCCAGCCTCTTCAGAGGGTCTGCCAGACTTACCACAGACTCAGACCACTCCACTTGCGGAGGCTCCACCCACAGCAGCGAATCCAGGGGATTTGGTTTCAAAGCCACCTAGGGTTGCACCACAGCCTCAGCAAGAATTGTGTGGCCCCCCGGACTTGGCTACCAGTCCCCGGCGGTCTGGCAGAGTTTCCAAGTGCCCAACTTATTTAAAAGACTATGTTGTTGGACATGTATCACTGTTGGTCTAAGTATGGGAAATGTAACCGATATGCTTTTGTGCCTAATTGAACCATTACGTGTAGTGCTGTATATAAGGAAACCATTAAGATTGTAACTAATGCCTTATCTCGGTGGGGAGGGGTTTTCTCACCCTGGGCCAGCAGGGGGATAGTGTAGATAGTTTTCACTCAGGTCCACGTCAGTTATTTTAGGCGGAAAACCCTGGGTTGTTGCTGCTACAATGTTGATAGCCGGCTGCCTATAAAAGCAGGCTGGCTGAGCTGTTTGCTGTTCAGTTCTGTCCAGCTTCAATAAAGAGCTTCTCTGGAGAAATCACTGTGTCATCTGCTATGTTCGCCCACAACTTAACACTCAGGGCCTGGGATAGTCGTGAGCCGGCAACCCTACTACCAGCTCTCTGCCATTATCTCCTCCTCCACCTCATGGCTGCCACCTGCCTGCTTACCAGACAAAGAAACAAAAGTGGGCAAGCACAATGGATGCTTTAACAGATTCCTGCACTGCAGGGGGTTGGACTAGATGACCTTCCAACTGTACAATTCTATGATTTTATGATCTGGAGGCTGTGAGAATCACTGGCCCCATCTCCCCTCTTCCTCATCCAAGTGCATCTTCTTGATTGACATACTTCTGTTGCCCTTTCCCCAAGCCAAGTAGAAAGAGATCCTTCCATGTTTTGCTCATCCCCCATTCCTAGCTTGCATGTTCCTGGCACCTTCTTCTTTCCTCTTCTGGGGCCCCCGAGGTGGCAGGGGCTGTGTATTCGTGGCCCAGGCTGGTCTTCCTTGCCGTGGCAGGCCACTTTGCACTGCATTAAAATTCAGAAAGAAATGAGAGCACCCTGTCCACTGCATTAAATGTGATGAGAGCTGGCAGCTCCTTGCCACACACCTGCAATTGTGATAATGCAACTCATGACAAATAGGTGATTTATGGTCCATCATGCACACTTAAATTAGAAACACATGAAATTTGGCAGGAGGGGGCTGGCACCATCCAAGCTATTTATTCTCCCATCTTCTCAAAGGCCTCCTCCCCCTTGCAGCAGGGGATCTGAATCTGGGCTGCTCTAAGACATGGGTAGGCAAACTAAGGCCCAGGGCCTGGATCCGGCCCAATCGCCTTCTCAATCTGGCCCACAGACGGTCTGGGAATCAGCATGTTTTGCATGAGTAGAATGTGTTCTTTTATTTAAAATGCATCTCTGGATTATTTGTGGGGCCTGCCTGGTGTTTTTACATGAGTAGAATGTGTTCTTTTATTTAAAATGCATCTCTGGGTTATTTGTGGGGCATAGGAATTAGTTCATTTCCCCCCAAAAAATATAGCTTGGCCCCGCACAACGTCTGAGGGACAGTGGACCAGCCCACTGCTGAAAAAGTTTGCTGATCCCTGCTCCAGAGAAGCGGACACGGAGCAATGGATTCAAACTACAAGAAAGAAGATTCCACCTAAACATTAGGAAGAACTTCCTGACAGTAAGAGCTGTTCGACAGTGGAATTTGCTGCCAAGGAGTGTGGTGGAGTCTCCTACTTTGGAGGTCTTTAAGCAGAGGCTTGACAACCATATGTCAGGAGTGCTCTGATGGTGTTTCCTGCTTGGCAGGGGGTTGGACTCGATGGCCCTTGTGGTCTCTTCCAACTCTATGATTCTATGATTCTAAAGAACCATGAAATCCATGAGCATCTACAATATGCTGGGCTGGAAACAGACTTTGCACTTATAATGATGCATAGAGGCAGTGTGGCATAGTAGTTAGTGCCGGGTTCATCAACCTTTTTGGAGCAGTCAGCACATTTTTGAGTGTGTGTGTTGGGAGTACCCATGACAAAATTGCTGCTGTGAGGGAGGGCTTGCCATGACATAAAAGGGCTTCCATGGGAAGGATAGCATCTTAGAGAGACAGCCACCCTTGGCAGCCTTATGCTTACCTTGGGAAGTCAGCTAAGAACATGAGAAGAGCTTGCGGGATCAGCCAGTGGCCTAAGGCTACCAGATTTTTTTCAATGAATCCGGGGACACTTTTCAGCTTCAATGGCTTTTGTATGGGGACTGATTTGTAAATCTGGGGACTGTCCCCGGGAAACAGGGACGTCTGGTAACCTTGCAATAGCCCCTCTAGTCCAGCATCCTGTTCTCCCAGGGGCTAGCCAGGCGCCCCCAAGGGAAGCCCACAAGCAGGTAGAAGGCCCCAGGCTCAATCACCACAGGTGAAACCATGGAAAGTCACTCCCAGCAAACTTTGAGAAAAGACGAAAAAATAAAGGGAGTCAGGATAGGAGAAAAACCATACAAAGTTAGAGCACATGCGGATGATTTGATAGTAACAACTGAAAACGCCAAACAAAGTATTCCAGCAGCTATAGAAATAATTAACAAATTTCGTAGACTGGCAGGATTTAAAATAAACTACAAAAAACCTAACTTATTAGTTAAAAATATGAGACCTGAGGAGAAAATGATTTACAAGAAACTACGGGTTTGTAGATTAAGAATAAAGTAAAATACATTGGAATTTGGATATCCACAAAATGTAGTAATCTGTATCAGGATAACTATATAAAAACATGGAACGAGATAAAGAAGAACATGGAAATTTGGAATAGACTCCTCTGGGGCAGGATCTCAGTAGTTAAAATGAATATTTTACCAAAATTGATATTCCTGTTTCAAACCATTCCAATTCTAGGAGGAATGAAATGCTTTAAAAATTGGAGGAAAGACATCGCCAGATTTATTTGGAATGGAAGAAAGCCAAGAATTAAACATCAAATACTTATAGACCAAAGGGAGAGGGGAGGTTTCGCCCTACCTGAATTAGAACTCTATCATGTGGCCGCTGGGCTGATATGGACCAAAGACTGGATTACTTTAAGAGATAACAGATCTGCTGAACCTTGAGGGTTTTAATAACTGCTACGGCTGGCATGCATATCTAATTTACGAAAAGGTGAGGGTACACAAGGTATTTTTAAATCATATCTGACAGACTGGTTGCAATATTTTCAGATAAATGAAAGACTAAGTTTGGACAGAAAGGAAGGTCTTGCAAAGGAAGCATCTAAATTTGAAAAAGAATTAATTCAGCATAAAGAAAAATACATCTCAAGAATGTATAACCTCCTCTTAGAATGGGTGGTGAAAGAGAAATTAGTAAAAGGGGCAATGGTGAGATGGGCACAAGAACTAGGTTATAATATATACATGGACCAACGGGAGAAATTATGGAGGGAGGATATTAAGTTTACAGCGTGCTACAATCTTAGAGAGAATATCATGAAAATGCAATACAGGTGGCACCACACTCCAGCCAAACATTTGCTGGCTTCGCAAATGGTGTAAACAGGAACGGTTTGGATTCTTAGATCACGGACTGCAGTTTCTTGAAGATGGAGTTCTGGCAAGTGATGGGCTGCACCTCACAATGGTTGGGAGAAATGTTTTTGCCAAAAATCTCAGAAACCTCATCAGGAGGGCTTTAAACTGACTAATGGGGGGGAGGGAGACAGTGCTCCTGAAGGTAGGAGTCTATCAATTAATGAAGATGATCATCCAAATGTCATAGACCAAATGGAGCAAACAGCACGCGGACCTAGTGGTGGGAGGAAAAAATCCTTAAATAAGAGACACGGGGGAATGATTAATGGACTTCAATGTCTGTACACTAATGCGCAAAGCATGGGAAATAAACAAGATGAGCTTGAGCTCTTGGTACAGCAAACTAAATATGACATAATAGGCATCACTGAAACCTGGTGGGATAAGTCCCACGATTGGAATGTAATAATGGGGGGATACAATTTATTTCAGAGAAACAGACCAGACAAGAAAGGACGAGGAGTGGCGTTATATGTCAGGGATGTGTATACCTGTGAAGAGATCCAAGATTTAGAACCTCAAAGCCAAAGTGAGAGCATTTGGGTCAAAATTAAGGGAGAGAAGAATAACAGAGACCTCATTGTGGGAGTTTACTATAGATCCCCAAGCCAAACGGAGGACATAGATGATGCCTTCCTGGAACAGATGGCCAAGCATGCAAAAGGAAGGGAGATAGTAGTAATGGGGGACTTCAATTACCCGGATATTTGTTGGACGTCAAACTCAGCCAAGAGCATAAGGTCAAACAGATTCCTCACTGGCCTTGCAGACAACTTCATTGTCCAGAAAGTGGGAGAAGCAACAAGAGGAACAGCCATTTTAGATCTGGTCCTAACCAATGTTGATGACCTGGTTAGTGGGGTAGATGTGGAAGGATCATTAGGCGCGAGTGATCATGCTCTTCTGAAGTTTACTATACAGTGGAAAGGAGCACCCAAGCATACTGGGACTCAATTTCTTGACTTTAAGAAAGCCGACTTCATAAAACTTAGGGAAGTGCTGGGTGAGATCCCATGGACAGCAATACTAAAAGGAAAGGGAGTTAATGATGGCTGGGAGTTTGTTAAGAGGGAGATAGTAAAAGCACAACGTCAGGCAATACCAATGAGACGGAAACATGGAAGGTGCCTAAAGAAGCCAGGGTGGCTATCTAAAGAACTTTTAACTGAATTAAGATTAAAAAAGGATGTGTACAAAAAATGGAAAAGGGGGGAAACCACCAAAGAGGAATTCAAACAAATAGCCAGCACGTGTAGACACAAAGTCAGAAAAGCTAAAGCACAGAATGAACTCAGGCTTGCTAGAGAGGCTAAAAGCAACAAAAAAGGCTTTTATGGGTATGTTCGTAGCAAAAGGAAGAACAAAGAAACAGTGGGGTCACTCAGAGGAGAAGATGGTGAAATGCAAACAGGGGACACAGAAAGGGCTGAACTCCTCAATGCCTTCTTTGCCTCAGTCTTCTCTGATAAAGAAAACAATGCCCGACCTGAAGAATTTGGAGCAAATGATTCAGCAAAGCAAACACAGCCCAGAATAACTAAGGAGATAGTACAAGAATATTTGGCTAGTCTAGATGTATTCAAGTCTCCAGGGCCAGATGAACTGCATCCAAGAGTATTAAAAGAACTGGCAGATGTGATCTCAGAACCACTGGCAGTCATCTTTGAGAATTCCTGGAGAACAGGCGAAGTCCCGGCAGACTGGAGGAGGGCAAATGTTGTCCCTATTTTCAAAAAGGGGAAAAGAGAGGACCCAAATAATTGCCGCCCAGTCAGTCTGACATCAATAGCAGGGAAGATTCTGGAGCAGATCATTAAGCAAACAGTCTGTGAGCACCTAGAAAGGAATGCTGTGATCACCAATAGTGATCACCAATAGTCAGCATGGATTTCTGAAAAATAAGTCATGTCAGACTAACCTGATCTCGTTTTTTGACAGAATTACAAGCCTGGTAGATGAAGGGAACGCAGTGGATGTAGCCTACCTTGATTTCAGCAAGGCATTTGACAAGGTGCCCCATGATATTCTTGTAAAGAAGCTGGTAAAATGCGGTCTTGACTATGCTACCACTCAGTGGATTTGTAACTGGCTGACTGACCGAACCCAAAGGGTGCTCATCAATGGTTCCTCTTCATCCTGGAGAAGAGTGACTAGTGGGGTGCCACAGGGTTCTGTCTTGGGCCCAGTCTTATTCAACATCTTTATCAACGACTTGGATGATGGACTCAAGGGCATCCTGATCAAATTTGCAGATGACACCAAACTGGGAGGGGTGGCTAACACCCCAGAGGACAGGATCACACTTCAAAACGACCTTGACAGATTAGAGAAGTGGGCAAAAACAAACAAGATGAATTTTAACAGGGAGAAATGTAAAGTATTGCACTTGGGCAAAAAAAATGAGAGGCACAAATACAAGATTGGTGACACCTGGCTTGAGAGCAGTACATGTGAAAAGGATCTAGGAGTCTTGGTTGACCACAAACTTGACATGAGCCAACAGTGTGACGCGGCAGCTAAAAAAGCCAATGCAATTCTGGGCTGCATCAATAGGAGTATAGCATCTAGATCAAGGGAAGTAATAGTGCCACTGTATTCTGCTCTGGTCAGACCACACCTGGAGTACTGTGTCCAGTTCTGGGCACCACAATTCAAGAAGGACACTGACAAACTGGAACGTGTCCAGAGGAGGGCAACCAAAATGGTCAAAGGCCTGGAAACGATGCCTTATGAGGAACGGCTAAGGGAGCTGGGCATGTTTAGCCTGGAGAAGAGGAGGTTAAGGGGTGATATGATAGCCATGTTCAAATATATAAAAGGATGTCACATAGAGGAGGGAGAAAGTTTGTTTTCTGCTGCTCCAGAGAAGCGGACACGGAGCAATGGATCCAAACTACAAGAAAGAAGATTCCACCTAAACATTCGGAAGAACTTCCTGACAGTAAGAGCTGTTCGACAGTGGAATTTGCTGCCAAGGAGTGTGGTGGAGTCTCCAACTTTGGAGGTCTTTAAGCAGAGGCTTGACAACCATATGTCAGGAGTGCTCTGATGGTGTTTCCTGCTTGGCAGGGGGTTGGACTCGGTGGCCCTTGTGGTCTCTTCCAACTCTATGATTCTATGATTCTATGATTCTATTCTAAGATGTATAAAAACAGATCACCAATCTTCTGGAGGTGTAAAGGTGGTATAGGGTCATACTTGCACATGTGGTGGGAATGCGCAGCCATTAAGAATTCTGAGAAAACATCTACAATGAATTTAAAAAGCTATTTAGGTTTTCATTCAAGAAAAAAACCTGAAGCCTTCCTCCTAGGCATAATGCTGCCAGAAATCAACAAAGATGTTAGACCACTTTTCATGTATATGCCAGTAGCAGCCAGAATTTTAATCACAAGAAAACTCCTACGATAAATTAGTGGCAGGTCCAAATGATAGAATATTTGCAACTGGCTATGATGACAGGGAGAGTTAGAGGGTAACCCAATACAGAAGGTACAGAAAAAATTGATTTTTTTTGGGGGGGGGGAAATAAATTTTATTTAAGATTCGACAATAACAATAAATCAACAATAACGAATACATCAATTCATTACATTTGACTATCTTTAACAATAGTTAACAAACTATAAAACATCACTTTAGGAGACAAAAGGAAGAAAGTGAGAAGAAAGAAAAACAAAGGAGAAAAAGGTGAGAAAAAAGGGGGAAAGAAAAGAAAAAAGAAAAG
The DNA here is from genome assembly GCF_964188305.1 of Podarcis bocagei. Taxonomy (NCBI): domain Eukaryota; kingdom Metazoa; phylum Chordata; class Lepidosauria; order Squamata; family Lacertidae; genus Podarcis; species Podarcis bocagei. Next base: position 1,005,354 of record NC_138142.1, on the reverse strand, counting down.
GAAGAAATAATAATAATAAACGAATTTACAGAAACAATAAACACATTTAACTTCCGATTAGACTCATTGTATTATTATTTCTAGTGCTCTGTCACACACAGTTCTAAATTACTGTATTACTTTCTTTATTTTTATCAGATACCAAAAACATTATGTTTCTTATTTTACATGAATCATTCTGGTTCCGCCAGGAGATGTTAATTATTACAATAGTTTTCCAGATATTCTTTAAATATTTTGCATTCCTTCTGTACTTTCTGTTTTGGATAAGCTCTCCCTGTCATCACGGCCAACTGCAGATATTCTGTCATTTGGACCTGCCACTCATTTATCGTAGGTTTTTTAATATATTGTGGGTTTTATATATCGTAGGTTTTATTAATTTTTTAACATATCAATTCCAACAGTCATACAACATAACTTCTCATCTTATACAATATTTTAGACTTCCGTCAACACCTCTGATGATTTTCCGTTGTCTATCACTTACCGTATTTTTCGCTCTATAGGACGCAATCTCGCCGCCGATCCTGGACCTGTTCTGGGGGCTGGGGTCGGGGGAAGCTCGGGCTTCCCCCCGTCCCCAGCCCCGCAAACTCCAGGAGCAGCGGTGAGGTTGCGCGCAATCTCGCTGCTGCTCCTGAACCTGTTCTGGGGGCTGGGGTCGGGGGAAGCCCATCCCCAGCCCTGCAAAGCTCTGGGAGCGGTGGCAAGGTTGCGCGCAGAATTTTGCTGAACAGCCCCTGATCAATGCCTTACATGTATCCTAGATCACATTCCTGTTTATGCCTTTATCTGTACTGAATTTAAAAAATTCATCTATCATTCTTTTTGCTCCTTTTATTATATTTTTGTCATTTAATAAGGATTCATTTAATCTCCATCTTCTTCCAATTTTCCCGTTTGCTTTTAAACTTAGAAGTACTGGATTGTGGTCCGATATAGTTTTTGGTAAAATCCCTATCTTATCTATTCTCCCAAGTAGCTCCTTAGATAGCCAAATAGCATCTAATCTAATCGCAGATCTATTTGGTACTAAAAAATAAGTATAGTCCCTTTCTGTTAGATGCTTAAATTCCACGCATCTCTTAAATCCATATTTTCTACCATTTAAAAAAAAAACCTATGTGGTAATTCCCCTTCTTTCCCCCCTCTTTTTCCTGGTGTTCTATCCAACTCTGGATTTATTACCCCATTTAAATCTCCCATGAGGGTTATTTTTTCTTCCATGTATTCCAGCAATTTTTTTTTCTAATTCCTTAAAAAATCCTACCTTTTTCTTGTTGGGGGCATATACTCCAACTAAGATGATTACTTCCCCTTGACTTTTAATTCTGATTATTATTATTCTTCCACTGGAGTCTTTATGTAACAATTCCAGTTCAAGGCTTGGTTTAACGTAAGTCATCATTCCTCTCTTTTTTTACTTGATCTGAGGAGATAAATGCAGATCCTAACTTTGGGTTTATCAGAACTCTTCTATGGTTTCTGTTGACATGCGTTTCTTGTAAACATATGATATCAAGCTTTTTTCACCAATACATGTTCTATATTGTTTCTCTTTTTCTTTTGATTTAATCCATTTACATTCCATGACAGTAATGTTAAATTTGTATTTTATTCGTTAAAACAAACAAAAATAATTACAGTAAGAAAATTTTAATAATAGCGTGCAGTAGATTTTGTTGGAGTTTCTAGTCACTTTCAGAATTTCGCTCCAGAACCACAGGTTTAGAACTGGAGTCACCATCTTTTCTGTGTCTTTCTCCTCCTAACTCCTTCCAATATTTCCTCCACAAAATATTGGCGTCCTCAATTGTTTCTAGTTTTCTCCTTTTCCATTTAAAATTGAAGGAAATTTCTTCCAGGAATTCCCACTTATAAAATATTGATTTTGCTTTAAGAGCTTTGGTCAGAACCTGGAATTTATTTCTTTTTTTAGTTGATGGGGTGGTATTTCTTTCAGAATTATAATTTCATTTCCCTCGATTTTAAATTTTCTTTGGCCTCTTGTTTATAAAATTTGGTTTTTTAATTTGTTCGAAGTGAATGTAATTAGACAATCTCCCAGCCATTTATTTGCCCTGGCTTCTTTTTAAAATTTACTCTAAATACAATCTTGGTGTTTTTTTTTTTTATTTCCTATTCTTCCAAGTCTAACTAAGTGGCCAGTACCTTTAATAATTATTGTTTGTATATTTTCCTCTGGGGTTTCTGGGACCCCCAATAGAGTTTTTTCTCTAGTCTGCATCTGTAGAATAGCCATTGTGTCCCATGTTGCTTCTTGCATTATTTTAAATGCTTCATTTTCCTCTTTAGTCCTTTCCCATTTTTTCGTTTTCTCTAAATTCTATTGAGGATTTTTTTTGGATGTTTCTTCCATATTTTGTGTTTTATTTTGTAGTTCATGCACTGTTTTTGTTAGTTCATTATTTTTTCCAGTAAGGTCATTTATGTTTTTTTCAGTTCTACAATTGATTTTGTGTTTTCGTCAATTTTCCTACCCATCCTACCTAATTTATCATTGATTCCTTTAACCTTCTCACTCAACTCTGTTTTTAATTAACTAAAGTCTTTTTTCATGTCTCCTGTATCACTTTTCAAACTCCAAATTAATTATTTTAAATCCATGTCAGAATCAAATCCAGAATTCCTCCTTCTGTGCTGTTGTGCATAGAAGATGTGGGGTTTTTTTGATGGCAGCATATTTGCCCTTATATCTTCCATTTTTTAATTTCAGTATTTTGTTATTTCAGTATTTCAGTATTTTGGGGGGGGGAGGGGGACTGAGTATTTCTTAATTCAGAATTTCCTTTTTGAATTAAATCCCTTAATTTCAAAAATACTCCACAGTTCGTTATTACCTGTCAGGGAACTAGCAAGGAGAGAGAGAGAGCTTCCGCTGGGGAAGGAAATCCAGGGGACACCAGGGAGAAAGGGGAGGCTGAGAGTACTGCGGAGGGGAGGCTCCAAGACTCTTCCAGTGAAATCAGCGGAGAGAGCACAGGACCTCCGCTTGGCACGCCCATGCTGCGCAGAAGGCTTCCACGCAGAGAATCTAGGAGGAGACTTGGCGTCAAAGAATTTCTATGTTGGAGGAAGTTTAGGAGACGCCCACTCACGGATTCTGCCAGTGACTAAGACAGTCGCGTTGTAAGGGCTGTCAAACCAGGGAAAGGTGTAGCTATACGACCAGCTTGGAGCAGTTTGCAGTTTATGCACAAGCAACCCCAATTCCCATTACAGCAATCCGCGATCCCCAGTTGCTTGTGCGCGGAGCAGCAGAGGCAGCATCATGAGTCAAGCCGAAGGAGCAGGCGCCGGAGAGGGAGCCAGGAGAGAACCAACTCTTGAAGAGAGAAACAGAGATTTGGAGCAGCAACTGGCTATACTAGCGGCGCGGCTGGATGAAAGGCGGACTCAGGATGCCCACCCCCATCGCAAGGAAGGTACCGGGACTAGTGCAGAAGTTTTCAGGCAACCCCAGAGATTATAATGCATTTAAGACAGAAGTGCAATACGCGCTGGACCTGCAGTATGGGGACTTTGTAGAAGATGGGGGGAGAGTTGCTTTTGTGATAGGGCATCTGGAAGGTGGGGCCAGAGAATGGATTAGGCCCTTACTGGCATCGGAGAATGCCGCCTTAAAGGACTTGAGGAAATTTTTTAGCGCCATGGACCATATGTTCTTGAGTGATGTGGAGCAAAGCGTGACGCGCAAAGAGCTGATGGGGTGCAAATAAGGGAACCAATCAGTGAGAGAGTACTGGATATGATTTGCAATGCTAATCCACAAACTCGGGTGGGAACTGGGTTCAGAACCAGTGCAAATGTTATTTGAGGAAGGCTTATCCCCTTGGGTAAAAGATGAACTTTCCCGCTCGCCCCGCCCGCAATCGATGGACCAGCTGACTAAAATGGCGCTTGCTGTGGGAGTACGCCAAGAGGCGCGCGCTCTGGAAAGGCGGGAAGGGAGAGCGGAGCGTTGGCATGACAATCGCATTCCAGACGTGCCTGAGCAACCTGCGCCGCCCGCGCCACCTGCGGAACCAATGGAAATTGGAGGAGTGTGCGCGGGCGGGGTTTCAAACTTCGGCGAGGTTCGCAAGAAGGAACGGAAAACGACCAAGAAGTGTTTTCTCTGCCAACAGCCGGGACATTTTGCCAGAGTCTGCCCTCAGAGGAAGGCGTGGCAAGGAATGGTGGGGGCAGCTGGTGGTGAGCAGGAGCAGGGAAACGGTAATGCTTGGATGCAGGAGAGCGGGCACAGCAGCCAGGCGAGCAACCAGTGAATGTGCCCAAACCAGACCCCCCGGGCAGCCATAGCCATAGAGGTGGTGTTAGAACTCCCTAACGGACACCCTATTAAGGTGAAGGCATTGCTGGATTCTGGCAGCTCTTGCAACTTCTTTAGCAGGGATTTTGCACTAGAACACCAGCTCCACATGGTGCCTCTAGAACACCCCCTGCAAGTAACGACCATTGATGGGAGAGAACTCTTGGGGGGGGGAAGTGACCCACCAGACCCCTCCCATGAAAATGAGGGTCTCCAGACACACTGAGACAATTGCTTTTCACGTTGCCACATTAGCCGGGCCACCAATCATACTGGGAATGAGCTGGCTGGCACTGCACACTCCAGTAGTGGGGTGGCACCAGCGGACAGTCACCTTTGGGTCAGCTCACTGCGTAGAGCACTGCCACGAAGGGGAAACCCCGAGGATGGCAGTAGCCAGGGTGGCAGGGATGGCGGTGGGAGAAAAGGGGAGAGTACCACCTCAGTATGCAGACCTGGAAGAAGTCTTCAGTGAGAAAGAGGCGGATAGACTGCCCCCTCACAGGCCCTTTGACTGTCAGATCAATCTACTCCCAGGGGCTCAGTTACCAGTGGGTAAGCTGTACGCCATGTCGGACAGGGAGATGCAGGAGTTGCGGAAGTTCATTGAGAAGAACCTGAAGAGGGGCTTCATACGAGAATCAAGGGCGGTGGGGGGCAGTCCAGTGTTCTTTGTGGACAAAAGAGACTCCAAAGAGCCCAGATTGGTCGTAGATTACCGGGCGGTGAACCGGATATCAGAACCAGTGACCTTCCCTATGCCCAGAATTGATGACCTTTTGGTCAGGGTATGGAAAGGGAAGGTCTTTACCAAGCTGGACCTTCGGGGGCGTACAATTTGATAAGGATGAGAGAGGGGGACGAATGGAAAACCACTATGTTCACTCCTCTGGGGGCCTTTGAGTACCTAGTTATGCCCTTCGGATTACAATCCGGTTCGTCCTGCTTTCAAGCTTTCATGCACCACGTGTTGGGGTCCCTGCTGTACAAGAATTGCGTGTCTTTCCTAGACGACGTGCTAATCTACTCGGAGAACGAGGAGCAGCATGTTAAGGATGTCAGGGAAGTGCTGAAGAGGCTGCAGGAGCACCAGCTGTGGGTCAAACTGGAGAAATGCCAATTCCACGCCCGAGAGGTTGAGTTCCTGGGCTACAGGTTGTCGGACAAAGGCTTAGCAATGGACCCAGGCAAGGTGCAGGCGGTACTAGAATGGAAGACTCCCAAGACCCGGAAGGACGTGCAGAGGTTTCTGGGGTTTGGAAACTTCTATAGAAAGTTTATCAAGAACTTCGCCCACTTAACGGCACCCATAACTGATTGTCTCAGTAGCAAGAAGAAGTTTGAATGGACAGAAGCGGCTCAGCAGTCTTTTGAAAAGCTAAAGAGGGCGTTCGCTTCGGAAGAGCAACTCTTACACGTGGATCTGCAGAAGCCTATGAGATTGGAAACAGATGCGTCAGACAGAGCGGTGGGAGCTGTGTTGCTCCAGCCGGGAAATCGATCAGAGTGGAAGCCGTGTGCTTTTTTTTTCAAGGAAGCTGAACAAGTCAGAACAGAACTACACGGTGTATGACCGGGAACTGCTTGCAATTCATGAAGCCTTTCGACGTTGGAGACATTTTCTAATAGGCGCGCAGCACAAGATCCAGGTGTGCACGGACCATAAGAACCTGGAATATTGGAGGACTGCACGAGTTCTCAACCAAAGACAGGTGCGATGGGCACAGGAGTTTTCCAAGTTCTTCTTTGAAATTCAGTATGTGCCGGGAAAGGAAAACGTCAGGGCAGACACCCTCTCCCGTAAACCAGAGTACTTGGAAGGAGAGGGAGCGCCGGAAGTACGACATGTTATACCCGAGGACCGATGGGTGTGTGGGGGAGTGTTGGTAGGGAGACAAGAACTAGCCGGGTTGACGAGGAATGACGAGTATGCACAAACTAAAATCAGGGAGATACGAGACGCAGAAGAAAATCAGGGGGGTTTTGAGGAAAAGGAGGGGGCTCTGTACTATAAGGGAGCATTGTACATACCAGAAGGGGACCTGAGGAGAAGAGTACTCAAACAACTACATGATAACCACACGGCGGGCCATTTTGGTCAACAGAAAACCATGTTGCTTGTCACCAGGCAGTTCTGGTGGCCAAGAGTGAGGGAAGATGTGCGGGAATACGTACGGGGGTGCGAGCGCTGCCAGAGGGCTAAAGGGGAGAAGGCAGCACCCGCAGGGTTACTGGAGCCCTTACCCACCCCAGAAAGGCCATGGGAGGTGGTATCCATTGATTTTATGACCGATTTACCCAAGTCCAGGGGGAAAACAGCAGTCATGCTGGTAGTGGACTTGATGACCAAAATGTGCCATTTTATTGCTTGCTCGCATGCAGTGACAGCAGAGGAGACAGCTAGGCTGTTTATAGATCACGTTTTCAGGTTGCATGGCGCCCCCTTGAGGGTTTTGTCCGACAGAGGCAGGCAATTTACTTCCAGATTCTGGAAGAAGCTCATGAGCCTGCTGGACGTCGAAGTGAGCTTCTCGACAGCCAGACACCCGGAGACCAACGGACAAGCAGAAAGAGCTAATAGCGTACTTCAACAGTACCTACGCTGCTACGTCAACGAAAGGGAGAACGATTGGGTGGAAAAGCTAGTGCTGGCCGAATTTTCATACAATAACGCTGAACATGTGTCCACGGGGATGAGTCCCTTCATGGCCAATTACGGGTGTCACCCCAGGGCCTTCCCAGGGGAGGGGGAGGGGAGGTGGAGTGTGCCGGCGGCCGAACAATTTGTGGAAGAAATGGAAGCTTTACACCAACAACTTAAGGTTAACCTGGAGAGGGCAGTTAGAGGGAGTACTTTTTTGGGGGGGGAATCCTTGGCATATTAGGATAACTTGCATAGAGTAATTTCCATTGAAAATGTTCCATCTTTATTGCTAAGTTTTGGGATAACCTAGGGAATGATCTACCTTTGCATGTTTATTTTGCTTATATTTAGTAAACAAAGCTGAAGACTTTGAAGTGGTCAGGTTTGCCTAATACTGCACATGTAGTTGTAATCCACTCGCTTTCCTTCCTTGGAGGTTTTTAAGCAAAGGTTGGATGGCCCTCTGTCATGTATGATCCAGTTGAGATTCCTAAATTGCAGGGGGTTAGACTAGATGACCCTTGGGGTCACTTCCAACTCTACTATTCTATGATTCGTTGTCACAAAGGAATTTATGAAATGAACAAAAGGGTTAGGAACAAACCCTAGACAGAGCCGGAGTGGAGTCCCTGAGACAGTTGCTTACAAACAGGCGGAGAAGTCAGCCAAGCATGAATGGCACCAAAGACGTTGGCAAGCGTTGATTGCTGCCTCTAAGCTTCGCAGCTCTCGTGGTTTTTGGAATTTAATCAACAAAAGATCAAGGAAATACCCATTGACGGTTATACCAGCCCCAACATGGGAACAATTTTTAAGAAAATATTTCTCCCAGACAGCTATCCCTAACATTCATTCTGATACTCTTTCATGTCATTTGCCCATATGGCCAGATACGGACCCGGAGGAAATAGTAGATTTAATTGCCAAACTGAAAACTGATAAAGCACCAGGGCCCGATCTGATCCCAGCGGAAGCTATTAAACAACACCCAGCATGGTGGGCCAAAATTCTTGCAAAAGTTTTTGATGCAATTAATGCCACGGGCCAGATACCAAGATCATGGAAGGAGTCCATCATAATTCCTATATATAAAAAAGGACCACCAGAGGACCCAGGAAACTATCGTAATATCAGTTTATTATCAATCATCGGAAAAATCGACACTCGCTTCTTGCTAACCAGACTAACCCAATGGGCCGAAGATTCCAATCTGATAGGCAATGAACAGGCCGGGTTTAGACCAAATCGTGCTTCTATTGACCAAGCACTAATTTTATATCATTTGGCGCGGAAGTATTCTCCCCCCCCCTGCATGGTCTTTTATGTGCCGCTTTTATAGATCTGAAGGCGGCCTTTGACAGTATCCCTAGAGAGCTGCTATGGGAAAAATTAGCAAAGTGGGGCATAGATAAAAGGCTGTTGTGGCTTATGATCAAATTACATGAAGGGACGGCCGCGAGGGTGAGGTTAACACCCGAGGGCGATCTCACAAACTCTGTACCAATAAATAGGGGGGTACGACAAGGGTGCATCCTTGTCCCCTAGATCTTTAACCTCTATATTAGTGATATGAGAACTCTCCTAGTTGAGGCCCAAACCACCATCCATGCACCCAGGCTTGCAGACTATCACTGCCCCTTACTATTGTACGCGGACGATGCGGTGATCCTCTCATACTCAAGAATCGGTTTGAGGAGGGCCTTTAAGATCTTCTCGTTATATTGCCAAACAAATTTACTTACTATTAACCATTCTAAATCTAAAGTCCTAATTTTTTCCAGGAGTCGTAAATTGTATAGGTGGGAACTCGAGGGGAAGCCAATTGAACAAGTTTACAAATTTCAATATCTAGGAATTTGCTTCCAGCAAAATATGGGATGGAAGGCGCATATCACATACTTACAAAATAAGGGCAAAGCCCTTATCTACGCTCTATTGCGCTTTTTCTTTACGGAGGGGGCTATGCATGTTCCATCTGCCTTAAAAGTTTATAGTGCAAAAGTGGTAGCAACTATGGCCTATGCGGTCCCTTTATGGGGCGCTTTTGTAAACCTCATGCCTCTGGTAACATTGCAAAATCTTTTTCTCAGACGCCTTTTGAAGCTACCCTCCTGTGTAAGCAATTCTGCTATTCGCTTAGAACGGGGGTCGGCAACCTGCGGCTCCAGAGCTGCATGCGGCTCATTAAAGCCTTTGCTGCGGCTCCGGGGCGGAGGCGCGGGGCGGAGGCGCGGGGCGGGGGCGAGGGGAGGGCGCGAGGGGCGGGGGCGAGGGGAGGGCGCGAGGGGAGGGTGCGAGGGAAGGAGGCGAGGGGCGGGGGCGAGGGGAGGGCGCGAGGGGAGGGCGCGAGGGAAGGAGGCGAGGGGCGGGGGCGAGGGGAGGGCGCGAGGGGAGGGCGCGAGGGAAGGAGGCGAGGGGCGGGCGCGAAGGGAGGGCGCGAGGGGCGGGGGCGAGGGGAGGGCACGAGGGGAGGGCGCGAGGGGAGGAGGCGGAGGAGTTAGTTGCCTGAAGCCACTGTTCAAAACTGGTCACTGTTTTGAAGGGGAGTGAAGAACACACACTCAAAAAAAGGTAACTTGTTAATTTAATGTTTATTATGTTTACTGATTTGTGCTTTGTGACTGTTTGAGGTGGGGTTTTTTTCTTGGGAGGCTGGGCGGCGCGAAGAGAGGGAGGCTTGTGGTAGCGTCGGGGCTTGTCTCTAGCAAAGTAAGTCCTCGCTATTTGGTCACATGCGCAGCATTCTCCTTGTGGGGTTTAGGTGGCTTCGGAGCTCCAACACTTGCTTTGCCGGCTGCTTTCAAAAGCGTCGGAATCAGCTGTGCTGTTGCTGGGTAACCGGATCGTCCCAGCAGCCATCTTATCTGCCCATGTGGTCTTCTGAGGCGGCCGCCATCTTACTATAGGAAATTCAACGTGGGAGTTAGTCGCCTGAAGCCCCTTTTTAGTTGCCTGAAGCCCCTTTTTAATCTTAAGCAGGGGAAAGTTTGGTGAATAGCTAACACTTTCCTTGGGGAACGTTATGCAACAGCTTATTGCTGGTTTTTGTCTTCCCGCCTTTGTAAGCAGGCTGCATTGAAAGGGGGCATATACACTGGTCACTGTTTTGAAGGGGAGTGAAGAACACACACTCAAAAAAAGGTAACTTGTTAATTTAATGTTTATTTCTATGAGGAGGAGTAATTCTGAGGGGTCAAACAAAGAAATAATAAAAAGTGTCAAAAAAGGTATTTTTATAATGACAAATGCCTCATTATTATATATTATTTACATCAGGCACTGATTATGATTTATGGTACACTGGGGCCCTGATTAATTTTCTATGGCATTTTGGGGCATTGGTTATTGGGCATAGCAAGTTGCGGTCGCGTGGAATTTGTGCTTTGTGACCGTTTGAAGTGGGTTTTTTTTCTTGGGAGGCTGGGCGGCGCGAAGAGAGGGATTATTTTTATAATGACGAGGATGACATTGGGCCCTCATTATTAATTATTATTTACATCAGGCACTGATTATGATTTATGGTTCACTGGGGCCCTGGTTAATTTTCTTTGGCATTTTGTGGCATTGATTATGCAGTCACGGTCGCGTGGAATTCGACGTGGAGTTAGTTGCCTGAAGCCCCTTTTTAGTTGCTTGAAGCCCCTTTTTAAACTTAAGCAGGGGAAAGTTTGGTGAAAGTTTGGTGAATTGCTGCCAAGGAGTGTGGTGGAGTCTCCTTCTTTGGAGGTCTTTAAGCAGAGGCTTGACAACCATATCTCAGGAGTGCTCTGATGGTGTTTCCTGCTTGGCAGGGGGTTGGACTCGATGGCCCTTGTGGTCTCTTCCACATATGTATGTGAGCAGGTCTTCTCCAACATGAACTATATTAAAAACAAACACCGATCACGCCTCACAGATGACAGCTTGCAAGCCTGTGTGAAAATGAAGGTGACGTCTTACAGCCCTGATGTGCAGACACTGAGCACTGAGGTTCAGGAGCAAAAGTCCCATTAACCTGGTTACCTGGTTGTAAATTAAATATTTTAATTAGCTATTAATTTGTCCTTTTTTCTTGAGATTGACAGCTGACTGCACGATCCTGTATATATAGCATTAAGGCCAGAAACAATATATGCAGTGTTATATTTGTTTTAAATGTTGCAATGTTTTTGCGGCTCCCAGTTGTTGTTGTTTTTTCGGAAACGGGTCCAAGTGGCTCTTTTTGTCTTAAAGGTTGCAGACCCCTGGCTTAGAACTTAAGACCCCCTCCTTAGAGATCCTGATGTGGAGACATGCTTTTAATTACTGGCTGTCCCTTTGGCATAAATTGCCCAATTACCATCTTATTCAGTGTCTTTGGAGAGATGAATTTACCAGCCCATGGGCAACAAAAATCCATTCCAAACTGTTGACATATGGAATCTCTCCTTCCGATATACTAAATTTAGATCTAATTACAGCAAAAAAGGTCATCAAACAAAGATTGGAAGAGGTTGATTTGCAACAAAATCTTACTACAGGTGGAGGTGCATGTTCCCCGATAAACCAGGGCATTACATTTATGCCCCAGATACCTCGATATTTGTCTACCTTATCCGTTGCGTCGCATAGATTCGCTTTTGTTAGAGCCAGATTTAATGTGTTCCCCTCAAATGTGCTTAGCAATAGATTTTCTAATGGTAAAACCTCTGTTTTATGCGCATGTGACAACAAATCAATAGAATCCCTTCATCATATCTTGTTTAATTGTCCTTTATATATTGTGCCCCGATCAAGGATTCTGAGTTCAATCATTTTGGAAACTCTTGCAAAACCACCTGAATCACATCTAGCCTATCTACTCCAGGACATTGATTCTTATAGAACATTACAGGTTGCCAGATTCCTGAATTCAGTTCTTTCATATAAAAGACTTCATGGAATGCTGCATGACTATTAAAATCTAGTAAACTCTATCCACCATCTTTATAATCAAGGCCACAATATGGTACATCTAGAGATTGTATGTAAGGTGAAGGAGAGTATGCGTTGAAATATTTTAGTTGATATTTTAGAATGTAAAATGCTATTTTATTTATTGATTGGTTTTTACCTTGTGGGCTTATAGCCGAATAAAGTATTATCTATCTATCTATCTATCTATCTATCTATCTATCTATCTATCTACCTATCTATCTATCTGAGACAGTTGGATGGCGCCTTGTACACTTCCTTCTTGCAACTCCTGCAGCCAAGCTGGTGCCCAACACATTGCTCTGCTTTCCCTTGGGCCACATCAGCAAAGCAGTCTTGTCATCTGGGCAGCCCAGAACCCCTTCAACTTTAGCCCTGTGAGGTAGGCAGGGGCCATTTCAGTGTCTGATCTGAAGATGCCCAGGGAGCCCCATGGCTATGTAAGATTCAGACACACCCCTCCTTCACCCAAGCCCTGTGCTGTATGACATCAGCTCCTCACATACTTATTTATTTCATAAAATTTATACACCACTGTATAAATTATTTATACACCACAAAGGAGTTTACAAAAAGGAATAAAATAATATTATTGATACAAACAATGAAAAACAACTATGTTAAACATTTGAAAAAATTAAGGATGTTGAGAAGCTGGAAGGTGTGCAGAGGAGGGCAACCAAGTCTTATGAGGAAGGGTTGAGGGAGCTGGGTATGTTCAGCCTGGAAAAGAGGACCTAAACCAATGGTTTTTCAAGCACATGCTGGATGTTCCTCTGTCATGGATGTTTTAGCTGAGATTCCTGCATTGAAGGGGTTGGACCAGATGACCCTGGGGTCCCTTCCAACTCTACTATTCTATTATTTTATTATTTTTGTTTATGAAGTCCAGAAACTGGTATAATAATAATAATAATAATAATAATAATAATAATAATAATAATTTTTATTTATTTATATCCTGCCCTCCCCAGCTGAAGCCGGGCTCAGGGCGGCTAACAACACTAAAATAGTGCAGCATTCTAAAAACATTATAAAAATTAATTATAATCAAAATTGAAGGCAACCATAAACTAAAGTTCTGTAAAGATTGCCAAAGAAGGGAGTCAGGCTGCGCCCTGACCAAAGGCCTGGTGGAACAGTTCTGTCTTGCAGGCCCTGCGGAAAGATGTCAAGGCCCTAGTCTCTTTTGACAGAGCGTTCCACCTGGTTGGAGCCGCAGCCAAAAAAGCCCTGGCTCTAGTTGAGGCCAGCCTAACCTCTTTGTGGCCTGGGACCTTCAAGATGTTTTTATTTGAAGACCGTAAGTAATTCTGTGGGGCATACCAGGAGAGGCGGTCCCGTAGGTATGAGGGTCCTAGGCCGTATAGGGCTTTGAAGGTTAAAACCAGAACCTTAAACCTGATCCTGTACTCCACCGGGAGCCAGTGCAGCTGGTATAGCACCAGATGAATGTGATCTCGCAGCGAGGATCCCGTAAGGAGTCTCGCCGCGGCATTCTGCACCTGCTGGAGTTTCTGGGTCAGTCTCAAGGGCAGCCCCACGTAGAGCGAGTTACAATAATCAAGTCTGACCGTTGCGTGGATCACAATGGCTAGGTCAGGGCGAGAGAGGTAAGGAGCCAACTGCTTAGCTTGGCGGAGATGGAAAAATGCCGCCTTTGTTATAGCTGCAATCTGCGCCTCCATGGAGAGGGAGATGTCGAAGAATACACCCAAACTTTTAACGGATGGTGCTGGCACTAATTGCACCCCCGCAAGAGATGGGAGTTGCCCCCCCAATCCCATATCGTCCTGTCCCAGCCAGAGGACCTCTGTCTTCGAAGGATTTAACTTCAACCAGCTCCCACGTAACCATCCAGCCACAGCTTCCAAACATCTGATCAGTGTGTCTGGGGCCGAGTCAGGATGGCTATCCATCAACAGATAGAGTTGGGTGTCATCGGCATACCGATGGCAGCCCAACCCAAAACTCCGGACAAGCTGGGCGAGGGGGCGCATAAAGATGTTGAAAAGCATCGGGGAGAATATCGCACCCTGAGGGACTCCACACACCAGGGAGTGGCGTGATGACAGTTCCCCCCCAAGTGCCACCCTTTGTCCCCGACCAGAGAGAAACGAGCGCAGCCATTGAAGAACTGTGCCCTGGATCCCCACGTCGGCAAGGCGGTGGTCCAGGAGTTTGTGATCGACCATGTCAAAGGCTGCTGACAGATCTAGAAGAATCAGCAGCCCCGACCCGTCTCGATCCAGCAGTCTACGAAGATCATCTGTTAGGGCGACCAGAGCCGTCTCGGTCCCATGACCAGTGCGGAAGCTGGACTGGAATGGATCCAGAGCCGATGTTTCATCCAGAAACCTACCAAGCTGTTCAGCAACCGCTCTCTCAATCACCTTACCCAGGAATGGAAGATTCGAAACCGGGCGGTAATTGGATAGATCTAAGGGATCTAATGATGTTTTCTTTAAGAGCGGGCGCACCACTGCCTCCTTCAGTTCCCCTGGGAATGTCCCTGTGCCAAGGGACAAATTGATGATATCCCCCAGGGGGGCCCGCACCTCGTCTGGACACACTCTAATCAGCCAAGACGGGCACGAGTCGAGAGGACAAGTGGTGGGCTTTCCAGCTCAGAGGAGTCTGTCCACATTGGCTGGGGATATACGGTCAAAGTGGTCCAATACTGGACCTGAGGACAGTCGAGGGGCCTCCAGTTCCTTTATTGTATCCAAATTGGCAGGGAGGTCATGGCGGAGCAACAGGACCTTCTCCGCAAAAAAGCTCGCAAATGCCTCACAGCTGTGTGTCAAATTGTTATTTACCATATTTTTTGCACCATAGGGCACACCGGACCATAGGGCGCACCCAGTTTTTAGGGGGGGAAATCAAGAAAAAAATATTCCCCCCCCAGCCCCAAAGAGCAGCGTACAGGCTGCACACAACCACTCCCAGCCAGAGGGGTTGTGCGCAGCTATGGAACAAGCCAAGGCAGCGAGTGGGATGGATCCCACTCACTGTTTTGGCTTCCCCTTTAGCCCCGTGCAGCCTCTACCTCCTGGGAGAGGCTGCGTGGGGCTAAAGAATCCATAGCCCCGTGCAGCCTCTCCTTGCCAGGAGACGCTGCGCAGGGCTAAAGAAGCCATAACCCCGTGCAGCCTCTCCCTGCCGGAGGGGTTGCGCGCGGCTATGGCACAAGCCTGCATTCGCTCCATAGGACGCACACACATTTCCCCTCAATTTTTGGAGGGGAAAAACTGCGTCCAATAGAGTGAAAAATACGGTAAATTTGGCTGTCCTTCGAGGGACGTTAAAGCCCTAATTATACTAAATAATTGCGCCGGGCGAGAGCTAGCGGATGCAATGGAGGCTGAGAAGTAGGAACTCTTAGCGGCCTTCACTGCCATCTCGTAGGTTTTCATAAAAAACCCTATAAGATGTTCTTGAAGCTCCAACCCACCAGGGAAGAATGGCAGATGAAGTTGATGGACTATATGGAACTGGCGGAAATGACTGGCAGAATCCGAGACCAGGGAGAAGAGTCGGTGGAAGAAGACTGGAAAAAGTTTAAAGACTATTTACAGAAATATTGTAAAAGTAATGAATGTTAGAAAAATGTTAGAATGAAGTTATATGGCTTTAGTAGAAATGTTATAAGGAATTAAGTACAAATAGATTAATAGAGTATTAAAGGAAAAAATAAGGTTAGAATGTCTTAAGATAATTATAGGACAGAAAACAGAGGAAGATGGAAAGGAATTGCTGAAACAATTAACAGAAGTGGAATACAAAAGGGGAGGTGTGAGGAGGTCGTTGAAATAAGTGAATGAAAGATAAGATATTGAAATTGTTTGATGTGTCTTAAATGGTTTTTGTTTTGTTTTGTTAGTTTTATGTGTTAGTGTTATGTAGCGTTTTTGTATTGTATTGTATTGTTTTTCTTTTTTGTATTGTATTGTTTTTCTTCTTTTTTGTAGTGTTTAAATTGTTGGAAAAGTAATAAATATTATTATTTTTTTAAAAAAAAGCCCCGTCACGGGCACCCCACCATACTCGCTCTAGCCATCTGAGGTCCCGTTTCATTTTCCGGAGCTCCTCAGTAAACCAGGGAGCCCGGTTTCTGCGGGGTCGCAGAGGGCGCTTAGATGCGATCTCATCGATGGCTGCCAGGAGCTGGGTATTCCAGCCCTCAACAAGCTCAGTCAATGAGTTGCCAGGGGGAGAAAGGTCCGGCAAGGCTTGACGGAATCTATCAGGGTCCATCAGCCTCTGCGAGCTAGCCCAAATCGGCTCACCACCTAAGCAGGGTGGGGGTGGAACGTCAATCCTGGCTTTCAGAGCGTAGTGATCAGACCATGGTACCTTCATCGAAGGAGACATGATCACATCTATACCGACGCCAAAGATCAAATCCAGCATGTGGCCTGCTTGATGTGTGGGGCCCGAAACAAACTGGGAGAGCCCTAGTGTCGCCATGGAAGACACCAGGTCCAGAGCCTGTGAGGAGGGAGTGGCATCAGTATGGATGTTGAAGTCCCCCAATACCAATAGGTTAGGGAACTCTAAGGCCCAGCCAGCCACCGGCGCCAGCAGGCCTGACAGGGTGGCTGCTGGTGCGCTAGGTGGCCGGTACACCAGCCAGACAGCCAAGCTCACCTCGGAGCCCCACACTAGGCCAACACATTCAATGCCGGGGATCGATGGAGATGGTAGAGCCCTGAAAGGACAATCTACCCGGATTAATAATGCCACCCCGGCCCACAGTCCGCGACTGGTGGAGGACGGAGAAGCCCGGGGGCGCCATCTCTCGTAAGGTAACTGTTTCCCCTTCGCGCACCCAGGTCTCCATCACACAAGCCAGGTCGACACCCTGCGAGGTGAAGAAATCTCGGAGGGTGGCGGTTTTGTTGCCTATAGACCTGGCATTGCACAACACCAGTGACGGAGGTGAGTAATCCTTGCTCACCCTACCCTCGTCCCTTGGGATGGGGCGCAGATTGGAAGGGGTACGAGCATATACGTATCTCGATCCCCTTCGCCTATGACATCTGCCCCCACCGCCATCCCTCCCTGCCCCCCCCACGGTAGGAATCCCAAGCCTCATACTAGCCTCCATTTACAAAATATAAAAGCAAAACAAACAAAAAATAATTATATCAAAACAAAACCAATCCCCACCCCACTCAACAACCATCCCACCCCAACCCAAAATAAAACAAAACAAAATAAAAATACATGAATAAAAACCACCGTTTATGGTGGTACAACAAAGTAAAAAGTAAAAACACTTTAAAAACACTTTAAAATATATAAAAACATTTTTAACATTTGCTGCAGCAGCACCAGTGTCCTTAAAGTTGTGGTGGTGGTGAGTGTGGGCCCCGCCCCCTGGGCCTGATGGAGTGGGCTTGCAGGGGGAACAGTCCTCCCCACAAACTCACGGCAAAGCGGCAGCAGCAGTATCCTAAGGAATCCATGGTTCTATACACTAACAGTTTAATTTCTTACCAATGTGGAACAAGTATTATGTGGCACCTGTAACAGAGCCAGTTCCTCAAATCACAAGCGGTTGAGAGGGTGTGTTTGGGGTCAGGGAATCTTGCAATTAAATGTATCTCATCATGTATGGATGATTTGTGCAGGGGCCCAGGGTGCCCACAGTTTCCTGCACAGGAGTGATGTTGTGGGTGTCAGAAGTTTCTCTTGCATAAAGCAGCCTTAGCAGATCCAAGAACTCCCTGTTCTCTGTGTTTCCGCTCAGCTGGCTTTTCATTCTGAGCTCCTGGCTTGTTTTTTTCTCTGCCTCTATCAAAAATCTCAGCATGTGCTTTGATGCAAGAAATTTAATATTTTTGCGGGATCTTTGGAGACAAATGGAGTTGGGGACAGCCAGGACATTTTACTGCTTGAATGGTCTTTTGGAGCAGCCCTCTAGATTGGACCTTTAGCTTCTGGAATAGAATATATTTAGCTACATTACTTTTAAACATATTGTCAGAGCTGCTTCCAGATCCTAGCTCACAGAGGATCACGCTAGCCAGCGTTCACTTTATAAAAGTCTTTATTGAGTTACAGTTTCCATTCCCAAGCTACTGCGTGCAACTCTACGTCTAGTAGCTAGATCGGCGAAGCTCCGTCTGATTCTCCGCCCCTTGTGCACCAACTTAATATCCTAGCCCTGCTCCACCTTTTCCGCCTGACTGTTCTCCTCTGGGTCCCTCTGCCCCCCGGGGTTTCTTCCTTCCGGGATTCTTCTGACGCTGACCCGGACCCTCCTGTCTCCTTGCGCCGGGCTTTAGGACCTGGCTCCCTTTCCGGGCTGCTTACTGCGCCACCTTCCTGTGCATTTGAACTTGGCGCGCGCGCCCAACCTTCCACTTTCCGCCTGACCGTTTCTTCGCTCCCCGATGGAGGTGTGGCCACTCCTGACTCGTGCCCTCCCTCCTGTTGCGAGCTGCCAGCGCTTGATACCTGGCGCCCTTCTTCTCCCCTGCTCTCTGTTGGTGACGCTGGTCCTGATTTCCAACTGCTCCCCTCTGAGCCCCCTCTGGACCCTTCTTCCTGGGGTGTCCCCCTAGGTTCCCCCCTTGTTCTGGCCACTGGTGCTCCTTTCTGTGAATCTTCTGATTCACTGGAAAGACTCGGAGATCTCGGGTCGTCGTCATCACTCATCTTTTCCTCTGCCTCCTCCCCCTCGCTCTCTGTTTCCTCCCTTGCCCTCGCCTCTGCTCCTGAACCCCTGACATCCATCCCCCCTCGAAGCCCCCCCTTCCCCCCTCCCCTCCTTCCGGTGCGGGAGCTGGGTGCTGCCGTGTCATGGGGACGAATGTCGGATACAGTTCGCTTCCCGTGGCGGGCCTCCCACTGAAAGCTTCCGGTTCTTCCTCCCTGCTCTCGTCGACAACGGTCACCTCCGCTTCCATCTCTGTGCCGCCGTGCTCGAAACCCGGATCGTCCCCGAACACGTCCATGTCCGCCTCGTCGTCGGTCCCTCCTGGGGGCGTTGCTCGCCCGGGACCCTCCAGCCACTTCCTGCGCCACTGCTCCTCTGGTCTATCGTCCCACCAATACGAGGGTTCTGAGGCAGATCCCGAGGGTGACCCCTCCGGGGAGCGGGCGTCTCGTGTCGGTTCCTCGTCCGAGTCGAACCCCTGGAACGTGCTGGCTGAAAGCGTGGGTGTGAAAAGCCAGTCGTCGAAAAAGTCTGCTGGCATGGGTCTATGTGGGAAGAGGGCGTGAAACTCGTCTTTGAGCAGAGGTTCCTCCAAAGCGTAGCCCGGCACCCAGCTGTTGGCACTGGCTGGGGTGCCCTCCTTGGCGAGAAGGTATTCTACCCCCTCTTCCCCCCATCTGGAGTCCAAAATCTCTGTGACTTCGTTGAGGGGCTCCTCCTGTGCCACTCCCCCTTGCTCGGTTCCCTCTCGAAGCGGACTCGGTGCCATTCCTGGTTCCTGAAATCTGTGAGGTGCCTTGTAGGGAGTGAGCACCGATCTGTGGAACACCGGATGCATCCTGGAGCCCTCCGGAAGCGCCAGCCTGAAAGCCACCGGGTTGACCTGCTCTTCGACTTGGTAGGGCCCCAGTTGTTTATGCCCTAGTTTCTTCTTCGCTAACGACCTGGCCGGTACTGCGTGGGCTGCCAACCAGACCCAGTCTCCCACATGGATCTCTTCGCCAACCCTCCTGTGTTTGTCTGCTTGTACCTTGTATGCGTGCTTGGCTAGCTCCAGGTGCCGCCGAAGCTGATCGTGGACCTCCTGCAACTCCGACGCGAACGCGTCTGCTGTCTGCGGCTCCCCCTCTCCCATTCTTTCCAGTCCCGGGAAGGTTCTGGGGTGCCTTCCGTTGTTAGCGAAGAACGGCGTCACCCCCGTGGAGACGTGCTTCGTGTTGTTGTAGGCGAACTCGGCGAGAGGCAGGTAATCCACCCACGTCGCGGGCTGTTGATTCGCATAACATCTCAGGTACTGCTGCATGATGGCATTGACTCGCTCCGCTTGTCCGTTGGTCTGTGGGTGTCTAGTCGAAGCCAGGTTGATCTTGACGTTCAGGAAGCCCATCAGCTTCTGCCAGAAGTTCGAGATGAACTGCCGCCCCCGGTCGGACAGTATCGACCGCGGCAGACCGTGAACCCTGAACACGTGATCTATGAACAGTTTGGCGGTTTGTTCCGCCGTGGCCACCTTCGCACACGGGATGAAATGTGCCATCTTGGAGAACAAGTCTACCACCACTAGCACTGCCGTCTTGCCCCTCGAGCTGGGCAGATCCGTGACAAAGTCCAGGGCCACTCTCTCCCACGGTTCGAACGGGGTTTGCAGCGGTTCCAACAGTCCCGCCGGCGGTCTGTGTACTGGTTTGGCCCTCTGGCAGGTGTCGCACCTCGCCACGTAGTCCGCGACCTCCCCTCTCATTCTGGGCCACCAGAAGTCTCTGGCGACTAATTCTATCGTCTTCTCTGTGCCAAAGTGCCCGGCAGTGGGTGCGTCGTGCAACTGCTGCAGTACCTTGGCTCGAAGATCGTCCCCCGGCACGTAGATGGCCCCTTTACGGAGGAGTAATCCATCGCGAACCTGGAACTCGCCGGTCGCCGCCATGCCCCTTTGCGCCTCTGCCATCTTGGCTCGTGCGAAGGAGTCGTCCTGCAACACACGTCTTACCGCCTCCAGGTCAACAGTCGCCGAAGCGCACGCCCACGCTGTCGGTGCGAAAATGTGCATGGCCGCCGCTGGTGTCGCCTCCTCGAGGTATTGCGGTTTACGGGAGAGGGCGTCCGCCATGATGTTGGTGTCCCCCGGGACATACTCTATACGGAAGTCGAAGTCCGCGAAGAACTCTGCCCAACGTATCTGCCTCTGGTTCAGGAACCGGGCCGTGCGCCAGTGCTCCAGATTCTTGTGGTCCGTGCAGACTTGCACCGTGTGCTTGGCTCCGATCAGGAAGTGCCTCCACGCCTTTAAGGCTGCATGAATGGCCAACAACTCCCTTTCCCAGATGGTGTAGTTCTGTTCTGACTTGGTGAGCTTCCTGGAGTAGAACGCTCCCGGTCTCCAAGCCCCCTGCGGGTCTTGCTGCAACAGAACTGCTCCCACGGCTCTGTCTGAGGCGTCTGTCTCCACCCTCATCTGTCTGCTGGGATTGACGTGCAGTAGCTGCTCTTCCGACGCGAAGAGACGCTTGAGTGCCTGAAAGGACTGCTCCGCCTGCTCCGTCCAGATGAACTTCTTCTTCTTGGAGCTGAGCGTGTCTGTGATGGCCGCCGTTTGCATCGCAAACCCCTTGATAAACTTGCGATAGAAGTTCGCAAAGCCGACAAACCGCTGGACTTCCGGTTGCGCGGACTTTTCCAATCCAACACCGCTCGCACCTTGGCGCTGTCCATGGCGAGCCCCTTGTCGGACAACCTGTAGCCCAGGAAGTCCACCTCCGACACATCGAACTGGCATTTTTCCAGCTTGGCGTAGAGCCTATGCTGCTGCAGTCTGCCCAGCACTTCCTTGACGTCTCTGTCGTGATCCTGCTGCGATTCAGAAAAGATGAGTATGTCATCCAGGAAACAGACACACTTCTTGTAAAGGAGCCCCGCCAGCATGTGATGCATGAAAGCTTGAAAACAGTGGGAGCCATTTTGCAATCCAAAAGGCATAACTCTGTATTCGTAGGTGCCCAGGGGCGTGAACATGGCTGTCTTCCACTCATCGCCTTCCCGCATGCGAATGAGGTTGTATGCCCCTCGCAGGTCCAACTTGGTGAAGACGCGTCCCTTGCGCACCGTCGCGAGGAGGTCGTCGATCCTGGGCATGGGGAAGTCCAATGGCTTGGTCATGCTGTTCAAGGTTCGGTAGTCCACTACCAGCCTTTTTTGGGGCGTGTCCTTCTTCTTGACGAAGAATACAGGACTACCCCCCACCGCTTTGGACTCTCGGATGAAACCGCGCTCCAAATTGTGATCTATGAACTCTTTGAGTTCGTCCTCAGACATGGAATACAGCTTCCCTTTTGGCAACGCCGCCCCTGGCAGGAGGTCAATCTTGCAGTCGTATGGTCTGTGGGGGGGTAGCTTGTCCGCCTCCTTCTCGCAGAAAACCTCCAAAAACTCTGCGTACTTGTGGGGAACCGCTTGCAGCGTCCCTAGCTGCAGCTGTGACTCCTCTTCCTGTCCTTCCTGCCGGGGCAGGATGCAGTGTTCAGCACAATAGGAAGAGCCGAAGGTCAGCTGCCTCTGGTACCAAGCCAGCGTCGGGCTGTGCTTGTCCAGCCAACTCATGCCCAATACAATAGGCGTGTCCGATAGTTGAGTGACGTTGAAGCTGATGACTTCCCTGTGATTCCCAAGGCGCATCACCATTGGTGGCGTTTGCTTCACCACTTGCCCTCCGAGCAACTCCCTGCCATCCACCGTGACAACCTGCAGGGGCAGTGTGGCAGGCAGCAACTGTATAGCGTGCCGGTCGACAAAGTCTTGCCCTATAAAGTCCGCATTGCTTCCTGAGTCAATGGTGATTGGCATGTCCATGGTGATTCCATTGGGTAGCTGGAGCGATGCGGTGAGCCTCACTACTGGTTTGGGCGGGAGGGGGGTCTGTGGGCTGCAAAATCTCTGGGGACTGCTTCACTGACTCGTCTGGCTGGGCCCCAGTGCCTCTGTCTCCAGCCAGACTCCGTCGTTTCCCTGCTGTGGTTCTCCTTGCTGCGTTGCTGCAGTTACCATTACTGAGGCTGCAGTGTGCTTGTGGAGCCTCTGGGGACACTCTTTCGCCATGTGCTGCGGACTTTCGCAGATGTAACACTTCCTGTTCCCTCTGGGAGGCTTCGCTTTGACTGCTCCCGGTGCTGTGGCTCTGGTTGCTGACTGAGCCCTGGCCCCGCCAACCTCCATCGGTTCCGCTCCCCCTCCTGGCGGAGGCGTGGATTGCGCACGCGCAGCTTCCCTGGGAACGAAGGAGAACCCTCTCGCTGGTTCGCGCCCTCCACGCCCTTCGTCCCTGCTCCATGGACGCTCCTCCAGCCGCACCCCCACCGTCAGCGCCCTCTGAACGACCTCCTGCGTGGTCCTGGGTCGCTCCCCCCTTGCAATTTCGTCTTTAACCGCACTGTTCAATCCTTCCCAAAATAGGTCTCTGACCGGAGCTGAATCTCTGTCCCATTCCAGGGCACTGACCAATGCAAAAAAGCGGGCATGGTACTGTCTTACACTGGCCCTCCCTTGCTTCAGCCCATGTACCTCCTTCCGGGCAAGATCCACGTCTATGCTAGATAAAAAGCAGCCATCCATCGCTTTAATAAAGGCATCCGCGGTTTGGAGCGCCGGATCCTTATCTCTACACAAATTGCGCAGCCATGCTTTAGCATCTCCATGCAAATGGGACATGATAAATCCCACCTTCTCTTGCTCATCTCTAAAGTCTTTATCCAGCAGTTGCAATGCACACTGTACATCTGCTCTAAAGTTGGGGTACTGTTGTAAATTCCCATCGAAGTGAGAGACTAGACCGCCTGTTCTTCTCCCCAACCCAATCCCCTCCGGTTTGGGTGTCAGTTGCCCTTGCTTCGTAAGCACTTCCAACCTGACCTGGAGATCCCTGTAGGCAGCAGCTGCGTCCTTCTCTCTCTTCCTGGATGCAAGTATCTCGGCATTCAGTCGTGTCACTGCTTCTCTGAGTTCTCCTATCTGCTGTTCGGCCGTCATATTGTCTGCCGTTCGTGAGCTGGGTGGTAGGCACCCTCCTTCTCTCCTCTCCGCGAGGCTGCAGATGCCCACAACGTGAGACGGAGCTTACTGTCAGAGCTGCTTCCAGATCCTAGCTCACAGAGGATCACGCTAGCCAGCGTTCACTTTATAAAAGTCTTTATTGAGTTACAGTTTCCATTCTCAAGCTGCTGCGTGCAGCTCTACGTCTTATGGGTTAGACCGGCGAAGCTCCGTCTGAGTCTCCGCCCCCTGTGCACCAGCTTACTAACCTAGTCTTACTCCACCTTTTCCGCCTGACCGTTCTTCTCTGGGTCCCTCTGCCCCCCGTGGTCTCTTCCTTCCGGGATTCTTCTGACGCGGACCCCCCGGACCCTCCTGTCTCCTTGCGCCGGGCTTTAGGACCTGGCTCCCTTTCCGGGCTGCTTACTGCGCCACCTTCCTGTGCATTTGAACTTGGCGCGCGCGCCCAACCTTCCACTTTCCGCCTGACCGTTTCTTCGCTCCCCGATGGAGGTGTGGCCACTCCTGACTCGTGCCCTCCCTCCTGTTGCGAGCTGCCAGCGCTTGATACCTGGCGCCCTTCTTCTCCCCTGCTCTCTGTTGGTGACGCTGGTCCTGATTTCCAACTGCTCCCCTCTGAGCCCCCTCTGGACCCTTCTTCCTGGGGTGTCCCCCTAGGTTCCCCCCTTGTTCTGGCCACTGGTGCTCCTTTCTGTGAATCTTCTGATTCACTGGAAAGACTCGGAGATCTCGGGTCGTCGTCATCACTCATCTTTTCCTCTGCCTCCTCCCCCTCGCTCTCTGTTTCCTCCCTTGCCCTCGCCTCTGCTCCTGAACCCCTGACACATATATATCCCTGTAGCTTCTACGTGACAAGACTACAATGATAAACTCCCCGTGTGCAGGATGAATTTCAGTTGGTAAAGCTTGGATCAGTCAGGGCAATCCTTCCTCCCTCCCCCACCATCCCACTACTATCACCACCCACCTTTAAAACAAAACTTTTCTCCATATCATTGCTATTGATACCTTTCCCTTCCTCCCTCCTTTCCCCCCTTCTCTCTTTCTTCATCCCCTCCTTCTCTCCTTCCCCCCTCTCCTTTCCCCCCTTTCTTATTCTCTTTAAAGAGAACACATACATACACACTGTTATAAGAATTTTAAGGTCTTATATATATAAAGTAAATGTACCAAGCAAACACATACATAAATGTATAGACCACATGTCTGAAACCCACAGAAAAAGTCCTGAAACCATTTGTCTGTTCCAAATTGACCTCAAATATTTCTCTGCAAGGTCGAAGGAAATGGGGAGCCTCTCCATTTTCTCTTTGCTCACAAATCCTGTCTCAAGGGCACAGTTAAGATATGAATAGGGTGAGCCTGTGACCTGTGACCTAAATTCAATAATAAAATGAAAACGATACAACAGAACTACTGAAAGTGTACAATGACCTGACCTCCAAAGAACAAGAACCAAATACAAGAAAAAATAATAGAGCAGTACCGAGAAGAAAACACATGTGTGAATAATAAATTGGCTGAACTGGAAAGCCACCTGGAAAGAATAGAAACAGAAAAAAACAGAAAGGAAAATCAAACAAGCAGACCTTGAAGATCGAAGTAGATGCTGCAACATTCGTTTCCACAACTTTCCTGAAAAAGTGGAGGAGAAAAGCCTAGCAGACCTAATTGTACGCTGGCTGAAAAATACAATCCCAAACCTGACACTCAAGGTAGACAAACCCATGCCAAAACCCAGCACCACCCCCCAAGAGATATCACCTCCAAAACTCAACCAGCCTTCGATACGGAGACAACCCCATATTGGCCTTACAGGATCTATCTCAGGACCCCCTAAATTGGAGGAAAAGCCTATGTCCATGCATCCAGCGTCTCCAACAAGCAGGGCTCAAGTACCGATGGGGCTTCCCCTTCTGCCTCATTGTAACAACCAACACAACACAACACAACACAACACATGGCTACCAACATACCTGAAGCCCTGCAACTACTGAAGAACCTCTAACTTGACCCTCCACTGGAATGGCAACCGACAGACCCACCAAATGACAGCCATGACCACGAAGAAACAACAACAAGCGACTGGACAACAGTAAAGAGGAAAAAGAAATCACAGAAGCTACCTGACAATGCAAAGCAGCACAGTCAAGCACCGCACACAGAATAGTCACACCGAACACATACCACAAGACACCAGACGTGTGCCTTGATGTCCTTATGTCCTCAACCGGATCCACCAATCCAACACATCATGGATGGATAACCCGGTAACAACAACCACAACTGAACAAAGCAACCGGAAAAGACCTCAAACTGATGGACTGGTGAACACCCCCCCTTTTCTCTCCTGCTAGGCCATAAATATAGCTAGCACCACCAATATCCCCCCCAGCCCCACACCTCCACAGAGATCCCCATCCCAGCACCAGTCCAGACAATTTCAAATCACATTCCCCATCACCCAACAACCCACAACCCACACTTTCAGCATCCCCCTACTCCATACTAAGTAAAATAACTCCTCCAACCTCAATAAAACAACCCACAAACAGGCTAAAATCTGACACCCACATCCCCACCCCAACATACCAGTGATGTTGCTAATAACCTTGGCAACATTACTTATGAACCCTATACCCAACATTGGCGTCACAAAGACGCTTAACACTGTCTCACTGAACACCCCCTATCGCAAATGACATAGAGGAAAGCCTGTCCCTGAACAAAGCCATCCACACCAGCTGAGACCTAGGACCAACCAGCTAAACGCCAGATGGCCCAAGATACCCCAAACGAACACCTACATGACTACATATAAGATACTTTCTACAATCTATCCCCACTCTTTAACCCAAATCTAATTCTAACCCCCCTACTCCCCCACCCACCACCAACCCCTGACTTAATGTATGTGTGGGGTTTTGTGTTAGCGACGCTTGTGCAGGTTCTCTTTTCTATTCGCTTGTGTTCCTTTGGTGGTAAGAGAAGTTGGGGTTGCCTTGGGCAGGGGTCGGCAAACTTTTTCAGCAGGGGGGCAGTCCACTGTCCCTCAGACCTTGTGGGGGGCGGGACTATATTTTTTTGAGGGGGGGGGACTACAGTGCCCAAAATTGCCCGTGGAGCTAAGAGACATTTAAGGATGAACAACAGGCACAGGTGGCCCAGACTAAAGCCCTTTAAAGTCTCACCTGCCCAAAAGTCCTTAAAGAGAATTTACGTCCTCAGTTTGAGGGTCCAGGGACCCAGCGCTTGCAAGCAGCAGCAGACAGCACCATTAAAGCCGCTTTGGAGTTACCAAGAATCTGAGTTACCAGAAATCTGAAGTTGTGAAGGATGAAGCGAAGCAAAAGGGAGGGAGGCGGGCTGGGTGGGTGGGTAGAAGTGTATACAGATGACGGGGCACCCTTAGTGCCCCCCCAACCCGCAAAGGAACCCACTAATGGGCTCCAGAGTGAAGAGGGGAAAGTGGCGCGGTGCTGTGAGTCAACTGCTATTTCCGTGGAGCGAAGCTGCACAGCCGTTGCCGGAGAGCGCTGCCTTTTTCCTGGGACAATTTGGCTTCTAAACTAAGCACCCGTGAGTACTTAAACTTTGAACAATGGGCCAACCCAAAACTGGATGTAGTAGTTGCTTTGCTATCTTTATTCCTATATCTGCACCATGAAACCTGGCTACTGTATGTGCCTGATCCTAAACCATAAAGATCCTATTAGGCATGAATTCCGGTGTGGCATCTTTATCTGTCTCCTCCCTAGTGTGGTATAGTGGTTAAGAGCGGTAGTCTCGTAATCTGGGGAACCGGGTTCGCGTCTCCGCTCCTCCACATGCAGCTGCTGGGTGACCTTGGGCTAGTCACACTTCTCTGAAGTCTCTCAGCCCCACTCACCTCACAGAGTGTTTGTTGTGGGGGAGGAAGGGAAAGGAGAATGTTAGCCGCTTTGAGACTCCTGAAGGGGAGTGAAAGGCGGGATATCAAATCCAAACTCTTCTTCTTCTTCTCCCCTCCCTGTGATGCTACATTATCTTCAAGGGGAGGGGACAATTCACAAGGGGAATGGTTCTGCACACTTTTCCAGAAAGCCACTTCCCCATCTTCAAAGCAGACCCAGGGAACCCTAACAAGCAACACAACATATTCAGGGAACCCTAATTAAGTCATGTCTAATTTGACTCTCAATCTTAACTGACATCTGAGAACTGTGTTTGATGGACCCAAGTTCAAACCTTCCACCACAGTTCTCAGTTTTTCAGTCTTTTAGGGGCCAACTTTGCAGGTTTTTGCAAAGTTAAATGGGATGATTCACTTTAAATGTTTCAAATGTTTCAAAAAGTGATGTGCAAAAATAATGCTGGGGTCAAATAGCCTGTGAAACTATTTCCCTTGGGTTCTATTAGTTCTTAGCTCAAGGCTGCCATCCTATGCAGTGTTACCCAGAGAAAGCCTAACTCAGTGGTTTTCGACCAGTGTGTCATGGCACCCTGGGGTGCCTTGAAGGATGGTCAGGGTGCCGTGAGCAACATTGGCCTCTGTTCCTCTTCCCTTCCTCCTCTGATGCCCTTTCACGTCTCTGCCTCCCAAAGGGTTGCATAGATGTTTCTTGCAGCAGCTCTGGCTACAAGCCCCCCAAGCAAATAGTGCCTCTGGGGCTGGCTAGGGGGTGCTTCCCAGGCCCCTCTCTTTTGAGGCAGGGGGTGGCAGCTCAGACACCACGGATGGCATCAGCAGCTGCCCAAAGGACTCCCAAAAAGAGGAGAGCAGAAAAGGGGCTGAGGGAACACTCCACAAAGGAGGGTGTTCAAAAAGGGGTGAGGGGCTGCCAGCTCTGCAAACAAGGGGTGACCTAACTGGGCTCCTGAGCCCCACAGGGGTGCCGCAGAAAGAATGTGGTTGGTCAAGGGAGCCGTGGGCCCAAAAAGGTTGAAAACCTCCAGCCTAACTGAATAATATGTTGGGGCTTTAAAGCAAGCAGACACAGTAAAATCAACTTAGATGGAAGTAGATTTGCAAGTCTGTGTTGCAACCCAAAATGCCACTGACTCCCTATAAATAGCAAGTTTGTGGTGTCAATTTTTTTAAAATGTTGCATCTTGTCCTTGTGCAGCATCTTGCAGTGGGTCTTTGCTAGCTTGGCATAATCAATACAGTATTTCATTTTATTATTATTGGTATCCATAATCACTCTCATCACAAGGGAGCTCTTGAAAGGAAGTAAGACTAAGCATCCTGATCCATCTGCATGTCCTTTTTCTCTCCAAGGGAGAGCTCCCTCCCTCCCACACTTGGCTTGCACACTTCCTGCTCCCTTCAGCAGCCCAGGTTTTACCAGTCTGCAATTTCCAGCAGAGCTGGCTTACAGAGAGATAGGAAGGGGGAGGATTGCTTTCCAAGTGTTTCAGCAGGTAACAAGCCAGTGAATTAGAAAGACTTGTGGGGGGTCCCAGCTGGGCCCCTCCAGAACTGGAACGGTTTGTGCTCTGTGGCAGCAAAGAGACGCTCTTCATCACTGCTGCTGCAGGTAACTTTGAGAGCTGATTTTTCTCTGAAACTATTCCTCTTTCACAGGAGTTCTTTAAATCAATTTTAATTAGAGTTGTTACATTAAAATTATAATCAGCATGTGAAAAGACTGAACAGAGCATGGGAGGGGGGTGTCTTCTGCCTCTCTTATAATCCTAGGCCTAGAGGGTTGCCCAATGAAATGGACAGATGGTGGCTGAAATGCTTTGTGGACCAAAACCCCTTTAGCATGTGAAACTCACTGCCACAAGAGTTGTTTTTTTTAAAGGACTGTAATTCATAGAAGAGAGGTGTGTCTACAAAAGACTATTAATTAGTGATGTTTAGCAAATCCATTCCTTACAAATCCCAAGATGAACTGACCTGGGATTTATTTGAATTTTGCTATGCAGTTCTTGTCCCAAGAAATAAATACCAAAGTGCATGTTAAAAAGATGCACTTTAGGATAAAATATGTTTAAGAAATTTGAGAGCAAACACCTTAAACATATGTTTATATTCAAAGTTTTGTGTAGATTGCAGATTACTAAAGAAACAGGGTAGGCTTCTACGAACATGTGTGAAACTGCTCCATCCCAATTATTTGCTGTTTGGACCCTTATGCTCTCAATTTCCCCTTGGACTGGGCTCAGGCATCCTCTGAAGGCCCACAGCTTCCCTAGTCATACCCAGTCATATGGGTACAAAACAGCAGTGGAGAAGTCTGTTCATTCCTAGCCACAACGTGTCTAAAATTCTCCTTAAAATTTTTAAACCCACCAAACGTAACTGTTGCAAACTGCTTCATATTAATAAAACAAAAACAACTTCGGATTGTTAGCCCCCAGCTCTAGTGTAGCAGAAGTAATGAACAGCACATTCATCATTTTACAAGCACATCCAGAGAAAACTGCCGGCATCCCTCTCTCTTTGCCAACATGCCTTGTCCAACCCCCCCCCCCTTCCTTGCTGAATGCATTTTGACATGGGAGTCTTTCTTGGCAGCATAAAATTAGAAATAATATGCAGAGTGAAATCAAGCGGAGCTGATCATCCGTCACTCAAGGAGTAGATGGGAAGCTCACTGGGTATGAGAATGTCTCAGTACTTTATCTTCCCAGACAGCCTTTATCCTCAAAGAAAGATGACAATGAAGAGATCCTTCTCCGTTCTTTCCCAAGGATCCCAGTCTATAGCCTCCTACCTCCCTTGCTTGGGATTTCACAGATTCACACAATCTGTTAAATCCATCTAGTTCAACCCCCAGAAATGCAGGAATCACAGCTAAACAACCCCTGGCTGGTGGCCATCAATCTCTGCTTAAAACCCCCCAAGGAAGGGATAATCCACCACCTTCCTGATTCTATTATTCGGAGGGAGCCCCCTTCTACTGTCAAACAGCTCTTACCCTCAAAAAGTTATTCCTAATGTTTAGTTGGAATCACTGTTTTTGTCATTTGAATCCTTTCTGGAGCAGCAGAAAGCAAGCTTACTCCATCTTCAATTTCACAACCCCTTCAGGTATCTGAAAATGGTTATCATTTTAGATCTGGTCCTAACCAATGTTGATGACCTGGTTAGTGGGGTAGAAGTGGAAGGATCATTAGGCGCGAGTGATCATGCTCTTCTGAAGTTTACTATACAGCGGAAAGGAGCAGCCAAGCATACTAGGACTCAATTTCTTGACTTTAAGAAAGCCGACTTCATAAAACTTAGGGAAGTGCTGGGTGAGATCCCATGGACAGTAATACTAAAAGGAAAGGGAGTTCATGATGGATGGGAGTTTGTTAAGAGGGGGATAGTAAAAGCACAACATCAGGCAATACCAATGAGACGGAAACATGGAAGGTGCCTAAAGAAGCCAGGGTGGCTATCTAAAGAACTTTTAACTGAGTTAAGATTAAAAAAGGATGTGTACAAAAAATGGAAAAGGGGGGAAACCACCAAAGAGGAATTCAAACAAATAGCCAGCACGTGTAGACACAAAGTCAGAAAAGCTAAAGCACAGAATGAACTCAGGCTTGCTAAAGAGGTTAAAAGCAACAAAAAAGGCTTTTGTGGATATGTTCGTAGCAAAAGGAAGAACAAAGAAACAGTGGGGTCACTCAGAGGAGAAGATGGTGAAATGCAAACAGGGGACACAGATAGGGCTGAACTCCTCAATGCCTTCTTTGCCTCAGTCTTCTCTGATAAAGAAAACAATGCCCGACCTGAAGAATTTGGAGCAAATGATTCAGCAAAGGAAACACAGCCCAGAATAACTAAGGAGATAGTACAAGAATACTTGGCTAGTTTAGATGTATTCAAGTCTCCAGGGCCAGATGAACTGCATCCATGAGTATTAAAAGAACTGGCAGATGTCATCTCAGAACCACTGGCAGTCATCTTTGAGAATTCCTGGAGAACAGGCAAAGTCCCGGCAGACTGGAGGAGGGCAAATGTTGTCCCTATTTTCAAAAAGAGGGAAAGAGAGGACCCAAATAATTACCGCCCAGTCAGTCTGACATCAATACCAGGGAAGATTCTGGAGCAGATCATTAAGCAAACAGTCTGTGAGCACCTAGAAAGGAATGCTGTGATCACCAATAGTCAGCATGGATTTCTGAAAAATAAGTCATGTCAGACTAACCTGATCTCGTTTTTTGACAGAATTACAAGCCTGGTAGATGAAGGGAACGCAGTGGATGTAGCCTCCCTTGATTTCAGCAAGGCATTTGACAAGGTGCCCCATGATATTCTTGTAAAGAAGCTGGTAAAATGCGGTCTTGACTATGCTACCACTCAGTGGATTTGTAACTGGCTGACTGACCGAACCCAAAGGGTGCTCATCAATGGTTCCTCTTCATCCTGGAGAAGAGTGACTAGTGGGGTGCCACAGGGTTCTGTCTTGGGCCCAGTCTTATTCAACATCTTTATCAACGACTTGGATGATGGACTCAAGGGAATCCTGATCAAATTTGCAGATGACACCAAACTGGGGTGTGTGTGTGGCTAACACCCCAGAGGACAGGATCACACTTCAAAACGACCTTGACAGATTAGAGAACTGGGCAAAAACAAACAAGATGAATTTTAACAGGGAGAAATGTAAAGTATTGCACTTTGGCAAAAAAAAATGAGAGGCACAAATACAAGATGGGTGACACCTGGCTTGAGAGCAGTACATGTGAAAAGGATCTAGGAGTCTTGGTTGACCACAAACTTGACATGAGCCAACAGTGTGACGCGGCAGCTAAAAAAGCCAATGCAATTCTGGGCTGCATCAATAGGAGTATAGCATCTAGATCAAGGGAAGTAATAGTGCCACTGTATTCTGCTCTGGTCAGACCTCACCTGGAGTACTGTGTCCAGTTCTGGGCACCACCGTTGAAGAAGGACACTGACAAACTGGATCGTGTCCAGAGGAGGGCAACCGAAATGGTCAAAGGCCTGGAAACGATGCCTTATGAGGAACGGCTAAGGGAGCTGGGCATGTTTAGCCTGGAGAAGAGGAGGTTAAGGGGTGATATGATAGCCATGTTCAAATATATAAAAGGATGTCACATAGAGGAGGGAGAAAGGTTGTTTTCTGCTGCTCCAGAGAAGCGGACACGGAACAATGGATCCAAACTACAAGAAAGAAGATTCCACCTAAACATTAGGAAGAACTTCCTGACAGTAAGAGCTGTTCAACAGTGGAATTTGCTGCCAAGGAGTGTGGTGGCGTCTCCTACTTTGGAGGTCTTTAAGCAGAGGCTTGACAACCATATGTCAGGAGTGCTCTGATGGTGTTTCCTGCTTGGCAGGGGGTTGGACTCGATGGCCCTTGTGGTCTCTTCCAACTCTATGATTCTATGATTCTATGATCATGTCTCCTCTCGGTTGATCTGATCCCACAGTTCCTCCTCACCTTCTCAAAATTTTGCATGACATTTTCCCTAACACAAGTTTCTTCCAACAAGCCAAAAAAACACAGGGCATCCTGTAGTCAAATTGTTTTTTTTCTGCAAGGAAGGCATGGCTGGGGCCGGGCCAAGGCATTTATGCACCTGAGGTATGTCCCCACCAGAGAAGAAGGGGTGAGTGAAGATCTGCATCAGGAACAAGGGTGGGAGGAGATCAACAGGCACCTCCTATTCACCAGGAAGCTCTGTGGAAGCAGCATTGGGAAGGGGCTGCGGAGGAGACGGCAGAGATAGCTCCCAAGGAGCATGCTGCGGCAGGTGATGCATTGCATGGAGGCCACATCTGCTGCCCCTGTGGATCCTGCCACCAGAGGCAGCTGCCTCACTTTACCTCATGAGTGGGCTGGCGTTGGCTGGTGCTCTTCTGGAAGGTGCTGGGAAGCAGCAGCACTGCTGCTCTCCTCTGGAACCCCACAGCCAGGAAGGAAACACGAGAAGACCCTTCAGCTGAATCAGGCCAATGGGACACATTGTCCAGTGTTTTTGTGGTGGCCAACCAGCACCCTGTTCCCACTCTAGCCTGCTGCCCTGAGGTGTGACTGCAGCAGGGAGGTAAGCTTGGAACTCCCTCCCACAGGAGGAAGTGATGTTTACCAACCTATATGGCTTTAAAAGAGGATTAGACAAATTTGTGGCGCAGGAGAGGGTGACCAATGGCTACCAGCCATGCTGGCTATGCTCTGCCTCCATGGTTCTAGTAGTAGATAGGTAGCCGTGTTGGTCTGCCATAGTCAAAATAAAAAAATTCCTTCCAGTAGCACCTTAAAGACCAACTAAGTTAGTTCTTGGTATGAGCTTTCGTGTGCATGCACACTTCTTCAGATGCCAGTGTATCTGAAGAAGTGTGCATGCACACGAAAGCTCATACCAAGAACTAACTTAGTTGGTCTTTAAGGTGCTACTGGAAGGAATTTTTTTATTTTGACTATGGCAGACCAACACGGCTACCTATCTACTACTGGAACCATGGAAGGCACCACATTGAGCCGCATGAAATGGAAGTCCATCCATGGTTCTAAGTAGCAATGCTTCTGTATCCCAGTTTCTGGAAACTATGTAGATGCAGGGGGTGGTCTTATGATTGGTCCTTTTTGATGGCTTTCCAAAAGAGGCATCTGATGGGTCACTGGGAGAACAGGATGCTGGCTGTCAGGAGCTGGCCGGCTTGAGAAAACAGCACTCAAGAGGTAATTACAGAAGATTTATTGCAGACAAGCAATTAGCCTCTGACCGCTCTCTCTGAGTGACCATCTATCACAATCAAGTTGACTATTCTGAATAACTAATCCGGCTACTGCAGAATATCCTGAACCTCCTCGCCTTACATTTCTGGGTTCGTCGTCTGTCTTGGACTTTCTCCATTCACCTAGTTCTGGGACTGATGGGGTCAGCTACTTCCTCTTCCAGTGACGAAATTCCCTCCCTCCCTTGTGCCGTGAGGGACTATAACTCCTCAGAGAGCTGGCTCCCATCCAGCCCGCCTTCCCTATGTTGATAAGCCACATTTCTGCCAGCTTCAGAGAGGGGAGGAGGTGTCAGCCCCCCATTTCCAGATGTCTGAGAACTCTGCAATACTCTCTGATCTGCTGCTGCCTGCCTGCTTTCTAGCTGAGGCTGCCCTTCTTGGTTTTGGCCTGTCGTGTCCATGACACTGGCCTAGATGGGTCATTGGCTTGACTCAGCTGAGGGCTCTTCTGAGGTTCTTTTGTCTGTCCCATTGGCCGTGCATGTCGGTCCAGTTGTCCTCTCCATGGGGAATTGTGGGGGGTGAGGCTATTTTGTCCTTCCAGGCCGTGTGTGTGTCTTTTAACATAGTTATGAAACCCATTAGCTGGAGTCAGCAGACACAGGTGTTTGACCACATCCACACTATAAAGCACATTTAAAGCTAATGGCTTCTCCCCTCCAAATCCTTGGGAACTGCAGTCTGTTAAGGGTGCTGGGAATTATAGCTCCATTGGGGTGGGAACTGAGTTCCCACTTTTGACACAGGCCATTTTTATAGATGCTTTTGGAAATGTTTGCATTTCACCCTGGGTAGCCCTGATCAAAGAGATTCTGAAAATGATTCTGAATCCCACAGTTGTAAATCGACTGGAAAGAGCTAAATAAAGGATTTGCCTCAGGGGGGAACAAGGCCTGTCATAAAAAAACAATATATTAAATGGTTGCAGTGTCTCCAGGGTTTCTGGCAGGCTTGCCGGGGTTTTGCTCCTGCTCTCCGGAATGGTGAGATGTAACATTGCATTTCTGTTTGAATTGTGGCAATTGCTTCTCAATTTGCACCTATACATATTAATGAGCATATGCAGATTTCATGCAAATCTGTGTCTTGGTTTTTTTGGGACACCTTCCCTCTTTTCTGAGCAATGTGCCAGTGGCTCTTGCCTCCTTCAGTCCCAGCCTCTTTCTTGTGTTCAGAGTGATCCTTCTGCACTTTATTTCCTACCTCCCAGTGACCCACAATGCCCCCTTGCCTTCCGGGCATCTTCTGAAATCTTCTGACAACTGCCCACACCTTTCCACCAGCACCCCTGTCACACCCACTCCATCTTTCCCATAAATATATGAGGCTGGATATCCCACTAAAGGTAGTTCTTACGGTTCTCTCTGCCCTGGCAATCATATAACCCTAGGCTTGTAGAGTTGGAAGGGACCTCAAGGGTCATCTAGTCCAACCTCTTGCAATGCAGGAATCATAGGATTGTAGAGTTGGGCTAGAATCCCAACCCTCAGCAATGCAGGAGTCCTTTGCCCAACGTGGGACTCAGACCCACAGCCCTGATGTAATGAACACATCTGCCCCAAGTATAGAAACACAGCATGAGTTTGGAAGCAGTCAGACAGCTTCAAGCAGTCCCCCTCTCCCTCCTCCTGCACCAGAATGGAATGTAGACATGGTGTCAACAGAGAGGGAGAGGGAGAGAAGTCAGCTCGCTCAAGAAGCACAGACAGCCTTGGGAAGCAGGCGGGGTACCTGTTCCTCACCGGAAGAGAAGGCAATAAATCCCCTGAGCCCAAAGAGTAGACGTATGGGAAAGGTCTTAGACAGAAAACAAACCCGGAAGCGTAAGGGTCATAGGTTCAGGATATTCTGCAGAACCCGGAAACATTCCCCAGAAGGGTCAACTGACTCATAAGGCCCAGATGATCCGAGGCTGTTTGTATTGCAATAAATCTTCAAGCTAATTACGACTTGTGTGTTACCAAGACTTGGGCTCCTGACAGCTGAGATGAACAGTCTCATGGTCTCCAAAGGGCAGCCCTGACAGAGGGCCACACAACCTCTGCTTAAAAAACTTCCAAGGAAGAAGATCTCACCACCTTCCAAAAGAGACTGTCAGAAAGTTCCTCCTTAGAATCGCCTTTCTTGTCATTCGAATCCCTTGCTATTTTGGACTACCCTCCATGCATCCATCTTGTGAATGGTACATGGCACATGCTCTGACATGCTCCACTCTTAATTATTCCTTCATCTGTTCCACGGCTCAGCTCTAGAGTTGAAAGTTTAAGGTGAAAACTGGGCTTTAATGATTTGTTCAGAATTTTAAAACAGAATATTATTTTGCTGCACTCAGATGTTCTCAGCTGGACTGTTGTGTTGTCTGCATTGTAAGAAGAAAGTAGATAGATTGCAATGGGTTCAAGGAAGGACAGGAAAGATGGTCAGGGATATAGACAAGGATGAAGGATGAATCAGTTATGTGTAGTTTGGATACTGCTCACTTCAGATGCCTAAAGGGCCGTCAAATGAACTTTAGTTACAAGAGGGTATAGATTTTGGTTGAACATTTGGAGAAACATCTTGACTATAAAAGCTGCTTAAGAATGGAAGCAGTTGCCTAGAGGATTGATGGTCTTTCTCTCCAACCCCCCCCCCCCAGTCCAATAAAGTCCTTCCTCATGCAAGCACATAAACTATAGAACTCCCTGGAGGCAGGGATGGCCACCAACGTGGGTAGCTTTAAAAGAGGATTGGGCAAACTTAGGGAGGATCAGTCTCTTAATGGCTATGAGCCACAATGGCTCTGGTCTCCCACCTTGGTCTGAGGCAGCAATGCTTCTGAATCCCAGTTGCTGGGAGCCACAGGGCGGCTGAGGGCTCTTGTGCCTGGCTCCTGCTTCCTGCTTTCCCACAACCCATGGTGAAAACAGGATATTGGACTAGATGAACCATTACTCCATTCCAGCAGTTTCTGTTGAGTGATTTATTGCATCTGCAGCCTGCTCTTTTCCCCAAGGGGCTCAAAGAAGGGAATGACTGGCCTCAGGTCACCTAGGGAGTTTCATGGCTAAGTGGGGATTTAAATCCTGACCTCTCCCAGATCCTGCTCTAACCCTCACACCCCATGCTGGTTCCCTTTTGGACAACTCCCCTATGTCCCAGCCAGCATGGTTCTATGCCATCAGGGCTGATGGGAGTTGTAGTCTGAAGCACCTGAAGGTCATCAGGTGGAGGGAAGTTGTGCTACATCACACTAGCAGGGGGACACCAGGTGACCAAAGTCCTTCAGTTAACTACTTTCCCATGCCACTCAAAGCTGCTGCCACATCAGATTTTGCTGCCATTGATTTGGCATTGCAAAGTGTTAGTGGGGAGTGGGGATGCCCAGGAGCGAACCCTTCCAAACTGCTGATTTGCATTTTGACAGGTCTGCGAAAGAATAAATTGTGCTTGAGCGATTCATATGCCTACTGCATTTAATCAAAACCCTCTTCCCACAATCTAGAACGTACTGATTAGAACGTACTGGGCTTTCAGTCCTCCAGCCATTTAAAAAGTGGGTGATAAATAGCCTGGGAGGAGGATGAGAAGAAAGGAAAGTGGATGGACAGATCTGAACGAATCTGGCAGGGGAATGCATGTGCAGGTTTGCATTTGGCAGAGTTTCCCGCATCTAGGCCTAGGGGACACTTTGAGAGGAACGCCAAATCCTCATTCCATGTCAGTCTTCCTTTTTGAATTTGTACGTAGAGCTCCCGGGTTTGTTCTTCGCTGAAAGGCAACACTGTCTGCTCTCTAATTCAGCAAGAGGGATGACTCAAGGTTAGATGTTCCCGGGGCTGCCATAAATGGAAGGAGGCAGAGCATTTCCAGCTTGGTTTGGGGATTCTGTTCTTTGCTGCTTGTTCTACAAACATAGGCAAGTCTGCAGTGAAGGAAGGAAAGCCAAAAGAAAGGGAAGGCTGGTGATGGTGGGGTGCAAAAGCTCTTCCTCAAGGAACTGAAAGTGCCAAAATGCCCACTTCATTCCCCATACTGTGAGCTTTGTGGGACTGGAAACCACCAAAGAGGGAAGGAGCAGCAAAGAGACAAAGGCATCCTGAAGCAAATTAGTGCCAGATCCCCAAACTAAGGGGCCACTTAGAATAATTGACTTGTAGAGCTGGAAGGGACCCAAGGGACATCTAGTCCAAACCCACGTAATGCAGGAACCATAGCTAATCACTTAATTCAGATCTCCATAAGAGAGAGGGTTATTTTCACATTTGTATACGAGTGATGCAATTGAGTTCTCTGGGCAGCTTTCAGACCATTAAAAACCTAAATAGCATTAAAATGATTAGAGAAAAGCTTTTGGGCATGGGTGAGAAAGACCCTCCAGCTGTTGTCCAGCTCCCACCCCCTGTGCCAGGGTGAGCAGTTGCCAGGGATGATGGGATCTGGAGTCTAGCACCACCCATGAGGCCACCAGCTCTCGGATACAAGATGCTTCTGGACAGGACTTTAATTTGCAAGTGGGTCATCTGAGATATCGTAAATGAGCTATTGGCAAGAGGTGATTTTATTATTGTTGGATTTTCCATAGAAAGGGTAACTCTAGATTTAAAAGGCAAATACGGGTTATAAAATTATTTTTTTGATGCCACTGGTGTCACATGAATGCTCCCCTCCCCCCAAAAAAATCTGTATCCATGAGCTCTAATTCCACAAGATGGCCTTGTCTAGGTTCATCTATCATCAAGATCAAATGGCAACAAGGGCCTCTGAGAGCATCTCTTCATCTGCCAATGCGTTTGCTGCCCTCAGCTTCTTAAGGAGGAAGGGAGGAATATACATTTAATAACTAAATAATAAACTACATATGTCATTTAATTCCATTTATAAGGTTTGCAGGACAATACCCAGCTGAACTGAATTTTTAAAAAATTAATATATGCATTCAAATAAAACCTGCATTCAAATAAAACAAAAGAATAAACTGATAAATATAATAACATGGCAATCCAGCGGCGGCAGCAGCAGCAGCACAGAGCAGT
Organism: Podarcis bocagei; assembly: GCF_964188305.1. Taxonomy (NCBI): domain Eukaryota; kingdom Metazoa; phylum Chordata; class Lepidosauria; order Squamata; family Lacertidae; genus Podarcis; species Podarcis bocagei. The sequence continues at coordinate 966,030 of NC_138142.1, read as the reverse complement.
TCTTTTGCTCAGGCTTCATCAAATGCTTGAAGGAAAAGACTTGAGGTCACACAATCAATTAGCATGGGAAAGAGTTGTTGGTTCCTGGAATTAGCCAGACAAATCACTCCGCCTGCTGAGAACAGCTATGTCTTCCAGGACAATTTCCATGCTGAGGCTGGACAAGGTTTTCCCCATGTTGTTGTAGGGTTGTCATATTCCCTCTTTTCATGGATAGAATCATCATAGCGAACCATAGTGAAAAGTAAAAAAGGTAAAGGTAAAGGACCCCTGACAGTTAAGTCCAGTCACGAACCACTCTGGGGTTGGGGCGCTCATCTCGCTTTACTTGCCGAGGGAGCCAGCGTTTGTCCACAGACAGTTTTTCCGGGTCATGTGGCCAGCATGACTAAGTCTCTTCTGGCGAAACAAGAGCAGTGCATGGAAACGTCATTTACCTTCCCGTCGGAGCGGTACCTACCGTATTTTTTGCCCTATAGGACGCACTTTTTCCCCTCCAAAAATGAAGGGGAAATGTGTGTGCGTCCTATGGGGCGAATGCAGGCTTTCACTGAAGCCTGGAGAGCGACAGGCGTCGGTGCGCACCGATCCCTCTCGCTCTCCAGGCTTCAGGAGAGCCCCACCGCCAGCCCCACAAGCTCGGGGGACAGCGGGGAGGCGGAACGCCGCCATCCCGCTGTCCCCCGACCTGGTTTGCAGGCTGGCGGTGGGGAGAAGTGTGCTTCTCCCTGCCGCCAGCCCCGCAAGCTCGGGGGACAGTGGGGAGGCGGAGCGTGCCATCCCGCTGTCTCCCGACCTGGTTTGGAGGCTGGCGGTGGGGAGAAGCCCGCTTCTCCCCGCCACCAGCCCTGCAAGCTCGGGGACAGCCGGGAGGCGTCCTATGGGCCGGTGCATCCTATAGGGCGAAAAATACGGTATTTTGTAAGTGTTTAAATTGTTGTAAAATGCAATAAATATTATTATTTAAAAAAAGAAAAATACGGTATTTATCTACTTGCACTTTGATGTGCTAGGACCGAACAACGGGCGCTCACCCCATCGCGGGGATTTGAACCGTTGATCTTCCGATCAGCAAGCCCAAGGCTCAGTGGTTTATAGCACAGCACCACCTGCCTTAAAAGTAGAAGTTGGCAAATGTGTCCTGTTTTTTGCTCTTCAAAATATGGCAACCCTATCAGAACATAAGAAGAACTTGCTGAACCAAGCCTGTGGCCCATCTTCTCCCAAGGGGAAACTCACAAGCATGACCTGAGCACCAGAGCAGGACCCGCCCTCCTGTGGTTTCCAGCAACTGGGGTTCAGAAGCATTTACTGCCTCCAGAGCAGAACCAGCATGATGAGTAGCCGTTGATTGCCTGTTCCTTCATAAATTTGTTCAGTCCTCTTTGAAAGCCACCCAAGTTGGAGGCCATTACTGCCTCCTGAGGGAGCAGATTCCATAGTTTGACCATGATGTGTGAAGAGAATGACTTTCTTTTATATTATGTTTATTTCTAGAATGCTCTTTATACTAAAGCATCCCAAGGCAGGATGCAAAGCAACCCTCTTCCCTTAAAAAAAAGGAAATACAAATATTAAAAATAATGTGATGTAGTTTATTAATGTTTGGGCCATTCACAATATTTAAAATAATTAAAAGCCATACACGAACCAACACATTTCCAACATGGTGCAGCCATGCTCCATGATCATTCATGGGCTCCATCATTTCCACAAAGCCCTAAAGAGCTGAAGGCCTCTGTTGCTCTGCTCATGCAACTCTGCTTCATTAAGGTGGTGGTTTTAAATGCTAACTAACACCTAACAGGTTGGGAAGATGGGCATGTGGTGCATTCTGACTAGAGGCAGTCTACCTGCCTGACCTGGCAATGACTCACTGCAGGGAAAACTGTGGCTTTCTGGAAAGATCTGCCTTTTCTGCAAGAGGACACCTGCTGAGCTGCTGCCAGTCAGAGTAGACTAGACTCTGGCCCAAGGATTTAATGCAGCTTAAAGCAACTTCCTCTTCCATCAACTTAGACAAGGCTATAAATGGCTATGATCAGCAGCAGTAATGCTTATAAGTACCAGTTGCGGGGAAACCAGGAGGGAAGAGTGTTCTTGGGGTTGGATCCTGCTTGTGGATTTCCCATGGGGGCATCTGGGGTGAACAGTGTGAAAACAGGGTGCTGGACCAGATGGGCCATTGGTCTGATCCAGCAAGTTTCCTTGTTATAGAAGACCTTTTAGCTGGGAATGGAATCTTGGACCCTACGCAGGCACATCTCTCTCCTTTGCCAGGCCCTCTTAGAATTGGAGGGGGGGGGGACTCAGCAGCACAGAAAAAGCATCTCTCTGCCCATAGGCACCCAATGCTCTTTGGCCAAAGCCTCAAGGTTCTATGCTTGCCTTACCATGAGGCTTGGTGGTGGTGGTTTTAAAAATGGAATGTCTCCTTGTTAAGAGGCTTATTTCATCCATTAGATCTAATTTAGCCTGTCTGGATTTGCAATTTGTTCAGCCGCCTTCCCGTAGACCTGATTAGGCAAGAGAGCAGCTCTGGCAGAAAGCCAAGGCAGCTGGTGGCAAGAAGCCATCTTCACCTTCAAAGGTCCTGGAGACCTACCCAGAGTAAAATGGGGACAAGAGAGAGTTGTCTGGGACTGTTAAGGGATTCTCTGCTTGCATTGCCTAGTGGTTAGAGTGTTGGACTAGGGCCAGAGAGACATGGGTTTAAGCTAGGTAACAAACCTTTTCTGTTTGCAATCACCTGCTGCCTCCTCCCCTATTGAGGGGGCTTCTGTGATCTCACAGAGTTGCCACAAGCATTCTAATTACTTTGAGAGATTGGCGGGGGCGGGAATGGAGCATAGGATGTCAAAAGTTGGTGCCACTGCTGTAAGAAAAGTGAATCAAGTATTTTGGCTATGGGAGAACTTCTCTGGGACAGAGGCAGGAGGAGCTGCATGGGTGAGTGGAAGCTAGGAGGAAGGCAATGGAAACTATTTCACAGGGTCTGAGGATGGGAGAGAACTTCTGTGCTCCAGAAGGGTGGGGTGGGAGGACGGAGCAATGCAAGAACCAGCAGGGAAGGGGCACATCTGAGTGGTAGGGCATCTGCTCTGCATGTAGAATGTGCCAGGTTCAATGCCTGCCATCTCCACATAGCTCTGAAAGAGACTACATGAAACCCTGGTAAGCCGCTGCCACTCAGTGTAGAGACAATACTGAGCTAGATGGGCAAATGAGGTAGCCTCTTAAGTTCCGATTTCTATCAGCCCTTCCTTCAGAAACAAGGAGTGGAATCTGACTTTGTTTTGAAGGGAAGTGCTGCATCTCAGTGGTATATAATCTGCTTTGCATGCTGAAGGTCCCCTCTCTGAAACCCTGGAGAGCCGTGACCAGGCAGTGCAAATAACCCTGAGCTAGATGGCCCATTGGCCTAACTCTGCATAAGGCAACTTCCCATGTTCCTCCTCTGGAAGTTCCAAAGGCCAAGCCAGGGGGGCTGGTGTGCCTGATGGGAAGAAAGAGGCATGGAAGGACAAGGAAGGGCAAGTTCTGTATTAGTCTGTTTAAAAGCAACTTCCCAGATCTAAGCCAGCATTTACCAACTAGGAGTTTTGGACTACAAATCCCATCATCCCCAGATAGCATGATTCTGTTACCTGGAGCTGATGGAGTTTGTATTTCAAACTATCTGGAGGGCAACTAGGGTGGTGTGAGAAATACAGAATCATATAATGTTTGGACAGTTAAAGAAACATTACATAATTTAACATAATTTTATTTTTTTCAGCACTGTTTCAAGGTGTCACCATGCTCTGAGGCTTTGAGAGAGCAACCAGCCTGGCAGAAAGGCAAGGCTCCTCTCTTTGGTCCCATGCTTGCAGCCTAACAATTACACCTCATCCAGCTATTAAATCCTGGTGGTGGTGGAGGAGAAGGAGGAGGAAAACCAGAAGCACATGGCATTGCATGGGGCTGCAAGAGGGAACTTTTCTGTTTTTGTCTTTTTGTTTTTTGCACAGCAGCTTTGGAACAGGAGCAGTCTATCTGAAATGCCAAGATCTTGGACTTTCAAGAGCTTTTTTTTTTTTTTTTGCAACAGGGCTCAGCCGCTCTTGATTCTCCCTGGCAGCTGTGGATAGGAGGCGGTGATAAAACTCTCAGAGACATAGAGAAATGCTGAGATGCAGCACTTGCAACAGCAAGAAGCTAGTGCTTCATAATCTCTGGGGCCAAGACCTCCATGACTGACTTTCAGAAGAGTCACTCTTGGGACATGCAAAATCTTCATCTTAAAGGTAAAGGGACCCCTGACCATTAGGTCCAATCGCGGACGACTCTGGGGTTGCGGCGCTCATCTTGCTTTATTGGCCCTTCCTTTCTTTAACAGCAGCTTAACCCCGATCGAACACGAGAAGCAATGCAGCTTCCAGGGCACTCCACACACCCCTCCCCTTCCCAGGCAGCACTAGGAGCCCTTGGAAACAAGGTTCATTAACCCACAAGGCAAAAACCATCCGGATTCAATTCTGAGCGCGTTTTCTATTTCTCCTCTCATCTTCCTGCTTATTAACTGCAGAGCGAGATTCTCTGTGGGCCTCTGTCTTGAGTGCTTGCTTTAATAGACTCCATGGCATTTGCTCTTGCATAGGCTGCCCCATAATGGGGAGGAGGCCAGCCAGATGTATTGGAGAGCAAAACTCATCCCTCGCCTCACTGACTGCATGTCAGGGGCGCTGCCAATTCCCTCTTGGCCACGCAGAGACCTCTTTTTTGTGTTAATTGCTTCAGATGCTTCAAAGCTCCATGTCAGATCTCTCTTGGAGGCAGAGCGCTGGGTTTCAGTGGGTCAAATGACACTCCAGAGTCCAGCTCCTGTAGATGAGCAAGCAGTGAAAGAAAGGTCTTTCAGACGGACCAGCTGAACCTAAACCTCACCTCTGCCGTCGAGGGTGTTTTCAAAAGACGAGAGCCATGCTCTTACTTTTAAAGAATACTGTATGCATTCGTAGCAAAATGCTCATCACTTAGGAGGGTGTTGTGTGGTGAGACAAGGAAAAGTATAACTTGGAGATCTGTCTGCTTCAGTTACTGTACATTAGCCAATACTGTACTCACAAAAGATAAATGAAAATGATTTAAAAATATTTGCGAGGGTTGGCCTAATACTTTTCCTGTTTCTTCGTCACACTAAGACTGTGAGAGAATGGTGGGATTGTTGGGGGAATTGGATTGCATGGCTGTAGATAGAAATATGCTAGGAGAAGCAGCCATTGTAAGTTTGAATGAATGGTCCTTATTTATTTGGAGAGTGTGGGGGAAGGGTAGCATGGGAGTAGGGCTGCCAGGGTGATGACCCATGGCACATTTAGGGGGGCGCTGGCAGGGCAGCATGAGGAGGATGCAACAGCCACACACCCTTTGACCCCAGCCTCGCAAAGCAGATTGGGCCTGGCTTTGCGTTGGTGGCAAGAGTGTCTTCCCCCCCCCCCGCCAGCCCATGCCCACCCCGGGCACCATGGAGACCCACTCCCCCATTGGCCAGGCCACAGCAACTGCCAAGCCCACCTGGGGACCACCCTCTCAGGACTATCCAAGTTCCTGCCCAACGTTTTCAATTTGCATTTCTTTCAGAAAAGTCATATTATCATAGAGCTGGAAGGGACCCTGAGGGACATCTAGACCAATCCTCTGCAGTGCAGGAATCACAGCTCTAGTCCTCCTTATTTATTTGGGCAGACAGATTTATTTCTGGCACTCAGAAAGGGGGCAGGGGTAAAACTGGTAGGTTCTGGAAAGATTAATTAATTGAGAAACCTGGCAGATTCTGACTGGTTTTGAGAAAACCAATTACTCCCCCCCCCCCGCCCCCAGAACAAGCTTTTACTGTCTTTTGCACATTGATGGAAGAGGCAAAGTTCCTGGGGATGACTGAGCACTGGACACTTTATTTTAATGCCTTATCTACATTAAACTTTTGTTTTATTGTGATAATGTAATTACTGTAGGTTTTTGGAATTTCATGCCGATTAAACAAAGCTACCTCCAGTGTACCCCTGGCACCTGTGTCTGCCACATCTTTCCCAGCTTCACACCTGTGAACAGGTGAGGTTCTATGGCTCTTCTGCTTTATTTCACAAAAGGTCTGCCTTTAGGTGTAACCTGCTTCTTAGGACCAGCTACCCCACAGTAAAGTCAGCACAGCTTTTTTTTTTTTAAAGATTTTTTATTTGCTTTTTTTCCAAGGTCAGAATACATCGTCAGTAATACAGCAAAAGCGATTTTACAGAAAGAAGAAAGAAAGTTAAATACAAGAAAATTCACTTTTCCAAATCTTTTTTCATGATCAACTGGACTTCCCCACGTCTACCATCCCCTGTTTTCTTTACAATAAAAAATGAACAGCAAATTGATACCTTGTTTCATGTGTTTTTGTACTTTCATCTAATCATATACTCTATAATTTAAGCTTTTCCCAGTCGTAACTTAATTTCCATCATTTTCAAATCTCAATGCTGAAGCATGTTTTTCCAAAACTTAGCAAATTTCTCAACATTCATATAACTTATAATGTTTTTGTAGATAGTCCTTAAATTTTTTCCAATCCTCTTCCACTGCCTCTTCTCCCAGGTCTCGAATTCTGCCAGTCATTTCAGCTAATTCCATGTAGTCCATCAGTTGCATATGCCACTCTTCCAGCGTGGGTAACTCCTGTGCCTTCCAATGTTAAGTCAGCACAGCTTTAGACAGGCTGTCAAAACTTTTTCTATTCTGCAATTAATCCTAGTCTCCTTTGATAAAAAAAAAATACTTGTTCTTGTTCTTAATCTTTTTTTTACTATGTTCTAATTTTTTAAGTTAAATTCTGTGCTTTTTAATTTATCAAATTTTGCTTTGGAAATCATTTCTAGCAGATTTGAAATAATAATAATAATAATAATAATAATAATAATAATAATAATAATAATAATAATTTATTTATACCCCACTTATCTAGCTGGGTTTCCCCACCCATGCTGGGCGGCTTTCAACACAACACTAAAAACAGAATAAAACCTCAAACATTAAAAACTTCCCTAAACAGATGTCTTCTAAAAGTCGGGTAGTTGTTTATTTCTTTGACATCTGATGGGAGGGTGTTCTACACGGCAGGCGCCACTGTAGAACACTTCTTGGCCCTCTGCCTGGTTCCCTGTAACTTTGCTTCTCGCAGGGAGGGAACCGCCAGAAGGCCCTCGGCACTGGACCTCAGCGTCCGGGCAGAATGATGGGGGTGGAGACACTGCAGGTATACCGGACTGAGGCCGTTTAGGGCTTTAAAGGTCAGCACCAACACTTTGAATTGTGCTCGGAAACGTACTGAGAGCCAATGTAGGTCTTTCAAGACCGGTGTTATGTGGTCTCAGCAGCCACTCCCAGTCACCAGTCTAGCTGCTGCATTCTGGATTAGTTGTAGTTTCCGGGTCACCTTCAAAGGTAGCCCCATGTAGAGTGCATTGCAGGAATCCAAGTGAGAGATAACCAGAGCATGCACCACTCTGGCGAGACAGTCTGCAGGCAGGTAGGGTCTCAGCCTGTGTACCAGATGGAGCTGGTAGACAACCGCCCTGGACACAGAATTGACCTGTGCCTCTATGGACAGCTGTGAGTCCAAAATGACTTCCAGGCTGCGCACCTGGTCTTCAGGGGTGCAGTTACCCCATTCAGGACCATGGAGTCCTCCACACCTACCCGCCTCCTGCCCCCCCCAAAACAGTACTTCTGTCTTGTCAGGATTCAACCACAATCTGTTAGCCGCCATCCATCCTCCAACCACCTCCAGACACTCACACAGGACATTTCACCGGCTTCACTGGTTCTGATTTAAAAGAGAGGTAGAGCTGGTTATCATCTGCATATTGATGAACATCAAGTGATCTCTCCCAGTGGGTTCATATATACAGTGGTACCCCGCAAGACGAACGCCTCGCAAGACGGAAAACCCGCTAGACGAAAGGGTTTTCCGTTTTGGAGGCGCTTCGCAAAACGAATTTCCCTATGGGCTTGCCTCGCAAGACGACAGCCCATAGGGAAATCTTCGGGACAGCGGGGAAGCGCAGCGCGTCTTCCCCACTGTCCTCGGACCTCCTCCCGCCGCGCGGCATCGGAACGAAGCTCCGATGCCGGGCGGGGGGGGGGGAACGCCTCCTCCCGCCGCGCGGCATCGAAACGAAGCTCCGATGCCGGGCGGGGGGGGGGGGAACACGTCCTCCCCCCCGCGCGGCATCGGAACGAAGCTCCGATGCCGGGCGGGGGGGGGAACGCCTCCTCCCGGCGCGCGGCATCGGAACGAAGCTCCGATGCCGGGCGGGGGGGGGGAACGCCTCCTCCCGGCGCGCGGCATCGGTACGAAGCTCCGATGCCGGGGGGGGAATGCCTCCCCCCCCGCGCGGCATCGGAACGAAGCTCCGATGCCGGGCGGGGGGGGGGGATGCCTCCTCCTCCCCCCGCGCGGCATCGGAACGAAGCTCCGATGCCGGGCGGGGGGGGAACACCTCCTCCCCCCCGCGCGGCATCGGAATGAAGCTCCGATGCCGGGCGGCGGTGGGGAACGCCTCCTCCCGCAGCGCGGCATCGGAACGAAGCTCCGATGCCGGGCGGGGGGGGGGGAACGCCTCCTCCCGCCGCGCGGCATCGGATGGCTTTCCTGAAGACTTGGGGTGGGAGGAGGGTTTTCCTTCCCACCGCCAACATTCAGAATGCTGTTCTGAATGTTGGCGGCGGGGAGGAAAAACCCTCCTCCCACGCAAGCCCCGGGAACAAAGGGAAAGCGCCGCGCGCCTTCCCCTCTGTTCCCGTACCTGTCCTGAAGGCTTACGGTGCGGAGAAAAGCCCTTCTCCGCACCGCCAGCCTGGCAAGTGGTTTCCCTAGGAACGCATTAATTGATTTTCAATGCATTCCTATGGGAAACCGTGCATCGCAAGACGAAAAAACCGCAAGACGAAGAGACTTGCGGAACGAATTAATTTCATCTTGCGAGGCACCACTGTATGTTAAAATGCATGGGGTGGGGAGAACAGAACCCTGAGGCACCCTACAAGTGAGAGCCCAGGGGTCTGAACACTCATCCCCCAACACCACTTTCTGAACACTTTCTGGAAAGCAAGGTGAACTGACCTGTACAAACAGGCCATAAACAAAAGGAAATCACTGCTTCTGATTTAAAGGCATTGCTGGAAATCTCAGGGAGAAAGAAGAGGCTTATGATGATCTCATCGCAACCTGTAGTGGGCAGGTGAGATGATGCTGAAATCTAAACTGTGCCAGCCATGCTCATAGCAAGAACTTTCTACAAACCACCCAGACAAACAAAGGATTCAGTGCCCAGAGGCGAGCTAAACCAGAGGGCTAATTCCTTCACTGATACACCATCGTCACAGGCTGAGCTGTGGAATACACCAATTTTGGGGGGATGCAGAAGGATTATTAATATTAATTATTATTCCTTATTGAGAATGCCTGCCGGAAGGAGAAAACGAGGTGCAAAGAGCCAGAAGACCATTATTGAGACTCACAATTCCTCTAAAACAAAGAATCGGCAGAGAGCCAACGCCATCTGCCCTGGCTCAGAAACAGAGCGGGTTGAGGAAACTGAGAAAACGGAGCAAATAGAACAAACAGTGAGTAACAATGTTGGGGGAACCTCACCCCCCCCTTAAGGAGGATGACAATGACCCGACCCCCCTCCTCCCAGAAAAAGCTAATCCGTCCAAGAGGGCAAGAGCAGGAGCAGGAGGGGTTCCTCCCACTCCCAACGCTGACCCACCCATGCCTCTAGAACAAGATATCAGAGGAGCCTGCTTTCAACCGATTCGGGATATGCACCCCTACCAAGAGATTTGCATGTTGTCTGCAGAAACTATGGTTCTGGTTCTCCAAAGACTGGATGAAATCCTCAGTAGAATAGTTAACATTGAGAAACAATTGGATACTAGTTCCTCCCCTTTAAATGCCCAAGGGCTTAAAGGGATGATAAGAAATGACTCTGTTAACAACTCACCAACTCAAACTATGGATGAAGTGAGGTCCTGTCAAGTCTTGCAAACGAACCAGATAATGCTTGAGATTCACCAATACACTCATAGGTGGATGAACCGCAGACAAATTACTATGTCCTTGTCTCAGCTCCTGAATTACCATTACCGAAATGTAGATCTAGAAAATTTCCACTTCCTGCCTACCTTGAGAAACACCATGCGCCTATTTAAGACCTTTAGGTCATCAACCCTCCCATCTCGACTCATGGAGATAAAGGATACCCTATGGTGGTTCCATTCTCTCCGCCCAGTGAGGGTATTTAAGGACAAAACTAGGAGGCAATTGGTCCCTTGCATAGAGTCAAAGCTAATGCAGATAAAGGAAACCAAGCTCAACACTAGAAATACTAATTGCCCGAAGGAAGAAAAGAGACCTGAAGAAGAGGCTAATGATGATAAAGACTGAGATTTCTACCCAAAACATAAGGACAGTAGAGCCTAGAGCATAATATTTAAAGACGTCCAACAGCTCTTTATCCCACAGAAAGACATCAGTGCAACTCCCTTTTCAAACGACACCGAATTAGATGAGGAATTTGGCGCCTCCGACATTTCTATGGCAACAACACCTAAAGAACTCTATGTTGCTGACAATCTGGAGATATCCAGCACCAAATCTGCATCTGGACCTTTGCCTAATGTTCCAAAAACTTATCAGAATTATCAGCCTTCTCTACTGTACTCCTGGCGAGACAGGATGGACAGATCTTCCGAATTCGAATCTGGCTCTTTGTTGGCCAGTGATCCACACATACCTCATTAATACTTCCACAGCCACAGATAGAACCAACAATCCTCCAATTAACCCAGGAGGGAGAGGGGGATTGACAGTTAACGAAACACCATGGGACTGTCCCCCCCGCTTGGGGTGAGGTTGGTTGGGTTTTATCTTCTAGGGATACTTACCCTATCAGACCTCCACCTCTTTCCCATACCATTTTCACCCAGGAGTCCTGGCCCAAGGATGACTTGTTATTGAGGGGATGTTACCCATCTATTGGGGAGGCTAGTATGGGATCTGGGATTTCCACAATTGAAGGGCTAGGGAGGAATGGTGGTGGGGCTAGATATCTCTATCGGAGAAGGGTTTTGAGATGCAGTGATCCTCGAACCCCTTCCAATCTATGCCCCATCCCAAGGGATGAGGGTAGGGAGAGCAAGGATTACACACCTCCGTCATTGGTGCTGTGCAATGCCAGGTCCATAGGCAACAAAACCACCACCATGCGTGCCTTTTTTGTCTCACAGGGGATTGATCTGGCTTGCGTGACGGAGACCTGGGTATGGGAAGGCGAAGTAGTCTCCCTACATGAGATAACACCCCCAGGTTTCTCTGTCCTCCATCAATCGCGGACTGTGGGTCGGGGGGGGGAGGAGTAGTGTTGTTATTCGGGGAGGATTGCTCTTTCAAAGCTCTGCCATCACCGGCGATCTCCGGCATTGAATGTGTTGGTTTTGTGTGGGGCATCAAGGAGAGCTTGGCTGTCTGGCTGGTGTACCGACCACCCAGCACACCTGCAGCCACCCTGTCAGACCTGCTGGCGGTGGTGGCGGGCTGGGCCTTGGAGTTCCCAAACCTACTGGTTTTGGGAGACTTCAACGTCCATGCCGATGCCGCTCCCTCCTCACAGGCTCTGGACCTAGTGATTTCCATGGCAACACTAGGGCTCTCCCAGTTTGTTTTGGGCCCCACTCATCAAACAGGCCACCACACGCTGGATCTGATCTTTGGGGCTGGCATAGATGTGATCATGCTCCCCGCTGTGGAAGTGCTATGGTCTGATCACTACGCTCTGAAAGCCAAGATTGACTTCCCGCTCCTCCCCGGCTCGGGTGGCGAACCTATTTGGGCTGGTCCGCGAAAACTGATGGATCCTGATAGATTCTGACAAGCCTTGCGGAACCCTGCTCCTCCTGGTGACTCATTAGATAACCTTGTTGAGGACTGGAATAACCGGCTCTTGGCAGCCATTGATGAGATCGCGCCTAAGCGCCCTCTGCGACCCCGTCGAAACCGGACCCCTTGGTTTACTGAGGAGCTCTGGAAAATGAAGCGGGATCTCAGATGGCTAGAGCGAGTTATATGTCAGGAGTGCTCTGATGGTGTTTCCTGCTTGGCAGGGGGTTGGACTCGATGGCCCTTGTGGTCTCTTCCAACTCTATGATTCTATTCTATGATTCTATGAGTATGGCGACGGACTCGTGACGGAGCCTCAATAACATCTTATAGGACGCTTATGAAAGCCTATGAGATGGCTATGAAAGCCGCTAAGAAATCTTACTTTGCAGCTTCCATTGCATCCGCTAGCTCTCTCCCGGCACAACTTTTTAGAATAATTAGGACAACCAAATTTAAGCACAAATTCGACCCACAGCTGTGAGGCATTCACGAGCTTTTTTGCGGAGAAAGTCCTGTTGCTCTGCCGTGACCTCCCTGCCAATTTAGATACAGTGACTTAACTGGAGGCCCCTCAACTGACTTCAGGTCCAGTGTTGGACCATTTCGATCGGATACTCCCTACTGATGTGGATAGATTCCTCCAAGTTGGTAGGCCCACCACCTGCCTCCTTGATCCATGCCCGTCTTGGCTGATTAGGGAGTGTCCAGATGTTGCGCGGACCCCCCTGGTTGAAATTATCAATTTGTCCCTTGACATTGGGACATTCCCTGGGGAACTGAAGGAAGCAGTGGTGTGTCCACTCTTAAAGAAAACTTCATTAGATCCCTTAGACCTATCCAATTACCGCCCAGTTTCAAATCTTCCATACCTGGGTAAGGTAATTGAGAGAGCAGTTGCTGAACAGCTTGGTAGGTTTCTGGAGGAAACATCGGCATTAGATCCATTTCAGTCCGGTTTCTGTCCTGGTTTTGGGACGGAGACGGCTCTGGTTGCCCTAACAGATGATCTCCATAGACAACTGGATCGAGGTGGGTCAGGACTGCTGATCCTTTTAGATTTGTCAGCAGCCTTTGACATGGTCGATCATGATCTTCTGGACCACCGCTTCGCCGACGTGGGGATACAGGGCATAGCCCGTAACTGGTTGTGCTCTTTTATCTCTGGTCGGGGACAGAGGGTGGCACTAGGGAGGGAGATGTCGTTGCGCCACTCCTTGGTGTGTGGAGTGCTGCAGGGCGCAATTCTCTCCCCGATGCTTTTTAACATCTTTATGCGCCCCCTTGCCCAGATTATCCGGAGCTTTGGAAGGCAGCTATGCTGGGCTGTCACCAATATGCTGATGACACTCAGCTCTATCTGCTGATGGATGGCCACACCGACTCGGCCCCGAACACACTGACCAGATGCTTGGAAGCTGTGGCTGGATGGTTTCGTGGGAGCCAATTGAAACTAAATCCTTTGAAGACAGAGGTCCTATGGCTAGGTCAGGATGGCATGGGGATGAGGGACCAACTCCCTTCTCTTACGGGGGCCCAATTAGTGCCTTTGCCTTCCGTTAAGAGTTTGGGTGTAATCCTTGACGCCTCCCTTTCCATGGAGGCGCAAGTTACAGCAACAGCCAAGGCGACATTTTTCCACCTTCGCCGCATCAAGCAGTTGGTCCCTTACCTTTCCCGCCCCGACCTGGCCACAGTGATCCATGCGACGGTCATCTCCAGGCTTGACTACTGTAATTTGCTCTACGTGGGGCTGCCCTTGAAACTGTCCCAGAAACTCCAGCGGGTACAGAATGCTGCAGCGAGGCTCCTCACGGGGTCTCTGTCATGGGAGCATATTCACCCAGTGCTTTTCAAGCTGCACTGGCTCCCGGTGGAGTACAGGGTCAGATTTAAGGTGCTGCTTTTGACCTTTACAGCCCTTCACGGCCTAGGACCCTCGTACCTACGGGACCGCCTCTCCTGGTTTGCCCCACGGAGAGCCTCAAGGTCCATAAATAGCAACACCCTAGTGGCCTCGGGCCCTAAGGAAGTCAGATTAGCCTCAATCAGAGCCAGGGCCTTTTCAACTCTGGCTCCGGTCTGGTGGAACGCTCTGCCTCATGAGACCAGGGCCCTGCAGGATCTGATTTCTTTCCGCAGGGCCTGTAAGACAGAGTTGTTCCGCCTGGCCTTTGGCTTGGAGCCAATTTGATTCCCTCTCTTTCTTTTTTCTTTTCCTTCTCCTCCTACGATGAGGCTACATTTTAATATTTTAATGTTCCATTATTTTAATGTTGTATTTTATTTTTGTTTTTAAGTTGTAATCATTCATCTTGTTTTTATTATTGCTTGTAAGCCGCTCTGAGCCCGGCCTTGGCTGGGGAGGGCGGGGTATAAATAAAAAATTATTATTATTATTATTATTATTGAGGGAAGCCTGAAGGAGGGGGCAATGCCCCTCACCTTGTAGCTAAGACACTTTTTGTAGAATTTAAATTACAGTGGTACCTCGGGTTACATATGCTTCAGGTTACATATGCTTCAGGTTACAGACTCCGCTAACCCAGAAATAGTACCTCGGGTTAAGAACTTTGCTTCAGGATGAGAACAGAAATCATGCAGTAGCGGTGCGGCAGCAGCAGGAGGCCCCATTAGCTAAAGTGTTCTTCAGGTTAAGAACAGTTTCAGGTTAAGTATGGACCTCCGGAATGAATTAAATACTTAACCCAAGGTACCACTGTACAGTGGTTTACTTAAAGTGTTAAGTCCCAAAGAGAATCCAGGTGCAGAAATAAGATGTGAAGCTAGATGGGGGAAATCTCATTGCAGTTTTCCAATCCTAGAGCAGACCAATGGGTCCCCATCAAGTTCAGCATACTCTTCTCACATAGAATCATAGAATCATAGAATCATAGAGTTGGAAGAGACCACAAGGGCCATCGAGTCCAACCCCCTGCCAAGCAGGAAACACCATCAGAGCACTCCTGACATATGGTTGTCAAGCCTCTGCTTAAAGACCTCCAAAGTAGGAGACTCCACCACACTCCTTGGCAGCAAATTCCACTGTCGAACAGCTCTTACTGTCAGGAAGTTCTTCCTAATGTTTAGGTGGAATCTTCTTTCTTGTAGTTTGGATCCATTGCTCCGTGTCCGCTTCTCTGGAGCAGCAGAAAACAACCTTTCTCCCTCCTCTATGTGACATCCTTTTATATATTTGAACATGGCTATCATATCACCCCTTAACCTCCTCTTCTCCAGGCTAAACATGCCCAGCTCCCTTAGCCGTTCCTCATAAGGCATCGTTTCCAGGCCTTTGACCATTTTGGTTGCCCTCCTCTGGACACGTTCCAGTTTGTCAGTGTCCTTCTTCAACGGTGGTGCCCAGAACTGGACACAGTACTCCAGGTGAGGTCTGACCAGAGCAGAATACAGTGGCACTATTACTTCCCTTGATCTAGATGCTATACTCCTATTGATGCAGCCCAGAATTGCATTGGCTTTTTTAGCTGCCGCGTCACACTGTTGGCTCATGTCAAGTTTGTGGTCAACCAAGACTCCTAGATCCCCTAGATGGTTGTCACCCTTGGAGGCTAAAGCATTGAAAAAACTCAATATGGAGGCTGGATGGCCAAAGTATTGGGAAATTTTGGAACAAGAAGGAGATAAATTGAAGTTACAGAGTCATGAGAAATTGAAACCCAAGGTACGAGATTGGCTCCATTATTATCAAATAATGGAGGTGTATAAACAAGATAGGAAAATTGGCTTCCAGGTGGAGAAATCAAAATTAGAAACTGAACTGTTAGAACCCAATACTAAGAATCTATCAAGAATGTATAACTTGCTGCTGAAATGGAATACGCAAGATGAAACAGTTAAATCAGCAATGATTAAGTGGGCACAGGACATTGGTCATAACATTATGTTTGCTGACTGGGAATGGTTGTGGAACACCGGGATAAAATTTACGGCATGTAATGCCTTAAAGGAAAATATTATGAAAATGATCTATAGGTGGTACATGACCCCAGTTAAGCTAGCAAAGATTTACCATTTGCCTGACAATAAGTGTTGGAAATGTAAAGAATCTGAAGGTACTTTTTATCACCTTTGGTGGACGTGCCCGAAGATTAAGGCTTTCTGGGAAATGATTTATAACGAAATGAAAAAGGTACTTAAATGTACTTTCCCTAAGAAACCGGAGGCCTTCCTCTTGGGCATTGTCAGCCAGTTGGTGTTAAAGAGAGACAGAAACTTTTTTATGTACGCTACTACAGCAGCAAGAGTTCTCATTGCAAAGTATTGGAAGACACAAGATCTACCCACTCTGGAAGAATGGCAGATGAAAGTGATGGACTACATGACACTAGCTGAGATGACCGGCAGAATCCGTGACCAGGGGAAGGAGACGGCGGAAGAAGATTCGAAGAAATTTAAAATCTATCTTAAGGACTATTATAAACTTGATGAACCTTAAAATGTCAAGGCTCTGAGAATGAAAGGGTTACAGCGATATAAGATTAGATTCAAGGAAAGATTAGGAAGACATATCTTTGATAGAATTATTTAAAAGTTGCTGAAAAATTTTGGACATTGGGATGCAGAAAGGGAGGGTATGGGGGAGTCTGAGAAACAAGGTTTATGAAAAAAAGGTCAGGAAAATTATACGTGTTTGTATGTCTTTTTATATGTTTGTATTGTGTTAAAAAATTCTGTAAAACTAATAAAAAAATTATTTAAAAAAAACAGAATTCACAGCAAAGTTTCTCCTGGCAGCATTTGTGGGCAGATACTTTCTATCCCTAGTTAAATCTACCTGCAGGTAGAAATGTAGCTGCTGGGATCACTCCAGCCACATCAAAGGCCATTTTGCAGAGACAGTTTACAAGCCTGAATGATCATGGGGGGAAAGTACCTGGCATTCTCACATTGGGGGGGGGGCTACTCAAGGCTATTGTGAGGAGGTGCCCCCAGCAATGACCACTCCCAATTTTGACCTCTTCTCTACCCTTCATCCTTCATCTTTCCTTTTTTTTACCAAAAGAAAACAGCAGAGGCTACAGCAGTCTTACAGTTTTTTGACCAGGAAAATCCAGCACATAAAAGAAGGGTAGATCTGAAGACACAGGTTCAAATTTCACCCATTAAGTATTTTGGAGGAGTTGCCCCTTTCAGCTCAAAGAGAAGGGCAGTGGGGGAGGGGAAGATAAATTTGCAACAACAGGAGTAGGCACGCTTTCCCACCTTACTGAAACAACTTCATGGTGCCTACCAACACCTTAAAAAAAGCAGCAACTGACTTAATTATTCAATGCCAACTTGAATAAAATATTAGGGGGCCCAAGTAAGCCCTGCCCTGCATAATTGACCACCTGATGCAATGCATGGATACCATTTGAATCACAATGCCCATCAACTTTGGGGGGGGGGCTCAAATATTTTATTGGGGGAGTAAAGACCCCTCAGCCCCTAGGAGTTGGCTCCTATGTCAGTGCATTTGAATTGCATTCAGATGGCTGCCACCTCCTCCAACACCCCTCTCTTAAGATTAGCTCCATGGTTTCTCCATCAGCCCCCCCCCCCGTTTACCACCTAAGGACTAGAGTCTAGCCTGAAGAAGAGTTATGGAGGACTAGAAAGTTTGGTGGTTACTCTAACAAAGGTGATTGCCCTATTATGGATTTTGGATTCCCTCACCCCCTTCATGGGCCACCTTTGCTTTTCATCTTGTTAGGAATATCTGCTTCCTCTGTCTTTCTCTATTTAGCCAGAAAATGATGGGGAGAGTGGAAATCATTGTGGTTGACACACTTCAGAGAGCTTGGCAGGACAGAAGACGGTTTTACTTATTTAATTCTGAAATTGGGCTCAGTTAAACCTTTCTAAAGGAAAGGAGTGGCACTCTGGAATACTGATGGCATGACCCTATGTCTACTCAGAAGAAAATCCTATTTATTTCTGTGAAGGCTTACTTCCAAGTAAGTGTGCATAGGAAGGTCAGTTTCTAAACATACACACAGTCCTGAACCCCTCTCTCCCCAAGGGGGCACATGTAGGAAGGAAGAAAAACAATATAACCTTAACATAAGCCCTGCCTTGTGACCCTAGACCAGGGGTCAGCAACCTTTTTCAGCCGTGGGCCGGTTCACTTTCCCTCAGACAATGTGGGGGGCCGGACTATATTTTAGAAAAAAATGAGCGCATTCCTATGCCCCACAAATAACCCAGAGATGCATTTTAAATTAAAGCACACATTATACTCATGTAGAAACACCAGGCAGACCCCACAAATAACCCAGAGATGCATTTTAAACAAAAGGACACATTCTACTCATGTAAAAACACACTGATTCCTGGACCATCCGCTGGCCACATTGAGAAGGCGATTGGGCCGCATCCAGCCCCCGGACCTTAGGTTGCCTACCCTGCCCTAGACCATTGGTCTTTCTCGCTCTGTATTGTCTATACTGACTGGCAGGGCCTCTCCCGCTTTTCAGGCAGGGCTCGCTCTCTCCCAGCCTTACCTGTAGATACTGCCAGGGATTGGACCGAGGACCTCCTGCCTGCAAGGAAGATGCTCCGGCTTGAGAAGCCTCCCCTCCAGCAGCCCAACTGGGACAGCCCCCAGAGAACCTCTCTCAAAAGGCAGGCCGCTCTCCTTTTTTGGAAAACACCCACAAACTAGTCTGATTAAAAAAGCGAAAAAGCAAAAAAGGGGCTGCCGGGAATTCCGAGTGTACCCAAGTGAAGAGCAGGCCCAGGAGCGAGGCGCCCCGTCCTCGCCAGCCTTCCGTGGCATGAGATGGGACCGACCGACGAGGATGGGCAGCGGACCAAGCGCGGGGGCGCCGGGCGGGAGCGAGCCTGGGATGGAGAGAAGGAAGGAAGGAAAGAAGCCGCCAGGCGCTTGCCTGCCTAGTCGCCGCTGATCTGTTCTCCTTCCTGGCGGCGCCCCGCGTCTCATGCAAGCCCCGAGCGGGTTGTTCCGAGAGGGCATCGCGCGAGCCATTGATCTCCAGCGTGTCAGTGATGGAGGCGGGAGAGCAGAAGAAGCGCCTGGCCGGAGCCTTGAGCTTGGAGGCAACATCTAAGGAAGTTTCCTGGCTGAGGGCGGCTTCGTGCGTTTCTCGTGCGGCGGCGAGCGCGGCCCTCCAAGCATCATGTGGCCTGGAGTCCCGCGGGCGGCAGAGGAGAGAGCGAGAGCCCAGGGCTCGGAGGGGCAGCAAGGAGGCAATCGGCGACTCGGCGGACTCCACTCCCCCGCCTCTCTGCCCACACTTCCGCGGGAGGCAGGCAGCCCCATTGAAATCAAAGTCAACCTGCGTTGGATGGAGCGGAAAGCGGGGGCGAGACTTGGACCCGTCCCCAGCGCAGCTTCTGCTCAGCGGTAGATAGTCCGCCTTGCAAGCAGGTCTGCGTTTCAATCCCCAGCACCTACGGGCTCAGTTGGGAAAGGCTCCTGCCTGAAATCCTGGAGAGCCGCTGCCAGTCAGTGTAGGCAGTACTGAGCTAGATGGACCCACGGTCTGTCTGGGTAAAAGTAGGTTCCGATGTTCAAACCAGCCCCGTCTCCAGCTGCTTCTGAGGTATAAGGTAGGAAGGGACTTCAGACCAGAGGCATCCCCACTTTTAAGAGCCAAGTGCAGAAGTGATGGAGGGAGGGGGGTTGCTGCGCCCACTGCACGCCTCCCCATCCCCCTCCTCCTGACGGGACCCCCAGCAAAGTTGTTCCCAGAAGCTGCTCAGGCTTCTGTCCGGCCTCAGTCCCGCCGCGGGCAGCGGACACACGTCCGCACACACAGACGCAAACGCGGGCGCAGCGCCAGCACTCCGCCTCTTCCCCCAGTTTAGCCTTCGCTTGTCCCAGTTCAAAAGGCAGATAGGGGTGGGGCGCAATAACACCCCCACCCACCCCCATTGCACCGTGTTGGAAGTTTGAGCGCCGGCTTGCAAGGCGGGGGGGGGGGGGCGAAGCTCCAGCGGACAGGTAAGCGGCGAGTGACTCCTGAACACCCCTCCCAGCACAGCGCTGCTCCCCAATGGCAACGGCACGTCCCCCTTCCTCGGGGACAAAGACCGAGCAGAGAAACGGGACCCCCCTCCCTTCCAAGCCGCCCTTCTTCCTGGTTCGCAGGTCCTACCTTGGGGGCGCCTGGCCGCGTGGGTGCCCAGCAGGAGGAAGAGGAAGAGGAGGAGGAGCAGGGCGAGCCCTCGGGGGGCCGGCATGGTGCTGGGTCCCGGTCCCGGTCCGGTTCGAGCTGCTGCCCAGCCCAGCGGACCGCTCCCTCTCTTCCCAGCCTGGCTCGGTAGTGGCGGCGGCAGCGACGAAGTCCCTCCTTTGCAAATCGGCGCTGGAGCTGCGAGGGGAGGGGGGAAGGAGGGAGGGAGAGAAGGAAGGAGGGAGGGAGGGAGGGAAGGAGGGAAGGAGGGAGGGGATTATCAGGGCTGTCGATCTGCCCCGCCTTTTGCCACCAAAACAGGAAAATACCTCACCCGCCGCTCGATGAGAGGCTCCAGGATGTAATTCCAACCCACGACCCTCTTTCTCCCAGTGCCAGGGCGCACAGTTGAGGAGCAGGAGAAGCAGAAGCCGAGGAGCGCCTCTGAGCACGTGCAGAGTGCCTTTCCCTCGTGAATCATGGCAGGAGACTTAAGTCCTCCACGAAGTTTTCTTTTGTCAGTCCGAAGCGTCTCTGAAACCTCGTAAGACCCGCACACCATGTCCACAAATCCTTCCGTCCTATTGATCGCCAGACCATGCCAAGCTCCGTACATCTCAAGAAAGGACGCGTGAGCTCCAAGGACCTTCAGCGGAGACCCTCTCCGGCCACCCGCCACTCAGGGAAATCCAGCCTCGGTCCCACCCAACCCACTCGCTTCCCCGCCGCCATATCCCTGTCCAGAGCATTCAGTCAACATCGAGGCGCTGCTAAAACTCCCGAATGTCCTCTGCGCGGCGAATGTCCTCTGCCCGAAGAGCAATCCTCTGACCCCACCTAGCCACCCAAACTTAGCCTAGCCCCCTGTGACCCCGCCTAGCCTCCCTCGCCACCGCCGCAGAGCGCTTACTCTGCAACCAGGTTGAACCCTTCAAAGGCCTCGAACGGTGGGGAGCGAACCCAGGACCCTGAGATGAGTCTAATGCTCTACCGACCAGAAGCCCCTTTTGCGAAGTATCCTAATGACACTCCACACACACACCGGGGGGGGGGGGTGGGTGGTCCTGAGAGTCCAGGATAAATGCTGCAGGTCTTTTACAACCCCAACGGTTCGATTGATGTTATCTAGGTAGGCAAATTCATGGAGGAGGAGAGGACTATTGGTGGCTCCAAACCAGGATGGCTCTGCACCTGCCTCCCCAGGCAGGGATGCTTCTGAATCCCAGTTGCTGGAAGTCACAGGAGGGGAGGAGGCTGCTCTTGTGCTTGTGGGCTTCCTAGGGGCACCTGGTTGGCCACTGTGAGAAGAGGAGGCTAGACTAGGTGGGGCACCATTGGCCTGATCCAGCAGCCAGGCTCTGCTTATGTTCCTATGGAATCTGCTTTCTCCAACATGGTGCTCCAAAGTGGGACTACAGATCCCATCAGTCCAGCCAGCACTGGACTCAGCTGGTTGGGGCTGATAGAAGCTGTGTCCAAGAGATCTGGAGGGTACCAGGTTGGGGAAGACTGGCACAGATCCTGCCCTGTCTGTTTCTGGGCTGTGTTGGATCCTACACTATGATAATAGGTGTGAAAGCAAATCCCTCAACAATGTGATCTGACACGTATTGGTAGCTATGTTGGCACTGCTGTCTAATAAACCTACTGGATTAAAAAGAAGCAGCAGCAATTATGCTGACTTTGGTTACCTCAGCAACAGTCATCACAAAGCAGTATCACCCAGGATATCAATATAAAAGATGAGTCAAGAGAAGAGACAGCTGAGCTGTTTCCCAGGCAGGGAGGGATTCCCTGTTCTTGGGTTTCAGCAAAAGTGTGTGGCTCTTGCACTCTGCAAATGGCGGAGGAAGAAGTAAGGCCGCATGTCTACATGCTCAAAATCAGGTGCATTGCTAGGTATATGAAGGACTTAGGGAGCAGGCCCATGGTGCATATTTGTATCTAATTTGCATGTGCTGATTTGTATGTGTAGGTGCCGCTGGGCAAAGTTAATGGGGCTGTGACTGGGGATTCAACAGCATCACTCTTTGCATCCCAAGATGTTGGTTTTTTAAAAACATAAGATCAGGGCAGGCCCCATGATCTGCTGGACACCTGGCTACACCCAAACTGAAATCCCTGGCATCTAATTGCTGGTGGTGGGGGAAAGTCCCAGGTTGCAAAGATCGAATCACCTCTCTGGTAATTTCCTGTGATATCGCTTTATCTGATATATGCCTATTTGACTGCTTTGAGCTGAGAAACTGGCCCTGTTACAGGTGCCACATAATACTTATTCTGCATTTGGAAGAAATCAATATTTTAGTGTGGCAGCACCAGCTCTTTGGAACTCCCTGCATATTGACACCAGGCAGGCACCTTCACTGTACTCTTTGGCACATTTTTGTTTAGACAGGCCTATACAGACATGGAGAAGGCTGATGTTTTTAGCCTGTTGTTGATTTTACCCTTTGAATGTTTTAAAGAGTTACTGATCATTTCATTGTTTTCATTGCCTTGCATAGGCACACGCTCTCTGAAAGTTTGTTTCCATTCATGTGAACCTGCTCAGGTTCTGAGATCTTGGGGAAGGCCCTTCTCTTGGTCTAGGGTGCTCTTGGGCACATTTGGTGGGGAAGCGGGAGAGGGCCTTCTTGGTGGCTGCTCCCAGGCAACTTGGGAACTCCCTCCCAACATAAGCTACTGGCCCCCTTCTTGCTGTGCTTCCACTGGCAGGTGACATCAATATCTTCCTCTTTCAAGAGACCTTGGATAACTAATTGCATTTAGTGAGGCTCCTGCTGCCATGCTGTTTTTGTTGTAATTATCCATATGTGTGTGTGTGTAATTTGTGCTTAATTGCTTGTTTCCCCCCCCTCTATGTTTAGCTGTTTTTATTTTATCTGTAAGCCACATTGAGCCCTAATCTGGTGAAAAAAGCATTATTATTATTATTATTATTATTATTATTATTATTATTATTATTATTATTATTATTTCATTCTCTGTGTCAACCTCCTTGGGGCTTTAAAAATAATAATTATGAAATAAGTAAATGCTGCAAATAAATTTCCAGTGAGGCCTCAGCAGCTGGCCAGTTGTGTGCAGAGCCCAGGCAGCCCAGTTCCTATACACACACCAGCCTCTGCCTGCTCTTGGAGACACGTCATGCCTTCATCAAGCAGCAGCTCTTCTCTGAGCTGCAGGGCCTCTGTGTGTCCTTCGCTAAAATCCCTGCTGACTCAACTGGGAGGACAGAGCAACACACAGAGAGAGGCAATCAATAGCTGGGATGCAGCAAAAGATGGGCTTTGTTGTCCCATTTTTTGTAGGCCAAATTGTCTTGCTGAGGAAAGCGCTTGGGATTTGCCAAGGAGGGATGCAGACATCCTGCCAGGGTCACTGCTGCCATATCAACATCTCTTTTTTGTTAACACACTGTAAAATAAAATGAAATAAAACCTCTCCTTTCACTCCAGTACTTCTTATGTTGCTCATTCATATCCTGTAAACAAGTAAAATAAAGGTAACAGTATTTTATTTTGTTTTAAGAGCAGAAAACATTAATGTCACTGTAGCAGAGACACATTGCATCTCTTAAGCTAGGGACTGGGAACCTTTTCCAACCTGAGGGCCACCTTCCCTTCTAGGTGACTTTTTAAGGGCCACATGCTGGCAGTGGGAGGGGCCAGAGGCAAAAGTGGGTGGAGGAAAGAAGTATGCTCATTTCTACACACGGTGGCATCCCTTTCTAGCCTCCACCCAGCAAGAAGCACAATCCGAGTTCCAGGACCCATTTATGCATGTGTCCTAGTGGCAGAGTGTCTGCCTTGCATGCTGAAGGTCTAGGGTTTAATCCCTGGTGTCTCCAGGTAGGACTGGGGAAAGCTCCTGTTGGAAACCCTGGAAAGATTATACCAGTCAGAGTAGACAGGACAGAGCAAAAGAGCCCTATGGTCTGACTTGGGACAGACAGCTTCCTGTGTTCCTATTCTAGCCAAGCAGCAACTCTCAGGAGAGTACATAGAGCAAGGCCAGGGAGGGGTCGTGAGCCAGATAGAAATGGGGGCACAGTTAAGTTTTCCATCAAGCCAATAAAGAGCCCCAATGTCATCAAAGAAGCCTGCTAAAGTTTTTCAGAGAACTTACATCTGTGTTAGTCTACTGCAGCAAAAGCATCAAAGAATACCTTAACACCTGGTGGGGGGGGGTATGCCAAGTTTGGGGACCTGATAATAAATCTGCATCTGATGAAGTAGACTGTAGTCCAGGGAAGCTGATGCCATAATAAATGTGCTAATCTTTAAAGTGCAACAATACGCCTGATGGTTTTTGCTGCCAGAATGAGTCTCTTGCCATTGGCCTGTATCTTAGCTTCACTTGATTGGCCCACAGGCTTGCCTTCAAAGTGAGAAGATGGAGGAATTTCTCTCTTGAGGAGCATTGTGGCCTCAGGTGGGAGCAGGATCTCAGAGTGAATTCATATGACCAGGTTGCGGTTCAGGGAATGATGCAACATGCACTGATAAATCTAGTTCTCTCTCATTTGCCCAGCTTGCCCAAGAGATGCATTGCGTGCTCCATACCTCCAACTGGAGCTTCTGAGACCTGCCTTGTACACCAGGCTGTGCCTTGACAGGTTTGTGCCACTTTTGCAGGGAATGTATACTTTTTGTGCATTCTGCAATTTCCATTTTGTGCTGTGCATGTCCCTGCGAGTTCCCCATGTTTTCTCCAACATGATCTAGGCTAGGTTAGAACTGAGTCACTAGACTCCCACCCCACTCACTGAGGATGCTTGCTCACCTCTGGGCCCAGCTTGTGACAATTTTCCATCAGATTTCACTATGGTTTTCCCACCCCACTCTTTATTATCTTCTCTCTGGCATTGTGTGAGTTACACTTTTCTTTTTAAGAACATCTTGCTTTGTTTTTTCTCTTGTTTTAAGTAGTGATGCCATTTTGTTTTTCCTTTCCTGAAGAAATCCATAGTCTTGAACACATGTTTCCTGGCTCTCTGCTCTGTGACTGCATATTTTCAGAGCTCCTGATGACTCAATTGATTCACCTGTAAAAGGCCTGACAAGAAATCAAACATGGTGCTTGTAAGTTTTTAGTAGGACTGCCTCTAGATCACCACCTTGCTTTAAGAAATCCTTCAAGTCCTCCCTCTCCTTTTCCCACCAAAGTGTGCATGAAGCAGGCAGAGTGCACTTGACTCCTCTTTCCTTTTGTTTCTAACTTAAAGCTTCTGAACTATTCCTTTGCAATGGATGCAGAAGCCAGTCCAAGAACTCTGCAACTGCACAGCAGCCTCCAAGAATTTTGCAGGACTCAACCCAATAGGTCTCATCCACCAGGCAGCTCTGGACAGAGTCTGTACCCCTGTTCTCAGTGTTCCCATCTTCTTTCTGTGGGATCCCCAATGACAATGTAGGTTCCTGTAGCTCAGTCTATTCTGCACGGACTGGCAGCAGCTCTCCAACCCCTCTAGGATATGCTGCTGGGCACTGCCCTGTCTGCAGGCAGGCAGGTGTTCAGCCACCAAGCTCTGCCCATGAGGTCTCCCATCCTTGTTTTCTCCACCTGAATAAACAAATGAACTCCATGGGTGAACATCCATGGCCCTGCCCTTTGTGACAAATGCAAATAAGGTGAAAAAGACTTTGCATGTGGGGAAGGCCTTTCCACAGATCTATCATCATCTATCATCTATCTATCATCTATCTATCTATCTATCTATCATCTATCTATCTATCTATCATCTATCTATCTATCATCTATCATCTATCTATCTATCATCTATCTATCTATCTATCTATCTATCTATCTATCTATCTATCTATCTATCTATCTATCTATCTATCTATCTATCATCTATCATCTATCTATCTATCATCTATCTATCTATCTATCTATCTATCTATCTATCTATCTATCTATCATCTATCTATCTATCTATATCTATCTATCATCTATCTATCTATCATCTATCTATCTATCATCTATCTATCTATCTATCATCTATCTATCTATCTATCTATCTATCTATCTATCTATCTATCTATCTATCATCTATCTATCTATCTATCATCTATCTATCTATCTATCTATCATCTATCTATCTATCTATCATCTATCTATCTATCTATCTATCTATCTATCTATCTATCTATCTATCTATCTATCTATCATCTATCATCTATCTATCTATCTATCTATCTATCTATCTATCTATCTATCTCTATCATTTATCTATCTATCCATCCAGCTTAGGCCAAGGCTATCTGAAAGACCGTATTCCCTCACACAAACCTGCCTAGGCACTGAGATTTGTTGTGGTTTTTTTTTTTGGGGGGGGGGAGCCCTCTTCTTTTAGCTCTGCCACTCTCTCAGGGATGCTCACAGGGGAGGACCTTCTTAGTGAGCTGCTCCTTCCTTCCCTCTTTGCTGTCCTTCTGCTGGCAGGGGAAGACCTTCTTGTTCCAACAGGCTTTGGGGAATCAACTGCTTTTCAGGAAAGGGCTGCTGCAGTGCTGTTTTTGCTGTGATTACCTGTATCTTTTAAGCAGATTATATATCTATCTATTAATGTTTAATTGTTTTTTTAATGATTTCCCCCGGTGTTTTTAGTTGTTCTTATTTTATCTGTAAGCTGCCTTGAATCCCTGTCAGGAAAATGGTAGGGTATATTATATTTATTTGCCCTCATTTTCCCCCTTGATAGGACTCAAGGCAGCTTACAGAAAACAGCAAGAATCATTAAAAACATTTTTTAAAACCATTAAAGAACAATCAAACATTAATAGAATTAAAACTAGATATATCTGTTTAAAACATACAGATAATTACAACAACAACCTATCTATCTAGATATAATATCCCAGTGCAAAAAAGTAACTGCCTTCTATCCGCCTTCTAGCCACTGCCACTAGCTCAATGCACCAACCAAGCGCTGGAGATGCATCCCTGGCTCACAGTGCAAAGCCAGAGGAGATAAGATAAAAACAAAGAGGGAAAGGATTTGCTGAATTAACTTACTGAACTGGAATACAAAAAAGGGGAGGTGTGAGGAGGTCAGGGAAACAAGTGAATGAAAGACAAGATATGGAAAGATTGATTTGTTTTTAGTTGTTTTTACTTTTTTGTATTTTGTATTTTCTTCTTTCTTTTTTTCTTCTTTTTTGTTTTTTTTCTTCTTCTTATTGCTATTGTGACTTCTTTTTTATTTTTGAAACTTTAATAAATATCTTATAAAAAAACAAAAAAAAAAACAAAGCCAGAGGAGAAACAGGTGAGCTCTGCCTTGTCCAGGTCCATCCTGATATTTTATGTGAAATATTAACACCTACACACAGGCAGAGTCTAAGGACCTGTGTTAGAAAACCTGTTTTTGATGATAGATTTGTTGTTTTGTGAGGATACTTAGTGCCCATAGCTGAGCAAGAATTTTGGATTTCTTCTCCATGGATGCTTATAGACAGCTCTCACCTCCATCCCACAGAAGGGCAACCGAGGAGGGAGGGGGAGCCTGCATGTGTGTGTTGGTCTAGCCAGTCAGGTGCTAGCCAGCTTCATTTTTGGGTGACTTAAAGTTCTAGAAGGAATAATGGGGGGAGGGAGTCACAGATGGCAGTGCCATGGGGGAGGAGATGTGTTGCGCTTTAATCCACGAACCCCAGTATCCTGTCCCAGGGCCAGGAGGAGAGCACTCCACCCCCCATACACTCTCAGACCTTTTCCGGTGCAGATGGACTTGTTAAAATGCTCAGTGGGTCACAAAGGAATCTTTAATAAAAATACATTTTAAAAAACAAAACAAAGGAATTTATAGCAGTGGTGTCTCTTCTAAAAATCCAGACCAGAATTGCAACAAAGTCCTCGGACCAGGAGGTAGTGGGGGCTGGAGCGGGGAAAACACACGAGTGACAGAGCCAGGGAAATGCCCTGGAAAAGCAAGATGGGCTCAGCTAATGTACTGAAAAGGATGCCAGCCATCTCCCAAGGAAAATGTCTTTCCACTCCCACCAAATGTAAATCTTTTACTGCCTCATTGGCTGGTTAATGTGTGCCTTTAACTCTTTAGTTGCCCTTAGCTGAGAAAATGCTAGATGAGGTTCGGAAGCTGCAGTAAGTAAATGTTTGGAAGAGAAGATTCGGGGAAGAGCTCACAAGCAAAAGCTCTTTGGGTCTGGCAGTTGGAGCCTCGCTGGTTCAGGCACCTGAGAGGGGACAAGAGTCCATGAAATACAGGGTGCCAATCTGAACCTTTTGCATGGCTTATTACAGCAGACCATGGCATTGGTACAGTTAGGATCATTCAATATAAAATGTACCCTTAAATGAACTGTCCTTTTTTTTTTTTTTTTTAAAAAGATATTTATTAAGAGTTTAAGAATTACAGAAAGCAGAAAAAGGAAAAACAATAAAAAATTAACAAAACATACATTACAATACTGTCAGAGCTGCCTCCAGGTCCCAGCTCACAGAGGACCACGCTAGCCGGTAGTGCTGTACAAAAGTCTTTATTGAGTTACAGTTTCCATTTTAAGCCGCAGCGTGCAGCTCTACGTCTTAGAAGCTAGACCGGCGAAGCTCCGTCTGAGTCTCCGCCCCCTGTACACCAACTTAATACTCTAGCCTTACTCCACCTCTTCCGTCTTTCCCTCCTCCTCTGGGTCCCTCTACCCCCCCGTGGTCTCTTCCTTCCTGGACTCTTCTGACGCCGACCCCCCGGACTCTGCTCCCTCTTTGCGGCGGGCTTTAGGACCTGGCTCCCTATCCGGACTGCTTACTGTGCCGCCTTCCTGTGCATTTGAACTTGGCGCGCGCGCGCAGCCTTCGACCTTCCTCTTGACCGTTTCCTCGCTCCCTGATGGAGGTGTGGCCAATCCTAACTCCTGCCTTCCCGCTTGCGGCGAGCCGCCAGCTCCCGATGCCTGCGACCCCTCCCCCCTACTGTGCTCTGGTGGGGAAGCTGGTCCCGATTTCCAACTGCTGCTCTCTGAGTCTCCTCTGGTCCCTTCTTCCTGGGGTGTCCCCCTAGGTGCCCCCCTTGCTCTGACCACTGGCGCCCCTTTCTGTGAATCTTCCGATTCACTGGAAAGACTCGGAGATCTCGGGCCGCTGTCATCGCTCATATTTCCTTCGGATTCCTCCCCCTCGCTCTCTGTTTCCTCCCTTTCCTGTGCCTCTGCTCCTGAACCCCTGACAAATACATAAAAAAGAAAAAACATAAAATAAAAACAATACAACAATACATCAAAAAAGAAAAAACATTAAAACACATCCGATATTCCATATCTTTACCTTTCATTTACTTGTTTCATCGACCTCCTCACACCTCCTTTTTTGTATTCTAGTTCAATTAACTATTTCAGCAAATTCTTTCCATCTTTCTCAATTTTTGTTCTATAGTTTATCTCAACGGTCTAACCTTAAATTTTTTCATTTTGGCCCATTATCAACCAGCTTTTACTTAATTCTTTATTACATTTCTGCTAAAACCATATAGCTTCATTCCAACATCCTTCTAACATTCATTAATTTTGCAATGTTTTTGTAAATATACTTTAATTTTTTTCCAATCTTCTTCCACCAACTCTTCTCTCTGGTCTCGGATTCTGCCAGTCATTTCCGCCAGTTCCATGTAGTCCATCAGCTTCATCTGCCACTCTTCCCTGGTGGGTAGATCTTGTGTCTTCCAGTGCTTTGCAATAAGTATTCTTGCTGCTGACATGACCCTCATATCAAAAGTGTTCACAAGGTCATGTGCCACGTGCTTGTCAGGGTGGTGCCGCTGTGCAAAAGCCTGCACATCCTTCCACTTCAGGCAAATGTCCCTCAGTTCTTTGGAGGACAGCCGTTCCTCAGTTGCTTCCTCCTCTTCCAGCGAGGCCTGCTCCTGCGCAGCCTCTGCCTGCAGTTCGACCAGCTCCTGGGTGGTCAACTCGTGGTCGTGCTCCTCCGCCAGCTCGCTGATGTCCTCCTCTGTGACCTCCAGGCCCATGGTCCTCCCCAAGGCAACAATGTCCTGCACCACTGTTGACTCTGGTGCATCAGAGTCACTTGGTGCCACACAGTCCGGCCACAGGCTGCGCCAAGCGCAATTCAAATTTCTCTGGCTGATCCCATTCCAGGCTGTGGTGATCATCTTCAAGCAGGTGACGATGTCAAAGTGGTCCTTCCAGAATTCCCGCAGGGTGATGGTGGTGCAATCAGTCACCTCGAAGCATCGCCTGAAAAGCTCCTTGGTGTAGAGTTTTTTGAAATTGGTGATGACCTGCTGATCCATCGGAGCAGTGGCGTGGTGTTAGGTGGCAGGAACATGATGCTGATGAAGCTGAACTCCTCCAACAAGTCCTCCTCAAGGCCTTTATGATGAGCAGGAGCATTGTCCATCAGAAGCAAAGCCTTCAGCGGCAGGTCGTTGTCCAGCAGGTACTGTTTGACAGCAGGGCCAAAAGCAAGATTGACCCAGTCCACAAACAGCACACGTGTGACCCAAGCCTTACTGTTGGATCGCCACATGACACTCAGCTGCTCCTTGTCAACCTTGTGTTTCTTGAAGGCCCGTGGGTTCTCCGAGTGGTACACCAGCAGGGGCTTGATCTTCAGGTCACCGCTTGCGTTGGCACAGAAGAGCAGGGTCAGATGGTCCTTCATGGGCTTGTGGCCAGGCAACTTGGCCTCCTCCTGTGTGATGAAAGTCCTTTTGGGCATCCTCTTCCAAAACAGCCCGGTCTCGTCTCAGTTGAATACCTGCTGTGGAACGTAGCCCTCCATCTTCACAACCTCCAAGAACTCCACTGCAAAGTCTTCAGCCGCAGAAACATCAGAACTGGCAGCCTCTCCATGCCTGACCACGCTGTGGATTCCAGATCTTGTCTTGAACCGGTCAAACCAGCCTCTGCTTGCCTTGAAGACTTCTGGCTCGCCTGAGGTTCCTGGCTGTTCCCGGACGAGGTCTGTGTGCAAGGCCTTGGCCTTCTCACAAATGAAGGCCTCAGTCACTGTGTCCCCTGCACGCTGCTTCTCTTCTAACCAGATGAGCAGCAACTTCTCCACCTCCTTCAGAACAGCTGGGCGGTTCTTCACGATCCTGGTGACTCCCTTGGCTGCATCAGTCGCAAGGATCTTCTCCCTCATCTTCAGGATGGTCCCAATGGTCGATGGATTCCTCCCGTACTCCCTGGCGAGGTCTGTCACACGCATTCCACCGTCGTGCTTCCGGATGATCTCCTTCGCCTTCTTCCCCTCGCCGGCCTCTGCAGCAGCAGTCTTCTTGGGTCCCATGGCAGCACAGCTCCTACCTTCGCAACCCCCCCCCCAAAAAAAAATCAGTGCTTCACATCCAAAAAATTCAAAAGCACCCAGCCACCCACCACACAGAAATTCAAACCCAGAACCAAGTCCTTGAATTCCAAACACCCCAACCCAAAATCCAAAAACCTCCAAAAAAGTTTTAAAAATTTAACTTACCGAATGGCTGCAAAAGACGTTTTGGAAAAGCTTCAAAAATCACCAAAGTCTTCAAAAACCTCAACTATTCCCCCAGTCACCCACCACACAGAAATTGCAAACCCCTCCCCAACTGTTCCCCCAGCCCCTCCCCAACTGTTGCAAACCCCTCCAACTGTTCCCCCAGCCCCTCCCCAACTGTTGCAAACCCCTCCCCAACTGTTCCCCCAGCCCCTCCCCAACTGTTGCAAACCCCTCCCCAACTGTTCCCCCAGCCACCCACCACACAGAAATTCAAATCCAGAATTTTTTTTTAAAAAAAACAGCAGAGTGGTCCAATGGTCACAAAAATCATAAAAATGCAGGGGGAAAAACAAGCTTCCAGATTCTTGCAAACCCCTCCCCAACACCAAGTCCTTGAATTCCAAACACCCCAACCCAAAATCCAAAACCCCCCAAAAAAGTTTTAAAAGTTTAACTTACCAAATGGCTGCAAAAGAAGTTTTGGAAAAGCTTCAAAAATCACCAAAGTCTTCAAAAACCTAAAAAAGGCTACCACACCACGTGCTATGAGTTGCTCCTCGAAGTCAAGTCGCAACTGCACCTCTTCAAGCAATGCACCCTGGGTATTAACGGTTTTAAGAAAAAGGAAACAAACTTGCAAGACGTTTTCGTCTTGCGAAGCAAGCCCATAGGGAAATTCGTCTTGTGAAGCAGCTCAAAAAATGCAAAACCCTTTCGTCTAGCGAGTTTTTCGTCTTGCGAGGCATTCGTCTTGCGGGGCACCACTGTATTGTATATATGGAACCCACTGTTTACAGGAGGTGTTAATTAAACCTTGCTGGTAACCAGATTACTTGTGCTGATCTTTACATAAAGTCTTTGGAGCTCAGGAAGTCTTTCCCAGGCCTTCCAGTGAGATAAGAACTAGGCCAGAGTCAGGACAGTTCAAACAGTATAAATTGAAAGCATTTGCTGATGACTTGGTATTGACTTTACAGGAACCAGAATCAAGCACTAAAAGAGTATTAGAACTGATTCAAGAATTTGGTCAGGTAGCAGGATTTAAGCTGAATAAGATGAAAACTAAAGTCTTAGAGAAAAATTTAACTGAAATGGAGAGAGATAAGTTTCAGAAAGAGACAGGATTATCACTGGTTAAGAAAGTAAAATACCTAGGGGTTAACATGACTGCCGAGAATGTGAATTTATTTAAGGATAATTATGAAAAATGCTGGGTTGAAGTGAAAAAGGATCTAGAAATATGGTCAAATTTGAAGTTATCATTGTTAGGACGAACTGCTGCGATAAAAATGAACGTATTGCCAAGAATGTTGTTTTTGTTTCAAACTTTGCAAATTCTAGATAAAATGGATTGTTTCAAGAAGTGGCAGAGAGATATCTCTAGATTTGTCTGGCAGGGCAAGAAACCTCGAATAAAATTTAAGATATTAACAGATGCCAAAGAAAGAGGTGGATTCGCCCTGCCAGACCTTAAATTTTATTATGAATCAGCCGCATCTTGCTGGCTGAGAGAATGGATGCTCCTTGAAAACACGGATGTGCTGGATTTGGAAGGTTTCAACAATGTATTTGGTTGGCATGCATATTTGTGGTATGATAAGGTTAAAGCACACAAAGCGTTTAAAAACCATATTGTCAGAAAAGCATTGTTTAATGTTTGGATAAGATATAAGGACTTGTTAGAAAATAAAACCCCAAGGTGGTTGTCACCAATGGAAGCAAAGGCACAGAAAAAACTCAATATGGAGGCCAAGTGGCCGAAGTATTGGGAAATTCTGGAACAAGAGGGAGACAGATTAAAATTGCAGAGTTTTGAAAAACTAAAAAATAGAGTACGAGAATGGCTCCATTATTATCAAATAATGGAGGCATATAATTTGGATAAAAAATTAGGCTTCCAGGTGAAAAAATCAAAACTGGAAACAGAATTGTTAGACCCTAAAGTTAAGAATTTGTCAAGAATGTATAACTTGCTGTTGAAGTGGAATACTCAAGATGAAACGGTGAAATCTGCTATGATTAAATGGGCACAAGATGTTGGACATAATATCATGATGGCTGACTGGGAACAGTTATGGACCACTGGCATGAAGTTCACGGCATGTAATGCGTTAAAAGAGAATTTAATGAAAATGATTTACAGGTGGTACATAGAGAATCATAGAGTTGGAAGAGACCACAAGGGCCATCGAGTCCAACCCCCTGCCAAGCAGGAAACACCATCAGAGCACTCCTGACATATGGTTGTCAAGCCTCTGCTTAAAGACCTCCAAAGTAGGAGACTCCACCACACTCCTTGGCAGCAAATTCCACTGTCGAACAGCTCTTACTGTCAGGAAGTTCTTCCTAATGTTTAGGTGGAATCTTCTTTCTTGTAGTTTGGATCCATTGCTCCGTGTCCGCTTCTCTGGAGCAGCAGAAAACAACCTTTCTCCCTCCTCTATGTGACATCCTTTTATATATTTGAACATGGCTATCATATCACCCCTTAACCTCCTCTTCTCCAGGCTAAACATGCCCAGCTCCCTTAGCCGTTCCTCATAAGGCATTGTTTCCAGGCCTTTGACCATTTTGGTTGCCCTCCTCTGCACACGTTCCAGTTTGTCAGTGTCCTTCTTGAACTGTGGTGCCCAGAACTGGACACAGTACTCCAGGTGATGTCATATTATAAACTACTTACTCATCTCAAAGGCCGGGGATGCCAACTTGAATAAAATATTGGAGGGGGGGCAATAAGCCCCGTTCCATAAAATCGATCACATGACATGGCATAGAAACACCATTTGAATACCAATGCCCATCAAGTGGGGAGGAATTGTCAACTCAAATAGGGGGAGGGGCTGAAATGAGTACACTCCCCAATGGCTCCTCCAGCAAGAAATTTCATTTACTCAAGTCCCTCAGGGGACCAACACACATTTACCACGCAGGGCAGGTTCCCCCTCCCTCTCTTTCTCACTTTGTTGTTAGTTTGGATTCTGTGCCAATATTGTCACATGCACTTTCTTTAGGCTTTGGGGAATAGTTAGGAACTATTTTACTTTTCAGGTCAAAGCATGTTTCTGTTGTAAGATTTGCTGCCTGCTTATATTGTCATTTTGCTGTAAATCAAGGACTGGCCCTGGAAAATAGGAACATTTGGAGGGTCTGCTTCTGTTTTTTTTTATAGAATTTTTTATTGGTTTTTCACAGTTTTTATAAACACAAACAATACACAACACAAACAAACAAGCACACAAACAAACATGTATAGTTTCATATCCTTTTTTCTTAAACCTTACTTCACCGACTTCCCCATACCTCCCCCTTCTACATCCCAATTTCCAGATTTGTTTCAGCAAATCCTAACCCTTGGTTTTATCAAATTTTCCCCTTATTCTATTCTTTTACTTAATCTTTTACAGCTGTAATCTCCTTTT
Organism: Podarcis bocagei; assembly: GCF_964188305.1. Taxonomy (NCBI): domain Eukaryota; kingdom Metazoa; phylum Chordata; class Lepidosauria; order Squamata; family Lacertidae; genus Podarcis; species Podarcis bocagei. Next base: position 931,042 of record NC_138142.1, on the reverse strand, counting down.
TCCCCCCTAAAACCTCAACATTTTAGCATTCATCAATTTTACAATATTTCTTAAGATAAATTTTGAATTTCTTCCAATCTTCCTCCGCCGTCTCTTTCCCCTGGTCGCGGATTCTGCCGGTCATTTCAGCCAGTCCCATATAGTCTATCACCTTCATCTGCCATTCTTCCAGAGTGGGTAGATCTTGAGTCTTCCAATGCTTTGCGATGAGTACTCTTGCTACTGTGGTAGCGTACATAAAAAAAGTTCTGTCTTTCTTTGGCACCAATTGGCCGACAATTGGCAACTTCCAAATACTATAAAACTTTGAAGGAGTGGCTGTTACAACCTTTGAAGGAAGTCTGTAATGAAATTTTGGAGGGGAAAAAGGCACCAGAATCGTGGAAAGAAGCATATATTACACTCATACCGAAAACAGAGACTGAAAAGACTCAGCTTAAGAACTACCGCCCTATATCATTACTTAATGTGGATTACAAAATTTTTGCAGACATTTTGGCAAAAAGATTGAAAAAAGTATTGGTGGAAGAGATTCATAAGGACCAAGCAGGCTTTCTCCCAAGAAGACATTTGTCAGACAATGTGAGGAACATAATAAACATTTTGGAATTATTAGAGGTGAATATAAACACTGAAGCAGTTCTGATATTTGTGGATGCGGAGAAAGCCTTTGACAATATTTCTTGGAGTTTTATGAAGAAGAATCTACATGGGATGGGGGTAAGGCAAGAATTTGAGAATGGTATGGGTGCAATATATTCTGAACAGAAGGCCAAGTTAATTGTAAATAATGTGGTAACGGAAGAATTCAAAATAGAAAAAGGGACACGACAGGGATGCCCAATTTCCCCATTACTTTTTATATCAGTCCTGGAAGTTTTGCTAAACATGATTAGAAGTGACCAGCTGGTTAAAGGGGTTCAGGTCGGAGCCAAACAGTATAAGTTAAGGGCCTTCGCAGATGACTTGGTACTTACTTTACAAGAGCCAGACACTAGTACGAAAAGGGTTTTAGAGCTAATTCAAGAATTTGGTCAAGTTGCCGGATTTAAGCTGAATAAACAAAAAACTAAAGTTTTGGAGAAAAACTTAACAGTCATGGAAAGGGAGAGGTTTCAGAATGAAACAGGTTTGACAGTGGTTAAGAAGGTGAAATATTTAGGGGTCAATATGACATCTAAGAATGTGAATTTGTTTAAAGATAATTATGAGAAATGTTGGTCAGAAGTTAAAAAGGATCTAGAAATATGGTCAAATTTGAAGCTTTCCTTGTTAGGCCGAATTGCAGTTATTAAGATGAATGTATTGCCTAGAATGTTATTTTTGTTTCAAACATTGCAAATTCTTGACAAGATGGACTGTTTCAAGAGGTGGCAGAAGGACATTTCGAAATTTGTCTGGCAGGGCAAAAAACCCAGGATAAAATTTAAGATTTTAACGGATGCAAAGGAAAGAGGGGGATTTGCCCTGCCGGACTTAAAACTGTATTATGAATCAGCAGCCTTTTGCTGGATGAAAGAGTGGTTGCTCCTCGAGAACACAGATATCTTGGACTTGGAAGGTTTTAATAATGTATTTGGATGGCATGCATATCTATGGTATGATAAGGTTAAAGCGCACAAAGCTTTTAAAAATCACATCGTTAGGAAAGCATTATACAATGTCTGGATCAGATATAAAGATTTGTTGGAAAATAAAACCCCAAGGTGGTTGTCGCCAATGGAGGCTAAAGCTGTGAAAAAACTTAATATGGAGGCTAAATGGCCAAGATATTGGGAAATTTTGGAACAAGAGGGTGATAAATTGAAATTACAGAGTTATGAGAAATTGAAGGCTAAAGTACGAGACTGGCTCCACTACTATCAAATAATGGAGGTTTACAAACAAGACAGGAAAATTGGCTTCCAGGTGGAGAAATCAAAATTAGAAACAGAATTGCTAGAACCCAATGCTAAGAATTTGTCAAGAATGTATAACTTGTTGCTGAAATGGAATACACAAGATGAAACAGTTAAATCAGCTATGATTAAGTGGGCACAGGATATTGGTCATAACATCATGTTTGCTGACTGGGAACAGTTGTGGACCACCGGTTTAAAATTTACGGCATGTAATGCCCTCAAAGAAAATATTATGAAAATGATCTATAGGTGGTACATGACCCCAGTCAAGCTAGCAAAAATCTACCATTTGCCTGATAATAAGTGTTGGAAATGTAAAGAAATTGAAGGTACTTTCTATCACCTTTGGTGGACGTGCCCGAAGATTAAGGTTTTCTGGGAAATGATATATAATGAAATGAAAAAGGTACTTAAATGTACTTTCCCTAAGAAACCAGAGGCCTTTCTCTTGGGCATTGTCGGCCAATTGGAGGGTCTGTTTCTGAGCTTGTGTGCAGGGCCTGTTCTTACAGGATCAGGCTTTATCCCCTCCCCCACAAAAAATAGTATATTTAAAAAAGAAGAAGAAGAAGAAACAAAAATATAATAGCCTGGTCCAGCATCCTGTTCTCACAGCAGCCAGCCAGATGCCTCAGTGGAAAACCTGCAAGCAGGACCCAAGAACATGAGCCTTTTCCCCTCCTGAAATTCCCAGGAACTGATAGGAAGGTAGGAAGAAATATTTTTTGGGGGGTTGGGGTTTTTTTTAAAAAAGGGGGGATTATAGGGTTCAGGGACATTTCTAGGTTGTTTTGTGACAGGGCCGTGCTACAAATTTGCAAAAAGTTTGCATGTGTGAATTTATATGCATAGATGTCTCTCAGAAATTCAGATGGCACGTGTCTAAGGTCTGACTTGCTCTGTGTTTTGCATCCAGTTGCTCTATAAGGATAGGGTGTTGTGTTTTTGTTTTTTTAAAAAAGAATTTATGTTTCATAAAAGGAAGGAGGGCACGCAATCTGGAGCCCACCACAACATCATAAATAATATTAATTATTTTTATTGTTGCAAAGCCTACTGGTTTGACGTGGCCTTTGGAACTGGGGCTTCAGCTGAAGGAAAGGGTGGGGAATTTCATGGAGCCACATCCCTCCTTCCACTGCCTCCTTTAACAGCAACCTGACATGGAAAAGGATAAGAATTGGAAAGTGTGCCACCTGCTCTGTCATCTCTCCCACATGAACTCTCCCTTCTGTTCTTAATCAGCATCCATTTCCCTGAGCTTCAGCTGAATGTTGGAGGACTCAGGACAGAGAAAACAAAACCCTTCTTCAGACAACTGTGGAACTCTCTATAGTCTACAATCTTTGTGCTCCCACAGGAGGCAGGGATGGCCCCCCACCTGGATGGCTTTCAAAGAGGATTGGGCAAACACATGCAGGAGAAGGCAGTCAGTGGCTACTAGCCAGGCTGGCTGAGCTCTGCCTCAAGGATCACAGGAAGCAATGCTTCTGAACACTAGTTGCTGGAAACCACAGGAAGATGGGAGACTGCTCTTGTGATCAGGTCTTGCTTGCCGGTTTCCCCACCATGCGCTTCTGCTGGGCCACCATGAGAAAACAGGGGGCTGCCTGGACTAGATGGGCCACTGGCCTGATCCACCAGCCAGGCTCTTCTGATGTCACTTGCTGTTGACAAAAAGAAGAAGAAGAATAGGAGGAGGAGGAGGAGTTTGGATTTGATATCCCGCTTTATCACTACCCTAAGTCTCAAAGCGGCTAACAATCTCCTTCCCTTCCTCCCCCACAACAAACACTCTTTGAGGGGAGAGACTTCAGAGAAGTGTGACTAGCCCAAGGTCACCCAGCAGCTGCATGTGAAGGAGTAGAGACACAAACCTGGTTCACCAGATTACGAGTCCACTGCTCTTAACCACTACACCACTTGGTTCTTTTCTTTAAACTGTCCTCGGAAGTTCTGCTTCCTGATCTGGTACTACCACCCAGCACCTCACCCCACCCCCATCCTGTATTACTCATGTCAGTCTTTTCAAAATGCTGCTATGCTGCTTTGCCATACTAACAAGGGCATTACATTTGTAAAAAAGAAAATGAAAAGAAAGTTCCTGCCAAACCTTTGAAAAGCTGACATTTCTCCCTATTGCTCAAGGGACACTGCAGAGCAGCTAAAGCACAATTAAACAGTTTCCACAGCCTGAGGATGTTGGAGGGTGACTGTACCCAATAGAATGACATTACAAGATACTGGAAATTGGCTTGCACCAATCTATAGCTTTTTATTTTGTTTTGTTTTGTTTTGTTTTATTATCACTTATCTCATTGTGAGTGCCCCTCAGTTCTTTTTCCCATGCAGCTCATCACAACATGAACTAGCAGACCTGGCCAAAAAAAAAAAAAAAAAAAAAAAAAAAGGAAAAGGAAAAGGAAAGAAAGACATGAGATGAAAACATAGGGACACAAACTTTCAGTTCCAAACTTGAGATTATACTATGAGGCATCCTGTCTGTGCTGGATAAAAGAATGGATAATCTTAAAGAATACTGACTTGCTAGATCTCGAAGGATACAATAATAGATAGGGTTGGCATTCCTATCTGTGGCAAAACAAGGTGAAAATACATAAAGGTTTTACAAATCACATCTTTAGGGGTCCCTTATATGATGTATGGGACAAAAACAAATCTCTGCGAGAAAGAACCACACCCTGGTGGCTATCCCCGATAGATGTGTTAACAATAAAAAAATTAAATATGGAGGAAAAGAGAATAACCTATGAATATATATTAGTGAAAACAGAACAAGGGTGGAAAATTAAACCATATGAGGAAATAAAAGATGGGCTCATAGGATGGTTACAGTACCATCAAATAAACGGTTTATTAAAAGAAGACACAAAAAAAGGGATTTAGCGAGGAAAAATCTAAATTTCAAACAGATATTTTGGAAAGTAGATCAAAACTTTTATCTAAAATGTACAATTTCTTGCTGGAATGGGACACTAAGGATGAGATGGTTAAAGAAGTTATGATAAAGTGGGCAATCGATTTTGGCTACAATATCGATTACGATAAATGGGTTAAATTGCGGAACAAAGGGGTGAATTTTACAGCATGCTCCACCTTAAGAGAAAATCTTGAAAAAATGGTATACCGGTGGTATATTACCCCGGTCAAACTGGCCAAAATGTATAAATTGAATAATAAAGCCTGCTGGAAATGTAAATCCAAAGAGGGGGATCTCTATCATATGTGGTGGGAGTGTGAAAAGATGAAAAAAAAATGGGAGTCAATATATAATGAATTATATATTCCGCTCCTTCCTCCTGGGCCGTGTTCAGAAAGTGGTGGTGGGGGATGAGTGTTCAAATCCCTGGGCTCTCACTTGTGGGGTGCCTCAGGGTTCTGACCTCTCCCCCATGCTTTTCAACATCTACATGCAGCCGCTGGGAGAGATCATCAGGGGGTTTGGGCTGGGTGTTCATCAGTATGCGGATGATACCCAGCTCTACCTCTCTTTCAAATCAGAACCAGTGAAGGCGGTGACGGTCCTGTGTGAGTGTCTGGAGGCGGTTGGAGGATGGATGGCGGCAAACAGATTGAGATTGAATCCTGACAAGACAGAAGTACTGTTTCTGGGGGACAGGAGGCGGGCAGGTGTGGGGGATTCCCTGGTCCTGAATGGGGTAACCGTGCCCCTGAAGGACCAGGTGTGCAGCCTGGGAGTCATTTTGGACTCACAGCTGTCCATGGAGGCACAGGTTAAATCCGTGTCCAGGGCAGCTGTGTACCAGATCCATCTGGTACGTAGGCTGAGACTCTATCTGCCCGCGGACTGCCTTGCCAGAGTGGTGCATGCTCTGGTTATCTCCCGCTTGGACTACTGCAATGCGCTCTACGTGGGGCTACCTTTGAAGGTGACCCGGAAACTACAACTAATCCAGAATGCAGCAGCCAGACTGGTGACTGGGAACGGCCGCCGAGACCATATAACACCGGTCTTGAAAGACCTACATTGGCTCCCAGTACGTTTCCGAGCACAATTCAAAGTGTTGGTGCTGACCTTTAAAGCCCTAAACGGCCTCGGTCCAGTATACCTGAAGGAGCGTCTCCACCTCCATCGTTCTACCCGGACACTGAGGTCCAGCACCCAGGGCCTTCTGGCGGTTCCCTCACTACGAGAAGCCAACTTCTGAAGTATACATTTCCTAAAAAACCTGTAATCTTTTTATTGGGGATAATAGGGAAGGAAGTAAAAAAGGAAGATCATAAATTATTTCAATACGCTACTGCAGCAGCGAGAATACTCGTGGCTCAAAAATGGAAACTAAAGGAGACTCCCACGGTAATGGAATGGCAGGCTAAATTTATTGAATATACAGAATTAGCTAAAATGACATATAGAATAAGAGACCAAAAAGGGACAATGTTTGATGAAGAATGGGGTAAATTTATGGCATATATAAGAACAAACTGTAGAAGCTTAAAAACTATGGCAGGGTTAGACTTCCGGTCGGCGCCATCGGTTAATGGCGGATTTCCCTCCGAGCTCCGGAGGGGGTCTGCTTTACGAGTTCGGGTCCTGCCGCTACGGCGAAGCGGGGACCCTTCAAAATTACAGGCGCGGAAGCCTGTAAACAAGGAGACTCGGTGGGCACCATCGCGCCCCCCCGAAATCGCAAGGGAGCCTTTTTAAAGGCTCCGGAACGGCAGCGGGGGTGAAGCGCGGTGCTGAGAGTCGTCACCCAGCTCGTGAAGCGAAGCCGCATCGCCATAGCCGGAGAGCGCCGATTCCTTCCTGAAAATTGGATTACAAATTAAAACCTGTGAGTAAGACTGAAAATTAATTCGGATTTCCAATTACCCTACAGAATTTTGGCTGAAAACGGGATTGGCTTAAAGTAAGGAAGTCAGCCTTTCCCGGACTGCAAAAGTATACAGCAAAGAAGGTTAAAAAGCTGCAACCTTTGAGAGATCTTAAAGAACTAAGGGAACTAGACATAAACTTTGAAAATTCCCCCTTTTGGCTGGCAGGAGCAAAAGGGGGTGGAATTTGAGACTTGAACCTGCCGGAAAAGGATTATAAAAAACTTTTACCGCTGTGTCAAACACCCCTGAAATGGACTGCCTAAGTGAGGAAGCCGGAGAGAGAACTGTCAGTGAGTTAAATGACTTGAAATGCTACATTGTTTTAAAGTTACTGGGCTCAGGAGAGTTACTAAAATTACTGATTTGCTAAACTCTGAAAACACAGGAAACTGTTGCAAATGACTATTGGGAAACTCTATGGGAATTGACTATAATACATTTTGTTTTAGAAGCTTTGGAAACTTTTTTCCCCTAGAGGACATTTTGGTAACTGTTGCAATTTGGACTGTAACTACCAAGGCAGTGGAAATTTCCTTTGAAAAACAACTAACAGCTGCGAGAGTGACCTTGGCTAGGCATGAGTGGTGCACCAGAAGAGACAACAACCAGATCTGGGAGACAATACAAGACAAAACCTTCACAACAGCGTAGAGTCTCAGCTTCAGGCATCCCAGTGGCACCAGCTGCAACTGGTCAGACAAAAACAACAATGACATCAGATGCTGTAACACAAGCATTAGTCAAGATAAATGAGCCTTTGGAATCAGAGTTTGCAGGGCAGCGGCGCGCGCAGTTATACCCATCTTTTAGATTTAGGGGAGCTAGTCTCAAACGTTTGTTGGGGGAGACCTAGGGGTTTTTTTTGTTTTTTTTGTAGGGGAAGTTATTTGTCCTGTCTTCAAGCTTTTTATGATGGAGGACCTCTGTAGCCACCCCCAACGACACGATCTCAAGATGGAAGGGGAGGGAACAGCTGCAGTCGCCTGCGATTCCTGCGCAATGTTTGCCATCTTGCCAAAGGTTGCAGGCAGCTTTACCTGCAGCAATCGCATGTTGATTGCCCTTTTAAAAGACAAAGTCCAGCAACTGGAGGAACGTGTAGCTACGCTCCAAAGAATTAGAGAGCTGGAGCTCTTCTTGGAAGCAACAGAGCACACCGTCCCCACCAAGGAGGAGACAGGGGACTCCCCTGAGAAGGAGGATAGTTCACCAACACAGGAGCCAGGTATATGGAGAAACGTGACTCAAAGAAGTAGGAGGCCCAGGGTTCACTCTGATTGTTTAGAAATACACAATCACTTTGAGGTCCTCTCCCCTAGCATGGAAGACGAAGAGCAGACTCCATTTGAGGATCTCTCTCTCATTACAGTCGATCAGGTATATGAAGACAAGCAGCAAAGTCAGTCCTCGGGGAATGTGCAGGCGACCTTGGAACGGACAGCTCACGGAAGAACCCCGACCAAACCCAAGAGGAGGCGTGTAGTGGTAATAGGGGATTCCCTACTGAGGGGAACAGAAGCAGTGATCTGTGGGCCTGACAAGATGTCTCAGGAAGTGTGCTGTCTCCCCGGGGCTAAGATCCAAGATGTAACTGAACGACTGCAAGGAATCATAAAACCCACTGACAAATACCCCTTCCTCTTGGTTCATGTGGGAACCAATGACACTGCAAGCAATAGCCTCCAGAAGATCAAAAGAGACTACGAGGCTCTCGGCAGGAAATTGAAGCAACTAAATGCACAAATTGTCATCTCCTCTGTCCTCCCAGTTGAACGACGTGGCCCAGGGAGAGAGGGAAAAATAGTGGAAGTGAACAGCTGGCTTCGCAAATGGTGTAAACAGGAACGGTTTGGATTCTTAGATCACGGACTGCAGTTTCTTGAAGATGGACTTCTGGCATGTGATGGGCTGCACCTCACAACGGTTGGGAGAAATGTTTTTGCCAAAAATCTCAGAAACCTCATCAGGAGGGCTTTAAACTGACTAATGTGGGGGAGGGAGACAGTGCTCCTGAAGGTAGGAGTCTATCAATTGATGAAGATGATCATCCAAATGTCATAGACCAAATGGAGCAAACAGCACGCAGACGTAGTGGTGGGAGGAAAAAATCCTTAAATAAGAGACACGGGGGAATGATTAATGGACTTCAATGTCTGTACACTAATGCGCAAAGCATGGGAAATAAGATGAGCTTGAGCTCTTGGTACAGCAAACTAAATATGACATAATAGGCATCACTGAAACCTGGTGGGATAAGTCCCACGATTGGAATGTAATAATGGGGGGATACAATCTATTTCAGAGAAACAGACCAGACAAGAAAGGAGGAGGAGTGGCGTTATATGTCAGGGATGTGTATACCTGTGAAGAGATCCAAGATTTAGAACCTCAAAGCCAAAGTGAGAGCATTTGGGTCAAAATTAAGGGAGAGAAGAATAACAGAGACCTCATTGTGGGAGTTTACTATAGATCCCCAAGCCAAACGGAGGACATAGATGATGCCTTCCTGGAACAGATGGCCAAGCATGCAAAAGGAAGGGAGATAGTAGTAATGGGGGACTTCAATTACCCGGATATTTGTTGGATGTCAAACTCAGCCAAGAGCATAAGGTCAAACAGATTCCTCACTGGCCTTGCAGACAACTTCATTGTCCAGAAAGTGGGAGAAGCAACAAGAGGAACAGCCATTTTAGATCTGGTCCTAACCAATGTTGATGACCTGGTTAGTGGGGTAGATGTGGAAGGATCATTAGGCGCGAGTGATCATGCTCTTCTGAAGTTTACTATACAGCGGAAAGGAGCAGCCAAGCATACTAGGACTCAATTTCTTGACTTTAAGAAAGCCGACTTCATAAAACTTAGGGAAGTGCTGGGTGAGATCCCATGGACAGCAATCCTAAAAGGAAAGGGAGTTCATGATGGATGGGAGTTTGTTAAGAGGGAGATAGTAAAAGCACAACGTCAGGCAATACCAATGAGACGGAAACATGGAAGGTGCCTAAAGAAGCCAGGGTGGCTATCTAAAGAACTTTTAACTGAATTAAGATTAAAAAAGGATGTGTACAAAAAATGGAAAAGGGGGGAAACCACCAAAGAGGAATTCAAACAAATAGCCAGCACGTGTAGACACAAAGTCAGAAAAGCTAAAGCACAGAATGAACTCAGGCTTGCTAGAGAGGTTAAAAGCAACAAAAAAGGCTTTTATGGGTATGTTCGTAGCAAAAGGAAGAACAAAGAAACAGTTGGGTCACTCAGAGGAGAAAATGGTGAAATGCAAACAGGGGACACAGAAAGGGCTGAACTCCTCAATTCCTTCTTTGCCTCAGTCTTCTCCGATAAAGAAAACAATGCCCGACCTGAAGAATTTGGAGCAAATGATTCAGCAAAGGAAACACAGCCTAGAATAACTAGGGAGATAGTACAGTGGTACCCCGCAAGACAAATGCCTCGCAAGATGGAAAACCCGCAAGACGAAAGGGTTTTCTGTTTTGGAGGCGCTTCGCAAGACGAATTTCCCTATGGGCTTGCATCACAAGACGAAAGCCCATAGGGAAATGCTGGCGGTCGGGAGCAAAGACTTTCGCCCACAGCCGGCCTTCAGAAGAGGACCTCTTCTGAAGGCCGGCGGGGGGCAAAAGTCTTTGCTCCCCCCCGCCTGCCTTCCCCCCGCCTGCCCCAGGCGATCTTAAAATGCTGGCGGGCGGGAGCGAAGCGTTCGCTGCCGACCCCCAGCATTTTAAAATCTCCCTGGGACAGCAGAGAAGTCGGGAGCATTTTAAAATCTCCCCGTGTCCCGGGGAGATTTTAAAATGCTGGGGGTCGGCAGCGAACGCTGTTCCGAAGCGGGGAGGGGGGGCGGGAACATCTGCCCCAGCCGCCCCGCTTCGGAACGCTGTTCCGAAGCGGGGAGGGGGGGCGGTAACAGCTGCCCCAGCCGCCCCACTTCTGAACGCTGTTCCGAAGCGGGGCTGGGGGCGGGAACACCTTCTGAAGGCGGGCAGGGGGCGAAAGTCTTTGTCCCCCCTGCCTGCCTTCCCAGGGGCTTTTAAATCGCCCCGGACAGCGGAGAAGACCTCCGCTGTCCGGGGCGATTTTAAAATGCCGCCTGCCAGCATTTTAAGATCGCCTGGACAGCGGAGAAGTCCTCCGCTGTCCCGGGGTTTTTTAAAATGCTGGGGGTGGGAAGAAAAGCCCTTGTCCCCCCCCCCCAGCCTTCAGAAGAGGTCCGGGGACAGACTGTCCCCGGACCTGGTCTGAAGGCGGTTTCCCTAGGAACGCATTAATTGATTTTCAATGCATTCCTATGGGAAACCGTGCATCGCAAGACGAAAAAACCGCAAGATGAAGAGACTTGCGGAACGAATTAATTTCGTCTTGCGAGGCACCACTGTACAAGAATATTTGGCTAGTTTAGATGTATTCAAGTCTCCAGGGCCAGATGAACTGCATCCAAGAGTATTAAAAGAACTGGCAGATGTGATCTCAGAACCACTGGCAGTCATCTTTGAGAATTCCTGGAGAACAGGCGAAGTCCCGGCAGACTGGAGGAGGGCAAATGTTGTCCCTATTTTCAAAAAGGGGAAAAGAGAGGACCCAAATAATTACCGCCCAGTCAGTCTGACATCAATAGCAGGGAAGATTCTGGAGCAGATCATTAAGCAAACAGTCTGTGAGCACCTAGAAAGGAATGCTGTGATCACCAATAGTCAGCATGGATTTCTGAAAAATAAGTCATGTCAGACTAACCTGATCTCGTTTTTTGACAGAATTACAAGCCTGGTAGATGAAGGGACCGCAGTGGATGTAGCCTACCTTGATTTCAGCAAGGCATTTGACAAGGTGCCCCATGATATTCTTGTAAAGAAGCTGGTAAAATGCGGTCTTGACTATGCTACCACTCAGTGGATTTGTAACTGGCTGACTGACCGAACCCAAAGGGTGCTCATCAATGGTTCCTCTTCATCCTGGAGAAGAGTGACTAGTGGGGTGCCACAGGGTTCTGTCTTGGGCCCGGTCTTATTCAACATCTTTATCAACGACTTGGATGATGGACTCAAGGGCATCCTGATCAAATTTGCAGATGACACCAAACTGGGAGGGGTGGCTAACACCCCAGAGGACAGGATCACACTTCAAAACGACCTTGACAGATTAGAGAAGTGGGCAAAAACAGACAAGATGAACTTTAACAGGGAGAAATGTAAAGTATTGCACTTGGGCAAAAAAAATGAGAGGCACAAATACAAGATGGGTGACACTTGGCTTGAGAGCAGTACATGTGAAAAGGATCTAGGAGTCTTGGTTGACCACAAACTTGACATGAGCCAACAGTGTGACGCGGCAGCTAAAAAAGCCAATGCAATTCTGGGCTGCATCAATAGGAGTATAGCATCTAGATCAAGGGAAGTAATAGTGCCACTGTATTCTGCTCTGGTCAGACCACACCTGGAGTACTGTGTCCAGTTCTGGGCACCACAATTCAAGAAGGACACTGACAAACTGGAACGTGTCCAGAGGAGGGCAACCAAAATGGACAAAGGCCTGGAAACGATGCCTTATGAGGAACGGCTAAGGGAGCTGGGCATGTTTAGCCTGGAGAAGAGGAGGTTAAGGGGTGATATGATAGCCATGTTCAAATATATAAAAGGATGTCACATAGAGGAGGGAGAAAGGTTGTTTTCTGCTGCTCCAGAGAAGCGGACACAGAGCAATGGATCCAAACTACAAGAAAGAAGATTCCACCTAAACATTAGGAAGAACTTCCTGACAGTAAGAGCTGTTCGACAGTGGAATTTGCTGCCAAGGAGTGTGGTGGAGTCTCCTACTTTGGAGGTCTTTAAGCAGAGGCTTGACAACCATATGTCAGGAGTGCTCTGATGGTGTTTCCTGCTTGGCAGGGGGTTGGACTCGATGGCCCTTGTGGTCTCTTCCAACTCTATGATTCTATGATTCTATTCTATGATTCTATGAATCTCTGACAAAGCAGGGAGCTGAAATTAGTAAAAAATTGACAGAACTCTCAATAAAGCTTGATCAGAACACACAAAGTGTGAATTAATTGGGGAAAAGAGTGACGTCTAATACAGAATCTATTAATAAAATCCTAGAGGACTCTGCCAACATACGTAAAATTGCAGAAGAAGCTAAAGTCTCTGCCGAGGAGGCCAAAGTCTCTGCAGATGCTACACAGGAAAAAATAGTACCAGTTTGCAAAAAGCTAGAAAATCATACATTAGCCCTGTCTATGCTCGAATTGCAGAGGAGGGAAAGGAATTTAAGATTGAGAGCAGTTCCCGAAAGTGAGGGAGATAACTTGGCGGACTTCCTTTCTAAAGAATTTTTGGATTTCTGGCAACAGGAGTTGGAGAAGGAAGAAATCAAGATAGTGACTGCCTTCAGACTGGGTAGAGCGCAAGGCAGGAAGAAGCCAAGGGATTGCCTGATAACCTTAGGATCAAGAGAGGAAAGAGATAAAATACTGAGCTTGCATTATCAAAGAACCCTTGAGATTGAAAATTCTTTTGTGGAGATTTTTAAAGATATCCCAAAGGAAATTTCGGACGCAAGAACACTCTATAAAGAACTGGTTGGTTTGTTGAAAAAGAACGAAGTACCTTTCAGGTGGGAATTCCCGCAAGGCCTATCTTTTAAATTTAAAGGTAGGAAAATAAGGATAAGATCAGCAGAAGATCGAGACCAATTTTTGAATCACTACAGGGAAGACCTTCTGAAAGGAACAGTGGGAGAGGAACTAACATCAGAAACGAAAGAAGTGACAGACATCTTAAATTTGACGTTTGGACTTAAATCACCGACAGAAGAACAACTACTCGGAGCGACAGGAGGCAAATAGCTTCAAGATGGCCCTGCAACTTCTAAGTTGGAATTGTAATGGACTGAACCTTCCTCGAAAGAGAAAAAATGTATTTCACTTATTGAAAAAAGAACAGTTGGACTTAATTTGTTTACAGGAAACCCATATAACAAGATTGCATAGGAAACTACTCATCAACAAGAGATTAGGCCAAGAATTCATTTCATCGGATAAAGTTAAGAAAAGAGGAGTGGTAATCTATGCAAAGGAAAAACTTTCCCCGAAGTTTATGTTTAAAGATGAACAAGGGAGATATTTGGCAATTGAAGTTCAAGTTCAAGGTGAAAATTTTTTGATACTAGGGATTTACGCACCTAATGAAGGAAAGTCAGAATTTTTTAAGAAGTTGCATGAGACATTATTGGACTATTTGGATTACAATCTAATTATGATGGGAGACATGAATGGAGTGGTATCTACAAATATGGACAAAGCACAAAGACAGGTAATCTCCAGAGATGGGAGATTACCAAAGACTTTCTTTGAAATGACTGAAAATATGGACTTGATTGACATTTGGAGAACAAGGAACCCTCTCGAGAGAGAGGGAACCTTCTTTTCTGAAGCAATGATGACCTGGACTAGAATTGACCAAATTTGGATCACTAGTGGGATGGCTCCAAAGATTAAGAAAGTGGAAATCTGCCCAAAGACTTGCTCCGACCATAACACCATGAAGATGGAAATGAAATTTACAACAACTGGTTCATTTAGATGGAGGAGGAATGACACCCTGTTTCGAGATGAGGAGATCCACAAAAAGGCCCAAAAAACTTTAAAGGACTACTTTGAAATAAACTTAAAAACAGATGTGGAAAAAAGAATGATCTGGGACGCAAGTAAAGCTGTGATGCGAGGATTCCTAATTCAACAAAATTCAATAAAAAAGAGAAACCAAAATGAAAAGAAGGATAAGATTTTGGAAAAGATAAAAGAAGGAGAGAAGAAACTGAGATCTAAACCAAAGTCCCAGGAGATTCTGAGAGAGATCAAGCTATATCAGACACAATATATGGAATTGATGAATCAAGAGATTGAATGGAAGATTAAGCAAATGAGACAAAAGACATTTGAATCTGCAGACAAATGTGGCAAACTTCTGGCTTGGCAATTGAAGAAAAGACAGAAACTAAATACAGTTACAAGCCTAGAAGTTGATGGAAAGAATATACATAAACCCAATGAGATCAGAAATTGCTTTTTGAGTTATTTTAAAAAACTATATTCACAAGGATCGCAGAAGGAGGAAGACATAGATGAATTTCTTAAAAAAAATGGACTACAAAAAATCTCTTATCAAAGCAAGGTGGATCTAAACCAGAAATTAACAGAACAAGAGATAGAGGGTGCCATCCAAAACATGCAATTGGGCAAATCTCCAGGACCAGATGGGCTGACTTCCAGATATTACAAAGCTTTGAAGGAGTGGTTGGTACAACCGTTAAAGGAAGTCTGCAATGAGATCTTAGAGGGGAAAAGGGCACCAGAATCGTGGAAAGAAGCGTATATTACACTCATACCAAAAACAGAGACTGAAAAGACTCAACTTAAGAACTACCGCCCTATATCATTACTTAATGTGGATTACAAAATTTTTGCAGACATTTTGGCAAAAAGATTGAAAAGAGTGCTGATGGAGAAGATTCATAAGGACCAAGCAGGCTTTCTCCCAAAAAGGCATTTATCAGATAATGTGAGGAACATAATAGACATTTTGGAATTACTAGAGGTGAACATAAACACTAAAGCAGTTCTGATATTTGTGGACACGGAGAAAGCCTTTGACAATATTTCTTGGAGCTTTATGAAAAAGAATCTTCATGGGATGGGGGTAGGCCAAGGATTTGAGAATGGTATGGGTGCTATATACTCTGAACAAAAGGCTAAGTTGATTGTAAATAATGTGATAACTGAAGAATTTAAAATAGAAAAAGGGACACGACAGGGATGCCCAATCTCCCCATTACTTTTTATTTCAGTTCTGGAGGTGTTGCTAAACATGATCAGAGATGACCAGCAGGTTAAAGGGGTACAGGTCGGAGCTAAACATTATAAGTTAAGGGCCTTCGCAGATGACTTAGTACTTACTTTACAAGAGCCAGACACTAGTACTAAAAGGGTTTTAGAGTTAATTCAAGAATTTGGTCAAGTGGCCGGATTTAAATTGAACAAACAAAAGACTAAGGTTCTGGAAAAAAATATAACAGTCATGGAAAGGGCGAAGTTCCAGAATGAAACAGGTCTGACGGTGGTTAAGAAGGTGAAATATCTAGGGGTTTATATGACATCTAAGAATTTGAATTTGTTTAAAGATAACTATGAGAAATGTTGGTCAGAAGTTAAAAAAGATCTAGAAATATGGTCAAATTTGAAACTTTCATTGTTAGGCCGAATTGCAGTTATTAAGATGAATGTATTGCCTAGAATGTTATTTTTGTTTCAAACATTGCAAATTCTTGACAAGATGGACTGTTTCAAGAGGTGGCAGAGGGATATTTCGAAATTTGTCTGGCAGGGCAAAAAACCCAGAATAAAATTTAAAATATTAACGGATGCAAAGGAAAGAGGGGGATTTGCCCTGCTGGACTTAAAACTGTATTATGAATCAGCAGCGTTTTGCTGGATGAAAGAGTGGATGCTCCTCGAGAATACAGATATCTTGGATTTAGAAGGTTTTAATAATGCATTTGGTTGGCATGCATATTTATGGTATGACAAAGTTAAGGTGCACAGGGCCTTTAAAAATCACATTGTTAGAAAAGCATTATACAATGTTTGGGTTAGATATAAAGACTTGATGGAAAATAAGACCCCTAGATGGTTATCGCCTTTGGAAGCTAAAGCTTTGAAGAAACTTAATATGGAAGCCGAATGGCCAAAGTATTGGGAAATTTTGGAACAAGAGGGAGATAAATTGAAGTTACAGAGTCATAGAATCATAGAATCATAGAATCATAGAGTTGGAAGAGACCACAAGGGCCATCGAGTCCAACCCCCTGCCAAGCAGGAGTCATGAGAAATTGAAAACCAAAGTACGAGATTGGCTCCATTATTATCAAATAATGGAGGTTTATAAACAAGAGAGGAAAGTTGGCTTCCAGGTGGAGAAATCAAAATTAGAAACTGAACTGATAGAACCCAATACTAAGAATTTGTCAAGAATGTATAACTTGTTGCTGAAATGGAATACACAAGATGAAACAGTTAAATCAGCTATGATTAAGTGGGCACAGGACATTGGTCATAATATTATGTTTGCAGACTGGGAATGGTTATGGACCACCGGTATAAAATTTACGGCATGTAATGCCTTAAAGGAAAATATTATGAAAATGATTTATAGGTGGTACATGACCCCAGTCAAGCTAGCAAAAATCTATCATTTGCCTGACAATAAGTGTTGGAAGTGTAAAGAAACTGAAGGTACTTTTTATCACCTTTGGTGGACGTGCCCGAAGATTAAGGCTTTCTGGGAGATGATATATAATGAAATGAAAAAGGTACTTTAATGTACCTTCCCTAAGAAACCAGAGGCCTTTCTCTTGGGCATAGTCGGCCAATTGGTGTCAAAGAAAGACAGAACTTTTTTTATGTATGCTACGACAGCAGCAAGAATACTCATCGCAAAGTATTGGAAGACACAAGATCTACCCACCCTGGAAGAATGGCAGATGAAGGTGATGGGCTATATGACATTGGCTGAAATGACTGGCAGAATCCGTGACCAGGGGAAAGAGACGGCGGAAGAAGATTGGAAGAAATTCAAAATCTATCTTAAGAAATATTATAAAATTGATGAATGCTAAAATGTTGAGGTTTTTAGAAAGAAAAGGAGATTACAGCGACAAAAGATTAAGTTAAAGAAAAGAATAATGAAGGAACATATCTGATAAAATTAAGTTTAGGATTTGCTGAAATAATTTTGGAAATTGGGATGTAGAAAGGGGAGGTTTGGGGGAGTCCGAGAAGTGAGGTTTATGGAAAAAAGGATATGAAATTATACATGTTTGTTTGTCTTTTTATTTGTTTGTATTGTTTATAAAAATTCTGTAAAACCAATAAAAAAATTTAAAAAATAAAAACAAAAACTATGGCAGGGTTAACATAATTCCTGTGATGTGCATAGAAGGGGAATAAGAACCTACAGGAGGGGATATATCTCAAGAAAACCGAAGCAGGGAAGGAAGGAAGTCGAGGCGTGAGGACACGCAGTGTAAATATGATGACTTAAAATATTGATTGTAAAAGATTGCTTTATTATCTTGTTGTTTGTTTGTGAAAAACCCAATAAAAAAAAGAAAGAAAGAAAACATAGGGAAAGAAAACATATGAACAAGTTTGGAGTGACCCCATCTGCTGCAAGTGCATGTTGAGGACATCTTGCTGGATCACCTCCATCACTGTCTAACAGGCTACCAAACAAGACAAGGTCTGTGTGCTGGCTTGGTTGTTGGAAAATGGCTACATGTCAGGATTCTTCCTCTTGCTTTTTTGCTGAAGGACAGTAAAATTGCTGCCTGTCAGGGTGTTCTAGTGTCAATTTGCATATGGAGTTTGTTAAGAAGAGGTTGTGTGTGTGTGTGTAATGCAAGTTTCGTTAGGGAGTTGGGCCAACAGAGGCACACAGAAGCACCAGTCCCATTAGCAGCACATCTTCCTAACCTGCACATGTCCCTGGAAGGAGACATGGGTGCTTGGCGCCCTCTGTGACCTGCCCTGGAAGAGAATTTTAGAAATCTGGGATGTTTATCACAGTCAAACCAACAGTTCATGTATTGCCAGACAGGCACATGAAGGGGCTGAGGCTCACAGAACTTGCTAGAGAGAACTCTGTGAGATCCCTTTCCTCATGTGTAAGAAAGAGGTGTAACTATCTATGCTCCTGCCTGCCTGTCCATAAGCTGGTGATTCCTGCATTGCAGGGCGTTGGACTAGATGACCCCTTGGGATACCTTCCATCTCTACAAATCTATGATTCTATGAAATGCAGCAAAGCATCCAGGAAGAATAATCTTCTTCTCAGGGCTCTGCATTTGTCCTCTCAATCTCCCCTATTCCTGTACCCCAAATTCAGCAGGCCAAAATCCAGATATTCCACACTGAGGATAACATTTCTGCAGATTGGGAGCAATTAATTTAACACTCATTCTGATGCATGTTGAATTTGCACAATGGAGAGTTCTGCCTGCAAAACGCAGAACTGCCTCCATGATCAAGTGTGCCCTTTGGTGCACAAGTATTGACCCCATGTAGCCTGCTAGCAGATGATTGCTCTGATGCATAGCTAAGCCCTGCAAGAGAGTCATGCAACCTCCGGCTGAGAACCACCGCCTCCCTCTGTGGGCTTTTCAGCCAGGTCCATGGTGAAAGCAGCCTCCTCTCCTGAAGCGTGACTTTCTATGGTTGGCTGAGCCCACCCCCTGAAAACCAACATTAGCAGTACATCCCTGAACACACTGAACAGAAAGCAAATTAAGGGTGAGACATTCCCCGCCCCCTCTTACAACTAGGCTAGAGGTTTAGTGCTGCTTCTTTCAGGCAAATTCAGGCTCTTGCAACTTTATTTGTTTATGTATAAGGTGTGTGTGTGTGTGTGTGTGTGTGTGTGTGTGTGTGTGGTTTTGGAGGTGCGAAAACAGCAGGCTCTATGCTGCATCCATGGTTTGAAACTGGGACAAGCTGGGCTTTTGCTCTCCTCTTCTCTTTCTCCTCCTCAATTTTCAAACACAAACTGGCAGCCGACCCACAAAGTCTTGGCTGATGTCTGTTCCTATTATCATGGGTTGTAAATCTCCCTGTTTAATGAAAAAGTGTGTTGTAGTGCCAATTTGAGGCGAAGTGCCTATATGAAGGAGACTGAAAGCATCAATTCCTTTTAGTAAAATGAGAAAGGGGGGAGGGGAAAGAAAGAATACATTGTTTTCAAGTGAAACTGGCAAATCTATCAATTACTGCAGCAAGATACTATTATCTTTATGGAATTCTAAATTTGGGTTTGTTTCATCACTTCAAGAAAGCTCTTCTAGAAATGTGCATGTTCCCTGCTCCCCTTTCCATTGACATCTCAGTAAATAACATTTCCCTGAGCCTTCCACTTGACTGAGTCTTCAGTGGTAAGAATGGAGGCAGTGGCCGTGGTAGTGATGGGGGGTTTCTCACAAAAAATGACTGTCTCTCTCTAGGTGTGACGCACACAGGCAGCACCAGCAGGCTGCTTTTGAATGCTGCCTTCTGTCTGGGGCTGCAAATGCAAGAGGACCACTCAGCAGTCCCACTGTTCCCATGGCAACCCCATCACTAGGCGAAATGGCAATTAAGAGGACATGCACCTGTCTTGGCATTGCGATGCAAACAAGCCATCTCTGTTGTTAAAACTAGGGCACCTTCCCCCATCTCCCCAGGCCCCCCTCACTGCTATCACTGTTATCTCTTTCATAGCACTAAGAAAACAACCACCACATAGGAATTGAGACAGAAGCAGGGTCTCTTCAATTGGAGGAGGGGAAAGAGAAGAGGGATGTGTTATTGTTCAGAATAATCAAACAAGGGAGGGGATTTGGCTTTCTCTTTTCCTTCAGGGTTCCTTGATGGTGGAAAGGAGAAAAAGACCTGACCCTAGAACCGCAGGGCATCCTGAGAACCAAACCCAGTGGTGGGGCAGCCCCTGGCTTCATCCTGCAATAATCCCCCACCTTCCCATGGTTGCACAGATGGGTGGGGATCCAAAAGGGTGGTGAAGACAGTAGGTATTGACTATTTATTTATTTATTTATTTATTTGGAGAGACACTTTTCAAATAACTAAATATATTGACATCTCATTCGCTTTTGTTTTTAAAAATAAGCAGTCATATTCCACACACCTTCTCAGCCCACTTCTAAACTCCCACTTCCAGACAACAGACACTGTAATTGGGAATATGGTCAACATAAAATTGCTTTGACTCTGCCTCCTGATTTCAAAGTCTCTTTCCCAATCAAATATGACACTTTCAGATGTGGGCAATTAATCCTGGTTGTGAGTCCTCATCCTTGGGTGGAGAGAGGTGGGGGCTGTGAGTCCATCTTCCACAGAGTTCATTATATAGAATCATAGAATCATAGAATCATAGAATCATAGAGTTGGAAGAGACCACAAGGGTCATCGAGTCCAACCCCCTGCCAAGCAGGAAACACCATCAGAGCACTCCTGACATATGGTTGTCAAGCCTCTGCTTAAAGACCTCCAAAGTAGGAGACTCCACCACACTCCTTGGCAGCAAATTCCACTGTCGAACAGCTCTTACTGTCAGGAAGTTCTTCCTAATGTTTAGGTGGAATCTTCTTTCTTGTAGTTTGGCTCCATTGCTCCGTGTCCGCTTCTCTGGAGCAGCAGAAAACAACCTTTCTCCCTCCTCTGTGTGACATCCTTTTATATATTTGAACATGGCTATCATATCACCCCTTAACCTCCTCTTCTCCAGGCTAAACATGCCCAGCTCCCTTAGCCGTTCCTCATAAGGCATCGTTTCCAGGCCTTTGACAATTTTGGTTGCCCTCCTCTGGACACGTTCCAGTTTGTCAGTGTCCTTCTTGAACTGTGGTGCCCAGAACTGGACACAGTACTCCAGGTGAGGTCTGACCAGAGCAGAATACAGTGGCACTATTACTTCCCTTGATCTAGATGCTATACTCCTATTGATGCAGCCCAGAATTGCATTGGCTTTTTTAGCTGCCGCGTCACACTGTTGGCTCATGTCAAGTTTGTGGTCAACCAAGACTCCTAGATCCTTTTCACATGTACTGCTCTCAAGCCAGGTGTCCCCCATCTTGTATTTGTGCCTCTCATTTTTTTTGCCCAAGTGCAATACTTTACATTTCTCCCTGTTAAAATTCATCTTGTTTGTTTTTGCCCAGTTCTCTAATCTGTCAAGGTCGTTTTGAAGTGTGATCCTGTCCTCTGGGGTGTTAGCCACCCCTCCCAGTTTGGTGTCATCTGAAAATTTGATCAGGATGCCCTTGAGTCCATCATCCAAGTCGTTGATAAAGATGTTGAATAAGACCGGGCCCAAGACAGAACCCTGTGGCACCCCACTAGTCACTCTTCTCCAGGATGAAGAGGAACCATTGATGAGCACCCTTTGGGTTCGGTCAGTCAGCCAGTTACAAATCCACTGAGTGGTAGCAGAGTCAAGACCGCATTTTACCAGCTTCTTTACAAGAATATCATGGGGCACCTTGTCAAATGCCTTGCTGAAATCAAGGTAGGCTACATCCACTGCGTTGCCTTCATCTACCAGGCTTGTAATTCTGTCAAAAAACGAGATCAGGTTAGTCTGACATGACTTATTTTTCAGAAATCCAGGCTGACTATTGGTGATCACAGCATTCCTTTCTAGGTGCTCACAGACTGTTTTCTTAATGATCTGCTCCAGAATCTTCCCTGGTATTGATGTCAGACTGACTGGGCGGTAATTATTTGGGTCCTCTCCTTTCCCCTTTTTGAAAATAGGGACAACATTTGCCCTCCTCCAGTCTGCCGGGACTCATCAACATTGGTTAGGACCAGATCTAAAATGGCTGTTCCTCTTGTTGCTTCTCCCACTTTCTGGACAATGAAGTTGTCTGCAAGGCCAGTGAGGAATCTGTTTGACCTTATGCTCTTGGCTGAGTTTGACGTCCAACAAATATCCGGGTAATTGAAGTCCCCCATTACTACTATCTCCCTTCCTTTTGCATGCTTGGCCATCTGTTCCAGGAAGGCATCATCTATGTTCTCCGTTTGGCTTGGGGATCTATAGTAAACTCCCACAATGAGGTCTCTGTTATTCTTCTCTCCCTTAATTTTGACCCAAATGCTCTCACTTTGGCTTTGAGGTTCTAAATCTTGGATCTCTTCACAGGTATACACATCCCTGACATATAACGCCACTCCTCCTCCTTTCTTGTCTGGTCTGTTTCTCTGAAATAAATTGTATCCCCCCATTATTACATTCCAATCGTAGGACTTATCCCACCAGGTTTCAGTGATGCCTATTATGTCATATTTAGTTTGCTGTACCAAGAGCTCAAGCTCATCTTGTTTATTTCCCATGCTTTGCGCATTAGTGTACAGACATTGAAGTCCATTAATCATTCCCCCGTGTCTCTTATTTAAGGATTTTTTCCTCCCACCACTAGGTCCGCGTGCTGTTTGCTCCATTTGGTCTATGACATTTGGATGGTCATCTTCATTAATTGATAGACTCCTACCTTCAGGAGCACTGTCTCCCTCCCCCCCATTAGTCAGTTTAAAGCCCTCCTAATGAGGTTTCTGAGATTTTTGGCAAAAACATTTCTCCCAACCGTTGTGAGGTGCAGCCCATCACTTGCCATAAGTCCATCTTCAAGAAACTGCAGTCCGTGATCTAAGAATCCAAACCGTTCCTGTTTACACCATTTGCGAAGCCAGCTGTTCACTTCCACTATTTTCCCCTCTCTCCCTGGGCCACATCGTTCAACTGGGAGGACAGACGAGATGACTATTTGTGCATTTAGTTGCTTCAATTTCCTGCCGAGAGCCTCGTAGTCTCTTTTGATCTTCTGGAGGCTATTGCTTGCAGTGTCATTGGTTCCCACATGAACCAAGAGGAAGGGGTATTTGTCAGTGGGTTTTATGATTCCTTGCAGTCGTTCAGTTACATCTTGGATCTTAGCCCCGGGGAGACAGCACACTTCCCGAGACATCTTGTCAGGCCCACAGATCACTGCTTCTGTTCCCCTCAGTAGGGAATCCCCTATCACCACTACACGCCTCCTCTTGGGTTTGGTCGGGGTTCTTCCGTGAGCTGTCCGTTCCAAGGTCGCCTGCACATTCCCTGAGGACTGACTTTGCTGCTCGTCTTCATATACCTGATCGACTGTAATGAGGGAGAGATCCTCAAATGGAGTCTGCTCTTCGTCTTCCATGCTAGGGGAGAGGACCTCAAAGCGATTGTGTATTTCTAAACAATCAGAGTGAACCCTGGGCCTCCTACTTCTTTGAGTCACGTTTCTCCATATATCTGGCTCCTGTGTTGGTGAACTATCCTCCTTCTCAGGGGAGTCCCCTGTCTCCTCCTTGGTGGGGACGGTGTGCTCTGTTGCTTCCAAGAAGAGCTCCAGCTTTATCTACATGAACCATCACCAAACTGCAGATGCTTTGGACTACAGTTCTCATCAGCCACAACCAGCATAGCCATGACTTCACTGGCTCTCCAGGGTTTCAGACATGCCACATTCTCAACCCTATTGGAAGAGAGGCAGTGTTGCATAGCAGTCAGAGTGTCAGACTCGGACCTGGGAGAAACCAGGGTTCCAATTTCCACTCAGCCATGAAGTTCCTGGGTGACCTTGGGCCTGTCACTGCCTTTCAACCTAACCTACCTCACAGGGATGTTGTGGGGATTAAATGATGAGGGGGAGAGCCATGTGCGCCACCTTGGAGAAAAGGGTGAGATAGAAATGATGGAGGGGGAGGGAACAGCTGCAGTCGCCTGCGGTTCCTGCGCAATGTTTGCCATCTTGCCAAAGGTTGCAGGCAGCTTTACCTGCAACAATTGCATGTTGATTGCCCTCTTAAAAGACAAAGTCCAGCAACAGGAGGAACGTGTAGCTACGCTCCAAAGAATTAGAGAGCTGGAGCTCTTCTTGGAAGGAACAGAGCACACCGTCTGCACCAAGGAGGAGACAGGGGACTCCCCTGAGAAGGAGGCTAGTTCACCAACACAGGAGCCAGATATATGGAGAAACGTGACTCAAAGAAGTAGGAGGCCCAGGGTTCGCTCTGATTGTTTAGAAATACACAATCGCTTTGAGGTCCTCTCCCCTAGCATGGAAGACGAAGAGCAGACTCCATTTGAGGATCTCTCCCTCATTACAGTCGATCAGGTATATGAAGACGAGCAGCAAAGTCAGTCCTCAGGGAATGTGCAGGCGACCTTGGAACGGACAGCTCACGGAAGAACCCCGACCAAACCTAAGAGGAGGCGTGTAGTGGTGATAGTGGATTCCCTACTGAGGGGAACAGAAGCAGTGATCTGTGGGCCTGACAAGATGTCTCGGGAAGTGTGCTGTCTCCCCGGGGCTAAGATCCAAGATGTAACTGAATGACTGCAAGGAATCATAAAACCCACTGACAAATACCCCTTCCTCTTGGTTCATGTGGGAACCAATGACACTGCAAGCAATAGCCTCCAGAAGATCAAAAGAGACTACGAGGCTCTCGGCAGGAAATTGAAGCAACTAAATGCACAAATTGTCATCTCCTCTGTCCTCCCAGTTGAACGACGTGGCCCAGGGAGAGAGGGAAAAATAGTGGAAGTGAACAGCTGGCTTCGCAAATGGTGTAAACAGGAACGGTTTGGATTCTTAGATCACGGACTGCAGTTTCTTGAAGATGGACTTCTGGCAAGCGATGGGCTGCACCTCACAACGGTTGGGAGAAATGTTTTTGCCAAAAATCTCAGAAACCTCATCAGGAGGGCTTTAAACTGACTAATGTGGGGGAGGGAGACAGTGCTCCTGAAGGTAGGAGTCTATCAATTGATGAAGATGATCATCCAAATGTCATAGACCAAATGGAGCAAACAGCACGCAGACCTAGTGGTGGGAGGAAAAAATCCTTAAATAAGAGACACGGGGGAATGATTAATGGACTTCAATGTCTGTACACTAATGCGCAAAGCATGGGAAATAAACAAGATGAGCTTGAGCTCTTGGTACAGCAAACTAAATATGACATAATAGGCATCACTGAAACCTGGTGGGATAAGTCCCACGATTGGAATGTAATAATGTGGGGATACAATCTATTTCAGAGAAACAGACCAGACAAGAAAGGAGGAAGAGTGGCGTTATATGTCAGGGATGTGTTTATCTGTGAAGAGATCCAAGATTTAGAACCTCAAAGCCAAAGTGAGAGCATTTGGGTCAAAATTAAGGGAGAGAAGAATAACAGAGACCTCATTGTGGGAGTTTACTATAGATCCCCAAGCCAAACGGAGGACATAGATGATGCCTTCCTGGAACAGATGGCCAAGCATGCAAAAGGAAGGGAGATAGTAGTAATGGGGGACTTCAATTACCCGGATATTTGTTGGATGTCAAACTCAGCCAAGAGCATAAGGTCAAACAGATTCCTCACTGGCCTTGCAGACAACTTCATTGTCCAGAAAGTGGGAGAAGCAACAAGAGGAACAGCCATTTTAGATCTTTTTTTTTTATAAAATTTTTATTGGGTTTTCCACTTTTATAAAGACAGTACAAAAACAAAAATAACACAAACATGTATAGATTCAGCAGATCCTGGTTTCATAACCTTGTTCCCTGACTTCCCCCCACCCCCCCTCGTGCATCCCAATTCCCAAGATTATATCAGCAAGTTGGTATTTCTCCTCTTAACCATCCTATTCATTTTATTACCTTTTCTCTAATAAAAAAAAATTGATTTTCCTAAGTTGGACCCAAGTTCTCTTCCATCGATTTTTGATTTTATCCTAATTAAAAGTCATATTACCCAAACCTAAAAGTCTTAAGAGTTTTTAAGAATCTCTTCTTCCCTCCCTCCCATCCCCGGTTTTTGTCCCTTCCCAATAAAAGTCCAAAGTCAAGATTCTCAGCCTGGGTTCCTCACGTCCGAGGCTTTCAAATCCCTTTCAGTCCCTCTTCGCCGGTCTTGTTGGTAGTCCTTTATGTCAGTCGTCGAATCTGGAAAAAGGTCTTTCACCATCAAAGCATATTCTCTTCCCACAAGGAGATTTGAAAGCAACTGCTGAAGAGTTTCCACAAAGCCTGTATCTTCAAACTCAGAGTCCAAACAGAGGCCCCAAACATATTTCTTTATTCTAAGTTCCTGTATTCCATATTGTCCCAGGGCCTCCTCCTTCTTCCTCTGCGTCTTTCGCAGACTTGTGGTAGATATGTTCCCAAAGTCTCCTTGCTTGTGTTGCACAGATGTCAGCTTTTGGTTGTTACTTCCCAAGGTTACTTTCTCTTTTTCTTGTTTAATCTCTTCCACCTCTGTAGACATTGTTTCCCATTCAGCTGTGGATTCTTTCTCATTCAGATCCTCAATACAAACAGCAGAGTTGCCTGTTCCCAAGGTCATAGTGATAAGTTGTTTATTCATGGCTAAGCTCTGCTCTTGTAAGATTCCCACCAATTGAAACATCCTTTCGATTTCCACTAGTAACTTTCCATCCACAGTCATTGTATCCAGCAGCCATTTTAGATCTGGTCCTAACCAATGTTGATGACCTGGTTAGTGGGGTAGAAGTGGAAGGATCATTAGGCGCGAGTGATCTTGCTCTTCTGAAGTTTACTATACAGAGGAAAGGAGCAGCCAAGCATACTAGGACTCAATTTCTTGACTTTAAGAAAGCCAACTTCATAAAACTTAGGGAAGTGCTGGGTGAGATCCCATGGACAGTAATACTAAAAGGAAAGGGAGTTCATGATGGCTGGGAGTTTGTTAAGAGGGAGATAGTAAAAGCACAACGTCAGGCAATACCAATGAGACGGAAACATGGAAGGTGCCTAAAGAAGCCAGGGTGGCTATCTAAAGAACTTTTAACTGAGTTAGGATTAAAAAAGGATGTATACAAAAAATGGAAAAGAGGGGAAACCACCAAAGAGGAATTCAAACAAATAGCCAGCACGTGTAGACACAAAGTCAGAAAAGCTAAAGCACAGAATGAACTCAGGCTTGCTAGAGAGGTTAAAAGCAACAAAAAAGGCTTTTATGGGTATGTTCGTAGCAAAAGGAAGAACAAAGAAACAGTGGGGTCACTCAGAGGAGAAGATGGTGAAATGCAAACAGGGGACACAGAAAGGGCCGAACTCCTCAATGCCTTCTTTGCCTCAGTCTTCTCCGATAAAGAAAACAATGCCCGACCTGAAGAATTTGGAGCAAATGATTCAGCAAAGGAAACACAGCCCAGAATAACTAAGGAGATAGTACAAGAATACTTGGCTAGTTTAGATGTATTCAAGTCTCCAGGGCCAGACGAACTGCATCCAAGAGTATTAAAAGAACTGGCAGATGTGATCTCAGAACCACTGGCAGTCATCTTTGAGAATTCCTGGAGAACAGGCAAAGTCCCGGCAGACTGGAGGAGGGCAAATGTTGTCCCTATTTTCAAAAAGGGGAAAAGAGAGGACCCAAATAATTACCACCCAGTCAGTCTGACATCAATACCAGGGAAGATTCTGGAGCAGATCATTAAGCAAACAGTCTGTGAGCACCTAGAAAGGAATGCTGTGATCACCAATAGTCAGCATGGATTTCTGAAAAATAAGTCATGTCAGACTAACCTGATCTCGTTTTTTGACAGAATTACAAGCCTGGTAGATGAAGGGAACGCAGTGGATATAGCCTACCTTGATTTCAGCAAGGCATTTGACAAGGTGCCCCATGATATTCTTGTAAAGAAGCTGGTAAAATGCGGTCTTGACTATGCTACCACTCAGTGGATTTGTAACTGGCTGACTGACCGAACCCAAAGGGTGCTCATCAATGGTTCCTCTTCATCCTGGAGAAGAGTGACTAGTGGGGTGCCACAGGGTTCTGTCTTGGGCCCGGTCTTTTTCAACATCATTATCAACGACTTGGATGATGGACTCAAGGGCATCCTGATCAAATTTGCAGATGACACCAAATTGGGAGGGGTGGCTAACCCCCCAGAGGACAGGCTCACACTTCAAAACGACCTTGACAGATTAGAGAAGTGGGCAAAAACAAACAAGATGAATTTTAACAGGGAGAAATGTAAAGTATTGCACTTGGGCAAAAAAAATGAGAGGCACAAATACAAGATGGGTGACACCTGGCTTGAGAGCAGTACATGTGAAAAGGATCTAGGAGTCTTGGTTGACCACAAACTTGACATGAGCCAACAGTGTGACGCGGCAGCTAAAAAAGCCAATAATAATAATAATAATAATAATTTATTATTTGTACCCCGCCCATCTGGCTGGGTTTCCCCAGCCACTCTGGGCGGCTTCCACAGAAACCAGAAAACACTAAAATATCATACATTAAAAGCTTCCCTGAATAGGGCCGCCTTAAGATGTCTTCTGAATGTCAGGTAGTTGTCCATCACCTTGACATCCGATGGGAGGGCATTCCACAGGGCGGGCGCCACCACTGAAAAGGCCCTCTGCCTGGTTCCCTGTAGCTTCGCTTCTCGCAATGAGGGAACCGCCAGAAGGCCCTCGGCGCTGGACCTCAGTGTCCGGGCAGAACGATGGGGGTGCAATTCTGGGCTGCATCAATAGGAGTATAGCATCTAGATCAAGGGAAGTAATAGTGCCAATGTATTCTGAACCCAACCACTTGCAATGCAGGGATCTTTTGCCTAATGTTGGACTTGAACCCATGACCCCTAGATTAAGAGTCTAATATCAGAGCACACTGATACTCTGCTTCCCAGGCATGCACCAGCATGGTTTGCTCAAACAGAGCCAAGCTACACCAAGGATCCAGGCAGTCGCCCTAGGAGTCAGCAGAGGGAACAGGAGGGAGCAGCAGCCAGAAGTGACCACTTTGCCAGGCCTCACCTGCACCAGACTTTCTGTCAAACAGGAAAAGGCAGCCTCAACCCAGAGCAGGAGAACCATGGCACGAGTCAGCTTGTGCCAGCAAATGGAATTGTGGAAGGGAAGGAGGGCTTCAGTGGAGTGTTTCTCAAGCAGGGTTGACCTGAAGTCTC
Organism: Podarcis bocagei; assembly: GCF_964188305.1. Classification (NCBI taxonomy): domain Eukaryota; kingdom Metazoa; phylum Chordata; class Lepidosauria; order Squamata; family Lacertidae; genus Podarcis; species Podarcis bocagei. Next base: position 901,698 of record NC_138142.1, on the reverse strand, counting down.
CAAGTTTGCCTGGCCTCCCCAAGGGGGCAGGGAGAGTGCTTGAATCTCCAGGTGGGTGATAGCATCTTATTCATTCATTCATTTTTTAAAAAGAAAGAATGTGCACAACTTCTGAGCTTCAGCCTAACAATCTTTTGAAGTGGAGTGGAGATTGGAAGGGTCATTTCAGGGGGGAGTGGGGGAGGTTGCCTTGGTGGCAGAAAGGGAGGAAATGCTGAATTTGGACATTTCCCAATCGCCTTCCAGCACTTCCCTCATTCTGCCTCCAGGCAGCCCCCCTCACTCTTCCAACTGGGAACCCTAGGAATGAGAGCTCCTTCCCCACCCAGGCCCCCTAAGCAGGTGAGAATCTCGTTACTTCAGCAGGAACTGGGAGCACACCCTTTGGCCAAGGTTTCTCTCTTAATTTCCAGCCAGTGACACCATACCTTCCAACATTTCTCTGATAAAAATAGGGACGTCCTATTCCATCATCATCATCATGTTACTGGGTTGCCCCAGCCACTCTGGGCAGCTTCCAACACACCTTGGTTGTCAAACAGCTTGTCTCCTGAACAAATCGGTTTCCGAACGTCGCAAACCCGGAAGTGAGTGTTCTGGTTTGCGAACATTTTTCAGAAGCCAAACATCCAACACAGCTTCTGCGGCTTCTGGTTGACTGCAGGAAGCTCATGCAGCCAATCAGAAGCCGCGCTTTGGTTTTCAAACCACTCCAGAAGTCGAATGGACTCCTGGAATGGATTAAGTTTGACAACCAAGGTACCACTGTATATAAAAACATAATTAAACATTAAAAAAAAATCCCTATACGGGATTGACTTCAGACAGCTTGGGAGCTGAATAACTCCATACCCTTCCACATTTCTCCAATGAAAATAGGGACATTCTAAGGAAAAGCGGGACATTCTGGGATCAAATCAGAAACCAGGACAGCATCTCTAAATCAAGGACATCCCTGGAAAATACGGATATTTGGAGGGTCTCTGACACATCAGCTCACTTGCTATACTATGTCCTTTCTGTTTGACTGACATGCTTAATGATATCAACAGGGACCACACCAAGGTCTAAGGATTGGGCCCTGAAATCTCAGGGTCTGGTCTGTTTCTGACCTGGCAGCCTGAGTTCTGAGGCCACACTCTGCTTCCTGGAGTACATTTGTCCGAGACAGAAGAGAGGCCTTTGGATTCACTGCTGCACGCAGAGCCTCCCTTCTTGAAGAGCCCTGTTCATCGCCCTCTGCTCAAGGTACCCTTTGCCAAACAGGGCGCCTTCCTGGGACTATAACTTCCACCAGTTTCTGCAGCCATGGAATGTCAGACACTCTGCAGCCTCCAGGCCTTTGGACTTTACGGCATCTTCTACATCTGGGAATTGATTGAGAAATGCAGGCTGCAGAACACACCAGGAGGAACAACCACAGACCCAAGCAGAGAATTTAATCACTTGCATTATCAGCTTAATTGTTCTGGCAAGTGAGCTGCTTCCAAAACCTCTGTGGTAATTGTCTGTAAAACAATCCTCCTCCTCCTCCTCCTCTTTTCTAAAAATATAGTTGCTCCAAGCAGGATGCCGTCATCCAAGTGTCCCTTTATGTGCTGCAGAGGGAGAAGCAGGTTGGAATGACCACGGAAGCAGTGGGGGAGGGCAGGGATCATGACAGGTGCTCCCAACAGGTTGGGGGCTCCCAATATCACACCCGGGGTGGGTGTGCTTAGCACAGGAACTTGGCTCAGGGCTTCCCCTCCCAGCAGTCCCAACAGTGCCAATGGTCAAGAGATTCTAGGAGTCATGGTTCACAACCTCTGTAGCCACAGGTTGCCCATCCCTGTGGGGGGTGAGGGGACACTAGCCAGGCCCCCCAAGTCTAAGTATGTGCAGGGAGGGGTGGTCTTGTCAATCATGACACCAGAGGAAAATGGAAACCAAGCTCTGCCCACAAATAATTAGTGGGGTTGAACGTGGCAATGGATACAATGTTAGAGTGTTGAACAAGTACCCAGGACAGACCAGGGTTCAAATTTCCCCTCAGCCATGAAGCTCACTGGGTGGCTGGGACCAGCGGCGCCAGCTTGACCCCATGACTGCGGGTGCCCAGGGTTGCACGCCTCAGGCCGTGACACACTTTGAGAATGCCTTGCCCCCTCATTCAAAATGTTGTGGGAGCCACAGCACACAGGGCCCCTGGGACCTGGCACCTATGGCTCGGACAGTCACTGCCTCTCAGCCTAACCTCCCTCACAGGGTTGTTGTGAGGATAAAAGGAGGGGAGGGACCATCATGGATGCCACCTCGAGCTCCTTGGTTTTTAATGTTTGAAAGCCAGGAGATTTCAGCATAAAGTCTTTGCACTTAAAAGTTGATGGCAGGTGTCATCACTCTATGTTTTATTGATTTATGGTTTTCACATATGCTGACAAAAGTGCAGGGCTGTCTTTACCCGGGGGTGCAAGGGGTGCAGGGCACCCCAACGCCAAATTCTGGGGCGCGTGGGGCGCCTGCGGCTGAAGCTGCCAAAGTGTATTGTATGAAGCTGCTATGCGGCCGCGGGGTCAGCGGCACCTTTGACACGACTGATCTCGCGCCGCCTGCCTGCCTTCTCCCATTCGGGGCAGGCGTCATGAGGTGCCGGCACAAGGGGGGGCTGCTGGCTTCATTTTGGGGGAGCCTCTGATTCGGCCACCGGGAGGAGGAGGAGGCGCCGCTGCCTTTCTTTCCCTCCAGAATCTTGGAAGGAAAGGCGGCGGCAGCGGCGGCGGCAAGGGCGCCAGAGCGAGAGGGGCCGAGAGGCAGCCACCTGCTGAGGCTCGGCTTGCGCGTCTCCCCACTGAAGAGCAGCGCTATGGCTGGGGATGGGCTTGGCCGAGGCACTGGCAGTGGCGGCAGCAGCGGGAGCTCCCTGGAGCCCCGGCTTGCCCGCTGTTAGCCATGGCAGATGGCGGCGGTGGCTCCAGTATATAGTACTCAGGAGGAGGAGGAGGAGGCGCCAGCAGCAACCTGAACGCGGACTTGTCCTCGGCGCCTGCCCGGGCGATCAATGTGGTCATCATCAACAACTAAATTTGGGGGCACTGGGCGGATCTTTGCACCCCGGCACCACATATGCTAAAGACACCCCTGCAAAAGTGATGTGTGTCTTATCTCTGCTTTTGGTTTGACCAAGACTCTTGGGAGGACGCAACATCCTTTGGCCTTTCTTGCTAGGAGTGCTGATCGGATGAGGGCCAGCAGCAGTAAGAAATCCAAAGGAGGCCTTTATTAGGCCAGCCATACTATGTGTGAAGAGGACCTGCTGTTTCCGCAACACAGAGTGCAGGCAGTGCAAAAAATCGGGACACATCGCCCGGATGTGTCGGGCTCGGCCCACCCGAAGCTAGGCATCAGATGACCAATCCAAGAGCCCCAGGTCCCGGGGCCCAACGCACCAAGGCAACTCGACGGAGCTCACGGACTTCCAGGTATACCAATTGCCCCATCCCAACGTAGAGAAAATTTATGTAGAGGTACAGATAGAGGGGGCCCCATGCCGCATGGAGCTTGACACGGGTTCAACTCTATCCATAATCTCGGCAAGGACCTTAAGGAAACTGTGTCCTACTGGGGGTCCCAAACTCAGGCCGGCCCCATTCACCCTCCGGGACTTCCAGAAACGTAAGGTCCCCACAATGGGGGTGGGGACCTTCAGGGTGCAATACCGAGGGCGGACGCGGCAACTGGACTTGCTTGTGGTCAAGGGCCCCTACATTAGCTTACTGGGATTGGCATGGTTTGGACCACTGGGGCTAGCCGTCACCGGGGTGAACCACACTAGCTTACAAGTGGACGGGGACGCCATATGCAAGGAATTTCCGGGGGGTTTCGATGGAAAATTGGGACAGTATACAGGCCCCCCCATTGCTCTACAGCTTGACCCCACAGTACGACCGGTCAGGCTCAAGGCCTGCCAGGTCCTGTTCGCCCTGAAACCCCGTATAGATGAGGAATTGGACTGGCTCGTGGAGCAAGGAGTGCTGGAGCCGGTGCCTAATGCCCCCTGGGAAACCCCAATCGTCACACCCGTCAAGACTAATGGTTCAGTCCGCATCTGCGCAGACTACAAATGTACCATAAACAAGGCCCTCACGGCCCATGCATACCCAGTGCCAGTGGTCAGCCATGTCCTTGCCACCCTGGCTGGGTCAAAAATTTTTGGCAAGCTGGACTTGGCCCAAGCATATCAACAGTTGCCAGTAGATGCGGCCACAGCAGAGGCACAGACGATTGTGATGCACAGAGGAGCGTTCAGGGTAAAGCAGCTGCAATTCGGTGTCAGTGTGGCACCAGGCATGTTCCAGAATCTAATCGACTCTCTCCTTAAAGGGATTCCTGGCGTCACCCCCTTCTTCGATGATGTGTTGATTGCCGGGCCCACACCAGAGGAGTTTGAGGACCGCCTCCGCACCGTTCTGCACCGTTTCCAGACGGCAGGTCTCAAGGGGAAGCGGGAAAAATGTCTACTAGGAGTGCCTCAGGTGGACTTTCTGGGATTTATGGTGGACGCAGAAGGGGTCCACCCGACTGGGGACAAGGTATGGGCCATTTGTGATGCCCCAGTGCCCAAGCGCAAGACTGAACTTCAGGCCTTCTTGGGACTATTGAACTTTTACCGTTCCTTCCCCACAAGGTGGCAGTAGCGGAGCCCCTACACAGACTACTGGACAAGTGGGCCCCTTGGGTGTGGGGCCAGCGCCAGGAGGCCGCATTTCAGGCAGTCAAGGACTTGCTTGTCTCAAACTTGGTCTTGGCACACTTCGACGAGAGGCTGCCGGTGGTGCTAGCATGTGACGCCTCGCCCTATGCCATTGGCGCTGTCCTGGGACACCAACTCCCGGATGGAAGAGAGGTACCGGTGGCATACGTTTCCCAGACACTCAACGCAACCGAGCGGAAATACTCGCAAATCGACAAGGAGGGTCTGGCAATCGTGAAGGGAGTAAAAAAGTTCCATAATTTCTTGTACGGGCGGCCCTTCACCGTGGTGACTGACCACAAGCCGTTGCTTGGCTTGTTTGCCCCCGAAAAGCAGACCCCCCAAGTGCTGTCTCCTCGCGTCCTCAGGTGGTCAATTTTCCTTGCCAGCTACCAGTATGCACTGATTCACCGCCCTGGGAAGGCAATGGGCCATGCGGATGCCCTCAGCAGGCTACCACTACCGGAAACAGGCCCCGACCCAGCACTTGCACAAGAGGTTATGAGCCTGGAGCTGCTTCCCGACCGCCCCATTCAGGCACAAGAAGTTGCACACCATTCCAAGAAAGATAGGGTCATCTCCCGGGTCCTGGACTGGGTGTGGAGGGGATGGCCCAGCAGCCGCCCCGGGCCAGAATTCGCCAGCTACACAACCCGCAAACATGAACTGTCGGCCCACAAGGGGTGCCTGTTATGGGGAAGCAGGGTCGTTGTTCCCCAGCCCCTCTGCAAAAGGGTCCTCACAGCCCTACACAAGACACACCCAGGGGTAGTAAGAATGAAGGCCCTTGCCAGGAGTTATGTGTGGTGGCCGGGGATCGACGGAGTGATAGAGGCCTGGGTCAAACACTGCCAGGCCTGCCAAGAATCCCGCCCAGATCCCCCAACGGCCCCAGTCCAGTCCTGGGAGTCCGCCCGAGCACCATGGTCACACCTGCATGTTGACTTCACTGGCCCCTTTCAGGGGAAAACATTCTTCATAGTGGTGGACTCCTACACCAAACGGCTGGAAGTCGCACTGGTACCGTCCACTTCTACGTCCGCAGCCATCCGGGTACTACACAGGCTGTTTGCAACCCACGGGCTCCCTGACACTCTCGTCTCAGACAACGGGACTGCATTTACGTCAGGAGAATTCCAAACCTTCACAGCGCAGAACGCCATCCGCCACATCCGTTCAGCGCCATTCCACCCTGCCACCAATGGCCAAGCAGAATGCATGGTGCGGACCACCAAGGACACCCTTTGCCGCATGATGCAAGGGGATTGGGAGTACCGCCTTGCCACATTCCTTCTAGCACAGCACAGCACCCCCAGCTCAACGACTGGCCGGAGCCCCGCTGAACTACTAATGGGTCGGCGCCTTGCAATCAGATTGGACCACCTTCACCCCGATAGAGCTCAGGCTGAGGTAGTGGTGGGGGAAGACAGGAACCCCCGGACCTTCGAGGCCCAGGACCCAGTGTACGCAAAGAATTTTGGGGCAGGCCCTGCATGGGTACCCGCCACAGTCACCAGGGTCACTGGCCTTGGGTCGTACGAGGTGCTAACGGATGGGGGGCAATGCTGGTGCCTCCACTGCGACCAGATACGGCGACGATTCCCAGGAGAAAACCAGGAGGACAGGTCAGAGGAGTCCCAAGGGAACAGTGGGGCAGTGAGGCCCATAGAGCAGCAGGGGCCAGCAGGAGAGGCAGAATCAGTAAATACAGAGAGGACCCGCGAGGCCGAAAGGACACCGGAACCAGAACCACGACTGAGCAAGCCGGTTGCGCCAGACCAAACAGCCCCATCACAGCCAGCATCCTTGGAAAATGAGCCAGAACCTGAACCCCGGACCAGGGAACACCCCAGGCCGCAACACACACGTAGGCCGCCGGCGTACCTCGAGGACTATGAATGCGACCTCCCGGGCAGGACTGGAACTTAGAGGGGAGGGGTGTTATGTACTGAGTTGAATAGGATCCAAACTGCAGCAGTCTGATTGGTCCTAGAACAATGCAGCAGTATAATTGGTTGGCAGGAACCACCCAATCATGCTCCAGATAGAAGTGAATCCACAACCTGATTGGCTTACAGTAGAATTCCGGAATTAGCCAATCATGTGCAGCCCATTGTGTAAATAATGTATATAAAGCAGATACTTTGAGGGGACATTCATTCATTCCTCCTTACCACTATGAGCTGAATAAAGAGCATGAAATCACTTCCAAGATTATTTAGCTGTGTTTCTGCATTGCAGGGAGCTGGATGATGACTTCAACTCTACAATTCAAGATGATGCACTTGGCCTCTACTGCCAAGTGAGATCCCCACCCCCTGTGCGAAAACAGGGATTCTGAGAAAGGCGCCTGTTTGGGTGATACAAGAGAACAGGGCTCCATGTTCCTTCTTCTAGACGGCCTTTTCAAGCCATGAGACTGGGAAGAGTCTGAGAGCCAGATGAAGAGACTCAGAGAGCTGCATTCAGGGCCCCAGACTAGAGAGGTTCATGGGTCCACCACTGCTGACACAGCTACCAGCTGCGGTCTTTTTTCTGACTTCCCTTTCATAGTGTTCCAGACCCTCTGGATCCACTTACACAATTAAGGAAGACACACGCACAAAAGCAAGTTCTCTTCTCTCTGTCCCACCCGCACACTCCCTTGTTTATAGGAACTTGCTCAAGATACTCCCTGATGCCTCCTGTGCTTTTAAAAATAGAAATAATTGCACTTGCTCTGTTTCCTGTCAGCAGTGTGTAGGAGAAACAGCCTGGGAAGTTTATGTATTGTTATTCTGTCACACAGGCCTGTGGATGTTCCAGCAGGAGAAGGATCCTACTTGTAGGAGGGGAGTGGAACAACGGAATTTCTGGCCTAGGCAAGATTCTACCTCCCTCCCTCCCTCCCTTGCTCCCTGCTTTCTTTCCCAGTGCATCAACAGAAGAACTGTTTTTCCAGTCATTGCTTTGGATGAGGCGAGCCCCTCCCTCACTGAAGCAACTCAATCAGGGGCCCAATCCAAAGCACGGAAGCAGGGGGGGAGTAGATTTGCACTCTTATTTGCCCACATCTGTAATCAACACAGAAAGCTGGCAGAAAGCCATTGGCATTGGTGTGGCATCTGCATCCAGAAGCACAGATGCCCTGATGGTCACATTGGAAAGGTTTGTTCCGAAGCCTAAGGGGAACATGAAGAATTGCTGTGAACTAAAATTAAGCCTCCGGTGCTGGTGCCTCCCAGAGGTTTGGAGCAAGGACAACTCCATCAGCCCAAGGCAGCACAGCCTTATGATCCAGAGGGGACCAGATTGGAAGTCAATGGGGCGCATTCACAGACCTCTCTGTGGTTTGGCCAGGAGGCACAGCCTGGTAAGATACTCTGAAGCATCTTCACTAGGAGTCACTTTGTAAGACCCCAGTGGATGGCTAAGAGAAGGCTGTAATATCCTCTTAACACCTTTTCCTGGATTTACCCTAATTTACTCCTTCCTCTTGGTTCATGTGGGAACCAATGACACTGCAAGCAATAGCCTCCAGAAGATCAAAAGAGACTACGAGGCTCTCGGCAGGAAATTGAAGCAACTAAATGCACAAATTGTCATCTCATCTCTCCTCCCAGTTGAACGACGTGGCCCAGGGAGAGAGGGGAAAATAGTGGAAGTGAACAGCTGGCTTCGCAAATGGTGTAAACAGGAACGGTTTGGATTCTTAGATCACGGACTGCAGTTTCTTGAAGATGGACTTCTGGCAAGCGATGGGCTGCACCTCACAACAGTTGGGAGAAATGTTTTTGCCAAAAATCTCAGAAACCTCATCAGGAGGGCTTTAAACTGACTAATGTGGGGGAGGGAGACAGTGCTCCTGAAGGTAGGAGCCTATCAATTGATGAAGATGATCATCCAAATGTCATAGACCAAATGGAGCAAACAGCACGCAGACCTAGTGGTGGGAGGAAAAAATCCTTAAATAAGAGACACGGGGGAATGATTAATGGACTTCAATGTCTGTACACTAATGCGCAAAGCATGGGAAATAAACAAGATGAGCTTGAGCTCTTGGTACAGCAAACTAAATATGACATAATAGGCATCACTGAAACCTGGTGGGATAAGTCCCACGATTGGAATGTAATAATGGGGGGATACAATTTATTTCAGAGAAACAGACCAGACAAGAAAGGAGGAGGAGTGGTGTTATATGTCAGGGATGTGTATACCTGTGAAGAGATCCAAGATTTAGAACATCAAAGCCAAAGTGAGAGCATTTGGGTCAAAATTAAGGGAGAGAAGAATAACAGGGACCTCATTGTGGGAGTTTACTATAGATCCCCAAGCCAAACGGAGGACATAGATGATGCCTTCCTGGAACAGATGGCCAAGCATGCAAAAGGAAGGGAGATAGTAGTAATGGGGGACTTCAATTACCCGGATATTTGTTGGATGTCAAACTCAGCCAAGAGCATAAGGTCAAACAGATTCCTCACTGGCCTTGCAGACAACTTCATTGTCCAGAAAGTGGGAGAAGCAACAAGAGGAACAGCCATTTTAGATCTGGTCCTAACCAATGTTGATGACCTGGTTAGTGGGGTAGAAGTGGAAGGATCATTAGGCGCGAGTGATCATGCTCTTCTGAAGTTTACAATACAGCGGAAAGGAGCAGCCAAGCATACTAGGACTCAATTTCTTGACTTTAAGAAAGCCGACTTCATAAAACTTAGGGAAGTGCTGGGTGAGATCCCATGGACAGTAATACTAAAAGGAAAGGGAGTTCATGATGGCTGGGAGTTTGTTAAGAGGGAGATACTAAAAGCACAACGTCAGGCAATACCAATGAGAGGGAAACATGGAAGGTGCCTAAAGAAGCCAGGGTGGCTATCTAAAGAACTTTTAACTGAGTTAAGATTAAAAAAGGATGTGCACAAAAAATGGAAAAGGGGGGAAACCACCAAAGAGGAATTCAAACAAATAGCCAGCACGTGTAGACACAAAGTCAGAAAAGCTAAAGCACAGAATGAACTCAGGCTTGCTAGAGAGGTTAAAAGCAACAAAAAAGGTTTCTATGGGTATGTTCGTAGCAAAAGGAAGAGCAAAGAAACAGTGGGGTCACTCAGAGGAGAAGATGGTGAAATGCAAACAGGGGACACAGAAAGGGCTGAACTCCTCAATGCCTTCTTTGCCTCAGTCTTCTCCGATAAGAAAAACAATGCCCGACCTGAAGAATTTGGAGCAAATGATTCAGCAAAGGAAACACAGCCCAGAATAACTAAGGAGATAGTACAAGAATACTTGGCCAGTTTAGATGTATTCAAGTCTCCAGGGCCAGATGAACTGCATCCAAGAGTATTAAAAGAACTGGCAGATGTGATCTCAGAACCACTGGCAGTCATCTTTGAGAATTCCTGGAGAACAGGCGAAGTCCCGGCAGACTGGAGGAGGGCAAATGTTGTCCCTATTTTCAAAAAGGGGAAAAGAGAGGACCCAAATAATTACCGCCCAGTCAGTCTGACATCAATACCAGGGAAGATTCTGGAGCAGATCATTAAGCAAACAGTCTGTGAGCACCTAGAAAGGAATGCTGTGATCACCAATAGTCAGCATGGATTTCTGAAAAATAAGTCATGTCAGACTAACCTGATCTCGTTTTTTGACAGAATTACAAGCCTGGTAGATGAAGGGAACACAGTGGATGTAGCCTACCTTGATTTCAGCAAGGCATTTGACAAGGTGCCCCATGATATTCTTGTAAAGAAACTGGTAAAATGTGGTCTTGACTATGCTACCACTCAGTGGATTTGTAACTGGATGACTGACCGAACCCAAAGAGTGCTCATCAATGGTTCCTCTTCATCCTGGAGAAGAGTGACTAGTGGGGTGCCACAGGGTTCTGTCTTGGGCCCAGTCTTATTCAACATCTTTATCAATGACTTGGATGATGGACTCAAGGGCATCCTGTTCAAATTTGCAGATGACACCAAACTGGGAGGGGTGGCTAACACCCCAGAGGACAGGATCACACTTCAAAACGACCTTGACAGATTAGAGAACTGGGCCAAAACAAACAAGATGAATTTTAACAGGGAGAAATGTAAAGTATTGCACTTGGGCAAAAAAAATGAGAGGCACAAATACAAGATGGGTGACACCTGGCTTGAGAGCAGTACATGTGAAAAGGATCTAGGAGTCTTGGTTGACCACAAACTTGACATGAGCCAACAGTGTGACGGAGCAGCTAAAAAAGCCAATGCAATTCTGGGCCTCATCAATAGGAGTATAGCATCTAGATCAAGGGAAGTAATAGTGCCACTGTATTCTGCTCTGGTCAGACCTCACCTGGAGTACTGTGTCCAGTTCTGGGCACCACAGTTCAAGAAGGACACTGACAAACTGGAACGTGTCCAGAGGAGGGCAACCAAAATGGTCAAAGGCCTGGAAACGATGCCTTATGAGGAACGGCTAAGGGAGCTGGGCATGTTTAGCCTGGAGAAGAGGAGGTTAAGGGGTGATATGATAGCCATGTTCAAATATATAAAAGGATGTCATATAGAGGAGGGAGAAAGGTTGTTTTCTGCTGCTCCAGAGAAGCGGACACGGAGCAATGGATCCAAACTACAAGAAAGAAGATTCCACCTAAACATTAGGAAGAACTTCCTGACAGTAAGAGCTGTTCGACAGTGGAATTTGCTGTCAAGGAGTGTGGTGGAGTCTCCTACTTTGGAGGTCTTTAAGCAGAGGCTTGACAACCATATGTCAGGAGTGCTCTGATGGTGTTTCCTGCTTGGCAGGGGGTTGGACTCGATGGCCCTTGTGGTCTCTTCCAACTCTAGGATTCTATGATTCTATGATTTTATGATTCTACTCTTAGATCTACAGCAGTGTTTCCCAACCTTTTTTGGGCAAAGGCACACTTGTTTGATGAAAAAAATCTCGTGGCACACCACCATTACAGCCCCGTGACGTCAGCGCGCAGCGTCACGCCGGGAGGGACGCACGAAAGTGTAAGTTTCAATTTTTTTTCCTCCCCCTTGCCGGGGAACCTCCAAGCTTTGGGGGTGGGGGGGGGAGGAGGCAGCAAAGCGAGGCAGGAAGGAGAGCGCGGCTTGGCTGGGTGAGCTTTGGCAGGGGCAGGGAATGAGAGCCGCGAGGCGGGCGCTGCGGACGGAGGCGCTGCCCGCCGAGCTCGCAGGCAGCCAGACGGCGAGAGCCCCGCGCTGGGCGGCCTCTCCTCGCTGCCGCCGCCCCGCCTCTCGCCGCCCGACTCGCCCGCCTCCCTCCAGGCAACATCTCGCGGCACACTAGTGTGCCGCGGAACAGTGGTTGGGAAACACTGATCTACAGATCTGTGTAGATCTGTGTGCTTGTATCTAATCACACACACATTATATATATTCCATTCCTTGTGCCTGCCAACAGGGAAGACAATGCTAATCTGTTGTGTGGGCTCTTGTGTAATAAAGGAGTGTGTTGGTGTAACCAGGATGGCCATGTAAAAAATTAATCATAGAACAAGAACATGGTGTGAAGGACTGACTTGAGACTGACTAAGAGACTGGCTTGGCCAGAAGCCTCACTGGCAATGGAATTAGCAAGGACAGAAGAGAGAGCCAGAAGTCCCTGTTGGGTCAGTCCATGCCTGCAGCCACTCCCAGGCCCCATCCTTTCCTGTCTTCAACCCATCTGGAGGGACTGAGCTACTCATGAGCAAGCAGACAGTAGCACCATCTCCTCCTCACAGTGTTCTGCACGTAGACATTAAACCACCACTTTTATGATGCAAAGTCTCTGTGTGTTTGTGTGTGTGTGTGTGTGTCCCAAAGCAAGAGCTTTATACACAATTCAGAAAGAGATGTATCATTGCTCCTTGAGCAACTGGATTCTTTAGCTGAGGCACCCAGAGGTGGGCAAGCTCCTAGCCACTCTGAGCCAGAAGCGAGGCAATATTTTAATGCTCCCCTGGGCCAGGGCCCTTGCTGGGGGCCTAGCTATGCCCCGTATCCAGATTGGTGGGCTGCCTGCTCCAGACAGAGCCTGGGTAGAAGATCTATGGCTGTCCTGATCAACCCCATCCAGCATGGGGGTTGTAGCCCAATATCATCCAGAGGGCTTCAAGTGTTGAAGATTGTTGTTGATCACATGGCAGTGTATGTTTTGACTCCACAGAGTGGGAAGTGACGGAGACAGGATGTTTTGTATTGCCGTGTTCCGTGAAGTGAGACTATTGTCCTTTGTTCTCTCTCTTTGCTGTCCGATGAGAAAGAGGAAGGAGCTAAGTCAGAATGCTCTGAGTGCTTTATATGTAAATAAAGTAGATTAGCCAAAATGCTGAGCTACTGATTCTGTTACGCAAATGGTGAAGACTCTGCAGATCCCTAAGTGTGCCGATGTCTGTTGGCATTGGTCGCTGTAATGTTCAGGCTAAAGAAGGCTTTTGAAGCTCCCGAACGATTGATCAGGAGGGAGAGAACATGCCAGATGGGTATGTGTCTCTGCCAGGGTCCTAGTCAAGAGTAGTGTGGCTCCTAACAACAAGTTCCTGTTCTGCAGAGACAGCTACTGTGTGTATGACAAGAGGGGCACATCTGAATATTTGGAAAGCTTTAGCATGGAAACCATGCCCAGACTGTCACTATTTTTGAGTAGGAAATTCAGGTTGCAAATGTAGAGTTGACTGGGAGGCATTGCTCAACAAGCCCTTTCCCCCAGAAAATTGGACTTCTTATGGAAAGGAAAATAACTGGAAAAGTCACTTGAAAGTGTGGGGTAACACTTGATGTGATGCAGTTGTTCAGCCAGATGGGCAGGGTATAAATAATATATTATTATTATTATTATTATTATTATTATTATTATTATTATTATTATTATTATTATTATTAAATCTCCCTGCAAACAAATTGGAAGGAATATTCTATCATCAGGCCAACTGGCAGCCCTAAGACAGGAAACAGAAAGCATTCTCTCCACTCCCCTGCCTCCCACCAAGGATCTTGTAGAGTCTCACCTGGATACTGCAGGGTAAGTGCAAGCAGTTTGAGATGCCAAGGCAATTAAGTCCGCAGGAGCCCTCAGGGCAAACTGTTTAATTTAGTTCCAAAATGCAGTCAGAACACCAAAAGCCACTTTTATAAGATAATTGGATTGAATGGGCTTTAAAATACAGAATGTTGGTCAAGTAACAGCTCCAGAAGTACAATATTGCAAAGCTACTTTTGCAGATATAGGACACTTTCTGGAACTCAATGCCTGTTGAGTTTATCTTTCCAACAAAAAAGGCAAATCAACAGAGCAGATCTACTTGGAGGAAGGAAGAATCATTGAGTTCAACGGGGCTTTCTCAGGGAAGTGGGTACTGTATAGGATTGCAGGGGCTGTTTGCTGTCACTATCCCAAAACACAAAGGCTGTTGGACCAGCGTAAACAGAAGAGGACACGGGAGGGATCCCCACATCCAGGAACCTCCATTGCATGTGGATTGTATGGTGCATAGGGACAGCCCCATATATTGTGGCATCCGAGGCAAACCACAAAATAGGGCCTCCCAGCCACCCAGGAAGAAGGGGTGAGAGAAGGTCTACATACGGAACAAGGGAGGAATAAAGATCTACATGGGGATGAAGGGTGGGAGGAGATCAGCAGTGACTCCTATTTGCCAAGAGGCCACTGCAGAGGAAGAAAGCTTCCAAGGAACAGCAAGCGATGCCTTCCTGGGAGACCAGATCTGCTGCCCCTGTGGATCCTGCAGCTTGAGCAGTTGCCTCACCCTGCCTCGTGGGTGGATCAGCCCCGGTGGGGTGTGGGTGGGTGGGAGAAGTTGTGCATGGGATGCTCTGTTTCCACCTCCCTTCCCCTCCATAATACTGGAGCTCAAGGCTATGCAAGGAAATTGTTTCCCTATCCAAAGTTTACCGCTCAGGTCCTTCTTCACGCAACACAAGATTTGTGGAACTCACTGCCACAAGATTTGAGGATGGCTGCCCTGAGTTCCTTGGGAGGGGCTGGGAGGTTAGCTGTAAATGTAATAAAACAAATAACTAGGTAGTACATATTCTGCATTAAGCTGAGGTGTAGATGAGCCCCGAGATAACTTTCTGTTGAATTCTCAGCTTGGTCACCCTGAAGCAGATGGTGGCCCAGTGGGAGCTCAGACTGTCCCCAGAGGGACCCAGTTGTTGTTGTTGTTGTTGTTCATCACAAGATCTCAGGGTGGTTCACAGAATAAAATACAAGATAAAAACACAAGTAAATAATTAAAACAAAAACAACAAAACACCAGTGGTCGGTGGCTCCGCTAGGGGCGCCATGGGAGATGGCCGACAATACTATCTCTCCAGCTCCCATGAGGTAATTTAGAGGCTGAGATGTGAGTAATCAGCCTCCCAAATTCTTCCAGGTGGAAGGGAAGATGCAGTCGCATCTGTGGGGCCCAACAAACCACCCCCGAGTTCGTAAAGAAGGAGGGGGTGGGGGCACTGGATGGAAAGCCCCCAAGGGAGTTCGGATCTCCTGGACGCTGTCTCCATGAGCACACCAAGTTCCATTTCTTAAGATAAAAAATTGGATTTAATCTTCCAATTAAGCCAGCCACTGAGGTTGCAAGAGTGACAGAGAGGAAGAAAGATAACATCTAAGAATAACATCTAAGCCGGTATGTTGGAACGGAATGGAAAGGAGGGGGAATAAAACTTTTTTTTCCTACTACGATAATACCTAACAACACCCGCCCCCCCGAAGAACCGTTTACAATATTTACAGCAAGTGAAATGGGAAAATATAAACTGTATGGAAATAATAATACTATATAACTAAAGCTTTTGTTTTTTGAAACGTTTGGAAGAAGATAAAAGACTCTCCAAATATTGATATTAGAAAGAAGCAGGATCTCGTTAGCCGCTGGAGAGACACCAAAAAACGGATTCTGAGAAGGATGATGTGGCAGTGGCCACCTGGGCAGTTGAATGCACATGCGTACTCTGTCTGTTTCCCTCCCTCCCACCTGCCCTCCACATGGCCCCAGATGCTGGCAACCCAAGCTATGCCACCAATTCATGGTGGTGAGGGTGATCAATGGTCACTAGCCACAATGGCTCTGCTCTGCCTCCTCCAGTCGGAGGCAGTGATGCTTCTGAATCCCAGATTCACTCACTGCAGGAGTGAGGAGGGATGATGTGAATAGATCCTGCTTGTGATCTTCCCATAATGGGCAGCTAGTTGGCCACTGTGAGAACAGGGTGCTGGACTTGAAGGCCTGATCCAGCAGGGATCATCTTATTGGAAAGTGCATTAAAGGTAAGAGGAGGTGATTTCATCATTTCAGACTTCTAACCACTTAGGCAAAGGTAAAGGACCCCTGGATGGTTCAGTCAAGGGCGACTATGCGGTGCAGCGCTCATCTCGCTTTTCAGGCTGAGGGAGCTGGCATTTGTCCGCAGACAGCTTTCTGGGTCATGTGGCCAACATGACGCTTCTGCTACAGCAGGACACCGTGATACAGTGGCGGACCTTCATGCTCCAGGGGGCGGAGAGCAGGCGGGGCTGGTGCAGGGGTGGCGCGCATCCTGGGGGCATGGCATGCTGTGGGGGTGTGGCGCCCAGCGCGGGGGGGGGGCATCCGCGATGGCACCCCACCAGGATTGCGCTGCCGGGGGTGATGCGCTCCCCCCGCACTCCTCTTCCTCTGCCAGTGCCATGATGGAAACACTGCCAGAGCGCATGGAAACACTGTTTACCTTCCCGTCACAGCGGTACCTATTTATCTACTTGCACTGGTATGCTTTCGAACTGCTAGGTTGGCAGGAACTGGGACAGAGCAACAGGAGCTCACACTGTTGTGGGGATTTAAACTGCCCACCTTCCAATTGGCAAGCCCAAGAAGCTCATGGTTTAGACCACAGTGCCACCCGCGTCCCTCAACCACTTAGGATGCAACTCTGGAAGCGGAGATGGTTCAGCTGGAAAGAGAGTTTTCCATTTTTGTCTCTCCAGGACTGGGGATGAGCCATAACCAATGTCTCAGAGCAATCCCAGTTCTTTTCCAAGAAGCAAATGCATCTCATATCATTCTTGCCAAGCCTGCAAGAAATTGCCAAGCCATTTGTACCTGCACTATGCAACACACCTGGCTTAATGAGGTAATCTGTCACTGTCCTATGTATTAAAGCAGGGCTTAGCAATGAGGTGAAGGGAAAGGTCGGTGTGTATCTATGAGCATCACTGGGAGGAACAGAGCCAAGCTAGGGCCTCTTACCAAAGGATTTCTGACAGAGACAAAAATTGCCCGGCTTTGCTTAGCAGTGATGTGCTTTGTTTAAATCACAGAGAGTTAGTCCTGTGCCTGGCTTCTGTCTGCAGCACTGCCTGCCTGTTGGCAGAGCTCCAGCCAGCGAGTGGTTGCTTGATACACTTTACAAAGCCAAAAAAAAATCATTGTTGTTGCATTTTCCCCTTTACAACAAAAACCTTTTTCATTCATTATTTATTTATTGCCTTAGGAAAACCCAGCTTCATAATAAAAACAACAATATTTCCTTATACAGTGGTACCTCAGGTTACAAACAGCTCAGGTGACAAACTCCGCTAACCTGGAAGTAGTACCTTGGGTTAAGAACTTTGCCCCAGGATGAGAACAGAAATCACGTGCCAGTGGTGCAGCAGCAGTGGGAGACCCAATTAGCTAAAGTGGTACCTCAGGTTAAGAACAGTTTCAGGTTAAGAAAGGACCTCCAGAACTAGAATCATAGAATCATAGAATCATAGAGTTGGAAGAGACCACAAGGGCCATCGAGTCCAACCCCCTGCCAAGCAGGAAACACCATCAGAGCACTCCTGACATATGGTTGTCAAGCCTCTGCTTAAAGACCTCCAAAGAAGGAGACTCCATCACACTCCTTGGCAGCAAATTCCACTGTCAAACAGCTCTTACTGTCAGGAAGTTCTTCCTAATGTTTAGGTGGAATCTTCTTTCTTGTAGTTTGGATCCATTGTTCCGTGTCCGCTTCTCTGGAGCAGCAGAAAACAACCTTTCTCCCTCCTCTATGTGACATCCTTTTATATATTTGAACATGGCTATCATATCACCCCTTAACCTCCTCTTCTCCAGGCTAAACATGCCCAGCTCCCTTAGCCGTTCCTCATAAGGCATCGTTTCCAGGCCTTTGACCATTTTGGTTGCCCTCCTCTGGACACGTTCCAGTTTGTCAGTGAATTCTTGAATTGTGGTGCCCAGAACTGGACACAGTACTCCAGGTGAGGTCTGACCAGAGCAGAATACAGTGGCACTATTACTTCCCTTGATCTAGATGCTATACTCCTATTGATGCAGCCCAGAATTGCATTGGCTTTTTTAGCTGCCGCGTCACACTGTTGGCTCATGTCAAGTTTGTGGTCAACCAAGACTCCTAGATCCTTTTCACATGTACTGCTCTCAAGCCAGGTGTCACCCATCTAATTAAGTTCGTAACCAGAGGTACCACTGTATTTGAAAGCTAAAGTGTCGAATATGTGCATATTGCCTGTGATCTGTCATGGAGCATAGAACTGGACTGTGAAACAGAGAAACAGGAACATCATAAGTGCAAATAGCAACACAACATGTCATGGAGCTTGCAATGTTAAAAATAGCGTTAAAAGACAGAAAAACTAATGCTTGTATATGGTAAAGATCATCATCATCATTTTATTTGTTTTCCGCCTTTCCACAGTTAAAACAATGCTCAAGGTGGCTTACAATATGAAAAGATTTACGGTACATAGTTACAAACATAGCAAAGTAGTCATAAAAATAAATAAAACACATCAAAAGCTACATAACCAAACTGAACAATTTCCACATAAAAATAAAGATACAAAAAATTAATATCAATAACAGCAAAAACTCCCAACAAAACTTTCCCCAAAATACCCCAGTCCTTGCTGGGCAGCAGCAGCAGCACTTCTTATGAAGCCTGTTAGGCCCCACCCTGGGCCAGGTGGAGAGAATGGGGCCCTCAGGCTCCCAGCAGGCCAGATCAAAAGATGTGGTAGGAAAGGCCACAAAGTGAAAATGAATATATGCAGGACTTGGGCAAGAGATGATTCCTAGAATCATAGATTGTAGACTTGGAAGGGATGACGGGGGTCATCAAGTCCAACAGCCTGCAGTGCAGGAATCCTTTGCCCAATGTGGGGGTCAAACCCACAAATGACCCTGAGCCATGTGATTCAGGCCGATGGAATAAAGCCATGTTAGCATGGAGACCCTGCAGCTTCTGTGAGGGACATTAGGTTGAGAGTCAGTGAGTGGCCCAACGACTGAGTGGAGATTAGTCTCCAACACTCTCCCCACACCCCCACCCTAGATGAAAGTTAAGGTACCTTATATGAAGTCAGAGCTTTGGGCTCATCCACACTTGTCCTGAGCCTAGAAAGCACAGGTCCAATCTGTTTCCCACTTGACCCATGCTTTCTACACATGGGTCTGAGTTGTTTACTTCTTGTCCCACTCAACCACTCAACCCCACTAAACCAAGGAAAACCTGCTCTCTAGTGCTCATTCAGACCAAATATCAATTCAGAGAAAACTCGAGTTTCCATTTGCTCCAGTTGATCATTAAATTCCCCAAACAATCAACCTCCCTGTGAGGTAGGTTGCACTGTGAGACAGTGAAATCACCCAGTGAGCTTCATGGCTGAGGTGGGATTCAAACCCTGGTCTCCCTGGGTCTGACACTCTAATCACTATCTCCACTAGGAGATAGTGGCAGCAAACTAATCTTAAGAGCTGTGAATATGGAGGTGTATGGAGGAAGCATCATGGCAGGTAACATAACTGAAAGACTGAAAAAGAAAAAGAAAAAGAAAAGACTCAATGCCTGCTGGTCCACACATGAAAGGAAAGTCATTGAGACAAGATTTTATACCAAATTTCAGGACTGCAGCTCTATTGTCATTTTGATAAGCCCATCAGTAAGTCAGTCCCAAGTAAAATAACAGTGGTTGATGGCTGAAATATCCAGGAATAGTTCCCCATGTTCAGAAGCAGTATATCTGCATACTAAGTTAATACGGCATGGATCTAAGGAATGGCTGTCTGCACTGCACAGCATACAGAATGGCCTGTGGAAATCTTTCTGAAGGTGTCTGGATTGCCCTAGCCAGGCTGGCTTTAGAGGGCTTCCATGTGGGCAACTTCTGCATGACTGCAATATAATGCAATTGCACACAATAGTTATTGGAAGGACCGTAGTCAAGAGAAGAAAGAAATTAGTCAACTTTCCACAGCTTGAAAATAAGATCCGATCCCTCAGCCCAGGTCCATTTCAGAAGCCCTCTGCAGCCAAGCGAGAAGATTAAAAGGGCCTTAAAGGTAAAGGTAAAGGTACCCCTGACTTAGGGTATCTTTAGACCACAGCGCCACCCTTCCCTTACTATAAGGGCCTTAAAAAAGGGACCCTTGACCATTAAGTCCAGTTGCAGACAACTCTGGGGTTGCGGCGCTCATCTCGCTTTACAGGCCGAGGGAGCTGGCGTTTGTCCACAGACACCTTCCAGGTCATGGCCAGCATGTGGCCAGCATGACTAAGCTGCTTCTGGCAAACCAGAGCAGTGCATGGAAATGCGGTTTACCTTCCCACCGGAGTGGTACCTATTTATCTGCTTGCACTTTGGCGTACTTTCGAACTGCTAGGTTAGCAGGAGCAGGGACAGAGCAACAGGAGCTCACCCCGTCATGGGGATTCGAACCGCCAACCTTCTGATCGGCAAGCCCTAGGCTCTGTGGTTTAGACCACAGCACCACCCACATCCCAGTAAGGGACTTACTGCTCTACTATGGGAGCCTTATGGATTTAAAAGAGGATTAGACAAATCCATGGAGGAGGAAAGGGCCATGGATGGCTACTAGCCATGAGTCCTCTTCTCTGCCTCCACAGTTGGAGGCAGCCATGCTTCTGGATATCAGCTGATGCAAACCCAAAGGACTGGGGAGAGAGTGTGCTCTTGTGCTTGCAAGTTTCCCATAGGAGCATCTAGTTGGTCACTGTGAGAGCGGGATGCTGGACTAGATGGGCTGTTGGCCTGATCCAGCAGGCTCTCCTGATTTTATGTTCTTAATGCTCAGGTTCAATTTCTGCCATCTCTAGGTAGGTCTAGCAGAGCCCCTTGCCTGGAAAACTGGAAAGTTGCTGCCAGTCAGTGTGTGTAGACAATACTGAACTAGGTGGGTCAATGTTCTGACTCAGCAGAAGGCAGCTTCCTGTCTCCCTGTCTCCCAGGAGCATCTTTCATCCAGGGCTTCAGTCTTCCTTGCTCAGTAATATGAGAGACCCACCCAACACAGTGCCTCCTCGTTCACAGTCTATTAGATTTGATTGTTTGGGGGAACTCTTCTGCTACCCCTGGATCCTAGCAACTGTGCTGCCACAATTGATAAAGTGGGGTGAAAAATGGAAATGAAATGTGGCTGTACTTAGTGGGAGTGAAAACATTTCCGGTCCTTTCAATTTCAATTCAGGTAACATGCTACCAGGTTCCAGGCTCCCGAAATCTAGAGCTGAGGTTCCCTTGAGCCAGCTTGGAAAATATTGATATGACGGATGCTGTCCAAGTCTACTGCATGCATTAATGGACCCTGATTAGCTCCTATCATGCTCTCCTGGTGGGCTCAGTGCCTACATATATTCCTTTTTAAATACATTTTTTTCAATTTTTATACACATCATATCTGTCATTTATCCCTTCTCCTAGGACTTACCCAAACCCGAACCTGAACCCTAATGGGGAACCCCTAATGGGGAACCCCTAGCTTGACAGCAGACCATTTGGGAAGGATTTAGGGGTCTCAGTAGACCATAAGCTTAACATGACTCAAGAGTGTAATACAGCAGCAAGAAAAGCTAATGGTATTCTAGACAGAAGTCCAGTGTCCGTGTCAAGGGAAGTCATAGCCCTACACTTTTCTCCCTTGGTCAGACCCCACCTGAAGTCCTGTGGGCACTGGATATTGACAAGCTGGAATGGATGCAGAGGAAAGTGACCAAGTTGATCAAGGGTCTAGAAAGCAAACCTTAGTAGGAACATGTGAGGGAACAAGGGATGCTTAGCCTAGAGAAGACTGAGGGGTGAGATAATAGCTGTCACAATGGAGCCACCTTGTTTTCTGCTGCTGCAGAGAGTGAGACCTGAACCAATGGATTCAAATTAAAAGAAAGGAGATTCCAACTAAATTCTAGGAAGAACTTTCTGATGGTAAGAGCCATTTAACTGCAAGATGGACTCCCCTGAAGGGTGAAGAGGAGATTGGAGGGGAGACAGGGACGCGGACTTATAAAAAATATTGGGGGGGCCCGGGAAAGCTCATGAATAATAAATAAGCTCATGAATATGCAAATAAAGTGGCTCCGGCCCTAAATAGGGCAAGCCACGCCCCCCCAGCCAGCCGATTGGCTGGCTGGGAGGTGTGGCCAGTCGGGATTCCCCTGTTCTCGCGGGGGCTGAAACCGCCAGGAGGAAGGAAATTCCCCCCGGCAGTGCCTTGGCAGTGGCGGTGGTGCTGCGAAGCAGCGAGGCAGGAGCCCCCGCCCCCGGCGCTCTGCTGGAAGGGCGCCCGAGATTATTGGGGGGGCTGAGCCCCCCCAAAAATTTTTTTGAGGGGGCTCAAGCCCCCTCAAGCCCCATGGAGTCGGCGCCTATGAGGGGAGATGACCCTTGGGGGATCCCTTCCAACTCTAGGATTCTATAAGCTGCTATTTTACAGTATTTGCCTATCTATTTTGATCAGGAGTGGTTTCTGGCAAACGGAAGTCTCTTTCCCATTACCTGGCCCTTTTTCTTTTTTAAAAACAAACAAACCCAGAAGTGCCACAGATTGACCCTGGAACCTTCTGCATTCAGAGGGATGGACTCTTCCCCTGTGAGAAAGACAGGGAAGAATTTGCCTATCTCTCTCCTTGTCCTGCACCTCCCCCCAAATTATTTCAGTTCTTTAAATTAATTGCAGTAGGTTTCATGCTTGAAAGCAAAGAAATGTAAGGTTTGATTTTCAACAGCACCTTAATAGCTGAACACCAAGTCCTGTTTCCCAAACACAGGCATTAAACACAGACAACCCCACCAGCAGCACAACTGGGCTTCTAGCGGCTTTGTTTAATTACGGAGCACACCATCTAAAACTAATCTCCAGCTCCGTTAACAGAAAAACCACCTCGTTTCTCCTTATTCTTGCTTTCTACCTGCCAAGGAACCTGTTTGTTTTTAGGCTAAGGATGGGGACATGTCTTTTTGAACATATGAAACTGGCCGTCTGACGGAGCTCATTTGAATGTCTTCTGTCTTCCCTCACATTTAGTCTGAAGTCTGTGATGAAGAGCAGCTTCCATCCACACCTCAGACAGCTTTTCTGGCTGACATGGTAGAATTTTATAAAATGCTGTGCATAGGCATGGAGAAAGTGGACAGAGAAAATGTTTTCTCTCTCTCATAACACTGGAACTCATGGTCATCCAATGAAGCTGAATCTTGGACGATACAATAAAGTCCTTCTTCATGCCATGCCTAAATCCAAGGAAGCTGTCCCAGTTCTAACCCAAAGTAATTGACTGGATGAGGGTGGAGACATTTAAATTAGTCCAGACAAGACATAGGTTCTCAGTCAGAATAGATTCAGCCTGTACTGAAGAAACAAGATTGCAGTTTGGGTGTACTCCTGGACTCAGCCCTGAGTGGGGATGCTCCGGTTTCCGCAGTGGTCAGGAGGACAAGTGAGGCTAGAGTGCCGGCTGCACCTGTCCCTGCCTTACATGGCACTGCCTTTAAAAAGGGCTCAGAAATTTTAACTGGCTCAAAGAGCTGCAGCCAGACTCTTGGCCCAGGGCTGGTCATAGGAAGCATAGGAAGCAGAAGACTCACTGCCTGGCTTACCTGGGGGATTTTAAAGCTTGCACATTGAAATATACTCAGAGTCGCAAAGTGATTTCATGCTCTTTATTCAGCTCATAGTGGTGAGGAGGAATGAATGAATGTCCCCTCAAAGTATCTGCTTTATATACATTATTTACACAATGGGCTGCACATGATTGGCTAATTCCGGAATTCTACTGTAAGCCAATAAGGTTGTGGATTCACTTCTATCTGGCGCATGATGGGGTGGTTCCTGCCAACCAATCACAGTGCTGCATTGTTCTAGGACCAATCAGAATGCTGCCTTTTGGATCCTATTGTTCT
The DNA here is from genome assembly GCF_964188305.1 of Podarcis bocagei. Lineage (NCBI taxonomy): Eukaryota > Metazoa > Chordata > Lepidosauria > Squamata > Lacertidae > Podarcis > Podarcis bocagei. Next base: position 877,796 of record NC_138142.1, on the reverse strand, counting down.
AGGACCAATCAGACTGCTGCAGTTTGGATCCTATTCAACTCAGTACATAACACCCCTCCCCTCTAAGTTCCAGTCCTGCCCGGGAGGTCTCATTCATAGTCCTCAAGGTACGCCGGCGGCCTACGTGTGCGTCGCGGCCTGGGGTGTTCCCTGGTCCGGGGTTCAGGTTCTGGCTCGTGTTCCAAGGATGCTGGCTGTGATGGGGCTGTTTGGTCTGGCGCAACCGGCTCGCTCAGTCGTGGTTCTGGTTCCGGTGTCCTTTCGGCCTCACGGGTCCTCTCTGTATTTACTGATTCTGCCTTGACAGATTAGAGAACTGGGCAAAAACAAACAAGATGAATTTTAACAGGGAGAAATGTAAAGTATTGCACTTGGGCAAAAAAAATGAGAGACACAAATACAAGATGGGTGACACCTGGCTTGAGAGCAGTACATGTGAAAAGGATCTAGGAGTCTTGGTTGACCACAAACTTGACATGAGCCAACAGTGTGACGCGGCAGCTAAAAAAGCCAATGCAATTCTGGGCTGCATCAATAGGAGTATAGCATCTAGATCAAGGGAAGTAATAGTGCCACTGTATTCTGCTCTGGTCAGACCTCACCTGGAGTACTGTGTCCAGTTCTGGGCACCACAATTCAAGAATTCACTGACAAACTGGAACGTGTCCAGAGGAGGGCAACCAAAATGGTCAAAGGCCTGGAAACGATGCCTTATGAGGAACGGCTAAGGGAGCTGGGCATGTTTAGCCTGGAGAAGAGGAGGTTAAGGGGTGATATGATAGCCATGTTCAAATATATAAAAGGATGTCACATAGAGGAGGGAGAAAGGTTTTCTGCTGCTCCAGAGAAGCGGACACGGAGCAATGGATCCAAACTACAAGAAAGAAGATTCCACCTAAACATTAGGAAGAACTTCCTGACAGTAAGAGCTGTTTGACAGTGGAATTTGCTGCCAAGGAGTGTGGTGGAGTCTCCTACTTTGGAGGTCTTTAAGCAGAGGCTTGACAAACATATGTCAGGAGTGCTCTGATGGTGTTTCCTGCTTGGCAGGGGGTTGGACTCGATGGCCCTTGTGGTCTCTTCCAACTCTATGATCCTATGAAAATTCTTTGCGTACACTGGGTCCTGGGCCTCGAAGGTCCGGGGGTTCCAGCCTTCCCCCACCACTACCTCATCCTGAGCTCTATCGGGGTGAAGGCGGTCCAATCTTTATGCAAGGCGCCGACCCATTAGTAGTTCAGCGGGGCTCCAGCCAGTCGTTGAGCTGGGGGTGCTGTGCTGTGCTAGAAGGAATGTGGCAAGGCGGTACTCCCAATCCCCTTGCATCATGCGGCGAAGGGTGTCCTTGGTGGTCCGCACCATGCGTTCTGCTTGGCCATTGGTGGCAGGGTGGAATGGCGCCGAACGGATGTGGCGGATGACGTTCTGCGCTGTGAAGGTTTGGAATTCTCCTGACGTAAATGCAGTCCCGTTGTCTGAGACGAGAGTGTCAGGGAGCCCGTGGGCTGCAAACAGCCTGCGTAGTACCCGGATGGCTGCAGACGTGGAAGTGGACGGTACCAGTGCGACTTCCAGCCATTTGGTGTAGGAGTCCACCACTATGAAGAATGTTTTCCCCTGAAAGGGGCCAGTGAAGTCAACATGCAGGCGTGACCATGGTGCTCGGGCGGACTCCCAGGACTGGACTGGGGCCGTTGGGGGATCTGGGCGGGATTCTTGGCAGGCCTGGCAGTGTTTGACCAAGGCCTCTATCTCTCCGTCGATCCCCTGCCACCACACATAACTCCTGGCAAGGGCCTTCATTCTTACTACCCCTGGGTGTGTCTCGTGTAGGGCTGTGAGGACCCTTTTGCAGAGGGGCTGGGGAACAACGACCCTGCTTCCCCATAACAGGCACCCCTTGTGGGCCGACAGTTCATGTTTGCGGGTTGTGTAGCTGGCGAATTCTGGCCTGGGGCTGCTGCTGGGCCATCCCCTCCACACCCAGTCCAGGACCCGGGAGATGACCATATATTTCTTGGAATGGTGTGCAACCTCTTGTGCCTGAATGGGGCGGTCGGTAAGCAGCTCCAGGCTCATAACCTCTTGTGCAAGTGCTGGGTCGGGGCCTGTTTCCGGTAGTGGTAGCCTGCTGAGGGCATCCGCATGGCCCATTGCCTTCCCAGGGCGGTGAATCAGTGCATACTGGTAAGCTGGGAAGGAAAATTGACCACCTGGGACGTGAGGAGACAGCACTTGGGGGGTCTGCTTTTCGGGGGCAAACAAGCCAAGCAACGGCTTGTGGTCAGTCACCACGGTGAAGGGCCGCCCGTACAAGAAATCATGGAATTTTTTTACTCCCTTCACGATTGCCAGACCCTCCTTGTCAATTTGCGAGTAGTTCCGCTCGGTTGCGTTGAGTGTCTGGGAAAAGTATGCCACCGGTACCTCTCTTCCATCCGGGAGTTGGTGTCCCAGGACAGCACCGATGCCATAGGGCAAGGCGTTGCATGCTAGCACCACCGGCAGCTTCTCGTCAAAGTGTGCCAAGACCGAGTTTGAGACGAGCAATTCCTTGACTGCCTTCAGGTCACCGACGAGGCGGTCACGAAGCATGTTCTCCAGCTCTGAGAAGTTGCAGAACCGGGCGGCTTGGCGGAGAGAGGTCACAAACCCAGTTATGGTTTCCCCAGGGGCTTGCCGCTTTGCGTAGAAGGCATTTCGACGAGCCACCACTGAGGGCTGCGGCGAAAAGTGTCCCTTCAGCTGTTCCATTATTGTTTTGTATGGAACAGTAGCGACGTCTTCAGGCACAAGGAGAGCCTGGGCGATTTCAAATGTCTCCTCTCTGCAGACGCTGAAGAATATCGCCCTCTTCTTGGCCTCTTCTTCGTCGGTGACCCCTTTGCTTCTAAGAGGAAGGTGAAACGGGAGGCATACGCTTCCCAGTCTCCAGATGCTGGGTTGAACGGCGAGAAGCTGCTGTCGGTTGCCATTCTGAGTTCCTTGTGTCCCGGAGCTGAAGCCTGGATACACGGTGCGAGGCAGCGGTGTGGCAGGTGGTGGTGCTGCGGTGCTGTGTGTGGCAGTCAGCTCAGCGGGATCCCACCTTTGTCGCCAGTGAAATATACGCAGAGTCACAAAGTCATGCTCTTTATTCAGCTCATAGTGGTGAGGAGGAATGAATGAATGTCCCCTCAAAGTATCTGCTTTATATACATTATTTAAACAATGGGCTGCACATGATTGGCTAATTCCGGAATTCTATTGTAAGCCAATCAGGTTGTGGATTCACTTCTATCTGGAGCAGGATTGGGTGGTTCCTGCCAACCAATCATACTGCTGCATTGTTCTAGGACCAATAAGACTGCTGCAGTTTGGATCCTATTCAACTCAGTACATAATGATCAAATTTGCAGATGACACCAAACTGGGAGGGGTGGCTAACACCCCAGAGGACAGGATCACACTTCAAAACGACCTTGACAGATTAGAGAACTGGGCAAAAACAAACAAAATGAATTTTAACAGGGAGAAATGTAAAGTATTGCACTTGGGCAAAAAAAATGAGAGACACAAATACAAGATGGGTGACACCTGGCTTGAGAGCAGTACATGTGAAAAGGATCTAGGAGTCTTGGTTGACCACAAACTTGACATGAGCCAACAGTGTGGCGCGGCAGCTAAAAAAGCCAATGCAATTCTGGGCTGCATCAATAGGAGTATAGCATCTAGATCAAGGGAAGTAATAGTGCCACTGTATTCTGCTCTGGTCAGACCACACCTGGAGTACTGTGTCCAGTTCTGGGCACCACAATTCAAGAAGGACACTGACAAACTGGAACGTGTCCAGAGGAGGGCAACCAAAATGGTCAAAGGCCTGGAAACGATGCCTTATGAGGAACGGCTAAGGGAGCTGGGCATGTTTAGCCTGGAGAAGAGGAGGTTAAGGGGTGATATGATAGCCATGTTCAAATATATAAAAGGATGTCACATAGAGGAGGGAGAAAGGTTGTTTTCTGCTGCTCCAGAGAAGCGGACACGGAGCAATGGATCCAAACTACAAGAAAGAAGATTCCACCTAAACATTAGGAAGAACTTCCTGACAGTAAGAGCTGTTCGACAGTGGAATTTGCTGCCAAGGAGTGTGGTGGAGTCTCCTACTTTGGAGGTCTTTAAGCAGAGGCTTGACAACCATATGTCAGGAGTGCTCTGATGGTGTTTCCTGCTTGGCAGGGGGTTGGACTCGATGGCCCTTGTGGTCTCTTCCAACTCTATGATTCTATGATTCTATGATTCTATAACAGAAGATATGAAGCAGCAATGCAGGACAGAGTTTCTCTGAGCATACGCCAAATCCTACTTCTTTTTTCCTGGTAGCCAACCCTCATCCTCCAGGCATCTGCCAAGTTAACTTGAAGGAAGTTTCTGTGTCACTTGATCCATCCATCAAGGGAGACCTTGAACCACAGCAGTCATGCCAAATCCTGCATGTGGAGAGGAGGCATTTTTGCAAATTCCCCTACCAGGATAAATTTCATTTCATTTCATTTCCCTCAAGGGAGGGGTGAGAAATGCCAAATCTGCCTCCACCTCTCTGAAATGGGTTGGCCTAAACAATGCCAGCTGCAATCAATACACTCAGTTTCTCCACTTGCAAATTGCATTATTTATTCTGAAGAAATGTGCTTACAATAGCAAAAAGTGATTCAATTAATTGAAAGCACAGCCAGCTATAAAGAGGATGTAAATACGCACATTTAAAAAGGGAGTGGGAAGTTTCATCTTGGGAGAATGGCTTTGTGCTGCTCACAATTGGGTAGAGTGACTCCTGAACACACCAAACAGATACAAGCCTGGTGCTGCCCACCAGATGAAAGGTCCACCCACAGAGACCAGGCAGGTCTAGGATGCCCTCATGCCAGGCTTGTTTGTCAACAGAAGCTGCTATTCAGAGACAGGCTGAGCCAGCCCACTCAGGAGGCAAAGTGAGGAGACTGCCTTGGGGAGCAGGATCCACAGGGGCATCAGATCCAGTTGTGGTCACCTCTTTGGAAGCCGGGTCTGGTTCCTCCTTATTAAATACAATTGTTCAATTGACATTGAAAGTAGCTCTGCGCAATTGAATGTTTATTGACATGGTTTTTTTTCCATTATAGCATCCTGAAGCTCTCTCTGAGCTTCCACAGGTTGTTGCTGCTCTCTGCTCCATTGGTTGCCTGACTCAGATCACATGAAAGAGATAGGATCACACGCTATGCACATGTTAATCTGTGGGTCTCCATTTTATGTGAGTTAAGTCTTTTTTCTCAAGCAACCAAACCCAAAGGATGTGACAATGAGCCTTTCTTGGAGTAAATGGCCTTGGTCTGGAAGGCAGGCTAAGGGCATCTGTGTGTGGAGAGAGAGATCTCTGCTTTTCAGTCTCTAAGATTATTTCATAATTTGTAAAAAGCTGAGCCTGTGCTGGACACACACAAGATGTTGTATGTGACTGTTTTGGATGTATCACTATTGTTTTTGTTCTGTTTTGAAGGAAGTAAAGTTTTGAAAAACGTGTATGGGTCTGGACAATTTTTGTTCCAAAAGGAGTCTGATGCATCTGGTTGCTTCATGCTGTGAAATATTAATATTGGCAATGCTCCTCAGCCCTGCCCCCAATGCTGCCTCTACAGTGGCCTCTTGGTGCTGTTGGCTCTTCTCACCCTTGCTCCTGACGTACACCTTCACTCTTCTTCCCTGGTGGAGGGGTAGGAAGGCGAGGTAGGCAGTACCATTTTGTGGTTCACCTTAGATATCAATATGTCTTGATCCAGCCATGGAGGCAGATAGGGGCACCTGACAATTTCATGTTCCCCTGCACACCCAATTTTGTGCATTGTCCCATCCTATGGTTGGCAACAACTGTATCTTGTGGGAGCAAGTTTAACTATGTGCTGTGCAAAGAAGTTCTTTCTTTTGTCGGTCCTGAATTGTCCAACACTCCAACAGCTTCCCTGAGGTGTCCCTGAATTCTCACATCGTCAGAAAGGGAAAAAAACTTTTCTCTATCCAGTTGTTCTGCACCATGCATCATTGTATACACTTCTACCATGTTCTTCTTAAAGGTAAAGTTAAGGGACCCCTGACCATTAGGTCCAGATGTGACTGACTCTGGGGTTGTGGTGCTCATCTCGCTTTATTGGCCAAGGGAGCCGGCGTACAGCTTCCGGGTCATGTGGCCAGCATGACTAAGCCGCTTCTGGAGAAACCAGAGCAGTGCACGGAAATACCGTTTATCTTCCTGCCGGAGCGGTACCTATTTATCTACTTGCACTTTGACGTGCTTTTGAACTGCTAGGTTGGCAGGAGCAGGGACCAAGCAATGGGAGCTCACCCCGTCGTGGGGATTCGAACCGATGACCTTCTGATCGGCAAGTCCTAGGCTTTGTGGTTTAACCCACAGTCCCACCCGTGTCCCATATGTTCCTCTTACCTTTTCTCTTAAATAAAATCCCCCCAAACTCTTCCTCATAGGAGAGTTGCTCCATTCGCTTGATCCTTTTGGGTGCTCTTTTTTGACTCTTTTCCAGCTACACAATATCCTTTTTGAGATGAAGTGACCAGAGCTGCACACAGTATTCCAAACACTACAGATTTAATGACATTATTCTATTGGCAATTTTATTCTCAATTCCTTTCATAATCATCCCTAGCATGGAATTTACCTTCCTCACAGCTGTTGCACACAGGGGACCACAGACCCCACAAGCGTTTATGTGAAATTAAGATTTTTTTCTCCTGATGTGCATCACTTTACAAGGAATTGTGCTTGCCATTGTGCTTGGAAAGATTCATTTGAAACTCTTTGCCAGCCTCTTTTCATTTTAACACTTTTGCTTATAAAATTTGGGCTGCAGGATTGAAGTTCCCCATTCCTGCCTTAGACCCAAGATTTTTGGCCCTGGGATTTTTTGACCCAGAGGGGCGCCATTGAGGCTACCAGCCTGCATGTGTGTACACAATGGGTGTGGGACTTTGACTGGGCCTTTGACCTGGGTGAAAATGAGCCTCGTTTCACCCCTGCCTTATGAACCAAAGGAAGGTGCTTTTCAGTTTAGTTAGGTGCCAAGTATTTGTATAACTGAAAAGCTTACGTGTCCAAAGGATGGTGAGAAAACCTGCCCCCATGACTTCATAACAGTCCGGTCAGACTTATTGGGGACCAGCTGGACGGATTACTAGCAAAGGAAAAAGAGATATAACCAAAAGGTGGATGGCAAGATCCAGAGGTCTTTTGCTTAAGCCCTTCTCCCAGGCTAAACTCCCTTAGAATCCACATTGGCAGAGCAGATCACTCCAGAGGATTTAGCTGGATCAAGGAGCTTGGTTAATTTATATTTTTTAAGTCATATCGCATCTGGACTAATTTGTTATTCAAATCTGTGGCATTAATACCCTCTGGCTTTGTCTGTGTCTCTGCACCACAGATGGGAATGGCGAGGGGCTTAGATGCTGCCGTCCCCTTGCAGACAGCTTGATGCTGGGCTCAAGCGGATTGTGGGTGTGCGGATGGCAAGAAAGGGAGAGGGCAAAGTTGTCCAGATCATTTCCAGTGAGGGCAGCAACAGCCACAGCAAAAGCCTAGACATGTCTACTCACAAGTAAATCCCACACCTAATTATATTTAATTATTTAATGGTTAGATTAAATTAATTTTAAAAACTGATTAAAAATAAATTTAAAATTAATCAAGCAGCAGGCCTTCCATGTCATCTGATGTGCTTGAGCCAGTTGTGATTGCCTACTTAGCTTTTCACAAAGTACCTCAGCAAAGACTCCTGAGTAAGCTTAACAGCTTCTCACAGGAGAAGAAAAGAGGCATCATCATCATCATCATCATTTATATACCCCACCCACCTGTGATTTGGTAACTGGTTAGGAAACAGGGAGCAGAGAGCAGGAATAAATGGGCCGTTCTCCCAATGGAAGTGGGTATTTGTTCACAAATGAGCCGGAGTTAAGGGTAAGCAGTAGGTGACCAAGTCTGCTGAGGACGTTCAATTGTTTGGGGTGATGAAGACAAAAAGGGATTGTGAAGAGCTGCGAAAACATCTTTCTAGGTGAGTATATGGGCAATAAAATGAAATTCAGCAGCAACAAGTGTAAAAGGATGCACATGGCAGGGTAGGGAATCTAAATTTCAAGGAACTCTTTTGGCCAGCTGGGACCCAGAAAAGCAGGAGCTGAAGGAGAGCCCCCACTGCAGCAAACAGGGAGCCAGAAGAGCCAGACAGTGAAGGCAGAGCAGAGAGAGATAAGAAAGTTGGACCCCGCCTGGTTCTGGCTGGGAGCTTGAGAGTGATTTGCAGCAGGAGTGGAGCTAAGCAAACAGAAGAAGGAGTGGGCCAGAAGCCCACCATTTAGACCTTTCTGGACAAAAGCTTCAAAGCAAATTCACAAATGGATTGGTGTCATTTCTGGACCACCTTTCCTTTCCTATGCTTGGTACAGCAGGACACTTATTGACAGGATGGGGAGGGTCCCCACCCGGAGGGGCTTTTTTCTGCAGAGTCAAGTGGTGTAGAAGCTGTGCTGAAGAAACTTTAAAAATCATGTGGACAATATTGGAGTAGAGGGCCTCCCAGGATCTTGTAGCTTGCAGCCTCCCAATCTGAAGATGATGCCTCTCCTGCTCACCCACCAGCCAATTCCACGTACAGAAGCTAACTGGATTGGTGGTTGAATCTGACTTCAGCACTGGTAAGAAGATTAGAAGAGCCTGCTGGATCTGGCCAATGGCCCATTTAGTCCAGTATCCTGTGAGAAACCTGCAAGCAGGATTTGAGTACAAGAACCTGCAGTTCCTCCTGCTTCCCTGTGGCCAACCAGATGCCTCCTCTGGGAAGCCAACAATGAGGCTCTGAGTGCTCTCTCTCACTGTGGCTCCCCAGCAGCTTGCATTGAGAAGCATAAATAAACAAGGTCATGTTCTGGGGATGTTCACTCCCAGGTACTGCTGCTCACCAAGTTTCCCTCTCCCTCTGGGCCAGGTCTGCATGACTTCTCCAAGCGAGCTCTGGCTCCATCCTCCTCACCTGTACCTTGGAGAAGGCAGGCAACAAAATGGAAGACATGAGCAGGATCCAGAGGATCCAGAGACTGGGCAGTGGGACCTCTGCAGGAGTGGGTGCCATGGCAGATGCCAGGTGATGCCAACTGACTATGAGGATGCAAGTGGTCATTTGTAAAATTTGCTGTTAGCAGCAAGACTCCTTTGGGATGAGCCACCGTCTGCTTCAACGGAATTTATAGAACATCCTGCAGAGCTGGGAGCTTTCCAAAGAAGAAACCAGTTCTCTGATGGACATTCTCTGAAAGTGAATCCATTGCAGAGAAGCATGGTCCTTAATGGTGTTAATTAATTAGAAATTTGGCAGGCTCCAGTAGCTGGCCTTTTATTTTTCAGTCTGATGGGGGTAACATTTCACATCTCTGACGTGTCTGCCTTCCTGGACCTGGAGTGTGAATCATGATGGAGGCTGTTATGTGATTAATTACATTCTTCCTTCTTCTTTTTATATATTTTTATTTGATTTTCAAAAATAAAGAAAAGAACAAATAAGAGAAGAAATAAAGTTACAGCAAAATATCATAAAAATTCCACATGTCAAGATTACTCTGAATCTCCTGACTTCCCCCATCCCATCCATGGGTCCTATTGATTCTATTTTCAACTGCATGTCAATACTTCTCTAATTTTTCATATTCCTAAATTATCTATACTTTCTGTTACATTACAAGTGTATTTAGAATCCTGCTAATGTTTTGACCTGTTTACAATGATTTTGTAAAGGTAAAGGTAAAGGGACCCCTGACCATTAGGTCCAGTCGTGACCGACTCTGGGGTTGCGGCGCTCATCTCGCTTTATTGGCCGAGGGAGCCGGCGTTTGTCTGCAGAAAGCTTCTGGGTCATTTGGCCAGCATGACTAAGCCGCTTCTGGTGAACCAGAGCAATGCACGGAAACGCTGTTTACCTTCCCGCTGGAGCAGTACCTATTTATCTACTTGCACTTTGACATGCTTTCAAACTGCTAGGTTGGCAGGAGCAGGGACCGAGCAATGGGAGCTCACCCCGTCGTGGGGATTCGAACCTCTGACCTTCTGATCGGCAAGTCCTAGGCTCTGTGGTTTAACCCACAGCGCCGTACAAATGATTTTGTACATAAACATTTCCCATTCTTTTTTGAATTAATTGTCTGCGATTCTTCTTCTTTCTGACTGGGTCCAGATACCACACTGGCTGACAGTATTAGCATCCATGAATGTAGGGACAGGATATTGTGACTTCTGTAAGTCACTCTGGGTTGATTTTCATTAAAAAATAAAAAAGAAAGAAGAGCAAGTAATACGTGTAAATAATACTAGACCCACTCACTAACCTACCAGATTTGCAGGTACTAAATGAGATGGGGAAAATTTAAAAAATAATGAAGGAGACAGATGAAGGTCCTAAAAGAAACAGAGAAAAAAAATCAAAATCCCTGTATTTCCATTGTTATGAGAATTCTAAGGTCTAAGACATAAAATAAATGTTCATAAATGTACCAGGTAAACATATACATAAATATATACATAAATATATAAACCACATGTCTGAAACAGTACAGGAAAAAAGTCCTGAAACCATTTTGACTCTCTCAAATTGACCTCAAATGTTTCTCTGCAAGGACAAAGGAAATGGGAAAACCTCTCCATTGTCTCTTAGCTCACAAATGCTGTCTTAAGGGCCTATTTGTGTATGAATAGGGTGAGCTGGATTCAGGAACTGAGTATTTACCATCACAAAAGAATGGCCAGACTGCCCAAGTAATGCAATCAGTGACCATTATCAGGTACCAGGCAGACAGGTTTTCTGCTGTAGACCGCCTCTTCTGTGAAATATGTATGATGTATTGGGGGGGCTGGCAATTTCAAAAGTCTATATAAGGGCTTGCGCACCAATGTTCTGGGTTCCTCTGCGTGGGGTGTGTGTGTGAGCCCCCTGTTGCAACAGTTTAATAAAGATCAGGCTTTGCTTCTCAATATTCTCTGGTTGGCCTCTGTTATTTTCTCCTACCGATAGAGGACTTCATACGGGCTCTTGGGTACCCCATAAGGCAGGCATGTTCAAAGTATGTTTTGGGGGCCTAATTCAGCCCCCGTGGCAGTAAATGTCCTGGGGTAAAATTCTAAAAAAAGCTCAACAACTTTGGTCGGCCCTCATGCATGTTCACTTCATCAAATCTGGTCCTCTTTGAAAAAAGTTTGGAGCAGTGGATTGTAGCAGTTAAGAGTGCTGAATTTACACTACAGAAGAGGTGGATTTAAATCCCCATATGCAGCTATGCAATGCACTGTTGACCCTGGACAATTGCTAAGAAAGTCCAGCACTGTCACATTTGATGTCAAAAGAAGAGACTTTTAAAAAGGAAATGAGAGGACTAATAAAAGGGAAGCTGAAAGTCAAGAGGGTCCAACTTCTCCAAAAGGCTTTGAAGTTATTCTAAAGTTATTCTAAACTACAATCATAGGAGATCAGCTAGAATGCATACTGCAGGTCTGGGAAGGAAGCCCAGGGCCAAGAGGAGGGCAGTGTGGTTAATGGGCAGAGGCAAGGAAGCGACTGGAGGCAAAATGGAAGTCTTGCCAAAATGAGAAACAAAAATGCATGCACACTTTAGGGAAAGAAAAGCAGATAAAGAAGAAGGGATGCAGAACCACAAAACTGAGGAGCACATTGCTAAAAACTTTAAGACCAACAGTTAAAAAATAAATACATTAGAAGCAGGAAACCAGCTGGGGAGACCTTTGGATGGAGGGGAGTCAGAGATGTGCTAAAGGAAGAAACGGAGATTACAGAGGAGCAGAATAAATTATTTGTTTTGCTCTTCACAAGCAGATGATGTTAGGGCAAATGCATGAACTCACTTTTACAGGCAGAAAGGGAAGACAGATGAAGTTCTAGGCCTCAGATGGTTATAAGAGCTACCCTAAGGTTACCACATTTTTAAATGAATCTGGGGACAGTTTCGAACTTCCCACTAAATAGATGGATTTTGTCAGGGGACTGATTTGTAAATCCGGGGACTGTCCCTGGGAAACAGGGACATCTGGTAACCTTAAGCTACCCATCTATTTAACTTTACTTCAAGCATCATTCTCAGTCCTAACTCCCCCCTTCCCAGATGCTCCCCATTAGCTCTTGTGGCGGCTGCGGGCAGCCTCTTGCCTGCCTGACCTCCTCCAGTGTCTGGTCCATCGACAACACAGGATGCTGGCTGATGCCAAGTCAGTCCATTGGTCTAACTAACTCTCTACTGTTAACAGTGACTGGCAGTGTCTCTCCAGACAATTTTTTAAACAAGCAAACATGAGAGGCCATATCTTCCTTCCCTGCCCTTCTCAGTTCCCACCTTCTACAAGGGGAGAAATCTAAGAATGCCACCTCCTGTCAAATCCCTAATTGGTTGAGTTTGAGTGACTTCCTCAATGTGCAAGACCAGCTCCATACAGAAGAGCTGCATTAAAAAGAAAAACGCCAAATGTCACTTCTTGCAAAAACCAATCTAAAAAGGCAGCTGGCATACTTTTGTTTGGACTGATGGAAGCAGAATGGAAGGTCAGTGTAGATGCCAGGAGGGGGAAACTGAGGCACACACAGCTTCCAAACCACATTAATCCCCAGTGTGGACAAAGCCACCTGGTTCACACAGCATGCAGTTCCTTTAGCCTAGCCTTTGCCAACTGGGTGCCCGACATACTTTTTGGACTCAAGCACTTTTCAGTGCCAGCCAGAACAGTCACCAGCTGCCACAAACATTCTGTAGGTCCTGAAAGCTTGTAGATATTTTCTAGGCTGTTTTCAGAAAATTTTAGAAAATATGTTTTCTTCTTATTTATTTCTGCAAGCCTGTGGAGCCCCCTGAATATTTAAATACAATACTCTTATCTTGGGGGTATTTTTTTAAAAAAACCTAACTACACTGTTAGTGGTAATGATGTATGTAAATGAATATAATATAAAATCAGGAATGACATCTGATTTTGTCGTCAAAACACACATCCTTAAATATGCAGAAGTTTTAAAGAAATGGTGCTTCTGCATCCCTGGAGACTGTTATCTTACAAGACACTGTTCCATCGATGTGACAGGGAAGGTGAGATGCCTCTTCTGAGCTGCTGACTGCCTCTTTTATTTGAAGTACTTACAATGATGGGTTGCTTTTAAAAAAATACATGTGCTGACCAATAAATCTGGAGCGTTTTATAATAAATAAATAAATGCAATTGGTTCTTCTCACCAATTCTCATTGACTAAACATCCTCACCCTATTTTGTTTTTATATCTTGGCCTCTGTTTACCCATCAGGCAATCGCTATCCCTCTCAGCCTTGATTTATCCCTCTCACCCAGAGCTTTGATCAGGTCCTTTGATGTTTTATGTAACATCCTCTGTGTTGCCAGAGAAATGAGCAGAGACTATTTAAAGTTTAATCAGATTATATTGGCTTTCCCAGCTCAGGGCCATGGATCAATCAACTTAACAAGGTCTACCACTAGGGGCTCTCGCGATGGGTGCTCATGCAAAAAAATAAAAATAAAATAAATTCCTGGCCATTGGCACCAGCTCATATTTTGAGAGAACTTTGCACAGCACAGAGCACACCAGGAACCAACCTGTTGCTCCCAAATGACAACTGATTTGGCAAAGATATACAGGGGGACATGGATGTGAAAGCATTTGAGGTTACTAGACAGCAAATGCCAAGGGAAAGGAAGTTTGTTTGGCTCACAGCCATATTAACGATGTCAATGTCATTGGCCTGAGGGCGTTAGAGGTGCAGCAAGGCACATGCCCACAGACAGGAAATCCTACAACAGATGCCCTGTCCTCTGCTTAGGAACTAAGCCAGGGAAGAACACACAAGTTGGCATCAAGGAAGTGCTCAAGGCATCAAGGACATTTCTTTTTAGATTATATGGGCAAGTCACAATCCATAGATTATTTCAAAATTGTTGTTCATGTTTCAATAGGTGAAGATGATGGTTTAGCATATACATGTTGGGAAAAGAGTTGCCTCAGGAGATGGGATAATGGCCCCTGCTTCCTCCCTGCACCCCACCCTGGGGCACATTTTCCACATAGCTCTTGACACATCTTCTTAGGCTGCAATCTTATATCCATTTTCCTGGGAGCAGAACCCACTGAACACAAAGAGACCTTCTTCTGAGTCTCAGTGTATGTGATTGTTTTAGAAATGCAAAAGCAGGGATCATTCAGTTTGTAATGGAACAGTTAATTCTGTAAGTTTCTTGTGAGTAGGCCTGTATACACTGCCTATGTAAATAATAAGAATAATAATATCTCCTGCTTATTCAAAAAATATGTTTCACTCAGGCTGTAGGTTTAAGAATACTATCATCATATTATCAGATGATGCATTCTGTGTCCTTGTCCATGAATAGACTATTCAGCCAATTGCTCAAGTGATGTACAGCAAAGTCCTAATCTGCATAATGCCCATATGTCCTTCTGAAAACAAGTGTCACAGGGACTGCTGCTGTCACTGTTTGTGTCCTGGCCTGATTCTTGCTTTTGCTCCAGCTGCTGGTGTCTTGCTTCCAGGGGAAATGCTTTAGGGCATCCACAAGCTCAGTCCTGAAAACAGCCCCATAAGCTCAACTAAAGGATGCCTCTCCCCTGGTCCCTGGAATCGGAACAGCAGCAAAGGTGGGCCTGAACAGATGCTCTGCTTTTCTCAGTGCTCTGGATTTAGTGAGCTTCTTGAGAAATCCCAGGTATGCTTTTGCTGCTGCTCTAATACCAGCAGAGTTGCTGCAGCCCTGCCATCAGCAAACCCTTCACTGCAAGATGGATCCGTCCATCCCACTCCCCACCCCACCCCCGCCAGTTCTGCCAAGCTGAGCTTCTGGAAGCCTCTCCCTGCTGCAATGTATTTTTTTATTCAATCCAACTGGAGCAATATTCTGGCCTGATGTGTATGGGATCAGCAAGCAATTGTTCTTCTGCAGAGAGAAAAAGCAAAAGAAAGGGAAGCAGAATTCTCCAGCGAGTCAGGGTGATGGATTGATCTACTGACAAACACACTTGTGTGTGTGTGTGTGTGTGTGTGTGTGTGTGTGTTATAATGCCACAGTAAGCAATGAAAAACACACACAGGTTGCAACATTTTAGCAGGACTACAAATCAGGATGGTCCAATGAGGGAGCAGCATTATACTGAATAAAACCATCTAACTCAGTATTATCAACACTGACTGGCAGCAGCTCTCCAAAGGTTTCAGGCAGGGGGCCTCTCCCAGCCATGCCTGAAGATGACAGCCCAAGGATCTCACCTGTGCCCATCTGCAGGTAAAGCAGGTGAGCTGCAGCCCTTCTGCCATCTTCTTCCTGTATTTGAACTCCTCCAGTCCTTCATTCTCTGGCCACTTGTCCCCCCAACCCACCCCTGCCACCACCAACTTCATCCCTCCCACCCTTAACTGCCATATTTCTATCATGAGCATCCATCAACCATAACCCTCCGATTACGAGCTTTCATTTTAAAAAAACACGTAGGATTCTAGCAGTTGCAAGACCTGAAATATGGGGCAAAAGGTACAGGCATTCTTCATTCTGTTATGAGAAACCAACCAGCTCCCAAACCCCATCCCGACCTGCCCCACTCCTACCAGAAAGATTCCTCTGTAAGGTAGATCTAAGCCCCGCTGAATAGGAAGGACATTTTTCTGGGGCCCCTGACAGTCGGTAAAGAAGGTAAAGGACCTCTGGACAGTTAGGCCCAGTCAAACTCATCTCGCTTCAGCCCGAGGGAGCCGGCATTTGTCCACAAACAGCTTTCTGGGTCATGTGGCCAGCATGACTAAAGTGCTTCTGGCGCAATGAGACACCTTGACGAGTGCCAGAGAGCATGGAAACCTATTTATCTACTTGCACTGGCATGTTTTCAAACTGCTAGGTTGGCAGGATCTGGGACAGACTTGCACTGCTGACTTTCTGATCAGCAAGCCCTAGAAGCTCAGTGGTTTAGACCACAGCGCCACCCGCTCCAGTAGCGGGCACTGGCTGGTGATGCAGGTCTGTCGCTCACTGGCAGAACATCTGCTTTACCTGCAGAAGCTCCCAGGTTCAATCTCCAGCATTTCCAGGAAGAGCTGGGCAAGAACGCTGCCTGGCACCTTGCACAGCTGCTGACAGTCAGTGTGGGCAATACTGAGCTAGATGGACCAGTGGCCCGACTCAGTATAATGCAGTTGCCTAGGTTTCTATTACGTCATGTCAATGGTTGGCTCTTCCTAATCCCAATAGGATTTTTCAGAGCATGAAGGGTTCCCTGAAACCATCTTGAGCACAGACAGGAAAGAAGGAGGAGGAAAAACTCAGATGCAAGAAGCAAAATGTTTTATTTTGTATAAATCAAAGAGAGAGCACAGCCCGCTTCTCTTACATACACATGTGTTGTTGTGCCTTGGTGGGTTAGGAAACTCAGGTGCCTTCAAAGCAGGTGGGGAAGCCAGAGCCTGGAACCGACAAGGATGCCTGGATGGTGATGATTCAGACAAAAGCTTGGCTCCTGGAGAGGGGAAGGAGAGGGGGAGGGAGGGGGGAATGTAGATACCAGAAATACTGAATTGAAATTTATTCACATTTGCCAGACCTCTTTCAAATTTAAAGACTCAGTTTCCTCCCTGTTTCTGTCCATCTCATTTTGAAAATCTGATCTCCCACCTTCATTGGGATTCAGCCCTAATGTTGCAATCATCATCATAGGTGAACTTACCAAGATGTGCGCTTCCACAAGAAAAGCCAAATGTTCAAAGCCATCTCAGGTCCCCTGTAAACATCACACAACTTGCATTTAAATGAAAACATTTGCGAAAATCTGAGCTGCTCAGATTTAATTTCTTAACTGGCTCTTAATGAGCTCATCTGCCAGCAAGCTAAGGAGAGGAAACTACAATTGATATTAGGAATATTAAAGCATGGCAGATGGAACAAATCATCTCATCTCAGCAAAGTGGATGCCAGCTTCACCAACCAGGTGCCCTCCAGATGTTTTTGACATCAGCCCCAGCCAGCAATGAGTTTGACATAGTGGCCAGATCACTAGCAGTCATAGTCCTGTCCTGTCAATTTTTGGGCATCACATTTCAAGAAGAACAGTGACCAACCCAGATGTATCAAGAGGTGGGATGCCAGGAAGGTGGAGAGTCTGGAAACCAAGTCCTATGAAAGAGCTGTGCAGGTTGCTTAATAGTATGAGCAGCTGGAGAGTGTGTGAGCCAATGGCAGATGGCCTTAAGTATATGAAGGGCTGTCACAAGGAGGAGAGAGCAGGCTTGTTCTGAGTGGAAATTGCAGCAAGGAAGCTGATTTCTTCTAGGCATGAGGAAAACTTGCTAACAGGAGGAGTTTCTTGGCAGAGTAAGAACCTTCACATGCATTTAAGCAGAGGCCAAGTAGCCATCTGTCAAGCGGGTTGAGCTGGATGACCTCCTAAGGTACCACCCAGTTCCAAAATGCTATGGAGGCGGGTGACTGAAACTATTTTAAAGATACCCACTCCAGTTGCCTTGCTTTTCACATTTCATCCGGGGTGAATGCAAAGGACACAGGGGCTGCATCGTCCAGACTAGAATGGAGGGAGCTTACAGTAGCTGGTGGGTTTGAATGACTGCCTAAAGCCAGCTTTGTGTGCTGTATTGTGCTATCTCACCCATAAGACCTGCTGTTCTGCCCCCCCCCCCCAATATTTGTAGATTCTTCAGAGCTTCTGTAACAAGGATCAGAAGCACCGTAGTTAGGGGGTGGGGGACATTGTAAAATGTACATTCCAACTTCACTTGTATATTTTGTTTGGCATTTTTTTAAAAAGAAAAATCCCTCCACAACTGCTTTGGGCTGCCCTTTCCATCTTTACACTTTTGGGGCAACAGATTCCAGGGATGAGAGTAAGTTTCCATCTCCTCCCCACTAAAACCCCAGTTCCCTGCAACTGACTTCAAACAAAAGTCACACACACACAAAAGTCACACACACACAAGCCGTCTCTTTCAGTTATGTAGACGGTGTTTCCTATAAAGAAATGTTTTATTAACACATCCAAGCTGCCTGGTGTTGCTTCAGCAGTTTTGATCACAGCAGGACCTGTGAAAATGTCCTCCAAAGGCAGCCTCCTCGCAAAATGTTTTCTAATGTGTTTTAAGCACTTAACTGCAGCAGTGGGGTGTCCATCCATCTGGGAGCTGGAGCTCCAACCGAAGTTGGAGAAATAAATCCTCATGGCAGACATGACCAAGAAATGGAAACATTTGGAGCTGGTGGACACTTTGAGCAAAAAAACAAACCAACTCCAATGTGTGTGATGCAACACCTCTAGAGCTTGCTTTCCCATATAAAGCTTTGTGTGTAGAGAAGAGTACTGTACTTCTATTTATGTGCACATTGACTTATATGGCCACCCCCACCCCAGTCTTTGGGCCTGCAGGGAAGAGCTATAAAAATGCAAATTTTGAAACTAAGTCAAAAATTCCCATGGAACTGCATCCACACAAAACGTATAAAAGTATAAGAACATAAGTAGAGCCCGTTGGATCAGGCCAGTGGGGGCCTGTCAGGGAACTGCCATCAGAGGCAAGAGGAGAGGCAAGACGCTCCAATGATGCAGGGGAGGGAACTAGCAAGGAGAGAGAGAGAGCTTCCGCTGGGGAAGGAAATCCAGGGGACACCAGGGAGAAAGGGGAGGCTGAGAGTACTGCGGAGGGGAGGCTCCGAGACTCTTCCAGTGAAATCAGCAGAGAGAGCACAGGACCTCCGCTTGGCACGCCCACGCTGCGCAGAAGGCTTCCGCGCAGAGAATCTAGGAGGAGACTTGGAGTCAAAGAATTTCTATGTTGGAGGAAGTTTAGGAGATGCCCACTCACGGATTCTGCCAGTGACTAAGACAGTTGCATTGTAAGGGCTGTCAAACCAGGGAAAGGTTTAGCTATACGACCAGCTTGGAGCAGTTTGCAGTTTACGCACAAGCAACCCCAATTCCCATTACAGCAATCCGTCAGTCCCCAGTTGCTTGTGCGCGGAGCAGCAGAGGCAGCATCATGAGTCAAGCTGAAGGAGCAGGCGCCGGAGAGGGAGCCAGGAGAGAACCAACTCTTGAAGAGAGAAACAGAGATTTGGAGCAGCAACTGGCTATAATAGCGGCACGGCTGGATGAAAGGCGGACTCAGGATGCCCAGGGGAAGCCCACCCCCATCGCAAGGAAGGTACCGGGATTAGTGCAGAAGTTTTCAGTGAACCCCAGAGATTATAATGCATTTAAGACAGAAGTGCAATACGCGCTGGGCCTGCAGTATGGGGACTTTGTAGACGATGGGGGGAGAGTCGCTTTTGTGATAGGGCATCTGGAAGGCGGGGCCAGAGAATGGATTAGGCCCTTAATGGCATCGGAGAATGCTGCCTTAAAGGACTTGAGGAAATTTTTTAGCGCCATGGACCATATGTTCTCGAGTGATGTGGAGCAAAGCGTGACGCGCAAAGAACTGATGGGGTGCAAACAAGGGAACCAATCAGTGAGAGAGTACTGGTCACGATTTGCAATGCTAATCCACAAACTCGGGTGAGAACTGGGTTCAGAACCAGTGCAAATGTTATTTGAGGAAGGCTTATCCCCTTGGGTAAAAGATGAACTTTCCTGCTCGCCCCGCCCGCAATTGATGGACCAGCTGACTAAAATGGCGCTTGCTGTGGGAGTACGCCAAGAGGCGCGCGCTCTGGAAAGGCGGGAAGGGAGAGCAGAGCGTTGGCATGACAATCGCATTCCAGACGTGCCTGAGCAACCTGCGCCGCCCGCGGAACCAATGGAAATTGGAGGAGTGCGTGCGCGCGGGGTTTCAAACTCCGGCGAGGTTCGCAAGAAGGAGGGGAAAACGACCAAGAAGTGTTTTCTCTGCCAACAGCCGGGACATTTTACCAGAGTCTACCCTCAGAGAAAGGCGTGGCAAGGAATGGTGGGGGCAGATGGTGGTGAGCAGGAGCAGGGAAACGACAATGCTTGGCTGCAGGAGAGCGGGCACAGCAGCCAGGCGAGCCACCAGTAAATGTGCCCAAGCCAGACCCCCCCCGGGCAGCCATAGCCATAGAGGTGGTGTTAGAACTCCCTAACAGACACCCTATTAAGGTGAAGGCATTGCTGGATTCTGGCAGCTCTTGCAACTTCTTTAGCAGGGATTTTGCACTAGAACACCAGCTCCACGTGGTGCCTCTAGAACACCCCTTGCAAGTAACGACCATTAATGGGAGAGAACTCTTGGGGGGGGGAAGTGACCCACCAGACCCCTCCCATGAAAATGAGGGTCTCCAGACACACTGAGACAATTGCCTTTCACGTTGCCACATTAGCCGGGCCACCAATCATACTGAGAATGAGCTGGCTGGCACTGCACGATCCAGTAGTGGGGTGGCACCAGCGGACAGTCACCTTTGGGTCAGCTCATTGCGTAGAGCACTGCCACGAAGGGGAAACCCCGAGGATGGCAGTAGCCAGGGTGGCAGGGATGGCGGTGGGAGAAAAGGGGAGAGTACCACCTCAGTATGCAGACCTGGAAGAAGTCTTCAGTGAGAAAGAGGCGGATAGACTGCCCCCTCACAGGCCCTTTGACTGTCAGATCAACCTACTCCCAGGGGCTCAGTTACCAGTGGGTAAGCTGTACGCCATGTCGGACAGGGAGATGCAGGAGTTGTGGAAGTTCATTGACAAGAACCTGAAGAGGGGTTTCATACGAGAATCAAGGGCGGTGGGGGGCAGTCCAGTGTTCTTTGTGGACAAAAGAGACTCGAAAGCGCCCAGATTGGTCGTAGATTACTGGCCGGTGAACCAGGTATCAGAACCAGTGACCTTCCCGATGCCCAGAATTGATGACATTTTGGCCAGGGTAAGGAAAGGGAAGGTCTTTACCAACCTGGACCTTCGGGGGCGTACAATTTGATAAGGATGAGAGAGGGGGACGAATGGGAAACTACTATGTTCACCCCTCTGGGGGCCTTTGAGTACTTAGTTATGCCCTTCGGATTACAATCCGGTTCGTCCTGCTTTCAAGCTTTCATGCACCATGTGTTGGGGTCCCTGCTGTACAAGAATTGCGTGGCTTTCCTAGACGACGTGCTAATCTACTTGGAGAACGAGGAGCAGCATGTTAAGGATGTCAGGGAAGTGCTGAAGAGGCTGCAGGAGCACCAGCTGTGGGTCAAACTGGAGAAATGCCAATTCCACGCCCGAGAGGTTGAGTTCCTGGGCTACAGGTTGTCGGACAAAGGCTTAGCCATGGACCCAGGCAAGGTGCAGGCGGTACTAAAATGGAAGACTCCCAAGACCCGGAAGGATGTGCAGAGGTTCCTGGGGTTTGGAAACTTCTATAGAAAGTTTATCAAGAACTTCGCCCACTTAACGGCACCCATAACTGATTGTCTCAGCAGAAAGAAGAAGTTTGAATGGACAGAAGCGGCTCAGCAGTCTTTTGAAAAGCTAAAGAGGGCGTTCGCTTCGGAAGAGCAACTCTTACACGTGGATCTGCAGAAGCCTATGAGATTGGAAACAGACGCGTCAGACAGAGTGGTGGGAGCCGTGTTGCTCCAGCCGGGAAATCGATCAGAGTGGAAGCTGTGTGCCTTTTTTTCAAGGAAGCTGAACAAGTCAGAACAGAACTACACGGTGTATGACCGGGAACTGCTTGCAATTCATGAAGCCTTTCGACGTTGGAGACATTTTCTAATAGGCGCGCAGCACAAGGTCCAGGTGTGCACGGACCATAAGAACCTGGAATATTGGAGGACTGCACGAGTTCTCAACCAAAGACAGGTGCGATGGGCACAGGAGTTTTCCAAGTTCTTCTTTGAAATTCAGTATGAGCCGGGAAAGGAAAACGTCAGGGCAGACGCCCTCTCCCGTAAACCAGAGTACTTGGAAGGAGAGGGAGCGCCGGAAGTACGACATGTTATACCCGAGGACCGATGGGTGTGTGGGGGAGTGTTGGTAGGGAGACAAGAACTAGCCGGGTTGACAAGGAATGACGAGTATGCACAAACTAAAATCAGGGAGATACGAGACGCAGAAGAAAATCAGGGGGGGGGGGTTGAGGAAAAGGAGGGGGCTCTGTACTATAAGGGAGCATTGTACATACCAGAAGGGGACCTGAGGAGAAGAGTACTCAAACAACTACATGATAACCCCACGGCGGGACATTTTGGTCAACACAAAACCATGTTGCTTGTCACCAGGCAGTTCTGGTGGCCAAGAGTGAGGGAAGATGTGCGGGAATACGTACGGGGGTGCGAGCACTGCCAGAGTGCTAAAGGCAGCACCCGCGGGGTTACTGGAGCCCTTACCCACCCTAGGAAGGCCCTGGGAGGTGGTATCCATTGATTTTATGACCGATTTACCCAAGTCCAGGGGAAAACAGCAGTCATGGTGGTAGTGGACTTGATGACCAAAATGTGCCATTTTATTGCTTGCTCGCATGCAGTGACAGCGGAGGAGACAGCTAGGCTGTTTATAGATCACGTTTTCAGGTTGCATGGCGCCCCCTTGAGGGTTTTGTCTGACAGAGGCAGTCAATTTACTTCCAGATTCTGGAAGAAGCTCATGAGCCTGCTGGACGTCAAAGTGAGCTTCTCGACAGCCAGACACCCGGAGACCAACGGACAAGCAGAAAGAGCTAATAGCGTACTTCAACAGTACCTACGCTGCTACGTCAACGAAAGGGAGAACGATTGGGTGGAAAAACTAGCGCTGGCCGAATTTGCATACAATAACGCTGAACATGTGTCCACGGGGATGAGTCCATTCATGGCCAATTACGGGTGTCACCCCAGGGCCTTCCCAGGGGAGGGGGGGGAGGTGGAGTGTGCCGGCGGCCGAACAATTTGTGGAAGAAATGGAAGCTTTACACCAACAACTTAAGGTTAACCTGGAGAGGGCTAAGGAAGTGTACAAGAGGCAGGCAGACAAGCACTGCAGAGAAGGGGAGACAATAAGGGTTGGGGACCAGGTGTGGTTGTCAACCCAAGGGTTACCGTTCAAAGGGGGGTGTAAGAAATTAGGGCCAAGGCGACTGGGACCCTTCGAGGTAACCCAACAGGTGAATCCTGTGACCTTTAGACTCAAATTGCCCACCAACATGAAACTGCACCCGGTGTTCCACAGGTCCTTGCTCTCACCGTACCGGGAAGGGAGGGAATTTCAGGGGCGAGAAAGAGAAATCCCCATGTATCCACTGGTGGAGGAAAGGGAACTTAGTGGTCACGCAGCGGAAATTCTCGATTCAAGGTGGAGAGGGAGAAGGGTGGAATATTTGGTGGCTTGGGAAGGGGAACCAGAGTCGGAAAACACTTGGGTTCCTGCAGAAGAGATCAGGGATGAGTATCTGCAGGAGGAGTTTCATCTCAGGTTCCCAAGGAAGCCCAAACCACTAGGAAGGTTCTGGGAAGAGCAATTTGGCACCACGGATGATGAAGAAGAGTTTGAGGGGTGGCCCGCCTCCGAAGAGGAGGAAGGAGGGGTATCCGAGGCAGAGGGATCCGACTGGGGAGATTGGGCAGCGGAAAGAGACAGCAGCAGATGGGGAGCGGTGTTTGAATCTTCTGAGGAAGGGGATAGCTCCTTCCCGGGGTTTCCCGCATCGCCGTCCAAGGAACGGATGGAGGAGGGGGAGGGCCCTGGGAGGGAGGTGGATGTCAGGGAACTGCCATCAGAGGCAAGAGGAGAGGTAAGACGCTCCAATGATGCAGGGGAGGGAACTAGCAAGGAGAGAGAGAGAGCTTCCGCTGGGGAAGGAAATCCAGGGGACACCAGGGAGAAAGGGGAGGCTGAGAGTACTGCGGAGGGGAGGCTCCGAGACTCTTCCAGTGAAATCAGCGGAGAGAGCACAGGACCTCCGCTTGGCACGCCCACGCTGCGCAGAAGGCTTTCGCGCAGAGAATCTAGGAGGAGACTTGGAGTCAAAGAATTTCTATGTTGGAGGAAGTTTAGGAGATGCCCACTGACGGATTCTGTCAGTGACTAAGACAGTCGCATTGTAAGGGCTGTCAAACCAGGGAAAGGTTTAGCTATACGACCAGCTTGGAGCAGTTTGCAGTTTACGCACAAGCAACCCCAATTCCCATTACAGGTCCCATGTGGCCCAACATCCTCTTCTCACAGGCAAAAGAGCCCTTTCCCACCCTGTGGGCCCCAGCAACCAGCAGTCAGAAACATCGCTGCCTTCAACTGTGGAGGAAGAGCATAGACTCCTTTGTGACCTTCAATAGTCCTCTCCTCCTCCATCCATTTGTCCAATCCTCTTTTAAAGCCGTCTAGGTTGGGAGACATCACGGCCTCCTATGGGAGGGAGTTTCCTAGTTTAACTATATACTGTGTGAATAAGTACTTTCTTTTCCCTGTCTTAATCTTCAAACGTTCAGCTTCATTAACATTAAAAAATTCAGGCCAAACCAGAAGATCTTGCAACACTTCTTAGAAAATGCTCTGGCTGTGGAGCTGTGGAGAAACTACTGAGACTATGGCTGGGTACAAACTCATTCAAAACACATTCTTTCTATCAAAGAATCCCAGGCACTGTAGTTTGTTGTGTGGTTGTGGGAATTGCAGCTATGTGAGGGGTAAATTACAGTGCCCATAATTCTTTGAAAGGAAGAAGGTGCTTTGAATAATGGCATCGTGTGGATGCAGCCATTGCCCCCTTGCTGCACAGATGGTGCAGGCCAAGAAAATCACTCTGTAAAGAATGCAGTTGGGCACATGAACCCCTGCCTAAGTATGAAGGACCTGGAGATATTTGGTAAAAGGTAAAGGTAAAGGGACCCCTGACCATTAAGTCCAGTCGTGACCGACTCTGGGGTTGCGGTGCTCATCTCGCTTTATTGGCCAAGGGAACCGGCGTACAGCTTCTGGGTCATGTGGCCAACATGACTAAGCCGCTTCTGGTGAACCAGAGCAGCGCACAATAGTTGCACCAATATTGGTATTGGCACAAGTCAACACTTATTAGAAGGAAAACTGGTGTCCGGAATCCACTCATCTCTCCTTTACTAAAAGGACAGAGGAATGCAAACCTGATGTCCAGAGGGCTCCTGGCTGGAAGTTGTTTGGAAAAGTCTACAAAAAGAAAACCTATAGAAAGACTCTAAAGTAATCCAGTAGAAGTCTGCTTCCTCAGTGAGGAAGTGCAAAGAAGGGAGAAAGAGCCTTGCCTCCCCAACCTCAACCAAGCCCAGCTGAGCAAGTAGCCTCTCCTAGGGCAGGACTGTAAGAACAGCAGAAGCAGCTGGGAAGGGGAAAGGGGGATATAGTTTTGTGGGTCTTTGTTGCTCAATTTGTGCTATTTTATGCATTGTGGTATTTTATGCATTGTGACTTGCAGTCATTTTTATTTATCATAGTTTAGTAATCATTTATTGTAATGATTAAGAGTGAATTTCTGTTTAATTATTATTTGCTGGTGGTTTGAGAGTTAATTTTATTGTGTACTATTCTAACAGATTGTTGAATATTACTTTATTTGATATAAGTCATTCTATTTTAAAGTTATGTTTTACTGTGACTTTTTGTATTGGATCAGATTATTATAAGGTGTGTTCCTTATATATTGCTCTAAACTGCCTTGTGTATAGTAATATAGAAAGAAATTAAAAGTGAAATGAAAAAAATGAAATGAAAGATGCCAGCACTTTACCTTAGTCTTTTCCTAGGTATTTCATCATGATACTGTTTACATCATCTTCCTTCCCCTCTGCTTCAGACCGCCAGTCATCTTTCGCGCCCTCCGGACTTCTTTTCCCAACGCATCCTTCCCCTTCCAGCCTCGGGATCCTTGGCCGACTCTTGATGCTGTCAGCACTTTTGAAAGATACAACTGAGCCAGAAGACGAAGACGAGTCAGAGAGGTTTCCAGGGTCCTCTTGGGGTTTTGGACTTGGTGATAAAGTGGCCTTTATCTCAGAGAGGAAAGTGTGGTTGGGCGAGACTTGGTCTTCAAAACGGACACTCATGGGCCTCTGGCCTTCTCTCCTCTCTTTGGGACCTCTGGCCAGGCTGCTGGTTGACTGGCCTTTCCGGACGGCTGGAAGGAAGTCATCTGAGTCATCATTCGTTTTCCTCTCATAGCTCAGAGTTGGTATTTTCCAAGAGAGTGGATCAGTTTCCTTTCCCTCACTTGGAACATCACCAAATCTTCTGTTCTGAAAGACCAGAGGTTCTTTTCCGAGATCTGTGTCTGTCGTTTCTTCCAGGGATGCCTCCAGGCAACTTCTCCAAGGTTTAAGTCGCAAAGTGCTGAACATTTCTCCACCCAGGGCTGGGGAGCTGAGCTTTGAGTAGGTGTCATCTATGTTCTGAATGAGAGAGTCATAGGACCCAAACTTGGAGACCCTTTTCAGAGCTGGGGAGAGGTTTGGCCGTGCCATGCTCTCAGATGATATGCTCCTCAAACTAGAGGAGCGGACCAGGCCAGCTCGAGAACTTTCACCAATTCCCTCCAGAGTTACTGGGAGATCTTCATCATCCTTCAAAGTCTTGCATCTTCTAAGGGATGAGGCTCCTGTTGTTTGGTAAATAGGCAAAGAGGAGGCATCATCTAACACTAAGTTCCCTGGCTCTTTGTCCTTCAGTCTTTTTCTTCGCAGCTCTTCAACATATTCAGAAAGTGCAGAGGAGGAGCGTGACAACTTGTCTTCTGCTGAAGGAGACACCCTTTTGAGCACAGAAGGGGACAAAGGACTTGATAACATCTCTTCTGCCACTGCTGGAGAGGACATCCTTCTCGTAATGGATGGAGACACAGCTCCTAACTTTTGGAGAGTGAAAAACTCCTCATTTGAAATGGGTTTCCCATAATCTGGTCTTTGGGTACCGAAGGAAGGGCTTTGATTAGCTATGCCAAAATCAGCACCCCCTGCACTCTTTCCATATCCCCTTCGTTCTGCACCTAAGGGAGACAGCTGCTGGCTTGTTTCTTGATCCTTGTTTATCCTGGGACAAAAGGTGAAACAACAGCCACTGAGCAAAGCATTACATGGGACAACAGACTTCAACATCCATAATTTATTTTTAAAACTAAAAAAGAAAAGAAGTCTTTACTGAATGGCTTCATATCACATTTACAAATTCACTATGGAGTGATCCAGACTTAGTCCGGTAACTTAAGGCCAACTGATTTCAGTAGGTCTACTCTGAGTTATGTAAGTCTGAATCCAACCCTATGATTTCAAGAAAAGCAAACAGGAATGCAAATACAGTAATTGATTCCTATGGATAGTGACCCAATTTAACCTTTCATATTAGATTTTCAAAAGGTCCATAGACCAGGCGTGGAGTGGAGCCCTTGTCAGCCCAAGGGTTTTAGCTCCTCCCAGGAGCCACGTGTTGGTGATGTGCAGGGCTGGAGGGCAAAAGTGGGTGGGGCCAATGGCAAGCAGTGGGCGGGCAGCAGGTGTATCTCATGCAGTAGGTGATATTGGAAGCATGCAAAAACCAGAAGTTTTTAAGCACAGCAAGACATTCCCTGCACCTCCATCCAAGAGACATATAAATTTAGTTTCTACATGAACCAAGCAGTGCTAGCCATTTCCACAATGTTCCTGTGGAAAGTGGGCACAAAATCCTGGTTTTGCCAAGTGTTTTTTAGAGAATTAATTTGATTAAGTGCTGGTCATGTGTTCTGCGTTTTATGATTATATGATATGTAAATGATTTTACTCAGTGCTTTTGTTCTTTTAGGAAAAAAGGTGCCGGTACTCTCCATTAAGTTGTTACCGTAAGTGTCACACTTTAAACATTTGGGGGCAGGAGAGGTACTACATACCCTTGAGCAATCCTAGAAAAACGCACTGCACACCCCCATAATATATTTTTTTCAAACAAGTTGGTGGTTTAAACAATCTCTTATAAACAATCAAACATTATTCAAGGACACATTCAAGGCAGACAAAAACTGCTCAAGGAGCACAGAAAAGAGTTTGGGCTGGGAAGAGTCCTGAAAGGCTCAAAATCTTCCACCACCTGAGTATAACTGTTTCAGAATTGTACAAACTCCAGTTTTTCCTGAAAGATTTCTGCAGAATTATTCCTACCTTCTCAGAAAACTGTCAGTTTGGTTTGGTTTCTCAAAAAAGAAAAGGGGAAACAAATAACTTTAAAGGGAAACTGAGGCAACAGAGAGACTCAGAAGGTTGGGCATCAGGAAGTCCTGATCATCCTCAACAGCAGCAGTGCAATCCGACTCAGTATATCACCCCAATATAACTCATTATTTGGGGATACTCATAAGTGATGCATGCCCCCAGCAAATGTTCCCCTTCCTCTTCTGAATTGGACACTTCAGGTACAAAAAAATAACAATTCTCCTGAAGGCGACAACAGCCAGTTATTTTGTGTTTTGTGTGTTATTATAAGCCAATCTTTTTCTGTCATTTTGTTCATACCTTCCCTTTCCCAGCTTTGTTTCACATATTCATTGTAGCTATTAATATTTTCTATACTTTTTACATAAATAATCCACTCCCCCTTCTGACAATCTTTTTGAAAGATCTCAGCAGCCCATTGATATCTGTTCCTCTTGTAAGACTTTGAATGTAGCTGCTGAGAAACAGAACAGCAACTAAACACGAGGATGACTATGCTACCACTCAGTGGATTTGTAACTGCTGACAGACTGAACCCAAAGGGTGCCCATCAATGGTTCCTCTTCATCCTGGAGAAGAGTGACTAGTGGGGTGCCACAGGGTTCTGTCTTGGGCCTGGTCTTATTCAACATCTTTATCAACGACTTGGATGATGGACTCAAGGGCATCCTGATCAAATTTGCAGATGACACCAAACGGGGGGGGGGGCTAACACCCCAGAGGACAGGATCACACTTCAAAATGACCTTGACAGATTAGAGAACTGGGCCAAAACAAACAAGATGAACTTTAACAGGGAGAAATGTAAAGTATTGCACTTGGACAAAAAAAATGAGAGGCACAAATACAAGATGGGTGACACCTGGCTTGAGAGCAGTACATGTGAAAAGGATCCAGGAGTCTTGGTTGACCACAAACTTGACATGAGCCAACAGTGTGATGCGGCAGCTAAAAAAGCCAATGCAATTCTGTTTAGCCTGGAGAAGAGGAGGTTAAGGGGTGATATGAGAGCCATGTTCAAATATATAAAAGGATGTCACATAGAGGAGGGAGAAAGGTTGTTTTCTGCTGCTCCAGAGAAGTGGACATGGAGCAATGGATCCAAACTACAAGAAAGAAGATTCCACCTAAACATTAGGAAGAACTTCCTGACAGTAAGAGCTGTTCGACAGTGGAATTTGCTGCCAAGGAGTGTGGTGGCGTCTCCTTCTTTGGAGGTCTTTAAGCAGAGGCTTAAAGGAGTGCTCTGATGGTGTTTCCTGCTTGGCAGGGGGTTGGACTCGATGGCCCTTGCGGTCTATTCCAACTCTATGATTCTATGAACTTTCTGATGGTAGGGGTTGTTCGACAGACTCCCTTGGAAGGTGGTGAACTCTCCTTTCTCAGAGGTTTCTAGGCAAAGGTTGGATGGCCACCTGTCAGGGATTCTTTAGCTGTGATTCCTGCTTGGCAGGGGGTTGGACTAGATAGCCCTTGGGGGTCCCTTCCAACTCTACAGTTCTGTTATTCTATGATTCTACGGTTGTCCAAGTTGGTGTCCGTCAAAATACCTTGAGATTTGCAAGTAATGAACACTACCCCTTTTGTATCACTTGGTCATATAATAGAATTTTACTTTGAGATAAACTTTTAAAAAAGATTTGGCAATATCTCCTCTTATCCAGCAACTGAAAATTTCTCTCACACACACTGTCTGAAAACCCATTTATTTCTGATGCTAGAAGTGAGATGGCTGAGGCTAAGACTGTCTTGTCAATTCTGGCTACTATCTCTCCAATCTCTCCAAATTCCGCCACACTCCTGATGGCTGCCCCACGTCCAATCTGAGAATGGCATGCCTGCCCCAGGAGTGGGGAGCCTCAGCTTTCACAGCCTGTCTATCTAGCCTCCAGGACTCTTGCTTAGTGGTGCCCACTGTGCAGGGCACATGCCTCCCCCCCTGCTGTGCGGTGCATCCACCTCCAGAACCTTTGACTCACTGGGATGTGTCCTTGAACTTGCTTGCCTGGAAGGAGAGAGGTGTGAGTGGGGTCTTCACAAAACCCTCCAGCTTTTTGTGTGGACAGAAGGTGTCTCGCTGCACAGAGCTCCGCGTTACATGCACTGATCCACCTACTTTTCCCTGTGACCACACCCTCCATTGGCCTCTGGCAGAGACCCTTCTGCTGGTTGAAGGGGATATGCTGAAAGGAGCCTCTCCCACCCCTTCCTTTGTCCAACTGCAACACAACAGCCCTGCAGTGCTGCCAGCGGGCTTTACTCTCTGGTAGTGGCTGCAGCCCAGACGGGAGGGAACCCGAGATGAACATGAAAAACCATTGAACAAACGGCACCGTGGTTGATAGCCGAGTGCTACATTTGGTGAGGCTATCCTACCTCTGAATGCTTTCAGTGCTTTGAATCCTCACAATCCAAGTACATGTACAGAATTCTCAGAGGAAGCCTAATATTTAAATTTAATATTTACATTGGAAATGGCTCTCGGTGTCTGCAGTTTGTTCCTTGTGTTGTAGAAAGTAATTTCTAACATCATTAAGCTAATCACAAATGGCTGAATTATTTATTTGACATATTTATATCCTGCCTTAATCTTAATCTTCAATTAGAATAGCTATGAAAAAGAGTGCCAGAGTTGGAGGAAAAGCCTCCCGTCCCCTGTGGGCATTTTATTTATTAAAAATGTGCCTCCCTTTCAAGTCTCAAGGAATATCGTATTCTAAAAAAACACACCCAGCTAAGCAAATTTTTTTTTAAAAAAATCTTTACCGCTTTATGTTTTTTTAAAAAACCTCAAAGCGGTGTACAGCATATTAAATCAATAAATCAATAAAACAATAGCTGGGCAATGTTCCTCCAGCCTCATGAGGAGCCTCTTCAATAGGGCTGGTGAGTCTGGGCCTCGCCTCCTAGGCCAGGCGGAAAGGGCCTTGCAGGCAGCGGCCCCCATGCCTCACAAAACCAACAAGAAGGTAAAACACTGACCATCTGTCAAGGGGTTTGTGACCAAGTCAGTGACCAACTCAGAGAAGCCTCAGAAAGTGAATGGAAACAGGAGCATCCTGCAGAACCCATGGAAGAAGATGACAGACATTTGTGGGCAGAGATGGGGAAGATATTGGGTTTGGTTTGCTGACTTGCTCTTCCTGAAGCAGTATGTGAACCAAAACATGACTAGGCTTCAAAATTCCCAACTCTCTGAATTTTCAGATGCAATTCTCCTGCCCCCTATACGTAGCTTGTACACAAATGTGTATAAAACTGGATATATTAGTGGAAGTTACATAAAAAATGAATTGTATTAGGATAACCTGCTTGCATGTATACATGTATTAGTTAAAATTGCATACAACATACAACATACAACAAATTTCAAGAGGACTTTTTAAAAAAATTGCAACCGACTGCTAGTAATTAGGAAGCAATTCCTTCCTTCCACTTGCCAATTCTGTATGTGAACCCCTCAGATTTATGAAAAATTGTGTAACTGTTTCATCTTCTCTTGATGAGTCTTATGTTGCATCTGATTTTAGTGCTTCTTTGTTATTTTATTTGTATGGAATTTTTTCTCTTTCTGGCCATCTTTTTTTTTTTATGCAACCTGATGCAAAAATATGACAAACTGAACTTCAGATTGGAAATATTGAGAGAAACTAAAACAAGCTGACTTCTCTGTCCCTTCTTCTCAAATGGTTTCAGTCTGTCTGGCTGCTAACCAGAACGCTGGTGGTTTGAGCCCACCCAGGGACAGACATGGATGTAGCCAGGGGGGCAAATACCTATCTGACCAATTGCATCACAGGTGACTCGGTGCTGCCCCCCGCTAACATAAAGCCTGCCTCCCCAATAAATCCCGGCTATGCCCATGGCTGTGGACAGGATTCTTGCATTGCAGACTAGATGACACCCAGGTCTCTGCAACTCTACAATTCTATGATTCTAAGTATGGTTGGGGTGTGTGGAAATCTTCTCAGCATTCAACGGTATGCTGGAGGTATTTAGGGTGCTGGCTGGCTTGGAATCTTACAGGGAGCATTTCCTGATACTTGATGTGCCCAAAAGGCCACACAGCGCATACATGAGACTCTGGATACCCAGGGAATCTCTCTCCCACATGAGGCCAGGCTAGAGAGGTCAAGGCCCCGTGTGGGGGTGGGTATGAAATTTCAGGGGGGAAACCACTTTCTCATCCCCCCATGTTTTTTGGGCTTCCCCTTTGAAAAACTGTTGTTTGGGTGGGATTTTGAAATATTAGATATTATTAGATATTAGATAATATTAGATATTAGATAATATTTAGAATGTTGAACAAAATAAAATAAAATATTATTTATACCCCGCCCATCTAGCTGGGTTTCCCCAGTCACTCTGGGCAGCTTCCAACAAAACATTAAAATGTACTGTCAGAGCTGCTTGAAGATCCTAGCTCACAGAGGATCACGCTAGCCAGCGATCATTAAGTAAAAGTCTTTATTGAATTACAGTTTCCATTCTCACGCTGCTGCGCGCAAACTCTACGTCTAGTAGCTAGATCGGCGAAGCTCCGTCTGAATCTCCGCCCCTTGTGCACCAACTTAATATCCTAGCCTTGCTCCACCTTTTCCGCCTGACTGTCCTCCTCTGGGTCCCTCTACCCCCCGGGGCTTCTTCCTTCCGGGATTCTTCTGACGCTGACCCGGACCCTCCTGCCTCCTTGCGCCGGGCTTTAGGACCTGGTTCCCTTTCGGGGCTGCTTACTGCGCCGCCTTCCTCTGCATTTGAACTTGGCGCGCGCGCCCAACCTTCCACCTTCCTCTTAACCGTTTCTTCGCTCCCCGATGGAGGTGTGGCCACTCCTGACTCATGCCCTCCCTCCTGCGGTGAGCTGCCAGCGCTTCCCCCCTGGCTCCCTTCCTCTTCCCTGCTTCCTGGCGGTGACGCTGGTCCCGATTTCCAGCTGCTCCCCCCTGAGTCCCTTCTGGCTCTATCTTCCTGGGGTGCCCCCCTTGACTCCCCCCTTGCCCTGGCCACTGGTGCTCCTTTCTGTGAATCCTCTGATTCACTGGAAAGACTAGGAGATCTCGGGTCGTCGTCATCACTCATCTTTTCTTCTGCCTCCTCCCCTTCGCTCTCTGTTTCCTCCCTTGCCCGTGCCTCTGCTCCTAAACCCCTGACATGTACTAATTCATAAAATATTAAAAGCTTCCCTAAACAGGGAAAATATAACAAGTAACAATGTGACTTTCGATAGGTAAGAGTACTTTTACAAAGTATTGCATTTTTTCAATGTTTAGGACAATTTCTATTTTCCCCCAAACAAAGGATAAAATGTATCCCCCCCACACACCATTGCTTCAAAATTTCTGGAGACAGTACACCTTTAGGCAAGGCAGAGGCGATTGGGGAGGTTCAGTTAGCTGCAGGGGTGCCAACTTGAATAAAATATTGGGGGGGGGAGGTAAGCCCCACCCTGCATAATCAAACACATGACGCAGTGCACACACACCATTTGAATGGGAATGCCCATCAACTTTGTGGGGACCCAGCCCCCTCAAATATTTTATTGTTGGTGCCAAAGCCCCCATGGCCCCTAGGAACTGGCTCCTACGGTCAGCTGAGCTGCGTAAGGAGATGAAGATTTCCTCCTGCAAATTCTGCACATTGAGAGAGGTTTGGGCCAAGGCCTTTGTTGACAAGGACATTTTTGCTGCCTTTTGCCTCTTGCTAAATCCAAAACATGCCCCCCCAATAAAAGAATCAGTCTTCTGTGTTTGCAGGAAAGTGGCCTGGCCTCTCCTCTCCTTTGTGTCATCTTTTTAATATGGGAGATGCTCTGAAACCATTCCCCCATTCCCCAGAACAAGCTCTTTGCTGCTTTGGAGACGAGCCTCGATCCAGAAATACAGTTGTTCAAGATTTAGCCTTGACAGTAATCAACACTTCTAGCTAAGGAGAAGAGATGTAGTTGCCATAGCAACCTTATGCCACCCTGCAATCTCACAGACAATGCTGGGCACATTGAGACCCAGCAGGGTTGACCTGGAAGGAAATTTACATGCGGAAACCTCTTGAGACAACACAAAGACACACACACACAGAAACGGATCTGGCTCAGCAAAGGGCAGAATAAGCAAACAGATGGGGAAATTCCCCTCTGGATGCACAGCAAACAAGAGGCATTTCTTGGGCACCATAGTGGCAAGAAGCACCCAACGATGAAAACGAATCCAGTCTTTACCAGGGCTGGGTAAAATGCACGAGTTTGACTGTGCCCAAAGCCAGCAGGTTCCCTGGACTCACCCAAGTTGTAAGGGGGTGGGAGAGGCTATAAGCCAAAATGTGACCCCAATCCCTTCCCCCTGCAATTTCTCTGAATGAGCTTGTCTGGTGTACCTGCTCCACTCCACACCTTCTGAGAAAGCCAGAGCTGTGGGTCCCTCACAGCTACCCACCCAATGCTGAATATGCACATTTCCCTAATACACATATTTTTGTAAGCCATTTCCTTGAACACACACATTTCCACATGTAATTCCCCCATAAACAAAATAAAAGGTTACCTTCATGAATACATGCATTTTCAGGCACACTTTCCCCTAATCCACACATTTTTGCATTTTCAGGCACACTTTCCCCTAATCCACACATTTTTGCACAATTTTTGGTTAGAGAACTGCACTGTCAAACTGGGAGAAGTGCAAATTTCTAAGGAGGGCTATATTTTTAGTGTTGTTTTTAAAAATTGCTAATTAAAATATGAGCTGAACAAATCCCCTGCACTCCCATCTCTAGTGATGCATGCACTCTCCCCATCCCCACCCTAATGACTGTGCAAGATGCATTTCTGGAGCAGTCTGGGCCAAATCAGGACATACCCACCTGGCCATTTCAAGAAATGTCCTGTCATATCATGAAATCAGCCTGTCGTTCCTTT
Organism: Podarcis bocagei; assembly: GCF_964188305.1. Taxonomy (NCBI): domain Eukaryota; kingdom Metazoa; phylum Chordata; class Lepidosauria; order Squamata; family Lacertidae; genus Podarcis; species Podarcis bocagei. Next base: position 842,694 of record NC_138142.1, on the reverse strand, counting down.
CCTGTTCTTTGTTTGTTCAGACACTATGCTAGGTACCTTCTCTATCCTTCAGGGAGGAAAGGCATAACTTGCCTTTCTTTAAACTAACCCACAGCACACGTTTTGAGTGGGTGGCTAGTATTTTCTGGGCTAGTGGATGTACAGTACAGCAGGCCAGCAGCTTCCAGGGATCATGACTAAAGCCAACATCATGTATAGTCAAAACCCATTGGGTTCAATGGCAGGTGGGATTGCCAAAGTCATATTTCCCAGAATCCTGCTCCTTTTCTGCCTTCTTTTTAATTTTTCTTATTTTTTGCCACATACATAAAACTGAATGTACATAAGTTAAATGTACGAAAGTTCTGAGCTCACTGTCTAGAAGTGAATGTGGCTGAACCAAACCTATGCTCTGATTTTCATGAACATTTTTTTCTCAAAGTGCCAAACGATGCCTTCGATTTTCACCAGGAGTGTCAAATGAACCACCTTTGCTCACTAGCCCTCAGTGATGGTACTGCACACCCAAATTTGGTCAGTTACCAAGCAGTGCTACATAATTTCTGTTTGAGTGGGAGGCAGAAGCAGTAGCATCCTTGGAATATGAAGACCAGTGCTGAGCAGAAAGGTTTAAACGTTACATTTTTAAAAAAATACAAAGTAGTTCTGGGAAGCAACTCTCCAAATTGCTAGGTTTGATCTCCCCAAAATGACCATGGCACTGTAGAAATCCCTCTGCCTCTATAGCTTCATACAACCAAGATCTCATGCCAAGGATTGAAAGCCCCGGAAGCTGCTTTTCAGCTTAAAGTCCCACCACCAGAATCAGATCTACCCTTGTCCCCTTGCTGCACAGTGTATGTTTTGGACTACAACACCCGTCCAATGAGAGTTGCAGTCCAACACATCTGCAGGGCACCAGGCCAGGGAATGCTGGAACAGATTAAGGGTCACGGTTGTGGGTGGGGGAAGAAAGATCTCACCCCCCCGAAAAAGGTATTTAAATATACTTCCCCAAAGAAACCAGAGGCCTTCCTCCTGGGCATAGTTGGCCAATCAGTGTTAAAAAAGGATAGAACTATTTTCATGTATGCTACAGCAGCAGCAAGAATTCTCATCGCAAAGCATTGGAAGACACAAGACCTACCCACCTTGGAAGAATGGCAGATGCAACTAATGGACTACATGGAGATGGCGGAAATGACTGGCAGAATCCGAGATCAGGGAGAAGAGTTGGTGGAAGAAGACTGGAGGAAATTTAAAATGTATTTGCAGAAATATTGTAAAATTTTTGAATGTTGAGGACATTGAAATGAATTGAAGGGGTTCTAGCAACAAGGTAAAATGTAAGATTGGATTAATAAAATTGATAGACTAACAGGATATGAATTTGCTGAACTAATGTTTAAAAGGGATACAGAAATGGGAGACGTGAGGGAGTCAGGAAAATAAGTTAATCAAAGAGGAGAAATTAAGAAAGAAGGAATTTTTGTCTTTTTATATGTGTTTTTTTCTTTTCTTTTTCGTGTTTAATGTCTGTATTTCTGTATTTTGTAATTTTGTATCTTTTTTGTTCTTTGTATTTTTCTAAACTTTTTTTATGGATAAAACCTAATAAAATATTATTTTTTTAAAAAAAGAAAGATCTCAACCCTGGGCTGAGGAAGGGCAAATGGGCAAATGGGTTTTGTGGTTGTGCTGGGGCTTCATGGTTAGTTCTTCCTGCCAGGCTCCACCAGCTCTTTGACCATCTGCACACACTGCTCATGTCTTGTAGGCAAGGAAACCTAGATTTATTTCCATCTTCGCACATGCAACACATAAACCAGGGAAGCCCATTGTCATGCAGTGGAAGTTACTGCAAAAGCAGTTATTAAGCTGAAATTAATTGGTGGATGAAAACTTCCTCCTCCTCCTCCTCCTCCTCCTTCTTCTTCAGATGTGGGCTTAAAAAGCCATGCAGTTCTTTATCATGCAGAAATGGATGAGCTGCAATCCTTGGATGTGCAGGTGTCATATTTGCATTTGGAGCATGCTCCAGAGACCCCCTTGCTCAAAAATCCCACCATGCTTGTCAGGGTATATGTGGAGCAACCTGGGAGGAGGGCATCTATGGGGTGCAGTTAGAGAATGACTTATGCTGCATCTCAGATATGCATAAAAGCATGCCCAACATCAAATGCTAAGCAGACTCAGTGATGCTATTATAAAGAGCCGTTGAAGAGGATTAGCTGAAAGCCAGCACCAAAAAAATAGTCTCCTCAGTGTGGAAATGGGTAGAAGGCCTCCTATGGACTTCTCTCATCTCAGGCATGATCCTTGCAACAGCCTAGAATGAGAAATACTTTTGGAACGCCCATAAGAAGAACGCCTGCCTTCTGTGCCAGCAGTTGTGATCATAGGCACTGAGTTTCTGCAAGAGGTGTCCAGGCCACTTCCATCTTGCTGCAGACAAGAGGTTCAGTCATGTAAGGACTCCACATGCTCTGGAGCCTGGGCAAGGCATGTGTGTGCGGTGCATCTTCTGCCCATCAAAGCATGCATTGCAGACTCCTTTACACCTCTGTTGCCTTAGTAACCATTTCAGGCCTCATCAGATCCAAGGCAGAGCAGGAGGATGAGTGGGTCTATTCCTCCCCACTCATGCTTGTCAATGATAGTATTCTCAGAGCTAGCTGGAGACTTCACTAAGCAAAGAGAAAGATGCTCTTCTTTGCTGCTCACAAGTAATCTCAAAAACCTCTCAAAGGCAGGCTGTTTGCTTCAGACCAACACAAACAAACTATGAGAGGTACGTACACCCACACCCACACACACCCTTGAGCACAGCAGCCATCTGTACCCCTTGTGACAAGAGCCTGCTTCCCTTGATCACCTCTGGGACCCAACAAAGAGAGTGGTGAATCCAGACAGAAGCCACCATTAGAAAGTGGGCTACATGCCTAGCATCATGCAGCATCCATTTCTTGGGCCCCACACCTTAAGGTGAGACAGAACACAAGAAGAACCCTGGTGGATCAGGTCAATGGATCATCTAGCTCAGTATCCCGTTCTCACAGAGCAGCACTCTCCCCTCCTGTGGATTCCAGCAACTGATAATCAGAAGCATCGCCGCCTCTGATCATGGCCCCTCCAGTGCTCAGGTAAGGGCAAGGTAAGGTGAAGCCACAAGGCCTGCCAGAAGATGGATAGGTTTGTTCAGCTGGTTGTTTAGCTGTGGTTGGGCTCCAATTTCAACCAGCCCCAACCAGCATAGACAATAGTCAGGAATGATGTAAGTTGGAAACCGGAAACATCTGGAGGACCCCAGGTTGCCTACCCAACATTTCAGTGGGCTGAGTTAGGGCTACCATGGACAGCTCCCTTGGACAGCTCCTTTCCTGGTCCAGGTTCCTGGCTGGCTTTAAGCTCCCCACTTCTCTTGCAAGCACAAGATTCCAGGTCAGACAGGAGTCCCCCCCCCCCCATACACCCTGAAAACTTCAGTTTGCCCCAATCTGTGCCTCAGTAGCTGCCTTCCTAGGGTCTGTGCTTGGAAATATCTCCAAGTAGTTGCTAAGAGCGTCAAGGAGTGGCTGGGCAGGTGGTGTAGGAAGCCCCCGAAGGGGAGAAGGCAGTGTTGTGCTGCTCCGAGAAGCTGGAATGGTGAAGCTGTGTATTCAGCAGTGGTATCTGGATACCCTTTTGAAAAGCCTCCGTGGGGGAGAAGGAATGAATTATGCCTGCAGAGCCCATCCGATCCTTCCACCTGAAATCCGTGGGTGGCTGGGGTGAAACTGTGATGCAACAATGAAATGGAGCTCACTGCATTTCTCTCCACCCTGCAGAGCTCCCTCATAACAAGGTAGCACAGGAGGGCTGCCAGGTAGATGCCAGCTAGTGGATTCATCTGATAGGGAGGCAGAAGAGTGAGGGAGGGAGGGAGGGAGGGAGGCAGACAGGCACTGTGGCGAAAGGGGGGAGACACTAGAGCTTGGTAGCTCTTCTTTGCAGAAACAGCTTCTCTTCCTGGTGAATTAGTTTGTGGACCACCTGTGGTTTGAAGCTCTCCCCTTATAACAGGCTTCCCTAACCCCTGTCAAGGAAGGACCGTAGCTCAGTGGCAGAGTATCTGCCTTGCATGTAGATGGTCCTAGATTCAATCCTTGGCATCTCCAGGTAGGGATAGGAGACGCTCCGTCTGAAACCCTGGAGAGCTCCTGCCAGTCAGTGTAGACCAGAGATTTTCAACCTTTTTGAGTCCAGTGCTCCTTTGACCAACTACATTCTTTCTGCAGCTCCTCTGTGGGATACTAGCTTTCAAAGGTTTAAAGGAACAGCGGGGGAGGGGGAGGGGGGAGAGGTGTCAGTGTGCTTGCAAATCCCTTTGGAAGCTGCCTCCTGCTGCTCCTTTAAACCTCTGAAATTGAAGATTTAAGGAGCAATGTGGAGAGGGAGACATGGTTTCCACTGAATTGAAATGGATCCCCCTCCTTGATCAAGGCACAAAGCTGTCTCCAAAGGGCTTTCAATCAGCCCAGCTCTGCGGTTTGAAGCACAGTATCATCTGAGGCTACCCTGATGTCAAGTTTGGTCCACCAAGGGGAGGGGAGATGACTATCTGGCCCACTGGCCAGGAAAGGTTCCCCACTTTTGCCTCACAGGATGCCGTGAGAGGGGTTGATGGAGACCCTGGGGTAGCTGGCTGAACTGCCATTGTGACACAGAAGGTTGGGTGGGCTGGCAGGTGGCGGCATGTAAAAGGTCACTTAAGAAGAGCCTGCAGGATCAGACCAGTGGCCCATAGAGTCCAGCATCCTGTTCTCAGAGGCCACCCAAATGCCCACAGGAAACGGACATGCAGGAATCTAGCACAAGTCCACTCCCTTCTCCCAGGGTTTCCACCCATTGGGACTGAGAAGCATTTCTGCCTCCAACTATGGAGGCAGAGCTTGGCCAACATGGCCAGTAGTCTGACCCTCCACAAAACAGCCCAATCCTCTTTTAAAGCCATCCAAGCTGGTAGCCACCCCTGGTTCCTCTGGGAGGGAGCTCTATCCTTCTAGTTGCTGATGGCTACGCTGCTCTTGTCCTCAGAAAGTAAGAAGTGGGGAATGGAGAAATCCACCCCCTGAAGGAAGCCTAGGCCAGGGAGTAGTAAAGAAAGGAAGGGGAGAAATGAGAGTGGAAACGGGCAGAGATAAGGAGAGGGGCACAGAGCCAGGGACTTCAGAGGCAAGGGGAGTTTATGCTGATTTCAAATAAATGCATCCTTGAGGCCTCCAGAACTAAAAGAATTCTTGCTTTCTATTGGAGCTATGTTATATTGAAGGGGGAAATGTTTCTCTGCTCAACCGACTGACACTTCCTCTCCCCCCTCTCTTTCTGCACATTGTCATTACATCCTGTTCCCACCCCATGCAGAATCATGGCTCATCTCCTTTTGTCTCTGGACATGCACTGTGCGTCAATTTAAGTACAGATATTATTGCATAAATTATTTCAACTAGCATAAGCGTAATCACCCTAATTGCTGTGTAATCTTCGTTAATTACTGTTGTATGTCATTTGCTTTGGTGCAGATTGCTCACTACAAAAATTCTGCTTGGCTTAAGGATGTTTTTGCATTCTCCCATTAGATCTAGCTTGAACTTAAAAGGGAGGAATTGGGTGTGTGTGTGCAAAAGACTTGTTTTGTATGGAGAAAAAGTTGTTAAGCATGAGTGCGCTGTCAGGATCATTAACGGAGATGGATTAGCCTTACTGGATCCTATATAAGCACATCTACTTTGTAAATTCACAGTGTCCACTGGTGGGTCATGAACACTGTAGTTCTCAAGAGGGATGGGTAAGTCTTAGGTAATGCAACATGGATGTTTGCTTATCCTTGCCTTAGACAAGCCCTGCTTAAGGAGAGCTGGGAAATGGAACCAGGTTAAGGGAGGAGCTGGCACTCAGTGTCAGAGCACAGCTGTGCATCTGGAATGTCCCAGGTTCAATCCCCAACAGCATTATCGGGAACACATTTATAGAAGTACTGTTGCCAGTCAGAGTAGACCACACTGGTCCTATGTGGCACCTCCCTATCATGTCACTGAAATAACAACTTGATAACCAGGAGTGCAGTCATTCATATCACCAGCACCCACTTCCCAACAGTGTTCTCCTTTATTGCACAAAGTGCTTCTTAGGTTCAGTAGTCCTTACAACGACCCTGTAAGGCAGGTTGGTAGCATGTGGATGGCATGCCTGATGCTGCCACCTAGTGAGAAGACAATGGACGTGGACTGGCTCAGCTAGACTCAGAATGGTCAGGCTCCAGAGAAGGAGACCAAACGTGATCCACCTGGAGCAGGAACCGGCAAGCCACTCCAGTATCCCTGCCAAGAAAACTCCATGGACAAAGACAACAGGCACCAAAAAGTTATGACGCTGGAAGATGAGCCCCTCAGGTCGGAAGGCGTCCAACATGCTACTGAGGAAGAGCGGAGGACAAGTACAAGTAGATTCAGAGCTGATGAAGCGGCTGGGCCAAAGCTGAAAGGACACTCAGTTGCGGATATGCCTGGAAGCGAAAGGAAAGTCCAATGCTGTAAAGAAAAATATTGCATAGGAACCTGGAATGTAAGAACCATGAACCTTGGTAAGTTGGATGTGGTCAAAAATGAGATGGCAAGAATAAATATTGACATCCTGGGCATCAGTGAACTAAAATGGACGGGAATGGGCGAATTCAGTTCGGATGACCATCATATCTACTACTGTGGGCAAGAATCCCGTAAAACAAATGGAGTGGCCCTCATAGTCAACAAAAGAGTGGCAAAAGATGTACTGGGATGCAATCTCAAAAATGATAGAATGATCTCGATACGAATCAAGGCACACCTTTTAACATCACAGTAATCCAAGTTTATGCACCAACCACTGGTGCTGAAGAAACTGAAATTGACCAATTCTATGAAGACTTACAACACCTTATAGAAATTACACCAAAGAAGGATGTTCTTCTCATTATAGGGGATTGGAATGCCAAAGTAGGGAGTCAAGAGATAAAAGAAACAACTGGCAAGTTTGGCCTTGGAACTCAAAACAAAGCAGGGCAAAGGCTAATAGAGTTCTGTCAAGAGAACAAGCTGGTCATCACAAACACTCTTTTCCAACAACACAAGAGATGACTCTACACATGGACATCACCAGATGGGCAGCATCGAAATCAGATTGATTATATTCTCTGCAGCCAAAGATGGAGAAGCTCTATACAGTCAGCAAAAAGGAGACCTGGAGCTGACTGTGGCTCAGATCATCAGCTTCTTATAGCAAAATTGAAGCTTAAACTGAAGAAAGTAGGAAAAACCACTGGGCTGGTAAGATACAGTCTAAGTCACATCCCTTATGAATACACAGTGGAAGTGAGGAACAGGTTTAAGGATTTAGGTTTGGTGGACAGAGTGCCTGAAGAACTATGGATGGAGGCTCGTAACATTATACAGGAAGCAGCAACTAAAACCATCCCAATAAAAAGGAAATGCAAGAAAGCAAAGTGGCTGTCCAACAAGGTCTTACAAATAGTGGGGGAGAGAAGGCAAGCAAAATGCGAGGGAGATAGTGAAAGATACAGGAAACTGAATGCAGATTTCCAAAAAATAGCAAGGAGAGACAAGAAGGCCTTCTTAAATGAGCAATGTAAAGAAATAGAGGAAAACAACAGAATGGGAAAAACCAGAGATCTGTTCAAGAAAATAGGAGATATGAAAGGAACATTTTGTACAAAGATTACCATAATAAAAGACAAAAGTGGAAAGGACCTAACAGAAGCAGAAGACATCAAGAAGAGGTGGCAAGAATACACAGAGGAATTATACTAGAAAGATATGGATGTCTCGTACACCCCAGGTAGTGTGGTTGCTGACCTTGAGCCAGACATCCTGGAGAGTGAAGTCAAATGGGCTTTAGAAAGCACTGCTAATAACAAGGCCAGTGGAAGTGATGATATTCCAGCTGAACTATTTAAAATTTTATTTTTATTTTTAAAATGATATTTATTGAAAAAAGATTTTTTTTAAATTACAAAGAAATAAAAAGAAAGTTACAAAGAAAAAAGACAAAAACAGAAAAATAAAAAAAAAATAAAACCATCATTTTCAAATTCTCGAATTTCATTACCTTCTTTCCATGACCTCCTCCTCCTCCCATCTCTTGTATCTTGATTAATAATTGTCACAGCAAATCCTTTCCATAAATCATAGTATTCTGTCCTTACATTACCTTACTCTATTTTCATCTTATCTTATAAAAAACCTTAAAACTTAAGACTTAAGTCTTATTTTTACCAGCTTCTCATAACCATAACCTTTTTACCTGATTCTTTAAACATTTTTACAAAAGCCAAGTAATTTCATTTCAACATTTTTCCAACGTTCATAAAACATTTCTGATAATAAAAAGAAAAAAAGAATAAAAACAATCCAATCTTCTTCCAGCGTCCCCTCCCCCCGGTCCCGGGATTGTCAGTCCTTTTTTTTTTAACCCATTGGTCTGGCACATTAACCTGGTGATCTTATATCCGAGGCCTTCAAATCTCTTCCATGTCCCTTCCGCAGCTCTTCTTCATATTTTCCTTTCACTCGTGGGAACTCCAGCTTGGTAGTGTTTTTGACCCATTTCAACAAATCAGCCCCTTTCTCATAGTCCAGACTAGACTCCATGTGGTATTTTAAAACATGTTTCAGATTCCCTCCAAGATTGGGAGTCCCAGCAGCTCCAAACCTCTGACGGCCCATTGCCAGACTCGGAAAGTCCAAACATCCCTGCATAGGGGGGTCAGCCCAACCCCCCATTTCCAAATCAATCCAAACTTTGTATTTCCAAATCTGGTTTTTTCCAAGTTCATTTGTCAAATCCAAAGGCTCATTTTCCTGCTGGGCCAAAAGTCCCTCCATCCCTGGCGCCCAAGATTCAGCAAGGTCCTCTTCTTTCAGTTGTTCTGTCATGGCACGCTCCTGTTTTGGTTCCTGAGTGGGCTCCATATAGTTTCCCACTACCTGTTCAAAGGTTCTAGCCGCATTAGTCATAAAATCCGTCTTCTGACTTAACTGATCCAATAGGGCATTTATTTTACAGAAAGCACCCAAGAGTGCTTCTGAATGCATTGTCCTACAAGGTCACAAATCCTTTCCCACAGTTGTAATCAGTAACAGCTGCAAGTTCCCAGGATTTAGTTACAATTTCACAGTTCCCCTCTAGGGGGAGAAACTTCTGGTTGTTCTTTTTCTTGAAAACAATAGCAACAAAGTTTCTTTTTTAAGATATTTTGTCCATATTTGTTCTTTTAAAAGACGAAAGGAAACAATGGAGTCACAATGTTTCTCTTCTTTTAACTATCTGTCAAAGACATTTGTTTCTGGTCAATGAGCTTCAAACATCAATTCTGACACCCCGCTCCAGGGTCAGGACGGTGGAAAATTACTTTGCTTTAGCTTCACTTCTGCAGGTTTAAACAGCTCAGGAAAAAGTCCCCCTTCTTCTCCTGCTACCGAAGGGGGGTTCAGCGATTTTAAATGATGAAAGTCGATCCTTTAAAAGTGATTTTTAAGGCTCTAGTTTGCGTTGTCTTTGCTTTATTCTGTCTACAAGGAAACGGAAGGGTAACTTCCTGTTTAAACCTTCCCTTTTCAGTACCAAATTAGGGTTAATTTTAAAGTCCAAATTCCTTTTTATTTCACCAGTTCTTATTTGAAGTCCAAATATTTAATGTCCCAGTACTCACGGTTGGTTATTTTAGATGCCAAATTGTCCCAGGAAAAAGGCAGCACTCTCCGGCAACGGCTATGCGGCTTCGCTCCACAGAAAAAGCAATTAACTTACAGCACCACGCCACTTCCCCCTCTTCACTTCGGAGCCCGTTTGTGGGTTCCTTTGTTGGTTGGGGGGGGTGCTAAGGGTGCCTGCTGAGTCCCACGGTCACAGGCTTCATCCGCCTGTGATTTCCAGAAGGGTCCCCGCTACGCCGCAGCGGAAAAGGCCCGTTTCATGCGGAGCTGGTCCCTCCAGTTCAGAGGGAGTCCGCCATTGCCAGTGGCGCCATCCCAGAAGTCTGAACTATTTAAAATTTTAAACGATGATGCTGTCAAGGTGCTACACTCAATATGCCAGCAAATTTGGAAAACTCATCAGTGGCCAGAGGATTGGAGATCAGTCCACATCCCAATCCCCAAAAAGGGCAGTGCCAAAGAATGCTCCAACTACCGCACAATTGCTCTCATTTCACACGCTAGCAAGGTTATGCTTAAAATTCTACAAGGAAGGCTTAAGCAGTATGTGGACCGAGAACTCCCAGAAGTGCAAGCTGGATTTCGAAGGGGCAGAGGAACCAGAGACCAAATTGCAAACATGCGTTGGATTGTGGAGAAAGCTAGAGAGTTCCAGAAAGACATCTACTTCTGCTTCATTGACTATGCAAAAGCCTTTGACTGTGTAGGCCACAGCAAACTATGGCAAGTTCTTAAAGAAATGGGAGTGCCTGATCACCTCATCTGTCTCCTGAGAAATCTCTATGTGGGACAAGAAGCTACAGTTAGAACTGGATATGGAACAACTGATTGGTTCAAAATTGGGAAAGGAGTACAGCAAGGCTGTATATTGTCTCCCTGCTTATTTAACTTATATGCAGAATTCATCATGCGAAAGGCTGGGCTGGATGAATCCCAAGCCGGAATTAAGATCGCCGGAAGAAATATCAACAACCTCAGATATGCAGATGACACAACCTTAATGGCAGAAAGTGAGGAGGAATTAAAGAACCTTTTAATGAGGGTGAAAGAGGAGAGCGCAAAACATCGTCTGAAGCTCAACATCAAAAAAAACGAAGATCATGGCCACTGGGCCCATCACCTCCTGGCAAATAGAAGGGGAAGAAATGGAGGCAGTGAGAAATTTTACTTTCTTGGGCTCCATGATCACTGCAGATGGTGACAGCAGTCACGGAATTAAAAGACGACTGCTTCTTGGGAGAAAGGCGATGGCAAACCTAGACAGCATCTTAAAAAGCAGAGACATCACCTTGCCAACAAAGGTCCGTATTGTAAAAGCCATGGTTTTCCCAGTAGTGATGTATGGAAGTGAGAGCTGGACCATAAAGAAGGCTGATCGCCGAAGAATTGATGCTTTTGAATTATGGTGCTGGAGGAGACTCTTGAGAGTCCCATGGACTGCAAGAAGATCAAACGTATCCATTCTGAAGGAAATCAGGCCTGAATACTCACTGGAAGGACAGATCGTGAAGCTGAGGCTCCAATACTTTGGCCACCTCATGAGAAAAGAAGAATTCCTGGAAAAGACCCGGGTTAGCGCGGAAGGCAAATGGCAGATTCCCTCCGAGCTCCGGAGGGAATCTGCTCCGTGGAAGACTGGTCCTGCCGCGGCGGCGACGCGGGGACCCTTAGAAACCACAGGCGCGGAGGCCTGTGGACTTGGTGACTCAGTGGGCACCATTTGCGCCCCCCCGACCCGCGAAGAAGCCTTTTTGAAGGCTTCGGAGCGGGTGACGGAGAGTGGCACGGTGCTGTGAGTAAACCGCTTCTTCTACGGAGTGAAGCCGCAAGCCATGGCTGGAGAGCGCTGACTTTTTTCCTTGAACATTCGGACTGCAAAAAGTAACAACCCGTGAGTAGTACGGAAATTGGACTTAAAAATCTCCTTTCCTTTGAATTCGGTACGATCGGGGGAAGCGTTAAAAGGAAGTCCACCCCCCCCCCGTCTTGCAGATAATTTAAAGCAAGAATTGGATAACTAAGGTCGAGAGACCACTTCTCTCTGTGTGAGACAAAAGTTATTAATTCCACGATTTGGCATTTGAAGTTTTGTGCTGGAGGATGAGAATTGATTTTTAGGAGCTGACGTGCAACCCTCCAGGATCCGGGAGCGATCCGCGTGAGAGCCTGTTGAGGAGATACAAAGAGTTTGACAGCTGTCAAACGAGCTGTCAAATTTTGGAAAATTTGTTTCTTGCTATTTCTGCTGGTTAGTTTTGATTTACCTGACTTTAAGTTGTTGAAAATAAAGAAGATACAAAATAAAAACCTGACCGTTGGAGAAAGAATACAAAGTAACTAGAATCCCTCTAGAGGGGGTTCTGAGACATTACAATGGCTGCAGATGGAAAAATACAGGCTGAGTTGGATAGGATGTTCTTTCTCCTGGGAAAGTTGCAAGATCAGAGTAAAGCTTTGGCTACAGACCTAACGACCTTGAACTCTAAAGTAAATAAATTTGTGGATTGTACCAAGGACTTGACTCAAGTAAATTCTGCAGCTAACAGGAGGAGACACGTGTTGAATTGGAGGAGTGGGAAGGAGGAGCTGAAATGCCACAGGAGAAAAAGGACAACCAGAGGCCTGAAAGAATGGATTATAAAGAAAACAAGAACTGGATGATGAGAATGTGGTTTGAATTTGAGAATCGAGATTGGAGAGATCTTCCTATGGGGAGATCGGAAGACTTATGGATTACAAATTTGATTAAGACGAAAATTGGAGCTCTTGGGACATTTGGACTTAAAAGGAACAAGAAATATGATTTGGGCTCCGATTTTGAATATGGAGGTCTGGTTGGAAGAAACATAGATCCCATTGGGACAGAGCTTCTCCGAGATTCGATGTCCAACATAAAGGATTACCAACAAAACCGGCAGAGAGGGACTGAGAGATTTGAGAGCCTCGGACGTGAGGAATCCAGGTTGAGAACTGATAGACTGATGGATATTCTTTGGGGATCGAAACCGGGAAAGGGGGGGGGGGCGAGAGCCTTGGAATCCAAAGGGTGTATAATTATATCTTGTTTTATGTTATTATGTTCTTTATTCTTTTAATTAGTTTAAAAATTGGGAAATTTGTGGAAGGGAATGTGGGTCGACCTTAGAAAAGGATTTAAATGATGAGCATCGTGGTTTAATTGAGGTTTAAAACTAAAATCTGGTTAATTAAGAAGAATTAAGTAAAATATTAATAAGGTAAAAGTTGGAGATAAGAACTTGCTGAGTTAACTATTGGAATCAGGATGCAAGAAGGGGAGGTGTGGGGAAGTCATGGAAAGTGGTTAAGAAAATAAGGTTTTAAAATTATGCATGTTTGTCTTTGTGTTTGTGTGTTTGTGTTATGTCTATATAAACTATGAAAACCCAATAAAAATTTTATTTAAAAAATAAAAATGAAACTGGAGGTTCCACCAAGCAAGGGGGAAAAAAAGGAAAAGACCCTGATGTTGGGAAAGATGGAGGGCACAAGGAGAAGGGGACGACGGAGGACGAGATGGCTGGACAGTGTTCTCGAAGCTACGAACATGAGTCTGACCAAACTGCAGGAGGTAGTGGAAGACAGGAGTGCCTGGCGTGCTCTGGTCCATGGGGTCACGAAGAGTCGGACACGACTAAACGACTAAACAACAACAAAGCAAGCAACCCCCCCCCATGCAGGCACCCCCAGCAGAGCCTAGCGCTCCTCTCCTGGCATCAGAGAAACTAACGTACACGGAGAGGAGCATTGGGCCGGGCTGTGCTGGGGGTACTGGCGTGGGGGCAGCTGGTTCATGCCCGCCAAGTGCCACATTGGCTGGCCAGGCTCCCCCCTATGCAGGCAGGCAGGTGGCACAGCGTGGCCCTGCTTGGCTCCAGTGCTGTGCGGGATCGTTCCAGCGATGTCAGTGGCGAGGGCTGGAGTGCCATGGTGGCCTCCTTCATCCTTCATGCACACACACCCGGCGCATGCATGCGCACCCTCCGGAGTGCATGCACCTGCCCTGGGCACCATAAGCTCATGCAACACCACTGCTTAGATGCATGGCTAGATCTTTGTGGCAATATTTTCCCAATGGTCAATTCTTTAAAAATGAAGACCGTTTTTCACAGAGAGGTGCATGTTGAGCAGAGGTGGGATTCATCTTTTCACCTGGTGCTGATTGTTTTTAAACTGCAACTCTTTCCTCCATTCAAGCTCATTTCCTGCCGCCACCACCACTTACGTTCCAAAGGCATGTTTACTCCTGAAAATACCCACCTAGGAATCTGAGGGCAGGGAGAGATAATCTGGAAGGGGGATGAGCTGGAGCACAAGAACAGCCAGGGGTTAAGCGCAGCCTTACTGCAACAACTCCTCTGTTAAAATCTCAATCTCCGCCCCACCTCATATTAGCAGTGCTGTTTAAAAAATGGCATTTGAGGGGCTGCTGCTTTGGGGGACTGGGGGTCTTGCTAAGTGACTCTCCTGCTTTGGAGCCTTTGAAACAGAGAGAAGAAATCCCCAGAGGAGAATCGGCTGCGTAGATTCAAGATGTTTGTTCCCTGAAAGGACCTGCAGACCTTTATTAGAGCTGAATATCAGCAAGCGACCCACGTTGTGAGTAAATGCCATTGCTTGGAACTGGTCTTTGAAAAATTAAAGTTGAAGAGACCTCTAAATATTTGACATTTGCAGGAGAGAGAGAGAGAGAGAGAGAGAGAGAGAGAGAGAGAGAGAGAGAGAGAGATTTTATATATGGTTTGCTTCTCTTCCAGAATGGCAAGGATTAGGAAGATGATCCATGGAGAAAATAAGCAAATGAAGTCAGCTCAAGACAGACTTCGTTCAAAGCTGCAGCTACTGGCTGCTGAGCAGCCTTCCATGTCAGCCTGAGGTAGTATGTGCTAAGAATTGAAGGATCCCTTGGCTGGATCAGGCCAAAGGCCAATAATAATAATAATAATAATAATAATAATAATAATAATAATAATAATAATAATAATAATACCTTTATTGTCAATATACAACCTGTGTACAATGAAATGAACCAAACCTGCCACCCAGCAAACACTCAATCTCATTGCACTCTGTGTGCTTGTTGCACAACGCACCAACCCCAAAAGTCAATTGCACTATATTATTTTCCGTTCAGCAGCCTAACAGCCCACGGATAAAAACTGTTTTTTAGCCTGTTGGTACGACTGATTATATTTCTATATATCCTGCCAGAGGGTAGAAGATTTAAAAGGTGCTGGCCAGGGTGTGAATCATCCCTGAGAATTTTTCTTGCTCTCCTAAGGCATCTATCCCTTGCGATATCATCTAGCGGGCTCAGGGGACAGCCCATGTGCTGTGTTCATCACCCTCTGTAAAGACTTTCTGTCCGTGGCTGTCAAGCCAACGTACCACACTGTGATACAATATGAGAGGACACTTTCTATTGTGGACCAGTAGAAGGAGGTCATCAGTTGTTATTTAACATTGTTCTTTCGCAAGACCCTGAGGAATTGGAGTCTCTGTTGGGCCTTCCTAACAACCTGAGTTATATTGTTTTTCCAAGTGATGTCTTCACTAAGGTAAACTCCCAGGAATTTAAATGGACTCTCTCCACACAACCCCCCCTCCCCCGGATATACAACGGGGCTAGTTCCCCTCTCTTCCTCTGAAAGTCCAACACCATCTCCTTTGTTTTGCTAATATTTAGGTGCAAGTTATTCTTTAGGCACTATGTAGATACTTTTTGAACCTCCCCCCCCCCACACCGATTCATCTCCACCTGTAATTAGACCCATTATGGTAGCATCATCTGCAAACTTAATAACTGCAGTAGATGGATCAGATGAAATACAATTGAGTTCACACAATGGGTCAGACAGAGGCAGGGCCAGAGCACAGCAGCAGCTCCCAGGGTCTGGGATCCAGCAGCACATTGGCCCTGATTTTGGAGGCTCTGCCCCTCCCCTCTATGCTAGCCAGGGTGGAAGGGATGGTTGCCAGGTCCAACCCACAGAGAGAAGGTCCAGCCTTTGTATCAGAGGGAGGGGCTGGATAGCATTGCCAGAATTTACACAGCCCCCGTTGCCCTGCTCAGCACACCAGGGGACTGACTCCTCAGCAACTAAAAAAATAAATAAATCTCTCTCAAGTTAAAAAGATCACACATAAAGTGTTGCAACTTTTAATTACAGTACTATATAAGGTGAACACCAGGGGGAGGAGGGGAGCTGGGGTTTGCTCATTGACAGATCTAGATTACAATTCAGGGCTAGAATCTCCCTAATTAGTGTGTTTGGGGGAAGGGAAGGTAACGTCTCAAAATGCAGCAAGCTCACATGGGCTCCATTTTCCAGATCATGCTCCAGTCGGAGGAGTCAGGTCAGGTCTGGATTGTCTCAAGTTGGGGCTGATCTGAATTGGATCCAGGGAATGGAGGTGGACATGCACAGCCCTAGTTTCTACAAACCTGTTGCATTGCTCAGAAGACACCCCTTTTCGTACACTTAAGAATGAGTCTCACCTCAGGCTCTGGGTACCACGGCTGTCCACGGTTTGCCTGGATGGAGAGGACCATGCCGATGCCAAACTAGACCACGATTTGACGCTTTCTTCAGGTTCCAAGTTCAAGCTCATGGTTGACCCCAGACTCAGCTGACTCTCGCTGTAAGCAGAAGAACACAGAAGGGTTGTTGTGAGGCTAAATGGGCAAGGAGAGAGGCCTTTGCCCACCCGATGCCCTCTGGGTGTTTTTTGACTACAACTCCCATCAGCTGTAGCCACCATGGGTTGTGGGGCAGTGCATGCACGCCACCCTGAATTGCCTGGAGGAAGGGTGAGATGGCACAAATGGAAGTTCATAACAAATTTGAAAGAATCTAAGAATCAAGAAGCTGTTTAAGAAAACTGCAAATATTTATTTCCACGGTCACAACAATTATGCACAATCAGCTCCTGTGCTTTGCATATATGATTATTGATAGGTAATGCAATTATTGTTTATGTTGTCTCAAGCCCTTGATTAGTTGCATCAGGTGTGCCTGAGACAACACCTGTTGTATTTGTGAGGTATTCTATTCAGGGGGTTGATGAATAGTGAGAGTGGAGAAACCAGTTAAAGTTGCATTTTCAGCTGAATTTGGGGAAACCATTTGAAGCATCTGTTGTGTTGAGCTATTTCAATTGCTTTTGTTTGATTTGCTCACTGCCAACTGCTGAAATTCTGTAAATTTTGATAATAAACCTGATTTGCAATGGGGGTGGAATAATTTTAATTGTAACTGTAGATGAACTTGGGCAGGCTGTGGGCTGGAGACACATCCCTTCCAACCTGGCTATAACAACAAAGTATAGTTTGCTATAAACCAGAAAGTGAAGCTTGAAATCTCTTCCCTTCAAGTGCAAAGTGGAGATGTTATGTCTGAACCAAGCCAAATTATGGGCGCCTTTTTACAGACAGGGCTTTTTACAGATAGGACAGAAAAGTGGTTCTTGCACCAATCACTTTGTGGATGTAACATCTGCATTGATGGGAAGGGGGGGGATAGCTCAATGGAGAGTCCCTGTCCACCAGATAGAGGATCAGAGCAAAGAGCATTGGAGAGAAGATCACCAAACAGGGGAACGTTGGACATATCGACATTATCCTTTGGATTGGACCCCCCCCCTGTGAATGTGCCACCACCACAACCAACAGAAGAGGAGCAAGCTTTGGGGGCAGTTGGGGGGGGGGTACCAAAGTAACCACATGATGGTGCTGCAGGTCTTGAGTTGGAATGTGAATGGACTGAACTCCCCCGAAAAGAGGCGGAGAGTATTTCATTTATTGAAAAAAGAGCATTTGGGCTTGATTTGTTTACAAGAAACACATGTGACAAGGCTACACAAGAAGTTATTGAATAATAAAAGATTAGGCCAAGAATTTATTTCATCGGATAAAGTCAAAAAAAGAGGAGTGGTCATCTACACAAAGGAGAGCCTATCACCAAAATTTATATTTAAAGATGATCAAGGAAGATTCGTTGCAATTGAAATTCAAACACAAGGAGAAAAATTCTTGTTGTCCCTATTTTCAAAAAGAGGAAAAGAGAGGACCCAAATAATTACCGCCCAGTCAGTCTGACATCAATACCAGGGAAGATTCTGGAGCAGATCATTAAGCAAACAGTCTGTGAGCACCTAGAAAGGAATGCTGTGATCACCAATAGTCAGCATGGATTTCTGAAAAATAAGTCATGTCAGACTAACCTGATCTCGTTTTTTGACAGCATTACAAGCCTGGTAGATGAAGGGAACGCAGTGGATGTAGCCTACCTTGATTTCAGCAAGGCATTTGACAAGGTGCCCCATGATATTCTTGTAAAGAAGCTGGTAAAATGTGGTCTTGACTATGCTACCACTCAGTGGATTTGTAACTGGCTGACTGACCGAACCCAAAGGGTGCTCATCAATGGTTCCTCTTCATCCTGGAGAAGAGTGACTAGTGGGGTGCCACAGGGTTCTGTCTTGGGCCCGGTCTTATTCAACATCTTTATCAACGACTTGGATGATGGACTCAAGGGCATCCTGATCAAATTTGCAGATGACACCAAACTGGGAGGGGTGGCTAACACCCCAGAGGACAGGATCACACTTCAAAATGACCTTGACAGATTAGAGAACTGGGCCAAAACAAACAAGATGAATTTTAACAGGGAGAAATGTAAAGTATTGCACTTGGGCAAAAAAAAATGAGAGGCACAAATACAAGATGGGGGACACCTGGCTTGAGAGCAGTACATGTGAAAAGGATCTAGGAGTCTTGGTTGACCACAAACTTGACATGAGCCAACAGTGTGATGCGGCAGCTAAAAAAGCCAATGCAATTCTGGGCTGCATCAATAGGAGTATAGCATTTAGATCAAGGGAAGTAATAGTGCCACTGTATTCTGCTCTGGTCAGACCTCACCTGGAGTACTGTGTCCAGTTCTGGGCACCACAATTCAAGAATTCACTGAAAAACTGGAACGTGTCCAGAGGAGGGCAACCAAAATGGTCAAAGGCCTGGAAACGATGCCTTATGAGGAACGGCTAAGGGAGCTGGGCATGTTTAGCCTGGAGAAGAGGAGGTTAAGGGGTGATATGATAGCCATGTTCAAATATATAAAAGGATGTCACATAGAGGAGGAAGAAAGGGTGTTTTCTGCTGCTCCAGAGAAGCGGACACGGAGCAATGGATCCAAACTACAAGAAAGAAGATTCCACGTAAACATTAGGAAGAACTTCCTGACAGTAAGAGCTGTTTGACAGTGGAATTTGCTGCCAAGGAGTGTGGTGGAGTCTCCTTCTTTGGAGGTCTTTAAGGAGAGGCTTGACAACCATATGTCAGGAGTGCTCTGATGGTGTTTCCTGCTTGGCAGTGGGTTGGACTCCATGGCGCTTGTGGTCTCTTCCAACTTTATGATTCTATGATTCTATTCTATGATTCTATGAAACTGAGGGTGAAACCAAAGTCGCAGGAGATTTTAAAAGAGATAAAGTTATATCAAGTACAATATATGAAAATGATGAATCAGGAAATAGAATGGAAGATTAAACAGATGAGACAAAAGACATTTGAATCGGCAAACAAGTGCGGAAAATTGTTGGCTTGGCCAATGAAAAAAAGACAAAAACTTAACACTATTATGAATTTAGAAGTGGAAGGAAAGAATGTACAGAATCCGGTGGAAATTAGAAAGTGTTTCCAGAGGTATTTTAAAAAACTACATACACAGGAGACGCAGAAAGAAATGGACATTGATAAATTTTTGAAAATTAATGGACTACAAAAAATTCCCAGGAAAATAAGTTAATGCTGAATCATAAAATAACAGAAGAGGAAGTAGAAGGGGCCATCCAGAACATGCAACTGGGTAAATCCCCAGGACCGGATGGATTGACTTCAAGATACTACAGATCATTAAAAGAATGGTTAATACAACCTTTAAAAGAAGTCTGTAATGAAATATTGGAAGGGAAAAAGGCACCAGAGTCGTGGAAAGAAGCATATATTACACTTATACCGAAAACAGAGATTGAAAAGACACAGCTTAAGAACTACCGCCCCATATCACTGCTTAATGTGGATTACAAAATTTTTGCAGTTATTTTGGCTAGAAGATTAAAAAAGGTGTTAACAGAAGAAATTCATAAAGATCAAGCAGGTTTTCTCCCGGGTAGACACTTGTCTGACAATACGAGGAATATGATTAATATAATTAATATCTTAGAAAAACTACAAGTGAAGATCAATGCTAAAGCAGTTTTTGTTATTTGTGGACGCCGAGAAAGCCTTTGACTTTCTTGGAGTTTTATGAAGAAGAATTTACAGGGGATGGGGGTTGGTCAAGGCTTTGGAAATGGTATAGGTGCAATTTACTCAGAACAGAAGGCTAAATTAATTGTGAATAACGTAGTGACGGAAGAATTTAAGATTGAGAAAGGAACATGACAAGGTTGCCCAATTTCTCCATTGCTTTTTATATCGGTCCTGGAGGTTTTGCTAAATATGATTAGAAAGGACCAACTGGTAAAAGGTATACAAGTGGGAGCCAAACAGTACAAACTGAAAGCATTTGCTGATGATTTGGTATTGACTTTACAGGATCTTGTACAGTGGTACCTCGCAAGACAAATGCCTCGCAAGACAAAAAACTCGCAAGACGAAAGGGTTTTTTGTTTTTTGAGCTGCTTCGCAAGACGATTTTCCCTATGGGCTTGCTTCGCAAGACGGAAACGTCTTGCAAGTTTGTTTCCTTTTTCTTAACACCGTTAATACAGTTGCGATTTGACTTCGAGGAGCAACTCATAGAACGCGGTGTGGTAGCCTTTTTTGAGGTTTTTAAAGACTTTGGTGATTTTTGAAGCTTTTCCAAAACTTTCCCGACACCGTGCTTCGCAAGACGAAAAAAACCGCAAGACAACAAAACTCGCGGAACGAATTAATCTCGTCTTGCGAGGCACCACTGTACTAAATGAGTTCTGGATCTGATTCAAGAATTTGGTCAGGTAGCAGGTTTTAAGTTGAACAAGACGAAAACTAAGGTTTTAGAGAAAACTCTAACAGAGATTGAGAGAGATAAGTTTCAGAAGGAGACAGGATTAACACTGGTTAAGAAAGTGAAATATTTAGGGGTTAATATGACTGCTAAGAATGTGAATTTATTTAAGGATAATTATGAAAAATGTTGGACTGAAGTGAAAAAAGACTTAGAAATATGGTCAAATTTGAAGTTATCATTGTTAAGTCGAATTGCTGTGATAAAAATGAATGCATTGCCAAGAATGCTGTTTCTGTTTCAAACATTGCAAATTTTGGACAAAATGGATTGTTTCAAGAAGTGGCAGAGAGATATCTCTAGATTTGTCTGGCAGGGCAAGAAGCCTCGTATAAAATTTAAGATATTAACTGATGCTAAAGAAAGAGGTGGATTTGCCCTGCCAGACCTTAAACTTTATTATGAAACAGCCGCTTTTTGTTGGCTGAGAGAATGGATGCTTCTTGAAAATACTGACGTTTGGATTTGGAAGGTTTTAACAATGTATTTGGTTGGCATGCATATCTGTGGTATGACAAGTGTCAGGGAACTGACATCGGAGCCAGAGGCGGAGGCAAGGCTCTCAAGCGATGCTGGAGAAGGGCCCAGCAGGGAGAGAGGCAGCTCATCAGCTGGGGAAGGAAATCAGCGTAACACCAGGGATAAAGGGGGGCAGATGGGGGAATCGGCGAGGGGGCTCCAAGACTCCTCGCCGGAGACCAGCAGGGAGAGCATGGGTCCTTCACTACTCACACCCTCCCTGCGCAGAAGACTTCCGCGCAGGGAGAGTAGGAGGAGACTTGGGGTCAAACAGCTTTTATGCTGGAAAGGGTTTAAGAAATGCCCACTGACGGATTCTGCTAGCGACTGAGGCAGCCACGAAGTGAAGGGCTGGTCAGACAGAAAAGGTTTAACAAGGCAACATAGCCAGGAGTGGCGGCAACTTACGCACGAGCAATCCCTATATTCATTACAACAAGGTTAAAGCATTTAAAAAACATATTGTCAGCAGCTACTAGGATACTGCTAGCGCAGAATTGGAAAAAACCCAGCATCCCAACAATTAGGGACTGGCAAACCAAGTTAATTGAATATATTGATTTAGCAATAATGACACAGAAGATCAGGCATCAGAAAAACACTAAATTTATTAATGACTGGAATAAATTTTTTTCATACATGGAGACGATATCAGGAAACATCAAAATCACAGTAGGTATAATATAAAAACCGTGAGGTAGAATAAGATGATTAGCAAAAGATACTGCTGTACATATTGTTGAGATAGAGGTCACGTTGTGGTGGTGGGAAGTCAAATAATGTAAAAGATTGTATATTGATTTTTGTATTTTCTTACTTTCCTTTGCTTTGTTTTATTAATAATGTATATGTGTTTTTAGATGTTGGATTATAATAAAAAAATTTAATGATTAAAAAAACAAAAAACATATTGTCAGGAAAGCACTGTTTAATGTTTGGATAAGATACAAAGACCTGTTAGAAAATAAAACCCCGAGATGGCTGTCACCAATGGAAGCAAAGGCTCAGAAAAAACTCAATATGGAGGCCAAATGGCCGAAGTATTGGGAAATTCTGGAGCAAGAGGGAGATAGATTAAAACTGCAGAGCTTTGAAAAATTAAAAAACAGAGTGCGAGACTGGCTCCATTATTATCAAATAATGGAGGCATATAATTTGGACAAAAAATTAGGCTTCCAGGTGGAAAAATCAAAATTGGAAACAGAATTGTTAGACCCCAAAGTTAGGAATTTGTCAAGAATGTATAACTTACTGTTGAAATGGAATACTCAGGATGAAACGGTGAAATCTACTATGATCAAATGGGCACAAGATGTTGGACATAATATTATGATGGCTGACTGGGAACAGTTATGGACCACAGGTATGAAGTTTACGGCATGTAATGCCATAAGAGAGAATCTAATGAAAATGATTTACAGGTGGTACATAACACCAGTCAAGCTTGCAAAAATCTACCATTTGCCTGATAACAAATGTTGGAAATGTAAGGAGACTGAAGGTACATTCTTTCACCTTTGGTGGACATGCCCAAGGATTAAGAACTTCCGGGAGATGATTTATAATGAAATGGAAAAGGTATTTAAATATACCTTCCTGAAGAAACCAGAGGCCTTTCTCCTTGGCATGGTCGGCCAATTGGTGCCAAAGAAGGATAGAACTTTTTTTATGTATGCTACAACAGCAGCAAGAATACTCATCGCAAAGCACTGGAAGACACAAGATTTACCCACCCGGGAAGAATGGCAGATGAAGCTGATGGACTACATGGAATTGGCGGAAATGACTGGCAGAGTCCGAGACCAGGGAGAAGAGTTGGTGGAAGAAGATTGGAAACAATTTAAAGCATATTTACAGAAATATTGTAAAATTAACGAATGTTAGAAGGATGCTGGAATGAAGTTTCATGGTTTTAGCAGAAATGTTATAAAGAACTAAGTACAAATAGATTGTTAATGGGCCAAAGTGTAAAATTTAAGGTCAGATTGTGTTAAGATAAATTATAGAACAAAAATTGAGAAAGATGGAAAGGATTTGCTAAAATAGCTAATTGAACAAGAATACAAAAAAGGGAGGTGTGAGGAGGTCGATGATACAAGTAAATGAAAGGTAGAGATATAGAGATATTGGATGTGTTTTTTAAATGTTTTTGCTTTTCTGGTTGCTTTGTTGTATTGTTTTTTTTTTCTTTCTGTTTTTTCTCTTTATTTTTGATGTATTGTGAACTTTTTACTGTTTCTTTCTTCTTTTTTCTGTAACTATTAAACTTTTAATAAATATCTTTAAAAAAAAAAGAATTTGCTGGCTGCTCCTGGGCAGAGTCGGAATAGTTTGGCTGCTCACAGAAAGTTTACATTGTGAGTGGCCCCTGCTGTCATGTTTGCCTTCACTTCATGTCATTCGTTTTATGCATTTTATTTGACAGAGAAGAAAGCACCCAACTGCCAATGAGAGAGGGAGAGAGAGGGAAAAACCACAACCAAATTGGGAGTGAGAGGGGGAGACACACAAAACAAAATGCTTTTCCTTTGAAGCCTGGCTGCTCTGAAACCATGCCAAGGCATATGCTTCTGAATAGAAGTCTGTTAATTATGGCAGCTGCAAGCCAAATCACTTACGCAGTGGCCTCCATCCATAAATTCTCGCCGGCTGAGGAGAGCTCCTCAGCCGGCCACTTGCAAGGCTCAGCTTGGCTTGGCTCTGGGCTCGTGTTTGCCAAAGTATTCTCTTACCTTGCAAAGGAGCTGATATACTGTTGTTATATCTGTCTGACTTGAGAGACAATGGACTGAGCCTCTGGGGTTGAAATCAAACTGCTGTGTTAGCACCGGTGACCTCCCTGGGGCACAAGCCCAGGTAGGGTGTCTGTAGGTCCTGAGCTGCCCAAATGACAAGACCTCCTCTCAGTCTTGCTGATGTGGTCCAAAGGAATGCAGAGCAAGACATTTGGCACCAGCTTAGTTGCAGGAGTTGCTAATAACAACTGGACAGCCCTCCCTGGGGTGCGTGAAAAAACCGGCAAGTTCAGTCTTCGTTTCACTTTTTTTCCAATATTAAGGTCACTTTGCCATGTTTCCACATTCCATCTGACTTTTTTTAAGGCCTCATGAAAATTTGTCGGCATTTTACTTTGCACTTCTCCCAATACACACATTTCTTCAAACAAAGCTCACAATAGTGCATGCTTGTGTGATATTTTAATAAATATATGCATTTTATACATAATACCTTGTGGGGAAACTGCACAGAATTCAGATACAGTGGTACCTCGGGTTAAGTACTTAGTTCGTTCTGGAGGTCCGTACTTAACCTGCAACTGTTCTTAACCTGAAGCACCACTTTAGCTAATGGGGCCTCCTGCTGCTGCCGCACCGCTACTGCATGATTTCTGTTCTCATCCTGAAGCAAAGTTCTTAACCCGAGGTACTATTTCTGGGTTAGCGGAGTCTGTAACCTGAAGCATCTGTAACCTGAAGCGTATGTAACCCAAGGTACCACTGTAATTTAAATTCTACAAAAAGTGTCTTAGCTACAAGGTGAGGGGCATTGCCCCCTCCTTCAGGTTTCCCTCAATAATCCTTCTGCATCCCCCCAAAATTGGTGTATTCCACAGCTCAACCTGTGTATCAGTGTATCAGTGTATGATGGTGTATCAGTGAAGGAATTAGCCCTCTGGTTTAGCTTGCCTCTGGGCACTGAATCCTGTTTGTCTGGGTGGTTTGTAGAAAGTTCTTGCTATGAGCATGGCTGGGACAGTTTAGATTTCAGAATCATCTCACCCGCCCACTACAGGTTGCGATGAGATCATCATAAGCCTCTTCTTTCTCCCTGAGATTTCCAGCAATGCCTTATGGCCTGTTTGTACAGGTCAGTTCACACAGAAAGATGGCTTCATTTTGGTTCACACACAGTTTCAGAGACCAGGAATCAGGCAGGTTCACATTAACATGAGAATTGACCCATCTTCATTCCCGCTCTACCTGCCATGGATTACTCTAACCCTTTTTTAAAACTACCTTAGCCAAAGGCCAGGAACATGTCTTGTGGCAGTGAGTTTCATAGTCTCATCTAACTTTGCACATCTATGACCTTCAGGGGGCAGGAGCAGCTTCAGGTGGACTCGATGCAGCACATGTCTCAACCTCACGGCTCCTGATTATGGACAGTGGAACCCCAGAAGGCATCAGATTGAGACCAAGTTGCTCTCACCGCTTTTGTTTTGCTTTTTTAAGGTTCTTTTGTTGTTTTCAGCTCCTGGGACCAGTTCCCTTTCCTGCTCAATACCCTCACCCCAGAGTCAAACATTAAAGGTCGAGTTCCCATCCCCCAGGAGGAAGCGTGGAAATGCACTGGCTCCAGACTGGTTTCTCTCCACCTCGTGCACTGAGTCATCCCTCTGCAAAGTGAGTCCATCACGTGATGCTGCCACAAAGATGAAAGGTTTTCAGCAGAGACTCAAGGAGCTGCTCTGCTCTGGCCTTTGACAAATTAGGAGGGGAAACCTCACTGAGAGAACTTGCCTGGCCCTACACTCAAAAAGCCACAAGAAAAGCCCCCTGGATCAGGCCAATGGCCCATCTAGTCCAGCATCCTGTTCTCTCAGGGCCAGCCAGATGCCCATTATAGGAAGCCCTCTCCTTTCCTGTGGTGTCTAGAAACTGCTTTGCAGCAGCATCACTGCCTTCAACTGTAGATGCAGAGCATGGCCATTGGCAGCCCCCTTCGCCATGAATTAGTCCAATCCTCTCTTAAAGCCATTTAACTTGATGGCCATCACTGCCTCCTGTGGCAGAGAGTTCCATAATTTAGCTATGCACAGCATGAGGGACTCTACCAATATTTAGCTACACTGGATAACTCTCTCTCTCTGTGTGTGTGTGTGTGTGTGTGTGTGTGTGTGTGTGTGTAGTTTAAATTCTATTAATGTTTAATTGTTTTTAAGTGATCCCACACACACTGCCTTTGTTTTTAGCTGTTCCTATTTTATCTGTAAGCTGACTTGAGTCTGTCAGGGAAAAAGGCAGGACAACAACAACAATAACATCCATGAGTTCCAGTGTGACCAGGGGAAAAACCTCTTCTTCCACTCTCTCCATGCAATGCATCATTTCATGGAGTGTGGTTTGTTCCATGCTCAAGTTAGATCAGGCAGCGGGGAAGCTCTAAAAGGAAACCCCTGTCCTAAAAGATGGAAGCTGTATGGATGTGTATCTGCACACAACACACCATAGGAATCTGCCTTCTGCTGAGACAGATCAGTGCTGTCTGCATTGACTGACAACGGTTCTCCAGGTTTTCAGGCATCACATAATCGTACAGCTGGAAGGGAACGCCCAGGGTCACCTAGTCCAGTCCCTGCAAGGCTCTTCATCGGGGATTGGACCGGGAGCCTTCTGCAGGCCAAGCAGATAGCCTCCTGCTGAGTTTTGGGACTTTCCACACACAGCTGGCTAGACAGTATGTGCCACAGCCACCATTTCCTAGCCGCACTACTTCACAGGGGCACTGAGATGTGAAAGTGCACCCACCCAGAGCACCCAGCTCCAAAGCCCCAACTCCAGCCAGCTCTGCTCCACCCCACCCCTTGACCTGGGAAGTCTCTCTGGGGTTGTGCCTTCTGGCTTTTCTTCACACACTGCACTGGGGGCTCCACCCCAGGCACTTTTTTTTACAAAAAAAGAATAATAATATTGATTTCACAAGTTTTGATTTTTTTCACACAGACAACCAGGCCTCTTGAATGGTGCCAGTCGAAAGCACCCGCAGGCAGCCCTGCCAGGAGCCCGGAGTCTGAAGAGGAAGGGCCGGGGAAAGCAGCAGGCTGGCTTGAGAGGCAGAGACCCAGTCCTGCCAGCACACTCACCTCTCCCTATCACTGTCGTCACTCGACTGCACTTCTTCCAGAGCCACCTGCAAGTCCGCAATGCGGCGGATGGAGGTCTCCAGGTCTGCCTGCAACGTCTGCCTCACTGCAGAGAGCTCGTCCACTTGCTTCTCCTGGAGAAACATGAGCACAGGGTGAGGGGGGGGGAGGGTTAGTGGTGGCCCAGGAAGCAACACGCAAGCAAGGCAGTCCTGAACAGGTCAGCTCAGCAAATCATTTGCTCAATGCATTTCTGTTAAGGTATTGTGCTTTATTCTAGAAAGTGGAAGGTGGTTTGAAAAAAGACAATGTAGTGCAGTGGTTAGAGTGACAACCCAGGTCACTCATTAAACCAGGGATGGAGAACCTGCAGGCCTCCTCTTGGACCACAACTCCCATCAGCCCTAGCCAGCATAGTCAATGGCCAGAAATGATGGGAACTGCAGCTCAACCACATGTGGAGGGAACCACTTTCCCCAGTGCCAGCACTGCAAAGAAAGCTGCCTCACACCAAGTCAGGCTCTGCCCTGTATTGTCTGCACTGACTGGCAGCAGCTGTCCAGGATTCCAGGCCAGGTGCCTTCCCAGCCCCACCTGGAGAGCTTGGGGATTGCACCTGCAACCTCCTGTATCCAAAACAGATGCTTTGCCACTGAGCTAAGTGCGAAACAAGATTCCATTTTCATGGTCTGGCATAAAGGGCTAACTTTAAAAGGAACAGGGATAGCTGCCTTACGCTGTGCTTTGTGACCTGGGCTTTGCTCTGAAAGCATCCAGAAAAAGGTGTGTTTTGAAAATGGATTTGAAGGAAGAAAGGAAGGTGGCAATGTGAGGCATTCCCAAAAACAAAACTAGGCTATTTATGTATGCAACGGCAGCAGCAAGGGTTATAGTGGCAAAACACTGGAAAGATAAAAACGTGAGGCATCCAAGAATAGGTATCTACCCAAGGACCTCTATGCAATAACAAAACAATCTCTAACCCTGGACCCAGACAGAATTAGCTCTCCTGCCAGGCTGTTGAAAGCGACTTTCCCTTGCTCACAAAGGGTTGCTAGCTCTGCTGCAGCCAGACTCAAAATTGCCAAACATTGGAAGTCTGCATGAGGTCCCTCTAGGGCTGGGTGGTTTGAGAGGATTTGGGACATTGTCTTGCTTGAGTATGTAACCCATCACAAGGGTTATGAAATGAGGCCATCTGGATGCTGTATGGTTTCTGTTCCTATGATTTATAAATAAAAATAGTGCACTGCACAGCCCTCAACAACACATGTCTTCAAGGTATAAGAAAAGTTACAAGAATCTGACTCACAAAGAACTTTCTGGCAGTAAGAGCTGTTTTGCAGGGGAATGGATTCCATCAGAAGGTGGTGGACTCACCTTCCTTGGAAGTTCTTAGGCAGAGGTTGGATGGCCATCTTTAGTTAAGATACTTTAGTTGAAATTCCTGCATTGCAGGGGGTTGGACTAGATGACCCTTGTGGTCCCTTCCAACTCTACAGTTCTATGACTCTATATGACTTCTGAAATGTCCCTTTGCAGAATCTATTTTATTACAGTCTGCAAAGTGTCCTGAACGTTCTGTCCATTTTATTCCAACTGCAACAATTTGCTTCATACATTCATTGATCTTCGTTTTATTGTTTCTTTGTTATTCCTGAAAACTATGGTAAATGAAGATATCTCTACTATCATTATTTCTTTTTTTTTTTAAAGGACAGTTAAAAGTGAGGGTCAAATCAGGTAAGTGTTCGGCCAGGCAGGAGGCTGGAAGGAAGGAATTACAGCAGCAGGAAATTGACTGAAAGTGCGCTGGAAGGCAAATTTGCATGGGTGGCTCTTTCCACCTCCCTAAATGCCTTGATCTGATGAGACTCGGCTGTGCTGAGGAGGGTGGCTGGAGCAGAGAAAGGTGAGCTGCCTGCTGGGCAGATGAGACATTGGCCTCGGTTAAACTCCTAACATTTCTCTGATATTGCATCCACCTTTCCTGTAGGGAAGGAGTGATGTATGCTGAACAGACAGGAGGCAGACGCCGGCTGCAAAAGGCTCCTAGGATGGGCAGGCTTGGCCTTCTGGGGTTCACCCTTGAAGGCCCTTGATCTGTTTGCTTCACATGGTTCCCTTCACTTGCTGAAGTGGGAATCTTCTCTAATGGAACGCTCCATGTCAGGACAGGTAAAAAAAAGGAAAAAAGAACTTCTCCATGCAAAGCATCGCTGAACTATGGAACTTGCTCTGCCAGGAGGCAGGGATGGCCTCCAACTGGGATGGCTTTAAAAGAGGGTAAGATAAATTCATGGAGGATGGATTTCAAGGAGCAGGGACAGGCCCCCTCAAAATTCCCCAGTGGCCATGCACGCACACTGCAGGGTGTGCTCACAACATGCACGCAAGTCGTGGGGCATGTGCACATGGCATGCTGACATTGGAGGGCCAGGCAGTGTGCTTGAAGGACTCGGAAGCGATCGGTGGCTGCCACCCATGATGACTATACTCTGCCTCCACAGCTGGAGGCAGCAATGCTTCCAAAAAACCAGTTGCTGGAAGCTACAGGTAGGGAGAGTGTGTGTGCTCGGGTCCAGCTCATGGGTTTTGCAGGGCCATCTGGCTGGCCCTGTGAGAACTGGATGATGCTGGACTAGATGAGCCATTGGCTCTTATGTTCTTCATTGTTGCTTGGATTATTGTCCCAAAGCACAGTCAGCACTGCAATCCAATATACTGCAATCCAATATGCTGACCGCCATAACATAAATTATGTACACATGCATGCACGCACGCGCGCGCACACACACACACACGGTCCTAAGGCAGGAGAGGAGACTTTTAGGACTGCAACTCCCATCAGCTTGACCATTGCACAGGCTTGTGGGCTTCCCAGAGGCATCTAGTTGGCCACTGAGCTGTGTATGCTTAGCCTGGAAGAGAGGACCCTGAGAGGAGATAGGATTCTTCAAATACCTCAAGGGCTGTCCCATGGAAGAAGGAACAAGAAGAAGAAGAAGAAGAGTTTGGATTTGATATCCCGCCTTTCACTCCCCTTCAGGAGTCTCAAAGCGGCTAACATTCTCCTTTCCCTTCCTCCCCCACAACAAACACCCTGTGAGGTGAGTGGGGCTGAGAGACTTCACAGAAGTGTGACTGGCCCAAGGTCACCCAGCAGCTGCATGTGGAGGAGCGGAGACGCGAACCTGGTTCCCCAGATTACGAGACTACCGCTCTTAACCACTACACCACACTGGCTCTTGTTTTCTCCTGCTCTGGAGGGTAGGACTCCAACCCATGGCTTCAAGTTACAAGAAAGGAAATTTTGACTAAACATCAGAAAGAACTTTCTGGCAGTAAGAGCTGTTTGACAGTGGAACGGTCTCCCTTGGGAAGAAGTGGACTCTCCTTCCTTGGAGGTTTTTAATCAGAGTTTGGATGGCCATCTGTCCATTAGTTGATATTCCTGCACTGCAGGAGGTTGGACTAGATGACCCTCAGGGTCCCTTCCAACTCTACAATTCTATGATGCTGACATATGGAACCTGGAACGTTAAGACACTGGGATTGGGCTGGAGTTTCTGTCTTGTGTCACTCCCTTACTGGAAGTCTAAAAGAGCAACCTGAAGAATGGCTAGGCAAGCGTTAAAAATGTTTTTTATAACTGACACCTTTGTGGAATGCATGACCCACTTTTATAGCGACAGAGGCAGGCGCTGAAAGATTGCATCTCCCGGGGAGAAAAAATGCAATGTCGGACAGGTAACAGTGGCTGTAATTGGCAATTTGTAAATGAGAATCAGGAAGGCAAACAACCTATTGATTCAGAACAAACTCAGCCCCTTCAACATTTGGATGACAACATATATTAAAATAATTTTCCTCCCTCTCCCAAAGATGAAGCTCAATTCATCCCAACTGCCTGGCTCTGTTCTTTCAGTCCCCCTACCCCTTTTCTTTCTCTCTTCCTGACAACCAAGAGTGTCTGCCTGCCAACAACGATGAGCAGGAATTATTTGGCAAGATCTGGGAAATGTTGCTGCCTCCTTCGCTCATGACTGCACTCAAAATGTATTTTTAAAAGACCCACGAGCAGTTTTCTCAATCTGGATTTTATAAATTATTATTAACAAACAATGCAAGTTCCCCCACAGCAGATGCCTCTCTATGTCAGCATATGCCCCCCCCCTTCTTTGCATGGTGCTCACACATCTTTTTTATCTGGGAGGAGGGGTGCATGGCAGTTGAGTTATTGCCTTCTGGTGGAACTTGAAAGCTGAAAGATTTTCAAACTGTCACAAGGATTTAGAAGCTCTGGGGGTGGAAAAATGGATGGGTCCACTGAGGTGTAAGGCACTGCCATGGCTGACCCAGAGCAATCATTCTAGAGTGAGGCAGTACAAAAGGTTTCAGCTCAAGTGCAGAAGCCATGTTGGTAGCAGGTGGCCTGGGACCCCCAAGTCCTGGGTCTTTTCTGCTGGGCTTTGATTGTATGTTTGTTTTAAACAGAACTTGGCCTCCAGGGCTGCTATGCATCCTGCAAAGCCAGAAAGACCCCAGGAATCCACCCTTTTAATTTGCTCCTGGGCCTAACATCCCTTGTGTGGGTCAAGAACTAGGATCACCGAGAGGCAAAGTTTGAAGCCAAATAGGTGCACTTGGATGGTGAATGGAAAGTCCTGTGAAACTGGGTCTGTGAGCCCCCTTCCTTCACCAGGCATTTTCAGGGGGCTGCATCTGTCTGCAGCTTGCTCCAATTTCTGCAGCTTTATGCTGGATAACAGGTTTTACTCCATTGTTGAACAGCTCGAACAGCTCTTACTGTCAGGAAGTTCTTCCTAATGTTTAGGTGGAATCTTCTTTCTTGTAGTTTGGATCCATTGCTCCGTGTCCGCTTCTCTGGAGCAGTAGAAAACAACCTTTCTCCCTCCTCTATGTGACATCCTTTTATATATTTGAACATGGCTATCATATCACCCCTTAACCTCCTCCTCTTCTCCAGGCTAAACATGCCCAGCTCCCTTAGCCGTTCCTCATAAGGCATCGTTTCCAGGCCTTTGACCATTTTGGTTGCCCTCCTCTGGACATGTTCCAGTTTGTCAGTGTCCTTCTTGAACTGTGGTGCCCAGAACTGGACACAGTACTCCAGGTGAGGTCTGACCAGAGCAGAATACAGTGGCACTATTACTTCCCTTGATCTAGATGCTATACTCCTATTGAAGACTGAGGCAAAGAAGGCATTGAGGAGTTCAGCCCTTTCTGTGTCCCCTGTTTGCATTTCACCATCTTCTCCTCTGAGTGACCCCACTGTTTCTTTGTTCTTCCTTTTGCTACGAACATACCCATAAAAGCCTTTTTTGTTGCTTTTAACCTCTCTAGCCAGCCTGAGTTCATTCTGTGCTTTAGCTTTTCTGACTTTGTGTCTACACGTGCTGGCTATTTGTTTGAATTCCTCTTTGGTGGTTTCCCCCCTTTTCCATTTTTTGTACACATCCTTTTTTAATCTTAACTCAGTTAAAAGTTCTTTAGATAGCCACCCTGGCTTCTTTAGGCACCTTCCATGTTTCCGTCTCATTGGTATTGCCTGACATTGTGCTTTTACTATCTCCCTCTTAACAAACTCCCAGCCATCATGAACTCCCTTTCCTTTTAGTATTACTGTCCATGGGATCTCACCCAGCACTTCCCTAAGTTTTATGAAGTTGGCTTTCTTAAAGTCAAGAAATTGAGCCCTAGTATGCTTGGCTGCTCCTTTCCGCTGTATAGTAAACTTCAGAAGAGCATGATCACTCGCGCCTAATGATCCTTCCACTTCTACCCCACTAACCAGGTCATCAACATTGGTTAGGACCAGATCTAAAATGGCTGTTCCTCTTGTTGCTTCTCCCACTTTCTGGACAATGAAGTTGTCTGCAAGGCCGGTGAGGAATCTGTTTGACCTTATGCTCTTGGCTGAGTTTGACATCCAACAAATATCTGGGTAATTGAAGTCCCCCATTACTACTATCTCCATTCCTTTTGCATGCTTGGCCATCTGTTCCAGGAAGGCATCATCTATGTCCTCCGTTTGGCTTGGGGATCTATAGTAAACTCCCACAACTCAATATGGTACTCTTGACAGTAGCTGAAATATTGACACTCATCCTGACCAACATGACCCAGATACTTCTTCAGCTCTCTGACTGGCCTTGGGACAAAGGAAAGACTGAGTCTTTTCTAAGGGCCTAGGTGGGAATAGGATTTTGGTTTTGAAACAGGGAGCTATTGTTAAGAGTTGCCTGCCATAGAGCTCCCTGCTTTGCATTCAGGAGGCATCAAGTGATGATGATTATTACTCTGTCTGTTTGAAAACCCGGGAAGTTTTAAGTGTCAAAGCAGTTATTTTGGGTATAAAAGATATTTTAATGCCATCGCTAAGATGGGAGTCACACAAGGTTATATGGTATGTGAGCGAGAGATGCTGCTTTAAAAGATAAAGGGGGTGTTCAACATAATTGCACTATTCTGAAGATGTATAATGTACCACATTTCTGGCTCCCCCCTTGATATTTTAAGCATACCTTGAGTATTTGGCTCAAAACCGCATCAGGATTATTGATGACAGAACTTGGGTATTTACAAGAAATTGAATGATGATTGAAATGGGCTTTTATACAGGAAGATTTTGGCACAATCTCACAGGAAACCGACATCACGAAAGAAGAATTGGCTACATCCTGCTCCTTTTTTCATCTGGGATTCTAACACTGAAGCCTTGCTTGGAAAGTAGGGTGGCTCATTTAAAAAACACTGAAATTCTAAGCCAACATTTGTCCTTTCTGATCCAGAGATTTCCTGTGCAGAAAAACAACCAGAGAGCAGTGGTGTAGTGTGGGAGGTGCTGACCCCCCCTGGTCCTGGGTGCCCCCATGACAGGCTCAATCATTGGAGCCTGGCTCTGGTGTGCAAGGGAATGGCCAAGGCAGCTTTCTCACACCCAGCCTCAGCAGATCCACTCCCGGGTCAAGCCTGGCCCAGGGCAGAGTGTGGGATAGTCATTGGCAGCATTGCAGCAACTCTTCTCTGCTGGGCTGCACATGCGAGGGAACTGGCTAGGCAGCTTCCTTGCTCCCAACTGCAGCTCCGTCGCTGGGTCAGGTCTAACCTGCAGGGCGAAGAGGAGGAGAGTAGGCAGCAGTTGCAGTCCTTCTCCTCTGCTGGGCTGTGGCATGCGAGTGCACTGCACACGTTGCTTTGCAAGGCAAGATGCGGAGGGCTTCCTCTGTGCTCTGCCCCCTCGGGGGACCACCCTGCCTGCCCTGGGCAGTTGCATTTTATGCTCTGCCACTGCCAGAGAGTGTTAACTTAAGAGGAAACATTGTCTCCTGGCCCCCTCCCTTGGAAACAGTGCGTGGGCTCCCACCTTAAGGAAACATGAAAGCTTTATTTTAAGAAGTCAGGATACATGTTTCAAATGTCCACAAGCAGAGTTTTGGTATACATGGCTTGTTGTTGTTGTTTAGTCGTTTAGTCGTGTCCAACTCTTCGTGACCCCATGAACCAGAGCACTCCAGGCACTCCTGTCTTCCACTGCCTCCCACAGTTTGGTCAAACTCATGTTGGTAGCTTCGAGAACACTGTCCAACCATCTCGGCCTCCGTCGTCCCCTTCTCCTTGTGCCCTCCATCTTTCCCACACCAGGGGCTTTTCCAGGGAGTCTTCTCTTCTCATGAGGTGGCCAAAGTATTGGCGCCTCAGCTTCAGGACCTGTCCTTCCAGTGAGCACTCAGGGCTGATTTCCTTCAGAATGGAGAGGTTTGATCTTCTTGCAGTCCGTGGGACTCTCAAGAGTCTCCTCCAGCACCATAATTCAAAAGCATCAATTCTTTGGCGACCAGCCTTCTTTATGGTCCAGCTCTCACTTTCATACATCACTATAGTGGTACCTCGGGTTACAGATGCTTCAGGTTACAGACACTTAGGGTTACAGACTCCGCTAACCCAGAAATAGTACCTTTGGTTAAGAACTTTGCTTCAGAATGAGAACAGGAATCACCATCACCAGAAGCATTTCTCTTGGGTATTGTTGGAAATGAAATAAATAGAAAGGAATGTAAGCTTTTTCTATATGCAGTAACAGCAGCAAGAATACTATTGGCCCAAAAATGGAGGCAAGAAGAATTACCAACGATGGAAGAATGGAGGATGAAATTAATGGACTATGCGGAACTTGACAAACTAACGGGAAGGATCCGAAACCGGTGGGACCAGAAATTTACCGAAAACTGGAGTAAATTTATGGATTATTTGAAAAGTATTTGTGATGAACAGATGACGTTTGTAGGTTTGCAAGAGGTTCTGTGAGGAATAATATTATTAGTTTCTATTAACAGTTTCTATGCAAATGCAATTCTGGTTCTAAACGCAGCATAAGGGGTTTCTACAGTATAGTGTCTTTTAAAATAGGGTTTTAGAGTTTTTAGGGGTTTTTGAATGTTTTATGTAGTTTTATGTAGTTTTTATGTAGTTTTATGTAGTTTTTATGTAGTTTTATGTAGTTTTAATGTAGTTTTATGTAGTTTTAATGTAGTTTTATGTAGTTTTGCAATTTCATTGTCCTGCATGGGACAATGACAATAAAGATATATCTAATCTATCTAATTAGAAATATTGTAAAAATGGAGAAGGAGAGACGATAAGTTAAGAGATGTAAAGGCAATATTAAGTTAGGAAATGCATAAGAAGTGATTAAGACGGAGGATTATCAGAGGTGCTGATGGAAATCCAATAAGAATGTATTTGTGATAAACTGTGTGGTATGTTTTATAATTTTGTATTTTAAAACCAATAAAAATATTTATATAAAAAAGAGGAACCGCGCGGCACCGGTACAGCGGGCCCCATTACCTAAAGTGGTACCTCAGGTTAAGAACAGTTTCAGGTTAAGAACAGACCACCAGAATGAATTAAGTTCTTAATCCGAGGTACCACTGTACTGGGAAAACCATAGCTTTAACTATACAGATTTTTGTCGGCAAGGTGATGTCTCTGCTTTTTAAGATGCTGTCTAGGTTTGTCATCGCTTTTCTCCCTAGAAGCAGGCGTCTTTTACAGGGTGACTAGGAAAGGGAGGGGGCGGCAGGTCGCCCCAGGTACCATCATGGAGGGGAGGGGGTGAAAAATTATCAAGCAACAATTACTGCCCTACTAGGGCGGTTCACAAAAAACTTTTTTTAAAAAATGCCTGCTCCAAAGGTCTTATCTTACTACACTAGGGATTATATAGCTACATATGAAATTTCATGCATATCAGTTAATATCTTGACCCTCCTCCATGAAAATAGCTGTTTTCTTGGCTGTGTTCCTATGTCGTGAAGGCTGAAATTTCAACATAGCATGTCCCTTTGCTAGACTCTTTTTGGGCACCTGCTAAAAGCATTCTTCTTTAGGCAAGCATACCTAGATGCTTAGGAAGTTGAAGTAATTTTAATCTTAATATTTTAGCTTTTGTATGTTTTAAAGTAGGATTGTTAATTTTTCTTGATTTTACTGCTGTGGTGTGTTTTTTTCTTTTGTTTTGGTAAATCACTTTGCAGGTTTTTTAAAATAAGTTTTATTAAATAAATAAACAATAAATATAAATAAAATAACATAAGCCAAACACAATTCATCCTGTAGATTTAGGTATCTGTCGCCTACTTGTTATCAGAGGCTCCGAATCCACATTCCTTTGTAAGAAATTATGAAATAACGTAAAACCATTTTTTCAGGCAAAAAAAATCAATTAAAAAAATCAGTGGGGGGGTGACAAGAAATTTTCCTCACTGGGTACCACCTGACCTTCCTACGCCTCTGGTCTTTTAATTTCGTGACTGCTGTCACCATCTGCAGTGATAATGGAGCCCAAGAAGGTAAAATCTGTCACTGCCTCCATTTCTTCCCCTTCTATTTGCCAGGAGGTGATGGGACCAGTGGCCATGATCTTCGTTTTTTTGATGTTGAGCTTCAGACCATATTTTGCACTCTCCTCTTTCACCCTCAATAAAAGGTTCTTTAATTCCTCCTCACTTTCTGCCATCAAGGTTGTGTCATCTGCATATCTGAGGTTGTTGATATTTCTCCATAATCCAGCACATGTTTGCAATTTGGTCTCTGGTTCTTCTGCCCTTCGAAATCCAGCTTGCACTTCTGGGAGTTCTCGGTCCACATACTGCTTAAGCCTGCCTTGTAGAATTTTGAGCATCACCTTGCTAGTGTGTGAAATGAGTGCAATTGTGAGGTAGTTGGAGCATTCTCTGGGCTAGATCTAAGCAAACATGTTGTCCAAACACCTGATACACACCCGAGCTCCACTTTTAAAGAGCCAATGATGTAGAAAATAGAATCGGGATTCAAAATGACCTTAACAAATTGGAGACCTGGGCCCAAATGAACAAAATCAATTTCAGCAGGGACAAATGTAAGGTTTTGCACTGAGGCAGGAAGAGCCTGATGCACAAATATGATGGGGGACACATGGCTTACTGGCAGTACATGTGAAAAGGATCTAGGGATCTTGGTGAACCATAAGCTAATTTGTCGAAAGTGTGCTGCTGCAGCAAAAAAAAGAAAGAAAGAAAGAAAGAAAGAAAGAAAGAAAGAAAGAAAGAAAGAAAGAAAGAAAGAAAAGAAAAGCTAATACTATTCTAGGCTGCACCAGAGAAGTATAGTGTCCAGATCAAAGGAAGTAATAGTACCACTGTATTCTGCCTTGATCAGACCACACCTGCAATATTGTATCCAATTCTGGGCACCACAATTTAGGAAGGATGTTGACAAGCTGAGATGTTTGCAGAGGAGGGCAACCAAGATGGTCAAGAGTCTGGAAACCAAGCCTGATGAGAAATGGTTGAAGAAGCTGGGTATGTTTAGCCTGGAAAAAATGGTACCGAGAGGAGATATGATCGCCATCTTCAAATATATCAAGGGCTATCACAAGCTAGTTTTTTCCTGCTCTGGAGGGCATGACTCGAGCAATGGCTTCAAGTTACAGGAAAGGAGATTCCAACTAAACCTCAGGGAGAACTTTCTGACAGTAAGAGCTGTTCGGCTGTGGAACGGACTCTCTTGGGTGGTTCTGGACTCTCTTTCTTGGAGGTTTTAAAGCAGAGATTAGATGCTCATCTGTAATGGATGCATTAGTTGAGATTCCTGCATTGCAGGGGGTTGCCCTAGATGACCCTTGGCATCCCTTCCAGTGTTATGATTCTGTGTGAGCAAGGAGAAAGAGCTCACAAGGAAGTGCTTCTATGGGGGGGGGGCTTTGCTGAGTCTGTTCATGCCAGTGCAGGTGATGGTGCCTCCCTGAGTTCAATCCTCTGGGTCTCCCTGCACCTCTGCAGATGGGTTCAGTGACCCTGAGGGTATTTTGGGTGGGATTCAGGGCCTTATGCAATGGGGCTTTCCCTCCTCTCCTCCCTCCACTCTCTGAGTTTGACCCCCAGAAGAGCACGTGTGTCGAGGGGAGGCTGATCCATCTGACAAGCTGATACTCTTGAACAGGCAGAACATTTACAATAGTGCCATGTTGGAATCCACCCTTTGTTTTATGAATGTGGTTTTACTGTAGATTTTATGCTGTTCACCACCAGGATTGGTCCCTCCCCCCTTAATGCTGGTGGCACATTTTTCAAAATAAATATCTCCACGATCACTTTGAGTAAATATGTATCTTGCAATATTTTCCTCCAGCCCAGATGTCTATTGGCAAAATACCCTAAAATCAAAAGGCGTTCAGGCATTTCTACAATCCCATCAGTCAGCAAAGTTAAAGACTAACCAAAATCAGGGAACAGAAGCCCAAAGCA
Organism: Podarcis bocagei; assembly: GCF_964188305.1. Lineage (NCBI taxonomy): Eukaryota > Metazoa > Chordata > Lepidosauria > Squamata > Lacertidae > Podarcis > Podarcis bocagei. The sequence continues at coordinate 803,699 of NC_138142.1, read as the reverse complement.
CCCAGCAATTATTACCTGAAAGGGATTAACAAAGAGTTCTGATGAACAAAGAGGCTTTGCTGGTGATTTTTTCACCCAAGGAAGGAAATAAAGAAGAACTGGATTAATTGGCTCAGCTTTGACAAATGCAGTCCAAGCTCCATCAAGGGCTCCACACCTCATAAATGCCAGCCTTTCATTTAAATGTGGGGATGAGATGTTGCAGTCCCCACAAGATGCTCTTCCACCTGTTTTCCACCTGCAGGGAGTTTGCTTGAAAAAAAAAATGGCTACTCACTCAATTTTACTTTTTAAAAATGGAAGGCAGGTGAATTTTGCAAAGGGTGTGTGTGTGTTCTTTTAAGCAATGTCCCACATAAAAACTGAGGTGGTATAATCCCCAACCAAAGACTATACCACCTAAAATCTATGTTGTTGGAATGAACCTCAAGCCTGCCTTTTCCCTAGAGCACTGGGAGCATAACAGCATGCCTGGGAATTGTCGTTTTGCCTGCCATGGAGGCATATCTGAACTGCAGCAATGCCTCTTGCAAGCTTGCATGGAGGCTCGTGTGTGTGTGTATGTGTGTACATGTACAGGAACCCGACTTTTGCATTACCAGAATGTAGCCTACAAACTCTACTGCACAGCCATAAGAGCCACATCAAGTGCTTTGCCTGCTTGTGGCTTTGGATCCACGACCCACTAGCAGCATACTATTTGTATTCATTAAATGTCCATCCTGCAGGTGCCCAGGGCAGGTGCAGCCCCCCGACAAATTTGGCCTCCAGGCTGAACAAGTTTCTCCATCCCTACAGGGGCAACAGATGGATTCTCATAAGACCACCAAAGCCACTTCTTCCTAGGTGTGAGGTCCTCCTAGTGACAAGTCCTGCCTGTCTTCCTCCCCCAGAGAGAGTTTACCATCTCCCTTCCAGAGACCAAGGACAGCTCTGGTTCAGCCCCAGTCCAACTTCCAACACCAACAGTGTTGCAATAAAGCTAATGATGCTCAGCATGCACAGAGTGCCACCCCCACCCAGCACGGAGAAGCCAGGAGACATCAGGGATTCAGAACCTCCAGCTCTTTTTGAAAATGGCACCATGAAATATTAAAATTATGCATGGCATGGGGAAAGTGGGCAAGAGAAAACTAGAACTAAGGGCATCCAATGAAGCTAAACATTGCAAGATTTGGGACAGATAAAAGAAAATCCTTCTTAGTTAAACTGTGGAACTCCCTCCCACAGGAGGGCTGATGGTCACCAACTTGGATTGGACAAATCCACGAAGGAGAATATTATGGATGGCTCCTAGCCAGGATGGCTCTGCTTTGCCTCCACAGCTGGAGACCGTGATGCTTCTGAATACCAGTTGCTTCAAACCACAAGTTGGGGGGGGGGGAGGCTGCTCTTGCACTTGGGTCCTGCTCACAGGTTTCCCACAGGCATCTGCTTGGCCATTGTGAGAACTGGATGTTGGAGTATTATTAGATAGATGACAGATAGATAGATAGATAGATAGATAGATAGATAGATAGATAGATATAGATAGATAGATAGATAGATGATAGATAGATAGATAGATAGATAGATAGATAGATAGATGATAGATAGATAGATAGATAGATAGATAGATAGATGATAGATAGATAGAAAGATAGATGATAGATAGATAGATAGATAGATAGATGATAGATAGATAGGTAGATAGATAGATAGATGATAGATAGATAGATAGATATAGATAGAAAGATAGATGATAGATAGATAGATGATAGATAGATTCACTGCCCTTCATCCAAAGAGCTCATCAGAAGGTGGGCTAATGGCCAGAGGCAGCAGCCTCTTTTTAGGTCTGCATGCAGAGGGTTCCAAGCTCCATCTGTGTGGGTGGGGTACCTCCGTCAGATGGGCCGCATATAAATAATAAAATTAGTATTATTATTAATCTCCAATGGGATCTCATTGGGCCACAGAATCTGGGTCCTAGCCAATGGCGACTTGCCATGATGCTCTGCTCTGCTTCCACAGCTGCAGCTTCCAGTGCTTCTGAATAGCCAGTTCTGCTTGAGGGTTTTCCATAATGGGCATCCGGCTGGCCCCAATGAGAGCAGGATGCTGGACTCCACAGGCTCTTATTGTGTTCTTGAATTTAGCACTGTTTCTTCCCCATCACTCATTCATGTGATATTCAGCCAGTCACACTTGTAAAATGAAAATAGAAGTGGCTCCGTTGCCTCTAATGTGCAAGAGACAGAGTCTGGAACCTGGGTTTGAGGGGTGGGGGGTGGAGAGAGGAAGAAAATGGGCTGTGATTTGGAGGGCGGCTCAGCAGCACAAAGCCCAGAGGAGATTAAAGAGGCAAACAGTGAGTAATTTTGCCTGCTTTCTTCCACATTAACAGCAACATCTTGGCACTTTTGTGCTGGGGCTGGCATGGCGCTGAAGAGCTCCGTGGGCGCCTCTGATTGGTGGCAGAGTCTTTCCCTCCATCCTCAGTGCAAACCCCTCTAATGGCCTGGGCTGATGAATGAGGATCCATGAAGTAATTGTTGCCAAGGCAAAATACCCCTTTTCTGAGAAAGACTCCTGAGTACTAATGCAGCTGCCTTTCCGATAATGACTGTGGCTTAAGACGGTTATTTCCAGGCCTCTGCTGCTACGCCTTCTGCGTCTGCTGGCTCTGTCAGCAGCTGTTCCCTGGCCCAATGAGGAAAGCATCACTTTGCCCTCTGGCTTTGTTTCTCTTGGGCTCAGACTCAATGATAAATACAGCTGGCCCAGTCAGGGGCCCCTCCACTGTCCTGGGGGATAGGAGCTGAGAGAGGAGGCAAGGACCCTTCTGTGTGGGAAGTGGCACCTTTCTGGAAAGTGCATCCAACCAATCCTGGGGGTTTCTTTTCCTCCTACTTCCCAAATGCTCAGTAGGAAATGTCTGTGGCTATTCCATTAAGCTGCAGAGAGTAGGGCTATTTGATCAGGCTCTGCCAAGAGACCAGCCACCTTGGCCTCTCCCCAGCCATCCCCTTGCATACGCAGGCATCGTATCAAGTGACCTGAACTGCTTCTATCCCAGCAGCCCTTGACCTGAGGAGCTTTGATACAACCAGTCAATTTCTCACTGTGATTTTGCATCCCTATTTACTTCTCTGATCTGTGCATAGATTCCCAAAGCAATTCTGTCCCATGAGCCCATGTCCTTCTGAGGAGCTGTGCCCCAGACGGAGCTCTAGGGGAAGGCAGAGACCACAAGGGCCAGGCAGAAGACAGAGAAGTCCAAACCAAGTGAGCTCCTGCCTCAATTGAGGCTGGCTCAATAATAAAATATTCGCATGAACAGCTAGCCAAAATGGCTTCTTTCATGGCTTGCTTATTTATCATTCCCATCTGCACTGTCAAGCTTCCCCACCTGCCCCCTTTACTACACTATAAACCAGGCGTGCCCAAACTTTTTTCAAAGAGGGTCAGATTTGATGAAGTGAACACGAGTGAGGGCCAACCAAAGTTCTTGAGCTTTTTTTTAGGATTTACAACTTCTTGAGCTTTTTTTTGGATTTAAGTTGCTGAGCTTTTTTTAGGATTTTACCCCAGAGACCGCCTTAAATTGACCCGAAGGCTAGATTAGGCCCCCAAAACAGACTTTGGACATGCCTGCTATAAACTAATTAAAGTTGTTTGAGATTAGTTCAAGTTCAAGTTTTATTACGGCCGAAGCCAGTGACACTAAACACCACAAGATCAAACAACAAGAAATCAACAACAACCTCAGAAAAGAAAGAAGGTTACACAAGGGAACTTCGCAGTGTGCCATTCGACAGAAGAGATTTACGCTTCCTAATTACTAAAGTGCAAAATTTAGCCACCTCATATGATATTGAGCTTGAGGAATCTTCCAGGAGGTATTTTCGAAGAATTTCGGGGGAGGATTCCAAATAATATTGAAGGGGTATAAATTTTGATAGAAGCGGTAAAATAAGTTGAACTCGTTCTTCACTATAAAATTCGCAAAATAGAAGAATGTGTGTGATAGATTCTACCTTATTAGACATACAAGAGCAGAGACGCGCATGCATTGGAACCCACGTGAATTTGCCATACAGCACTGCTGAGGGCATTGTCTCAAAGCGGGCTCTAGAGAAAGCCCATCTATAGGCTTCGTTAGTGATGTTAGTTAAGTAAGGGGCAGCTGCAAAATTAGGCCAAGCTTTTAAACATCTATACGTCTCCGGGAGTAGGGCGCCTTCTTGTTGTAATTTGATATCATAAAGTCTCTGAGTGATAGTTGCTTTTGCCTTGTTCGGAGTTCCAATAAAAAGATTTTCAGGGTTTAGGCCAATTTGTTTGATCTTGTTAGTTATTTGCATAAGCCAAGGAGGATAGGGAACTGCGGCCAGGAACTGCGGCAAGGTAATAGTCCCGTAGGATTGTAATGGATTTTCAGCCAGAGGGATATTGCTTGTTCCCAGACTTTTAATTCCACTCTGGGCAGCCCTGCCTCCTGCCTTAAGACTGCATTAGGTGTACACTTAGGGGTAGCAAATAATGATCTTAAGAATTTTGATTGTACTGTTTCAAGGGTCTTAAGGTTGGCAGTGGGGCTAATTTGAGAGCCATATAGGAGTTGGGCTAAATATTTTGCTTGAAAGACTGTTAGGGCCATCGGGAGGAAGCCAGCTCCTTTCCTTCTGAATAATCTAAGGATAGCATTTGCACTTCTTCCTGCTGATATAGCTGATGTGGTTAAGTGTGTTGACAATTTGGCATTATAAGAGAAAGTAATGCCTAAGTGTTGGAAGGTCTTAGTCTGTTCAATGGCGTTTCCCTTTACGCTCCAATTATCTTTCCTGAAGGAGCGGTTAAAGTGTACAATTTTAGTTTTGGCAAAGTTAATTGTTAACAGTTCAGTGTTACATTGGTCACTAAACTTTCCTAAGGCACGTTTCAGACCCACTTTGGTTTGAGAGAGAAGAACAGTGTCATCCGCATACATTAAAACTGGTACTTTTCTGCCGTTAGAGAACACAGGGGGGTGGGTTTCAATTTCACGGCAGCATGTGACCAGGGAGTTAACATAGATGTTAAATAGGAATGGGGCTAATAGGCATCCTTGTCTAACTCCTCTTTGGACTGGGATTTCTCTAGAGAGTCTGCCATCCTGTGCAAGTCTTATCTGGAGGGTATTGTTCTCATGAAGCTTAATCATCAGAAGTAATAGCCTTCTGTTAATACCCATATTGGCCAATTTGGCCCAGAGCCTACTCCTGGATACAGAATCAAATGCTGCCTTTAGGTCCACAAAGGCCGCATACAATGACTTTTTCCAATGTTTCGCATACTTATAGACAAAGTAATCTAACACTAAGCAATGATCAATGGTGGAACGTCCAGATGTAAACCCTGCTTGTTCAATTTCTAGCAAGTTATTATGATCTAACCATTCACATAATTTTAGGCATAGATGTTTTGTATAAAGTTTACAGATCACATTCAGGAGACTAATTGGTCTATAATTAGATGGATCAGAGGGGTTGCCCTTTTTAAATATAGGAACAATTATAGCTAGTCCCCAATCTTTAGGGATTTCAGTTGTCTTATCTATATATGAGAATAGATTTGCAAGTTTGAGATTAGTGTGGATTCTATTTCTGCAATTTACTGTACACTAGCACCCCTCTGTTAATATATTAAGTAATATTCATCAGGGCTGCTTGCCAGTTTTGAAGTGACAAAACCTCCACAAAACCTCTCAGGTGAAATCTCTTGCAAATCCATCAAGCAAAGGCAATGGCTGTAATTAGTATTAGCTGATCTTAAGTGCTGATAAACTGCTGTTGGGCTGATAGAAAGCCGCCATACTTTTTATTTCCCACAAAACTCAGAATTTACTAAGTAGGGTAAGATAACTTTCCCCCACAAAGAACCACAGAGTTTTATCAAGGTATCCTCAGTGAAAATTTCCCAGCTGAATCTTATGGGGTGGTTTCCTCCCACCTTTTTTGCAGGAAAAGAATGCCCAAATCTCTCAATTTCCACCTTGCTGTCACAGCTTGTAGTCAGAGGGGATCAGACCTTTTCGGGAGTCATGAAATTATTACTAAGCTCCTTCTTCCATCAAAGTCACAACCAAAGCTGGGAAACTATTAAGGCGTGCAAAGCGTGAACATTTTTGCAAGCGCCAAGGCAGAGAAGTGCAAGACTGCCTGGGGAAGGCTTTGTGATAACAACTTCTGCAATTAGGAAGGATGTCTGCTGTCAGAAGGGACTCTGTGGCACCAGCATTCAGAGCCGCAGAACTAAAAGGCCTAAAATAAATTACACAAGGGATAGGAGGGCATTTTGCATTTCAATTTTTTTTAAAAAATAAATAAATCCAGCTTTCATTTGCTCTCCAGTTAATTTTTTGTTTTAATGCCTTCTCTAAGAGCGTAAGAAGAGCCTGCTGACTAATGGCCCACCCAGTCTAGCATCCAGTTCTCACAGTGGCCAAGCATCTGTCGGCTGTGGATTTCCCTCTCCTGCACTTTCCAGGAACTGCTCTTTAGAAGCATCACAGCTCTGTCCATGGAGGCAGAGCAGCCATAGTGGCTGAAAGCCATTGTAGCCTTCTACCCCTCCAGGAAAGTGTCCAGTCCTCTTTTACAGCCGGCCATTGCTGCCTCCTCTGGGAGGGAGTTTCACATTTTAACAATGTGCTGCATGAAGAAGGACTTTCTTTTGTGTGTCCTGGATCTTCTCTACAGGCTTAGAGACCTCCTTTGACCTAAGCCTAAGTCTCGTCGTGTGCACAGGCCAGCACCCTCCTCTTGGCTCTGCCTACCATTAGTAGCCTGGCTTTCTGTCCCACCAGTCCTGTTGGCCATGACTGATCCCTGTATCCTAGCATGACCTTCGAGGTGACTCCATAGTCTTATCACCACCACTAGCGTACACAGGGTACACAGAAAAGCAGGGTCTCTAGGCATGAGGTTGGATGCAGATAACATGCTAAACCCAAGTGTGTCTCAGTGGGGGACTCTCTGAAGCGATCCAAGCAGAAGCTCTTGGGAATCTAATCTAAGCCAAGTAGCCCATCTCAAAAATTACAGAAATAATGTAATCGGCACCATAATGGGAAATGGAAGGGGAGGTGCTGGAGTATGCTGGCAGTTTTCACGTCCAATCACAGAGGAAAGCTAATTCTTTAAAACCTTTCTCCCAGTGTCTTCTTTGTCACTCCTTGCTAGCTCTCTGAAAGTTTTACAAAGAGTATTTTGGTGGCATTTTGATTCAATTTATCTCTTGTTTATCCTTAATCCAGGCTTTCCACTTGTTTATTTTCTCCCAGTTCTTTTCTATCCTTCCCAATGCGGGGTGTGTGTGTGTGTGTGTGATTTCACGTTTGTCTCGTAGACTCTATACACATCCTACACATCCTGCTTTAATTTCTCTTGTTTACCAGATGATGCATTTGTTTAGTTGTTTATTGGTCCTGTTTATAAGATTCCGTAATTTTGGCATATTATTTTTCTTTTGTTTTTAACATCTTTATTGAAAGTTCAAAAAGTACATAAATATATGTGCAATAAACATTGTGAGACGTAAACAAAAGAGAGAAAAAGAGAAAGAGAAACAGAACCCATGTAGAAAGGAAAATAAAGGGAGGAGGGGGGAACCCAAAACTGTATGCTTTACAAGGTTGTTATTGTACTTCACCAGATCTTAACCTATTACAGTATTTCTAAAAATGCATTCCAAATATCATTGAATTTGGCCGTGGCAAGTCTGCTTTTATATGCATTCATATGTTGCGAGTTTGTATAAGTAATTTGGGCATATTTCCCCCCTCTTTTTTACTGCTTTGTTCCCAGCTCTGGGATTGGAAACATTCAATGAAGAGCCAACTGAAAATAAATAAATCCATTCTCCCACCCGCCACCCCCATTCCTGGCCCTCTTACCAGTTCCACCCGCCTGCGATTGGCCTCCAGCTCCCTCTGGGCCAGCTCACTGAGGTCTGCTTTCATCTCTTCCATCCTCATCTGGTAGTAGCAGGTTTTCTCTCTTTCCCGCGCCTCCCCTTCCTTCGCCTTCTCCAGCTCCTCTCCCATCTTGATCACACTGTCCCGAAGACGGAGAACCAGCATCTGGGGAGAGAGAAGAGTTAGGGCGCAGTGGGGGGGGGGAGTCGAACAGAAACCCGTCACAGAATCGCAGAACTGGAGAGTAGAAAGTGACCCCAACAGTCATCTAGTCCAACCACCCTTCTTTCTTTTCTTTTCTGCCTTCTACAATGACAGATACAACACCAGCAGGATGCGATGCACAAGTGAAAATTGTGCTATGGACTTGTACTCCCCAAGAACCTTAAAAGGAAGGTTTCATTCCTCATGAATGCAGAGATATGCCTGTAAGTACAGGGCATCTATTGTTAGGCAGAGAGTTTACCAAGTATGGCTTGTGTATTTGGTTAGACAGCAGACTTTGTTGCTTGCAATCACACATAGTATGGATGAATGGATAGATAGATAGGTAGATAGATGCTGCCCCTCTGACTGGGTTGCCCCAGCCACTCTGGGTGGCTTCCAATAAAACCATAGTAAAACATCAAACATTAAAAACTTCCCTTCAGATGTCTTCTAAAAGTCAGATTTTTTTTTTATTTCCTTGACATCTGACGGGAGAGCCTTCTTCCTTTTAGCCTCTCAATATGCCGGGGGGGGGGGGCAGTTAGGCTGAGAGTCAGTGACTGGCCCAAGGTCACCTTATGAGCTTCATGGTCCAAGAGGGATTTGAACCCATGTCTCCCATTCCTATTCAGACGCTAAAACCATTAATGCCACAATTGCTCTTCTTATAGAAAATAGTTCCCAGGATTTTCTGGGTGGCTGGAATGAAAATTAAATAAGTTAAAGTCTGTAGCATAGTGTTTAAAAAAAGGTAAAGGACCCCTGACAGTTAAGTCCAGTCGCAGATGACTCTGGGTCGAGGTAGCCGGTGTTTGTCCGCAGACAGTTTTTCTGGGTCATGTGGCCAGCATGACTAAGCCACTTCTGGCAAAACCAGAGCAGTGCACAGAAATGGCGTTTACCTTCCCGCCAGAGCGATACCTATTTATCTACTTGCACTTGTCTGCTTTCCAACTGCAACGTTGGCAGTAGCAGGGACCAAGAAACGGGAGCTCACCCTGTCACGGGGATTCAAACCGCGACCTTCTGATTGGCAAGCCCAAGAGGCTCAGTGGTTTAGACCACCGCACCACCCACGTCCCATAGCATAGTGTTTAGGAACACGCAAAGCTGCCTGACAGGCATCCCCCCCCCAATGTACCTGTGTTCAATTTATGCGTGACCACATGGATGTGAGGCTCCAGAAACTTGGGAGTGTGTGGGGAGACCTGATGAGCCTCAGCAAAGCTCTGCTTTGCCTTCAGCTGGTGAGGAGACCCTCCCCAGAGCCCAAAAGGGACATTTTCTTTGGGCTCCGGGGTGGGTCTCCTTGTGAGCTGGAGGTGCAGCGGGGCTCTGCTGAGACTCCCAGCTAACAGCAGCTGACACACAGAAAAGCTGCACTTTCCTGCATGCCAGAAAGCCCCCTGTGCCTCATGTGAGCCAGAGGGGCAGCGGGTCTTGTTGACAGGTTTAGCTGATTAATGGGGACACTTCTTCCTCACCCATCAGTGGGGCTTTTATGGAACAGACAGACGACTCCTCATTTTATGCAATTTCCCTGACATGCACGCAGGTTCAGAACGTAGCCCCTGTGCAAATGAGGAGTTGCCAATGAACCAATGGTGCATCTAGCTCAGTGTTGTCTGCACTGACTGGCAGCAATGGCTCTCCCAGGTTTCAGGCAGGGGTCTCTCTGAGCCCTCCCTTGGGGACTGAGCCTGGGACCGAGCCGGCATGCAAGACAGTGGCTCTGCCCCTGGGCTATGGCCCTGTGATTTGTTCTCTGGGGGTCTTGATCAACATCCTCCCCAGTCTGCCAAGGGCAAGGCCATCCAAACCTCAAAGCGCTTGATCTGCACACTCTGGAACTCCATCTTGTTCTCCAGGTCACAAATCAGGGCCTCCTGGCGGCTGACGATGGACCTCTCCACCATTGATTGCTCCAAATAGACAACCCGGGCCTGGGACACCTGCAGCTGTTTCCAGACAAGAGATCATTTAACTCAATTCCTGCCATTTTATTTTATTTCCACAATTTATATCCTGTTTATATTCAGGCCAGGGGCCTCTCACAAGCAGTGCACAGTTAAAAGCTACAACAGTGAAATCAATAGGTAGAATACAAATCCACCTCTAAGGTGATAAAGCACAGCAAGGCCATAATCAACAGCAACCCATTGGGCGCAGGTGGAATTGCTCAACTTACACATTTGAAGAAGAATTCAGCCAGGTTTGATGCTAACCCTCACGCTTTGCCCATTTCTTTCCACAAGTTCTGGCACCTTGCAATCCAATTAACACAACTTCCCTCAAGCACCCAAAAGTCAATGTAGTATGACTCACTGACCATAGGAGTCAGCACTGACAAAAATAATTACTTTGTGGATCACCAGCAACTCTGCCGCAATGGAGATGGCTTTTTGGGTAGACGATTTCACAATGGGATTAGACATATTGTGTGCAACAGCTAAAGCAGAACCTCCACCTACAGAGGCACTGTACCTCTTAGTATTAAATGATGATGGTGATGCATTAAATTTCTGTACTGCCCTTCACCTAAGGATCACAGGGCAGTTTACAATATGAAAACACAAAAATACAAAGCATAGTAACAAACATGAACAATACCCCACACACACACACACAATTCAAAAGGCCATAGATTGTTCAGTTAGCCAAAGGCCTGGTTGAAGAGGAATGTATTCTCCTGGTGCCTAGAGATGTATAATGAAGGTGCCAAGCAAGCTTCCCTGGGGAGAGCATTCCACAAGCAGGGAGCCACCACAAAAAGGCCAGTTCTCGGGTTGCTGCCCTCAGACGTCTTGCTGGGGGCACAGACAAAAAAGGCATATGATGCTGAGGGCCAGCCAACAGAGGACTGTCACCTTCACTTTCTGCTGTTGGGACTCCCAGAAGTCCCTGTTTCACCTCTGTGAGAAGCTGGAGGCTGGGATAGATCACTGATCCAGTGGGGTTCTCCTTAAGTTCTTACAGAAAAGATAATCAGAGCCATGTCTCTAGCATTGCCACAAGGCAGACTCTGATCCAGATGGCTCGCAAGTTACCCACTGGGGGTAGATCCCTCAGCACTCCATTCCACAGGGCTCTGGCCTGAGCATGTGGCTCTCCCACCAGCCTTGGAGATGGAAGAAGACTCCCTGGGAGCTTCTGCTGCTCCACAGCCATGCAGCTTTGTGCTCCTGCAGAACTGACTAAGGAAGTTCTTAGGGGAAGTTATTTGTCCTGTCTTCAAGCTTTTTATGATGGAGGACCTCTGTAGCCACCCCCAACGACACAAACTCAAGATGGAAGGGGAGGGAACAGCTGCAGTCACCTGCGATTCCTGCGCAATGTTTGCCATCTTGCCAAAGGTTGCAGGCAGCTTTACGTGCAGCAATTGCATGTTGATTGCCCTTTTAAAAGACAAAGTCCAGCAACTGGAGGAACGTGTAGCTACGCTCCAAAGAATTAGAGAGCTGGAGCTCTTCTTGGAAGCAACAGAGCACACCGTCCCCACCAAGGAGGAGACAGGGGACTCCCCTGAGAAGGAGGATAGTTCACCAACACAGGAGCCAGATATATGGAGAAACGTGACTCAAAGAAGTAGGAGGCCCAGGGTTCACTCTGATTGTTTAGAAATACACAATCGCTTTGAGGTCCTCTCCCCTAGCATGGAAGATGAAGAGCAGACTCCATTTGAGGATCTCTCCCTCATTACAGTCAATCAGGTATATGAAGACGAGCAGCAAAGTCAGTCTTCAGGGAATGTGCAGGCGACCTTGGAACGGACAGCTCACGGAAGAACCCCGACCAAACCCAAGAGGAGGCGTGTAGTGGTGATAGGGGATTCCCTACTGAGGGGAACAGAAGCAGTGATCTGTGGGCCTGACAAGATGTCTCTGGAAGTGTGCTGTCTCCCCGGGGTTAAGATCCAAGATGTAAATGAACGACTGCAAGGAATCATAAAACCCACTGACAAATACCCCTTCCTCTTGGTTCATGTGGGAACCAATGACACTGCAAGCAATAGCCTCCAGAAGATCAAAAGAGACTACGAGGCTCTCGGCAGGAAATTGAAGCAACTAAATGCACAAATTGTCATCTCGTCTGTCCTCCCAGTTGAACGACGTGGCCCAGGGAGAGAGGGGAAAATAGTGGAAGTGAACAGCTGGCTTCGCACGTGGTGTAAACAGGAACGGTTTGGATTCTTAGATCACGGACTGCAGTTTCTTGAAGATGGACTTCTGGCAAGTGATGGGCTGCACCTCACAACGGTTGGGAGAAATGTTTTTGCCAAAAATCTCAGAAACCTCATCAGGAGGGCTTTAAACTGACTAATGTGGGGGAGGGAGACAGTGCTCCTGAAGGTAGGAGTCTATCAATTAATGAAGATGATCATCCAAATGTCATAGACCAAATGGAGCAAACAGCACGCGGACCTAGTAGTGGGAGGAAAAAATCCTTAAATAAGAGACACGGGGGAATGATTAATGGACTTCAATGTCTGTACACTAATGCGCAAAGCATGGGAAATAAACAAGATGAGCTTGAGCTCTTGGTACAGCAAACTAAATATGACATAGTAGGCATCACTGAAACCTGGTGGGATAAGTCCCACGATTGGAATGTAATAATGGGGGGATACAATCTATTTCAGAGAAACAGACCAGACAAGAAAGGAGGAGGAGTGGCGTTATATGTCAGGGATGTGTATACCTGTGAAGAGATCCAAGATTTAGAACCTCAAAGCCAAAGTGAGAGCATTTGGGTCAAAATTAAGGGAGAGAAGAATAACAGAGACCTCATTGTGGGAGTTTACTATAGATCCCCAAGCCAAACGGAGGACATAGATGATGCCTTCCTGGAACAGATGGCCAAGCATGCAAAAGGAAGGGAGATAGTAGTAATGGGGGACTTCAATTACCTGGATATTTGTTGGACGTCAAACTCAGCCAAGAGCATAAGGTCAAACAGATTCCTCACTGGCCTTGCAGACAACTTCATTGTCCAGAAAGTGGGAGAAGCAACAAGAGGAACAGCCATTTTAGATCTGGTCCTAACCAATGTTGATGACTTGGTTAGTGGGGTAGATGTGGAAGGATCATTAGGCGCGAGTGATCATGCTCTTCTGAAGTTTACTATACAGCGGAAAGGAGCAGCCAAGCATACTAGGACTCAATTTCTTGACTTTAAGAAAGCCGACTTCATAAAACTTAGGGAAGTGCTGGGTGAGATCCCATGGACAGCAATACTAAAAGGAAAGGGAGTTCATGATGGCTGGGAGTTTGTTAAGAGGGAGATAGTAAAAGCACAACGTCAGGCAATACCATTGAGACGGAAACATGGAAGGTGCCTAAAGAAGCCAGGGTGGCTATCTAAAGAACTTTTAACTGAATTAAGATTAAAAAAGGATGTGTACAAAAAATGGAAAAGGGGGGAAACCACCAAAGAGGAATTCAAACAAATAGCCAGCACATGTAGACACAAAGTCAGAAAAGCTAAAGCACAGAATGAACTCAGGCTTGCTAGAGAGGTTAAAAGCAACAAAAAAGGCTTCTATGGATATGTTCGTAGCAAAAGGAAGAACAAAGAAACAGTGGGGTCACTCAGAGGAGAAGATGGTGAAATGCAAACAGGGGACACAGAAAGGGCTGAACTCCTCAATGCCTTCCTTCTTTGCCTCAGTCTTCTCCGATAAAGAAAACAATGCCCGACCTGAAGAATTTGGAGCAAATGATTCAGCAAAGGAAACACAGCCCAGAATAACTAAGGAGATAGTACAAGAATATTTGGCTAGTTTAGATGTATTCAAGTCTCCAGGGCCAGATGAACTGCATCCAAGAGTATTAAAAGAACTGGCAGATGTGATCTCAGAACCACTGGCAGTCATCTTTGAGAATTCCTGGAGAACAGGCGAAGTCCCGGCAGACTGGAGGAGGGCAAATGTTGTCCCTATTTTCAAAAAGGGGAAAAGAGAGGACCCAAATAATTACCGCCCAGTCAGTCTGACATCAATACCAGGGAAGATTCTGGAGCAGATCATTAAGCAAACAGTCTGTGCGCACCTAGAAAGGAATGCTGTGATCACCAATAGTCAGCATGGATTTCTGAAAAATAAGTCATGTCAGACTAACCTGATCTCATTTTTTGACAGAATTACAAGCCTGGTAGATGAAGGGAACGCAGTGGATGTAGCCTACCTTGATTTCAGCAAGGCATTTGACAAGGTGCCCCATGATATTCTTGTAAAGAAGCTGGTAAAATGCGGTCTTGACTATGCTACCACTCAGTGGATTTGTAACTGGCTGACTGACCGAACCCAAAGGGTGCTCATCAATGGTTCCTCTTCATCCTGGAGAAGAGTGACTAGTGGGGTGCCACAGGGTTCTGTCTTGGGCCCGGTCTTATTCAACATCTTTATCAACGACTTGGATGATGGACTCAAGGGCATCCTGATCAAATTTGCAGATGACACCAAACTGGGAGGGGTGGCTAACACCCCAGAGGACAGGATCACACTTCAAAACGACCTTGACAGATTAGAAAACTGGGCAAAAACAAACAAGATGAATTTTAACAGGGAGAAATGTAAAGTATTACACTTGGGCAAAAAAAATGAGAGGCACAAATACAAGATGGGTGACACCTGGCTTGAGAGCAGTACATGTGAAAAGGATCTAAGAGTCTTGGTTGACCACAAACTTGACATGAGCCAACAGTGTGACGCGGCAGCTAAAAAAGCCAATGCAATTCTGGGCTGCATCAATAGGAGTATAGCATCTAGATCAAGGGAAGTAATAGTGCCACTGTATTCTGCTCTGGTCAGACCTCACCTGGAGTACTGTGTCCAGTTCTGGGCACCACAATTCAAGAAGGACACTGACAAGCTGGAACGTGTCCAGAGGAGGGCAACCAAAATGGTCAAAGGCCTGGAAACGATGCCTTATGAGGAACGGCTAAGGGAGCTGGGCATGTTTAGCCTGGAGAAGAGGAGGTTAAGGGGTGATATGATAGCCATGTTCAAATATATAAAAGGATGTCACATAGAGGAGGGAGAAAGGTTGTTTTCTGCTGCTCCAGAGAAGCGGACACGGAGCAATGGATCCAAACTACAAGAAAGAAGATTCCACCTAAACATTAGGAAGAACTTCCTGACAGTAAGAGCTGTTCGACAGTGGAATTTGCTGCCAAGGAGTGTGGTGGAGTCTCTTACTTTGGAGGTCTTTAAGCAGAGGCTTGACAACCATATGTCAGGAGTGCTCTGATGGTGTTTCCTGCTTGGCAGGGGGTTGGACTCGATGGCCCTTGTGGTCTCTTCCAACTCTATGATTCTATGATTCTATGATTCTATGACCCTTAAAAAACTGCAGACAGACTTCCGGGGTGGCGCCTCCAGTGATGGCGGACTCCCTCTGAACTGGAGGGACAAGCTCCGCAAGAAATGGGTCTTTTCCGCTGCGGCGTAGCGGGGACCTTTTTGAAAACCACAGGCGGATGAAGCCTGTGACCGTGGGACTCAGCGGGCACCTTTAGCGCCCCCCCAACCCACTAAGGAACCCAGAAACGGGCTTCGAAGTGAAGAGGGGGAAGTGGCGCTGTGCTGTGAGTCGACTGCTTTTTCTGCGGAGCGAAGCCGCACAGCCGTTGCCGGAGAGTGCTGCCTTTTTCCTGGGACAATTTGGCATTGAAAATAACTAACCGTGAGTACTGGAACGCGAAATATCTGGATTTTAAAAAAGCTTTGGCGAAATAAAAGGAACTTGGACCCTAAAATTTACCCTAATTTGGTACTGAAACGGAAAGGGTTAAACAGGAAGTCACCCTTCCGTTTTCTTGTAGTAATAACAAAGCAAAGACAACGTAAACTAGAGCCTTAAAAATCACTTTTAAAGGATCGTCTTTCATCATTCACAATTACGGAACCCCCCTTCGGAAGCAGGAGAAGAAGGGGGATTTTTATTGAGTTGTTTAAACCTGCGGAATTAAAGTTAAAGTAAAGTAATTTTCCACTGTCCTGACCCTGGAGCGGGGTGTCAGATTTGACGTTTGAAGCTCATTGACCAGAAATAAATGCTTTGACAGATAGTTAAAAGGAGGGAAACATTGTGATTCCATTGTTTCCTTTCGCATTTTAAAAAAGAACAAATATGGACAAAATATCTTAAAGAAGAAACTCTGTTGCTATTGTTTTCAAGGAAAAGAACAATCAGAAGTTTCTCCCCCTAGAGGGGAGCTATGAAATTGTAACTAAATCCTGGGAAATTGTAACTAAATCCTGTTTACTGATTACAACTGTGGGAAAGAGTTTTGTGACCTTGCAGGACAATGCCTTCAGAAGCACTGTTGGGTGCTTTCTGTAATATAAGTGCCCTATTGGATCAGTTAAGTCAGAAGATGGACTTTATGACAAAAGCTGCCAGTGCCTTTGATCAGGTAGTAGAAAATTATATGGAGCCCACTCAGGAACTAAAACAGGAGTGTGTCACGACAGAACAACAGAAAGAAGAGGACCCTGCTGAATCTGGGATGCCAGGGATGGAGGGACTCTCGGCCCAGCAGGAAAGTGAGCCTTTGGATTTGACAAATGAACTTGGAAAAAACCTGACTTGGAAAGATAAAGTTTGGATTGAACTGGAAATGGGGGGTTGGATTGACCCCCCTATGCAGGGAGGTTTGGACTTTCCGAGTCTGGAAATGGGCCGCCAGAGGTTTGGAGCTGTTGTGACTCCCAATTTTGGAGGGAATCTGAAATATGTTTTAAAACACCACATGGAGCTTAGTCTGGACTATGAGAAAGGGGCTGATTTGCTGAAAAGGGTCAAAAACACTACAAAGCTGGAGTTCCCGCGAGTGAAAGGAAAATATGAAGAAGAGCTGTGAAAGGGACATGGAAGAGACTTGAAGGCCTCGGATATAAGGGCACCAGGTTAATGTGCCAGACTAAAAAAAAGAAAAGATAAGACTGACAACCCCGGGACCGGGGGGAGGGGACGCTGGAAGAAGATTGGATTGTTTTTATTCTATTGTACTTCTTTTTTTGTATTATTATTAATAGAAATGTTTTATGAATGTTGGGAAAATGTTGAAATGAAATTACTTGTCTCTTGTTAAAATGTTTAAAGAACTAGGCAAAAAGGTAATGGTTATGAGAAGTTGGTAAAAAAGATTTAAGTTTTAAGCTCTAAGGTTGTCTCTATAAGATAAAATGAGAATAGAGTAAGGTAACGTAATGATAAAATATTATGAATTATGGAAAGGATTTGCTGTGACAATTATTAATCAAGATACAAGAGATGGGAGGAGGAGGAAGTCATGGAAAGAATGTAATGGAATTTGGAGAATTTGATAAGGATGGTTTTATCTTTTTTTTCTTCTCATGTTTTTGTTTTTTTTCTTGTTTGTAATTTTGTCTTTTTTGTGTGTATTTTTTAAAAAATTCTTTTGTTTCAATAAATATTATTTTTTTAAAAAATAAAAAACTGCAGACAGCTCGCGTGGGGCAGGGGCAGAGTCACAAGAAGGGAAGGCCCTGCCAGGCACCTCCATAACTCTGGTTCTGAGCTCAAATGATGGCTTGCCCTTCCGTGAACTGAGCCCACCTGATGTTGTCCAGGGTCCTGATTTGCCACACCTTCCTCAAAGAGGCTTTGGGAATGAACACAAGAAGAGCCTGCTGGGTCAGGGCAATGGCCCATCCAGCCTCCTCTTCTCAAAGTCAGATGCCTCAGTGGGAAACCCTAAAACAGGCCCTGAGCGCAAGAGCCCCTCCTGCTGCCTCTGACGTCAGTGGGGCTGAGGGACTTCAAAGAAGTGTGACTGGCCCAAGGTCACCCTGCACTTGCATGTGGAGGAGCGGGGAATCGAACCTGGTTCCCCAGATTACAAGACTGCCACTCTTAACCACTACACCACACTGGCTCTCATGTGCTGCGTGAAGAAGTAATTTCTTGTTTTATCTGTTCTGAATCTTTCAACATTCAGCTTCATTGGATGTTCTTCCAGTTCAAGTGTTGGCTCTGGCTACAACTTCCTCAGCAGAACAGGAAAATTAGACAAATGTACTCAGGAGAAGTCTATCAGTGGATATTCGCCACCAGAGCTATCTAGAGCATCGACATGCAGTGGCAAACACATGCCTCAGAAGACCAGTCACTCAGCATAAACAACAGGAGAGAATTGCTGCTTCCAGATGCTGGGCCAGGAAGGGCATTCCTCTGATCCAGCGTCAGGGCTCTCAGGATGTCCTCACTCTGAAATTCTTCAGCATTAGAAGAGTTAAGTTCTGCATTTGTACTGGAAAGGGGGGGGGAGGACTCACTTTTTCTTGCAGGCCATGCTTTTCCTTCTTCATCTCCTCCAACTGGGTCTGCAGCTCTCGGATCTGGGTGATATCTGTTGCAGACTGCAAAAAGGAAGAGCCTCAGAAGAGAGTCAGACAAGGCAGGGGCTCCTTTGAAGACTGGAGCACCTAAGTCATATAGGTGTGTGCATGCTGGGAATTGCCTTCTGGATCCCGCAAACCTTTACAGGAGGTGCTGAGATGGTATCACTGGAAAGGGAGGAGCTCCCTAAGGGAAAAGAGGCTACTGGAACCATTTTGGTTGAATCAGCTTGCTGTTGAATTAGTGGCACAGTAGCCAGAGTGTCAGACTAGGACCTGGGAGGCTGAGATTCAAATCCTCACTTAGCCATGAAGCTCACTGGGTGGCCTTGGGCCTTGCTTCTCAGCCTAACCTACCTCACAGTTAGGAAAGAGGAAAACTGCGTGCCACCTTGAGCAGTTTGGAGAAACTGATGGGATAGAAATGGAATAACAGCTAACAGAGTGACAGTAAGAGCTGTTCAACAGTGGAACGGACTCCCTTAGGAGGTGGTGGATTCTCCTTCCTTGGAGATGTTTAATCAGAAGTTGGATGGTCATCTGCCACAGATGCTTTACTTCAGATTCCTGCATTGCTGGGGCTTGAACTAGATGACCCTCAGGGTCCCACCCAACTCTACAGTTATATGATTCTGTGGGTGCTGACTAGAAAAGGAGGTGGAGGGAATGAAGCCAGTCAGGGCTCCAAGCCTTACAAAACTGGAAAGCTAAATTGTGCCACCAGGGCTCAACCAGGGCTCCTGGTCCAAGCACCCCAAATAAGGCAAGGCCACTCTGAAGGGTGGGCCTCCCTCTCCACCCCCCCCACTTTACCTGAGCAATTAAAGCCTTGTGCTTGGCCATCAGTTCATTCAGATCCTCCTGGTCTTCATCAATGCGCTTGAGGAGGTCAGCTTTCTCATGCTGGAGCTGGTATAACTGCTCATCAACCTGCAGCAGAACAGAAAAATAAAAAACCTGGGGTGCAATAGTGTGAGGCAGCAGCAAAAAAACCAAAAAACCCAATGTGGTTCTATGCTGCATCAACAGAAGTATAATGCAAAGATGAAGGGAAGTAATAGTACTGCTGTATTCTGCCTTGGCCAGATCACACCTGGAACAATTTAAGAAGGACATTGACAAACTGGAACATGTGCCAACCAAGATGATCAAGGGTCTGGAAACCAAGCCTTATGAGGAACGCTTGAAGGCGCTGGGTATGTCTAGCCTGGTAAAGAGAAGACTGAGAGGAGATAATAATGTAATAATGGGGGGATACAATCTATTTCACAGAAACAGACCAGACAAGAAAGGAGGAGGAGTGGCGTTATATGTCAGGGATGTGTATACCTGTGAAGAGATCCAAGATTTAGAACCTCAAAGCCAAAGTGAGAGCATTTGGGTCAAAATTAAGGGAGAGAAGAATAACAGAGACCTCATTGTGGGAGTTTACTATAGATCCCCAAGCCAAACGGAGGACATAGATGATGCCTTCTTGGAACAGATGGCCAAGCATGCAAAAGGAAGGGAGATAGTAGTAATGGGGGACTTCAATTACCCGGATATTTGTTGGATGTCAAACTCAGCCAAGAGCATAAGGTCAAACAGATTCCTCACTGGCCTTGCAGACAACTTCATTGTCCAGAAAGTGGGAGAAGCAACAAGAGGAACAGCCATTTTAGATCTGGTCCTAACCAATGTTGATGACCTGGTTAGTGGGGTGGATGTGGAAGGATCATTAGGCGCGAGTGATCATGCTCTTCTGAAGTTTACTATACAGCGGAAAGGAGCAGCCAAGCATACTAGGACTCAATTTCTTGACTTTAAGAAAGCCGACTTCATAAAACTTAGGGAAGTGCTGGGTGAGATCCCATGGACAGCAATACTAAAAGGAAAGGGAGTTCATGATGGCTGGGAGTTTGTTAAGAGGGAGATAGTAAAAGCACAACGTCAGGCAATACCAATGAGACGGAAACATGGAAGGTGCCTAAAGAAGCCAGGGTGGCTATCTAAAGAACTTTTAACTGAATTAAGATTAAAAAAGGATGTGTACAAAAAATGGAAAAGGGGGGAAACCACCAAAGAGGAATTCAAACAAATAGCCAGCACGTGTAGACACAAAGTCAGAAAAGCTAAAGCAAAGAATGAACTCAGGCTTGCTAGAGAGGTTAAAAGCAACAAAAAAGGCTTTTATGGGTATGTTCGTAGCAAAAGGAAGAACAAAGAAACAGTTGGGTCACTCAGAGGAGAAGATGGTGAAATGCAAACAGGGGACACAGAAAGGGCTGAACTCCTCAATTCCTTCTTTGCCTCAGTCTTCTCCGATAAAGAAAACAATGCCCGACCTGAAGAATTTGGAGCAAATGATTCAGCAAAGGAAACACAGCCCAGAATAACTAAGGAGATAGTACAAGAATATTTGGCTAGTTTAGATGTATTCAAGTCTCTAGGGCCAGATGAACTGCATCCAAGAGTATTAAAAGAACTGGCAGATGTGATCTCAGAACCACTGGCAGTCATCTTTGAGAATTCCTGGAGAACAGGCGAAGTCCCGGCAGACTGGAGGAGGGCAAATGTTGTCCCTATTTACAAAAAGGGGAAAAGAGAGGACCCAAATAATTACCGCCCAGTCAGTCTGACATCAATAGCAGGGAAGATTCTGGAGCAGATCATTAAGCAAACAGTCTGTGAGCACCTAGAAAGGAATGCTGTGATCACCAATAGTCAGCATGGATTTCTGAAAAATAAGTCATGTCAGACTAACCTGATCTCGTTTTTTGACAGAATTACAAGCCTGGTAGATGAAGGGAACGCAGTGGATGTAGCCTACCTTGATTTCAGCAAGGCATTTGACAAGGTGCCCCATGATATTCTTGTAAAGAAGCTGGTAAAATGCGGTCTTGACTATGCTACCACTCAGTGAATTTGTAACTGGCTGACTGACCGAACCCAAAGGGTGCTCATCAATGGTTCCTCTTCATCCTGGAGAAGAGTGACTAGTGGGGTGCCACAGGGTTCTGTCTTGGGCCCGGTCTTATTCAACATCTTTATCAACGACTTGGATGATGGACTCAAGGGCATCCTGATCAAATTTGCAGATGACACCAAACTGGGAGGGGTGGCTAACACCCCAGAGGACAGGATCACACTTCAAAACGACCTTGACAGATTAGAGAACTGGGCAAAAACAAACAAGATGAATTTTAACAGGGAGAAATGTAAAGTATTGCACTTGGGCAAAAAAAAAATGAGAGGCACAAATACAAGATGGGTGACACTTGGCTTGAGAGCAGTACATGTGAAAATGATCTAGGAGTCTTGGTTGACCACAAACTTGACATGAGCCAACAGTGTGACGCGGCAGCTAAAAAAGCCAATGCAATTCTGGGCTGCATCAATAGGAGTATAGCATCTAGATCAAGGGAAGTAATAGTGCCACTGTATTCTGCTCTGGTCAGACCTCACCTGGAGTACTGTGTCCAGTTCTGGGCACCACAATTCAAGAAGGACACTGACAAACTGGAACGTGTCCAGAGGAGGGCAACCAAAATGGTCAAAGGCCTGGAAACGATGCCTTATGAGGAACGGCTAAGGGAGCTGGGCATGTTTAGCCTGGAGAAGAGGAGGTTAAGGGGTGATATGATAGCCATGTTCAAATATATAAAAGGATGTCACATAGAGGAGGGAGAAAGGTTGTTTTCTGCTGCTCCAGAGAAGCGGACACGGAGCAATGGATCCAAACTACAAGAAAGAAGATTCCACCTAAGCATTAGGAAGAACTTCCTGACAGTAAGAGCTGTTCGACAGTGGAATTTGCTGCCAAGGAGTGTGGTGGAGTCTCCTACTTTGGAGGTCTTTAAGCAGAGGCTTGACAACCATATGTCAGGAGTGCTCTGATGGTGTTTTCTGCTTGGCAGGGGGTTGGACTCGATGGCCCTTGTGGTCTCTTCCAACTCTATGATTCTATGATTCTATATGATAGCTGTGTTCAGGTATCAAAAGGGATGGAAGAGGTAACAAGCTTGTTTTCTCTTGCGTTGGAGGGCAGAACCCGAACCAATGACATCAAGTTACAACTAAGAAGATTGTGACAAAAGAACATTCTGATGGCAAGAGCTGTTCAACAGTGGAATGGCCTCCCATTCCTTCATTGGAGGTTTTTAAGCAGTGGTTGGATGGTTGTCTGTCATGCATTGCAGGGGGATAAGCCACAGGGTCTGTTTCAACTCTATAATTCTAAGATTCTAAGGTTTTCTGCTGCTCTAGAGAAGAGGACCCAAACCAATGGATTCAAATGACAAGAATGGATATTTTGGCCAAAAATTAGGCAGAACTTTCTGATAGTAAGAGCTGTTCAACAGTAAATCGGACTTCCACAGAAAGTGGTGTGTTTTCCTTCAACATTTGAGGTATGGTTACTTACTCTTGAAGTAAGACTCAGCTGCCAATCTAGTTGGATTCAGGCATGGAAATGGGAAGGATACCACCTTGTCCTTTCTCTCAGGGCCTGGCCTATACCCTGCAACCCTAGATACAGAGGAATGGTTGCTTATCCAGAGGTGAGGGGACTCTGCACATGTTCAGAGACACTCTCCAATTGATGGCTATCATGCCATTGCACAACTCTCATTCATTTCAACTTGGTCCACACAAGAGTAATTCCAAGTGGCCTTTGCCCCATGCTGGTGCATGAGGGTGCCATGCTTGTTTTGTTTGGGTCTGCCCTGAAGAGCTTATAACTGAATCCTTGGGCCACAGCAACAACTTCCGGTACTTCCTGCCTTAAATGGATGCAGCTCCCACACTAGTGGAGACCATTTGTGGAGGAAAACAAGAATGATTTGGGAGTAATTGTTCTTACAAGCTCCCCCCAGGGCCCGTGAGGAGTGAGCTTCACTCACAGATCATCTTGATAACTGACTCTCACTCTGGTATGGAACTCGAGAGGCAGGAGCTGCTGAGTGCAAAAGCGCTTCGCGTATCGGTAACCCCCAGGCACAGCCATTAAGAGCAGAGGTTCTTCTGTATATTAGGATGAAATTAGCTTTAATTTACAGACGTGTACAGGATGAAGGGGACAATATTACAAACTGCCAAGAGAATCAGCTACTGGGTTGCAACATTTCAAACCGGAAAAATTTCCTTCGTTGAAGAATATGGTATGTCGGGGGGAGGGGAGCCTTTACCCTTTTTTAAAATTAATACTATATTTGCTATATAAATGACTTGGCAAACCTCCTCCTAAACAATAACAACTGATAAAAAGCAAAAAGAGAAAATAAATGTTGGAAATGTAAAGAAAAGGAAGGGACTTTTTATCATATGTGGTGGGAATGTAAGAAGGTGAAAGGCTTCTGGGAAATGATATATAATGAATTGAAAAAAATGTTGAAATATACATTTGTTAAGAAACCAGAGGCATTTTTGTTAGGAATGGTAGGAAATGAAATAAACAGAAAAGATCATAAGCTTTTTTTATACGCAGTAACAGTGGCAAGAATACTGCTAGCCCAAAAATGGAAACAAGAAAATTTACGGCATGTAATGCCTTAAAGGAAAATATTATGAAAATGATTTACAGGTGGTACATGACCCCAGTCAAGCTAGCAAAAATTTATCATGTGCCTGCTAATAAGTGTTGGAAGTGTAAAGAATCGGAAGGTACTTTCTACCACCTTTGGTGGACGTGCCCGAAGATTAAGGCTTTCTGGGAAATGATATATAATGAAATGAAAAAGGTACTAAAATGTACCTTCCCTAAGAAACCAGAGGCCTTTCTCTTGGGCATTAGTAACCAATTGGTGTCGAAGAAAGATAGAAACTTTTTTATGTACGCTACTACAGCAGCAAGAATACTCATCGCAAAGCATTGGAAGACTCAAGATCTACCCACCTTGGAAGAATGGCAGATGAAGGTAATAGACTATATGACATTGGCTGAAATGACTGACAGAATCCGTGAACAGGGGAAAGAGACGGCGGATGAAGACTGGAATAAATTCAAAACTTATCTTAAGAAATACTATAAAATTAATGAATGCTAAAATGTTGAGGTTCTTGAAAAGGAGAGACTAGGAAAAGACTAAGTAAAAGAAAAGAACAAATAAGGAACTAAACTTGTTAAAAATCTAATTTAGGACTTGCTGAAATATTTTTTGGAATTGGGATGTAGAAAGGGGAGGCTTGGGGGAGTCAGAGGAAAGAAGTTTATGAAAAAAGGAGAGGAATTTATACATGTTTGTTTTGTCCTTTTATTTGTGTGTATTGTCTATAAAAATGTTGTAAAATCAATAAATTTTTTTATAAAAAACAAACAAAAATGGAAACAAGAAGAATTACCGTCGATGGAAGAATGGAGAATGAAGTTAATGGAATATGCAGAACTTGATAAATTAACAGGAAGGATCCGAGGCCTACGAGACCACAGATTCACTGAAGACTGGAGTAAATTTGTAGACTATTTGAAAAGTATTTGCGATGAACAATTAACGTTTGCAAGAGGCTCTGTGAAAATAATATTAGAAATATTGTAAAAAAGGGAATCAGAGGGAGGAGGTTTTTAATAAAAGGCAATATTAGATTAAGAAATGCGGAAGAAGGACTAAAATGGAGGATTTGCAGAAGAGCGGCGGGAACTGCAAAAAATGCATTTGTGAAAAATTGTGTTATGTGTTTTTATATTTTGTACTGCAAGATGAATAAAAAATAAATTATAATAAATTTAAAAAAGCAAAAAGAGAAAAAGAGAACATAATTATATCTATGGATAAACATGAAAATAGAACTGTGTGAGAACACTGAAATGATTTAAAGCATCTTAGAATCATAGAATCATAGAGTTGGAAGAGACCACAAGGGCCATCGAGTCCAACCCCCTGCCAAGCAGGAAACACCATCAGAGCACTCCTGACATATGGTTGTCAAGCCTCTGCTTAAAGACCTCCAAAGTAGGAGACTCCATCACACTCCTTGGCAGCAAATTCCACTGTCAAACAGCTCTTACTGTCAGGAAGTTCTTCCTAATGTTTAGGTGGAATCTTATTTCTTGTAGTTGGGATCCATTGCTCCGTGTCCGCTTCTCTGGAGCAGCAGAAAACAACCTTTCTCCCTCCTCTATGTGACATCCTTTTATATATTTGAACATGGCTATCATATCACCCCTTAACCTCCTCTTCTTCAGGCTAAACATGCCCAGCTCCCTTAGCTGTTCCTCATAAGGCATCGTTTCCAGGCCTTTGACCATTTTGGTTGCCCTCCTCTGGACACGTTCCAGTTTGTCAGTGTCCTTCTTGAATTGTGGTGCCCAGAACTGGACACAGTACTCCAGGTGAGGTCTGACCAGAGCAGAAGACAGTGGCACTATTACTTCCCTTGATCTAGAAGCTATACTCCTATTGATG
Organism: Podarcis bocagei; assembly: GCF_964188305.1. NCBI lineage: Eukaryota > Metazoa > Chordata > Lepidosauria > Squamata > Lacertidae > Podarcis > Podarcis bocagei. The sequence continues at coordinate 777,811 of NC_138142.1, read as the reverse complement.
CAGCCCAGAATTGCATTGGCTTTTTTAGCTGCCGCGTCACACTGTTGGCTCATGTCAAGTTTGTGGTCAACCAAGACTCCCAGATCCTTTTCACATGTACTGCTCTAATTTCCATTGGACGGTAATTTGGACTATGGTCTTTGATGTGCAGTAGCTCTGGTGGGACCAGTGGCGGAGGAAGTCTCTCCGGCACCTGGGATGGTGCAAGCCGCCCGTAGGGAGAGACAGAACGGGGAGCACGGCACCCATTCCTGCCCCCCTCCATTGTTTGCTCGCCTGCCTCCTTCCTATTCTCTCCCCTGCCTGCCTGCCTCCTCCAGCCAGGAGTGCAGGGTAAAGGTGCGCCACCCCGCGCAACTCCCGACCCAGGGGGTGGGACAATCACGCCCAGCCGGGGGGGGGTTGCAATTCACCACAGTGGCCCAGCCAGGGGCCAGGCTGGGGGGTTGCGCTCTGGCGCGGCCGGGGGGGGGGGGTTTGAGATCTGGCATAGCCAGGATTTTGTCACACACCCAGGATGACACCCGGGGTGGACCGCACCGACCTTGCTCCATCCCTGGGCGGGATGCCAGATCATTAGACATAAGAATTAGAGGAGAGGGAGAACTGGAAAATTGCCTGGAGCTATGACGGGACGCCAGATTACTCCCTTACATAAACAACAAAGATGGCGTAATGACGAGCTTGAATTTCAACAGTAGAAAGAAAGATTGGAAAAGTGGGAGCAGAGATGCCATGTAAGACAGGATTAGAACAATGAAGAAACAAATGAGGGGGGAAACATATCACAAAGGGAATTTACAGGAAACAGAACTCTTTTGGTGGAAATTTTTCAGTATAGGTTCATCCTGTTGTCCTAATATCTATCAGTAATACTGAAAAAAATATGAAGAAACTAAAGGGCACCTAACAGACTGGCTGCAATATTTTCAAATACATCAAAGATTGTTGTTGTTGTTGTTTAGTTGTTTAGTCGTGTCCGACCCTTCGTGACCCATGGACCAGAGCACGCCAGGCACTTCTGTCTTCCACTGCCTCCCACAGTTTGGTCAAACTCATGCTGGTAGCTTTGAGAACACTGTCCCACCATCTCGTCCTCTGTCGTCCCCTTTTCATAGAATCATAGAATCATAGAATCATAGAGTTGGAACGTTCCAGTTTGTCAGTGTCCTTCTTGAATTGTGGTGCCCAGAACTGGACACAGTACTCTAGGTGAGGTCTGACCAGAGCAGAATACAGTGGCACTATTACTTCCCTTGATCTAGATGCTATGCTCCTATTGATGCAGCCCAGAATTGCATTGGCTTTTTTAGCTGCCGCGTCACACTGTTGCCTCATGTCAAGTTTGTGGTCAACCAAGACTCCTAGATCCTTTTCACATGTACTGCTCTCAAGCCAGGTGTCACCCATCTTGTATTTGTACCTCTCATTTTTTTTGCCCAAGTGCAATACTTTACATTTCTCGTTGTTAAAATTCATCTTGTTTGCTTTTGCCCAGTTCTCTAATCTGTCAAGGTCGTTTTGAAGTGTGATCCTGTCCTCTGGGGTGTTAGCCACCCCTCCCAGTTTGGTGTCATCTGCAAATTTGATCAGGATGCCCTTGAGCCCATCATCCAAGTCGTTGATAAAGATGTTGAATAAGACCGGGCCCAAGACAGAACCCTGTGGCACCCCACTAGTCACTCTTCTCCAGGATGAAGAGGAACCATAGAATCATAGAATCATAGAATCATAGAGTTGGAAGAGACCACAAGGGCCAGGAAACACCATCAGAGCACTCCTGACATATGGTTGTCAAGCCTCTGCTTAAAGACCTCCAAAGTAGGAGACTCCACCACACTCCTTGGCAGCAAATTCCACTGTCGAACAGCTCTTACTGTCAGGAAGTTCTTCCTAATGTTTAGGTGGAATCTTCTTTCTTGTAGTTTGGATCCATTGCTCCGTGTCCGCTTCTCTGGAGCAGCAGAAAACAACCTTTCTCCCTCCTCTATGTGACATCCTTTTATATATTTGAACATGGCTATCATATCACCCCTTAACCTCCTCTTCTCCAGGCTAAACATGCCCAGCTCCCTTAGCCGTTCCTCATAAGGCATCGTTTCCAGGCCTTTGACCATTTTGGTTGCCCTCCTCTGGACACGTTCCAGTTTGTCAGTGTCCTTCTTGAATTGTGGTGCCCAGAACTGGACACAGTACTCCAGGTGAGGTCTGACCAGAGCAGAATACAGTGGCACTATTACTTCCCTTGATCTAGATGCTATACTCCTATTGATGAGGCCCAGAATTGCATTGGCTTTTTTAGCTGCCGCGTCACACTGTTGGCTCATGTCAAGTTTGTGGTCAACCAAGACTCCTAGATCCTTTTCACATGTACTGCTCTCAAGCCTGGTGTCACCCATCTTGTATTTGTGCCTCTCATTTTTTTTGCCCAAGTGCAATACTTTACATTTCTCCCTGTTAAAATTCATCTTGTTTGTTTTGGCCCAGTTTTCTAATCTGTCAAGGTTGTTGATGAGCACCAAACCATTGATGAGCACCCTTTGGGTTCGGTCAGTCAGCCAGTTACAAATCCACTGAGTGGTAGCATAGTCAAGACCGCATTTTACCAGCTTCTTTACAAGAATATCATGGGGCACCTTGTCAAATGCCTTGCTGAAATCAAGGTAGGCTACATCCACTGCGTTCCCTTCATCTACCAGGCTTGTGTCCCCTGTTTGCATTTCACCATCTTCTCCTCTAAGTGACCCCACTGTTTCTTTGTTCTTCCTTTTGCTACGAACATACCCATAAAAGCCTTTTTTGTTGCTTTTAACCTCTCTAGCCAGCCTGAGTTCATTCTGTGCTTTAGCTTTTCTGACTTTGTGTCTACACGTGCTGGCTATTTGTTTGAATTCCTCTTTGGTGGTTTCCCCCCTTTTCCATTTTTTGTACACATCCTTTTTTAATCTTAACTCAGTTAAAAGTTCTTTAGATAGCCACCCTGGCTTCTTTAAGCACCTTCCATGTTTCCGTCTCATTGGTATTGCCTGATGTTGTGCTTTTAGTATCTCCCTCTTAACAAACTCCCAGCCATCATGAACTCCCTTTCCTTTTAGTATTACTGTCCATGGGATCTCACCCAGCACTTCCCTAAGTTTTATGAAGTCGGCTTTCTTAAAGTCAAGAAATTGAGTCCTAGTATGCTTGGCTGCTCCTTTCCTTGTGCCCTCCATCTTTCCCAACATCAGGGTTTTTTCCAGGGAGTCTTCTCTTCTCATGAAGTGGCCAAAGTATTGGAGCCTCAGCTTCAGGATTTGCCCTTCCTGTGAGCACTCAGGGCTGATTTCCTTAAGAATGGATAGGTTTGTTCTTCTTGCAGTCCTTGGGACTCTCAAGAGTCTCCTCCAGCACCATAATTCAAAAGCATCAATTCTTCGGCGATCAGCCTTCTTTATGGTCCAGCTCTCACTTCCATACATCACTACTGGGAAAACCATGGCTTTTACTATACGGACCTTTGTTGGCAAGGTGATGTCTCTGCTTTTTAAGATGTTGTCAAGGTTTGTCATTGCTTTCCTCCCAAGAAGAAGGAGTCTTTTAATTTCGTGGCTGCTGTCACCATCTGCAGTGATCATGGAGCCCAAGAAAGTAAAATCTCTCACTGCCTCCATTTCTTTCCCTTCTATTTGCCAGGAGATGATGGGCCCAGTGGCCATGATCTTCGTTTTTTTGATGCTGAGCTTCAGACCATATTTTGCACTCTCCTCTTTCACCCTCATTAAAAGGTTCTTTAATTCCTCCTCACTTTCTGCCATCAAGGTTCTGTCATCTGCATATCTGAGGTTGTTGATATTTCTTCCGGCAATCTTAATACCAGTTTGGGATTCATCCAACCCAGCCTTTCACATGATGAATTCTGCATATAAGTTAAATAAGCAGGCAGACAATATACAGCCTTATTGTACTCCTTTCCCAATTTTGAACCAATCAGTTGTTCCATACCCAGTTCTAACTGTAGCTTCTTGTCCCACATAGAGATTTCTCAGGAGACTGATGTTGTGATCAGGCACTCCCATTTCTTTAAGAACTTGCCATAGTTTGCTGTGGTTGACACAGTCAAAGGCTTTTGCATAGTCAATGAAGCAGAAGTAGATGTCTTTCTGGAACTCTCTAGCTTTCTCCATAATACAGCGCATGTTTGCAATTTGGTCTCTGGTTCCTCTGCCCCCTCAAAATCCAGGTTGCACTTCTGGGAGTTCTCGGTCCACATACTGCTTAAGCCTTCCTTGTAAAATTTTAAGCATAACCTTGCTAGCGTGTGAAATGAGTGCAAATGTGCAGTAGCTGGAGCGTTCAACTACACTTCTTTGGCACTGCCCTTCTATGAATTGGGATGTGGACTGACCTTCTTCAATCCTCTGGCCATTGCTGAGTTTTTCAGATTTGCATATCTTTCTGGTATAATTCCTCTGTGTATTCTTGCCACCTCATCTTGATGTCTTCTGCTTCTGTTAGGTCCTTACCACTTTTGTCCTTTATTATGGTAATCTTTGTATGAAATGTTCCTTTCGTATCTCCAATTTTCTTGAACAGATCTCTGGTTTTCCCCAGTCTATTGTTTTCCTCTATTTCTTTGCATTGCTCGTTTAAGAAGGCCTTCTTGTCTCTCCTTGCTCTTTTTTGGAAATCTGCATTCAATTTCCTGTATCTTTCACTATCTCCCTCGCATTTTGCTTGCCTTCTCTCCCCCGCTATTTATAAGGCCTCGCTGGACAGCCACTTTGCTTTCTTGCTTTTCATTGGGATGGTTTTCGTTGCTGCCTCCTGTATAATGTTACGAGCCTCCATCCATAGTTCTTCAGGCATTCTGTCCACCAAATCTAACTCCTTAAACCTGTTCCTCACTTCCACTGTGTATTCATAAGGGATTAGATTTAGATTGTATCTTACTAGCCCAGTGGTTTTTCTACTTTCTTCAGTTTAAGTTTGAATTTTGCTATAAGAAGCTGATTATCTGGGACACAGTCAGCTCCAGGTCTTGCTTTTGCTGACTGTATAGAGCTTCTCTATCTTTGGCTGCAGAGAATATAATTAATCTGATTTCGATGCTGCCCATCTGGTGATATTCATGTGTAGAGTCGTCTCTTGTGTTGCTGGAAAAGCGTGTTTGTGATGACCAGCTTGTTCTCTTGGCAGAACTCTATTAGCCTTTGCCCTGCTTCGTTTTGAACTCCAAGGCGAAACTTGCCAGTTGTTCCTTTTATCTCTTGATTCCCTACTTTAGCATTCCAATCCTGAAGAAGAAGAAGAAGAAGAAGAAGAAGAAGAAGAAGAAGAAGAAGAAGAAGAAGAGGAGGAGTTTGGATTTGATATCCCGCCTTTCACTCCCCTTCAGGAGTCTCAAAGCGGCTAACAATCTCCTTTCCCTTCCTCCCCCACAACAAACACTCTGTGAGGTGAGTGAGGCTGAGAGACTTCACAGAAGTGTGACTGGCCCAAGGTCACCCAGCAGCTGCATGTGGAGGAGCGGAGACACGAAGCCGGTTTCCCAGATTACGTGACTGCCGCTCTTAACCACTACACCACACTGGCTCTCTATAATGAGAAGAACATCCTTCTTTGGTGTCATTTCTATAAGGTGTTGTAAGTCTTCATAGAATTGGTCAATTTCAGTTTCTTCAGCACCAGTAGTTGGTGCATAAACTTGGATTACTGTGATGTTAAAAGGTCTGCCTTGGATGCGTATCAAGATCATTCTATCATTTTTGAGATTGCATCCCAGTACAGTTTTCGCCACTCTTTTGTTGACTACAAAGGCCACTCCATTTCTTTTACGGGATTCTTGCCCACAGTAGTAGATATGATGGTCATCCAAGCTGAATTCGCCCATTCCTGTCCATTTTAGTTCACTGATGCCCAGGATGTCAATATTTATTCTTGCCATCTCATTTTTGACCACATCCAACTTCCCAAGGTTCATGGTTCTTACATTCCAGGTTCCTATGCAATATTTTTCTTTACAGCATTGGACTTTCCTTTCACTTCCAGGCATATCCACAACTGAGCGTCCTTTCGGCTTTGGCCCAGCCGCTTCATCAGCTCTGAATCTACTTGTACTTGTCCTCCGCTCTTCCTCAGTAGCATGTTGGACGCCTTCTGACCCGAGCGGCTCATCTTCCAGCGTCATAACTTTTTGGTGCCTGTTGTCTTTGTCCATGGAGTTTTCTTGGCAGGGATACTGGAGTGGCTTGCAGGTTCCTTTAGAACATTGTTCATGTACGGAATAACGGTGGCCAGAATTTTAGTAGCAAGAAATTGGAAAAACACAACAATACCCAACATGGAAGATTGGCAAATCCTAATGGTAGAATATCTGCAGCTAGTGAAAGCAACAGGAAGAGTAAGAGGCCAACTGAAACAAAAAGTCTATAAGGATTGGAGAATCTTTAAAGAATATTTAGAAAACTATGGAATAAAAGGAAACATATTGGCAGAATTAGACTGATCCCTGTATTGTATAAATATAAGTTTGTAGGGAGGTAAAAAGAAATGATATAAGAAATATGTAACCGTGCGGTATAAAGTAATGGATAGCCAAAGTACAGTGAGATTGATTGGAAGTCAGTTTTAAATTTCTTTTCTATAAATTTTATAATTGTGTTCAATACCAGGAGTATAGATGATGATAATTATATTAATCTTCTTATATCTTATAGTGTGGTGGTTTGTTTGGTATTTCCGTTATTTGTTTATTTGATTGTATGTATGTTTGTTTGTTTACTTGTATGTACATCTGTTTTTCATAAACATATTTATTTTTTTAAAAAAGGGATTTTTTTTTGGTTCTTAAATATCTCAACACGAATGGAGCTCAAGAAATTATTAGCTGTTGATAAGGGACTAAGATCAGGACTGAATGCAATTGGATTAACCAAGATATTGGAAGCAGGAAGAAATAAGAACTTTGCACTCCGAAATCCAGCACACGGGAAGTCACTAAAATGATCTATATTTGGATGCGAATTGTAATTTGATATTGATAAAATGTGGCTGTCATTGGATTTTAATATTTGAAAATCAATAAAGATTATGTATAACCATGGGCCACAGCAACTTTCATTGCGGACTCCTACCAAGTTCTTGTTCCTGCTGAACGTCTCCAGCTCAAGGTGCAGGTTCTCGAGCTCCAGAGCTAGCATCTTTTGTGCCTTCTCAGCCTCTCCACATCTGGCTGTGCTCTCTTCCAGCTGCAAAATGAATAGCGAGAAGCAGTCAATGCATCACCTCCCACCGGGCGGGGAAACCATTTAGCTAGCTTAGCTTTCTCCCTCTGCCCTTAAGCAACATTTATTTACATTTCACTCATAGAATCATAGAATAGAATCATAGAATCATAGAGTTGGAAGAGACCACAAGGGCCATCGAGTCCAACCCCCTGCCAAGCAGGAAACACCATCAGAGCACTCCTGACATATGGTTGTCAAGCCTCTGCTTAAAGACCTCCAAAGTAGGAGACTCCACCACACTCCTTGGCAGCAAATTCCACTGTCAAACAGCTCTTACTGTCAGGAAGTTCTTCCTAATGTTTAGGTGGAATCTTCTTTCTTGTCGTTTGGATCCATTGCTCCGTGTCCGCTTCTCTGGAGCAGCAGAAAACAACCTTTCTCCCTCCTCTATGTGACATCCTTTTATATATTTGAACATGGCTATCATATCACCCCTTAACCTCCTCTTCTCCAAGAGCGTTTCTACATTTTGAAGCCCATCACAACTCTTCCTGCTTACAGCTATGTTCCTCTGAGGACTGGCGACACTGATTTCACACACACGCAGCCCACGAAACACAGCTCTAGCTAGAGATACAAGAGTACCAAGCATCTCACAGTGGTAAAACTTGCTTTTCTTGCAATCCCATTCCTTTCCCATCTCAGCGACAATACTTGGAAGGCAAAGAGAAATTGTTGCTTTTGCACAGCAAGCCTGAGCCCACTTCTTATGCCAAACCCCTGACTTTATTTCAGGCAAATCTTGCAGTAAATCTAGGCTCATTAATTAGCCAAAATATGCAAATTGTATGTAGTTTGCAAAAATGTGAGTTATTTACAAGTGGGGTTCACAAATGATTTTTTACCAAACATCTCTAATTGCACTTTGCAGACACACCCCACCCCCAAAGGGAGCATTTTGCGAGTGTTAATTTGCTGCTGGGGCTGCTTGTGGTTTCTTCAACTCCTGGCAGCCAAACTGGGCAGAACAAGAGAGAATTAACTCCAACATCCTCACTCTCTTCCAGCATTGTTTGGTGGTTGTACTTCCTGCTGCTTTCTTTCTTCCAACAACAATTTTTTAAAAAGCTTTTACACTACTTTTAATTTTTTTAACATACATAAAAAAGCAGCTCCATGCATGTAGAAAATAAGCAAATCAGTAGAAGGCCATTTTGTCCTAGTTTTCTAAGTGTAGGGAATGTTTGTGGTGTTGGTTTGGCTTATAAAAAATGCATATGGGGGGGTCATGCCTGCAATCTAGTGATACAATGCAAGAAAGGCTTTAAGACTGTGCATAACAGTACTCTCCACTACAAGATTGGGGAACGGGGTGGGTGGGAGGGTGAGCTATATAACTCACTGCACTGCTCCACAGTGATCCCATCTACCTCTGTCCTTTCTTTCTTACTTCTTGTTTGTGCTACTCTCCAAAAAGAAGGTCTTTATTTGGGTGGAGGGGGTAGAGGGTGCAGTGGCTTTTGCTTGCTCAGTTTTCTCAATCCAAAAAATGGTCTGCAGCTCCAAGAGGAGGGCAGGTAGGGATAGAGGAGATATTTGTTTGGTAAATGTGAATTTATCACACCCACACTTCCTAAATCAATAGTTTCTCCTTTGAAATTCACTCTTTTCCAAATTTTGTGAATCAGTACAAAAATAATTGTACTGGGGTGTTGGAATTGTTTCTAAAAATGCATAGGCTATGGCAAAATTGTGTACAAAAATGCATATATTGAGAGAAATGTGCATGGACTTTCAACTTTGTACACTCATTTACAAAAGACGCATCACACCAGTGGCGGCGCTTGTCATTCACAACGGCAGCACTCAGCAAGTATAAGTGTATTGTAAATAAATGATCAAATAAAAAAGTTTGTTTCTTTTTCCTCCTTTCATAAACAAGAGATAAGGCATCAGTGTGGTGTCTGACATAAGCATAATAAAAGTTAATTTGGGGGTTAAACTAAATTTGGGGGCGCTGGGCAGACCTTTGCACCCCGGAAGGACATATGGTAAAGGCTCCCCTGCTCTCATGTTTGCTGAATGGCACAACACTGAGAGAAAGGAGGAGCAAGTCAACAGAGTGTCGTCGTCCCCCCCCCCCCCGACTGGTCGAAGTAGGCAGGTGGGTGAGTAGGTGGCTGGGTGGGAGCTGAGGGCGGGCTGAAAATGGTGAGGCAGACCAGCCTCATGATTTCCATTTTGAACCTTGCAGAGGAGACCATGAGGTCTAAAAGACTTGCTTGGGGGGCGGGGGGGGGAGTGCTTCTAAGCTTCAAGCTTCCATCATCCCTCGGCAGTTTCTGTCTTGAGTGTAACATGCTCTCAGAAGAAGCATCTTCAAAATACATAGCTGGAACTTTTCAGAACAGGATAAGCCAGCTGGGCTTCTGATCACATCAGTCCCAGGTAATCCATCTCCGTCAGAGGCATCAAGCACCAGGATCCCCTCTGGGCCCCGCAAGTCATAGTGAAATACAACACAAACATCAACAACCAGGCCAGAGAAGCATTTAGCTTTTCTGAGAGCTGTGATATTACTACAATGATATTGCTGTGCCTTTGGTGATATTTTGATGAAAGACCTTGCAATTTACCATCAATCCACAGGCGGGTCTTGGGGGAGAATTATAGCTTAGGGACTTCCAGTCGAGCCATGGACCCGACACAAGTGGGACTTTCTCGGGAGAGAGAAAGTCCAGGTTCTCAAGGGTAAACGGGGGTGCTACAGGGCGCGGTAGCCCCCCAAAACCCATCTGGAGGGAAACCAGAGGGTCAGGAGCCCAGCAGAGCCATTTGCAGATCGCCCGGCCGTCAGGTAACTCCGTAACAGGAGCGAAGAGAATGGCGGGCAGAGAAAGCAGGCACAGGGGAAGCCATTGTCTCACCCTCGAGAGCGCAGCCCCAGGCTTGCAGGGCGAGTGATCGATTCTCAAAAATAAAGAATCTAAGCCAAATTTGGATTTTGGAATATAATTGGAGCATACAAAAGGAAGGCTTTGGGAAAAGAAGGCGGAAAAAGAGGTCAGTTTTTATCTGAAATCGGAGAACGACACAAGACTACGAGCGGAGCGCGGAGAGGAGGTTGGTAACACAGCAAGCGGCTAGAACTTCTCCCTCTTAAAAAACTTGCTAAAAGTGATATAAACTGTTGCAAAAAGTAACAAAGAGTTGCAGAAGGAGGGAATAACTAAAAGAGGGAGCAGAGGGTAACTATTTTATGACTTTAAAAGGCTCTCGATATAACGAAGGGTCTGAAGGAAGTAAAAAGAAAGGATACTTCTCGGTACTTTCACTTTCAAAAAACCCTGCGCAACAAAGTAGAACTTTTGTGCCTCCATTTTAACGGAAAGATAGAGTTACCCAGCTATAAGCAAAGTACGGAAAGTCAATACCAGGCAGCATAAATTATTATCTCACTATATTTTACCCCTGCTTTTAACCAAATTTGACTGTTTAAATACAATGAGAAAGGACTGTGTTTGAATGAAGGCTTTACCTTCGTAAGTGGTTTTTCTTTATGGGTATCCGCGGAATGAACTGAGAAAGAGCTGCCTAGCAGGCTGTATGAAGGACACTATTTTTATTTGGAGTTAAGTGAAACAGGATTTGAACTAACAAACTATTCCCTGTTATTTTTATTATTATAGAATCATAGAATCATAGAATCATAGAGTTGGAAGAGACCACAAGGGCCATCGAGTCCAACCCCCTGCCAAGCAGGAAACACCATCAGAGCACTCCTGACATATGGTTGTCAAGCCTCTGCTTAAAGACCTCCAAAGTTGGAGACTCCACCACACTCCTTGGCAGCAAATTCCACTGTCGAACAGCTCTTACTGTCAGGAAGTTCTTCCGAATGTTTAGGTGGAATCTTCTTTCTTGTAGTTTGAATCCATTGCTCCGTGTCCGCTTCTCTTGAGCAGCAGAAAACAACCTTTCTCCCTCCTCTATGTGACATCCTTTTATATATTTGAACATGGCTATCATATCACCCCTTAACCTCCTCTTCTCCAAGCTAAACATGCCCAGCTCCCTTAGCCGTTCCTCATAAGGCATCGTTTCCAGGCCTTTGACCATTTTGGTTGCCCTCCTCTGGACACGTTCCAGTTTGTCAGTGTCCTTCTTGAACTGTGGTGCCCAGAACTGGACACAGTACTCTAGGTGAGGTCTGACCAGAGCAGAATACAGTGGCACTATTACTTCCCTTGATCTAGATGCTATACTCCTATTGATGCAGCCCAGAATTGCATTGGCTTTTTTAGCTGCCGCGTCACACTGTTGGCTCATGTCAAGTTTGTGGTCAACCAAGACTCCTAGATCCTTTTCACATGTACTGCTCTCAAGCCAGGTGTCACCCATCTTGTATTTGTGCCTCTCATTTTTTTTGCCCAAGTGCAATACTTTACATTTCTCCCTGTTAAAATTCATCTTGTTTGTTTTTGCCCAGTTCTCTAATCTGTCAAGGTCGTTTTGAAGTGTGATCCTGTCCTCTGGGGTGTTAGCCACCCCTCCCAGTTTGGTGTCATCTGCAAATTTGATCAGGATGCCCTTGAGTCCATCATCCAAGTCGTTGATAAAGATGTTGAATAAGACCGGGCCCAAGACAGAACCCTGTGGCACCCCACTAGTCACTCTTCTCCATGATGAAGAGGAACCATTGATGAGCACTCTTTGGGATCGGTCAGTCAGCCAGTTACAAATCCACTGAGTGGTAGCATAGTCAAGACCACATTTTACCAGTTTCTTTACAAGAATATCATGGGGCACCTTGTCAAATGCCTTGCTGAAATCAAGGTAGGCTACATCCACTGCATTCCCTTCATCTACCAGGCTTGTAATTCTGTCAAAAAACGAGATCAGGTTAGTCTGACATGACTTATTTTTCAGAAATCCATGCTGACTATTGGTGATCACAGCATTCCTTTCTAGGTGCGCACAGACTGTTTGCTTAATGATCTGCTCCAGAATCTTCCCTGGTATTGATGTCAGACTGACTGGGCGGTAATTATTTGGGTCCTCTCTTTTCCCCTTTTTGAAAATAGGGACAACATTTGCCCTCCTCCAGTCTGCCGGGACTTCGCCTGTTCTCCAGGAATTCTCAAAGATGACTGCCAGTGGTTCTGAGATCACATCTGCCAGTTCTTTTAATACTCTTGGATGCAGTTCATCTGGCCCTGGAGACTTGAATACATCTAAACTGGCCAAGTATTCTTGTACTATCTCCTTAGTTATTCTGGGCTGTGTTTCCTTTGCTGAATCATTTGCTCCAAATTCTTCAGGTCGGGCATTGTTTTCCTTATCGGAGAAGACTGAGGCAAAGAAGGCATTGAGAAGTTCAGCCCTTTCTGTGTCCCCTGTTTGCATTTCACCATCTTCTCCTCTGAGTGACCCCACTGTTTCTTTGTTCTTCCTTTTGCTACGAACATACCCATAGAAGCCTTTTTTGTTGCTTTTAACCTCTCTAGCAAGCCTGAGTTCATTCTGTGCTTTAGCTTTTCTGACTTTGTGTCTACACGTGCTGGCTATTTGTTTGAATTCCTCTTTGGTGGTTTCCCCCCTTTTCCATTTTTTGTACACATCCTTTTTTAATCTTAACTCAGTTAAAAGTTCTTTAGATAGCCACCCTGGCTTCTTTAGGCACCTTCCATGTTTCCGTCTCATTGGTATTGCCTGATGTTGTGCTTTTACTAGCTCCCTCTTAACAAACTCCCAGCCATCATGAACTCCCTTTCCTTTTAGTATTACTGTCCATGGGATCCCACCCAGCACTTCCCTAAGTTTTATGAAGTCAGCTTTCTTAAAGTAAAGAAATTGAGTCCTAGTATGCTTGGCTGCTCCTTTCCGCTGTATAGTAAACTTCAGAAGAGCATGATCACTCGCGCCTAATGATCCTTCCACTTCTACCCCACTAACCAGATCATCAACATTGGTTAGGACCAGATCTAAAATGGCTGTTCCTCTTGTTGCTTCTCCCACTTTCTGGACAATGAAGTTGTCTGCAAGGCCAGTGAGGAATCTGTTTGACCTTATGCTCTTGGCTGAGTTTGACATCCAACAAATATCCGGGTAATTGAAGTCCCCCATTACTACTATCTCCCTTCCTTTTGCATGCTTGGCCATCTGTTCCAGGAAGGCATCATCTATGTCCTCCGTTTGGTTTGGGGATCTATAGTAAACTCCCACAATGAGGTCCCTGTTATTCTTCTCTCCCTTAATTTTGACCCAAATGCTCTCACTTTGGCTTTGAGGTTCTGAATCTTGGATCTCTTCACAGGTATACACATCCCTGACATATAACGCTATTATTTTGATAGGGGAACAGTCTGGACTATTAAAAATCATTTTGCTTCTTTCTCCCCTCTACTTGTCTTTTACAGCTGCACTTGAATTTGATATTTTTAAATATGGAGCCCTTGGTAACTTTTGGGTTTATTTTTGGATAGATTCCTCTGGACATTTCTTCTTATTTCCTCTCTTCGGATATATTGGGTACCTTTGGATCCCCTTATTAATACCTTCAGTAACTTTGGCCATTAAATTGGATTATTTTTATTGGATTACAAGATACAGCTATTGGATTTTATTGGAGTATAATATACAGCTAATATACAGTTATCGGATTACAATAATTTGATCAACATTATAATTGGGAGATCTACTTTTTCATAACAAACCGATATGGATTTAGCCTAAGTGGTGGCAAGAAGAAGGAAGAAAGGAAGAAAAGCTTTGGTGTGGGATTGGCCTCTTCAAAGTTTAAATTCATAGGTTAAAAGGTGTTCCGCCATACAAGTAGAAATTATATCTGGAAAATTTATTTAGTAAAAAATTGTTTATATAAGTTAATTGACATATAAATTTAAGTGTATGAGAATCTGGGAGGGGGAACTTTTTATGTCTTTTTTATCTTATATATCATTTGTGGAAAAATGTCTTAATGATTGCATATCTTGATTGAACATTTTACTACTATTGATTGTATATTAGGCGCTTGGATTTTGATTATAATGTCTCATACACAAAAGAAAGGGGGTGATGGGGGAACACTGGCAGAGAGGAGAGGTTCAAAACAAGAAACGGACCTCAAAGGAGAGATTATGAAAATGTTTGCAGAGGTTAACTCCAACATTAAGCAGAGTGAAAAGAATATAGAAGCGAAATTGGAACAAATGGATAAGAGAATGGGCCAAATGGACAAAAAAAATGATGCTACAGTTAATGAGCTGAAAGGGCAACTGAAGGACGTGAGTAAGAGGACACAGAACTTGGAAGAGGGAATGAAAAAGACAAGAGTGGAAATGAGGGAGGTGAAGAAGGAAGAAGAGAGAATATGGGCGGGAATGTCAGAAATTAATAAAACTCAAGAGGAGGTCTGGGACGCGATTTCTATTAATGAACTCAGGCAGAGAGAAGTGAATTTGAGACTTGTCCCAGAGCTGCAAGGAGAAAATATTAAAGAGAAATTAATAAAAGAAATTGCACAATGGATGGAGATGGATATAGAAGAGGTGACAAAATCTGTGCAAAGTGCATTTCGATTGAAGACAAGATCAGCTAAGGCAAGAAAGTTTCCAGGAGACTGCCTGGTTACCTTTAAGGATAGGGAGATGAGAAACCAAATTCTCCAAAAGAATAGAGAGAAGAGACTAAATATTGAAGGAAATTATATAATTATTTTTAAAGACATCCCGATCAGGCTACTTAAACGGAGAGACCCATATAAACCAACAGTACAGATCCTAAAAAAGAACAACATAGAATTCAGATGGGAATACCCGGAAGGGATCTCCTTTGTCTACAAAAGTAAAAGACATAGACTTACAAGCCTGGAAGAATTAGGGAAATTCTTCAGAAAATACAAAGAGCTACGAAGTGAGGACGAAGAAGCAAGAGGAGTGGAACCAGGAATGGAGGCTGCAGGAGGAGTGGATCCGGAGGAGATAGAAGAAGAAAAAAAGAAAGAAGAAGAAGAGGAAGAAGAAAAAGAAGAAGAGGTAGACAGATTATAAAATTTATAACAAAGAATTCAAAATGGCTAAGATGGAATTGAATTTATGGACTTGGAACATCAATGGGATTAACGACAAAAAAACGGAATAAAATTGAACAACATTTTAAAAAGAAAAATTTGGATATAATCTGTCTACAAGAAACTCATGTGGCAAGAAGGCATAAATTTTTTTTAATCAATAAAAGACTGGGAATAAAAGACTGGTGCTCATCAATGGTTTCTCTTCATCCTGGAGAAGAGTGACTAGTGGGGTGCCACAGGGTTCTGTCTTGGGCCCAGTCTTATTCAACATCTTTATCAACGACTTGGATGATGGACTCAAGGGCATCCTGATCAAATTTGCAGATGACACCAAACTGGGAGGGGTGGCTAACACCCCAGAGGACAGGATCAAGGGGGCATCAATTTTTAAAGAATGGCAAAAAATAATTTCAAGATATATCTGGCAGGGCAAGAAACCAAGGATTCACTTTAAGTTATTAACAGACGCGAAAGAAAGAGGTGGCTTTGCCCTGCCAGACTTGAAATTATATTACGAAGCATCATGCCTCTGTTGGATAAAGGAATGGATTAAATTAGAGAATGGAGAGTTGTTAGATTTAGAAGGATTTGATTAGGAAGAACTTCCTGACAGTAAGAGCTGTTCGACAGTGGAATTTGCTGCCAAGGAGTGTGGTGGAGTCTCCTACTTTGGAGGTCTTTAAGCAGAGGCTTGACAACCATATGTCAGGAGTGCTCTGATGGTGTTTTCTGCTTGGCAGGGGGTTGGACTCGATGGCCCTTGTGGTCTCTTCCAACTCTATGATTCTATGATTCTATGATTCTATGATTCTATGATTCTATGATTCTATGATTCTATGATTCTATGATTCTATGATTCTATGATAACAGATTTGGTTGGCATGCATATCTATGGTATGAAAAGAAAAAAATTCACAAAGGTTTCGAAAACCACATTTTCGAAGATCATTGATAGAGGTGTGGGAGAGGTATAAAAATTTGTTGGAACCTAGACTCCCCCACTGGATTTCACCATTAGAAGTGATGAGCGTGGTTTTTTGCCAGGCAGACAGCTGAAGGACAACATAAGAAATATAATAAACATCATTGAATATTTAGAGTTTAAAAATGAAATTCCTGGAGCTCTGGTATTCGTCGACGCCGAAAAAGCTTTCGACAATGTATCCTGGTGTTTCCTTGTAAAGTGTATGGAAAGGGTAGGGATAGAGGGGCCCTTCTTGGAGGGTATCAAAGCAATTTATTCGAGCCAAAGAGCGAAATTAATTATTAATAATAACTTAACAGATTCATTTATGATATCAAAAGGTACAAGACAGGGGTGCCCTCTGTCCCCCCTCCTGTTTATTATGGTACTGGAGATAATTGCAAATAAAATAAGGGAAGCACCGGAAATAAGAGGAATTAAACTTGGAGTGAAAGAATATAAATTAATGGCATACGCCGATGATTTAGTGATATCATTAGAAGAGCCATTAAAAAGCGTGGAAAAAGTCTTGGAAGTGCTTGAGGAGTTTGGGAAGTTATCTGGGTTTAAGTTAAATAAAAATAAGACAAAAATACTGACTAAGAACTTGGTGGAAGACTTAAGAAATCAATTAGAACAACAAACAGGAATTAAGGTAGTGAAAAAGGTGAAGTATTTGGGTATTTGGGTAACTACAAAAAATATAAATTTAGTGGAAAATAATTACAAAAAAACCTGGAGTGAGATTAAAAAAGATTTAGACATCTGGAGTAGATTAACACTCTCCTGGGAGGGACGAATGGCAGCCATAAAAATGAACATCCTTCCAAAAATATTATTTTTATTTCAGAATATTTCAGTAATTAGAGGAACAACAATGTTTAAGGAATGGCAGAGGACCCTGTCCAGGTTTATCTGGCAGGGGAAGAGAGCAAGAATTAAGTTTAAACTGCTCACAGACAGGAGAGAAAGAGGGGGGTTTGCCGTCCCGAATTTGCAATTATATTATGAGGCTGCATGCCTATGTTGGGTTAAGGACTGGATAGTTCTGGAAAACTTAGATGTGTTAGACCTGGAAGGATTTGATGCTAGATTTGGCTGGCACGCCTATTTATGGCAAGATAAAGAAAGGGTGCATAAGGGTTTCTCCCACCATATTGTTAGAGGAGCGTTGTTAGAGGTTTGGAATAGAACTAAAAGACTGTTGGAAAAGGGCATACCTTGGTGGCTATCTCCAGTTAATATCTCATCCCTTAAAAATTTAAACACGAGAAGCCAAAGATGGACCTACGAAGATCTCCTGACCAAATCGGATAAGGGGTGGAGAATTAAATCATTTGAAGAACTAAAAGATAAGTCAATAGGGTGGTTACAGGTTCACCAAATTAATGCCCTATGGAATGAACACAAAAAAATAGGGATGAATGAGAAAAAATCAAAATTCCAAGTGGAAATATTAGAAGGAAAGAGTAAGCTTCTATCCAAAATGTACAATCAATTACTGGAATGGGATATAAAAGACGAGGAGGTGAAGGAGGTCATGATAAAGTGGGCCATAGATTTGGGATATAGTTTAGAATATGAGAGATGGGTGAAACTTTGGACTAAGGACATGAAATTTACAGCATGCGTTAGCCTCCGTGAAAATATGGAAAAAATGATGTATCGTTGGCATATTACTCCTGTTAAGCTTGGAAAAATGTACAAGACCGGAGACAAAAGATGTTGGAAATGTAAAAAAAAAGAGGGCGACTTCCATCATATGTGGTGGTCATGTGAAGAAGTGAAGAGGTTCTGGGGTTCTATCTATGATGAATTGAAAAAGATACTGAAATACACATTTCCTAAAAAACCAGAAGCATTTCTTCTGGGAATGGTCGGTGAGGAGATTAGAAAAGAAGATCAAACCATGTTCCAGTATGCAACGACAGCAGCTAGACTACTGTTGGCGCAGAACTGGAAATCATCTAAAATTCCAACTATTAGTGAATGGCAAAACAAGCTATTTGAGTACTCTGAGCTAGCAAAAATGACACAGAAGATCAGGCATCAGAGTAATAAAATCTTTATTAATGATTGGAATAAATTTATATCATACATGGAGAAAAACTTAGGTAACATTAAAATAACAGTAGGTGAATTATAGAATCTGCGAAGTAAAGATAAAGGTAGAAAGAAGGAACTGCAAGAAGGGTATCAATGGGATATAGCTTAAATCGTGGTGGAGGGAAGTCAGAATGATGTTATGATAATGAATACTTTTGGAGAAATGTATTTACGTCTTGATATTTTATTGTCTACATCTGTTTATTTTGCGATGTCTTTTTTCCCCCTTTCTTCTTGTGATTTTAAAAGAGTGAATATTGGAAATAAAAGTTATTATAAAAAAGAAGAAGTGATGAGCGTGAAAAAAAATCAATATAAGGGGGAGGTGGATAACATATAGAGAATTGGTAATAAGAGAGGGGGGGAATGGAAAATGAAAATTTATGAAGAGGTGAAAGAATTTCTTCATGACTGGTTACATTACTATCAGATTAATAAAATGTTTAAAAAAGATTGTAAAATGTGTGGGTAGGAAGGTAAAGAATCAAAATTTCAAGCGGAGGTATTGAATAATGAGTATAAAAATCTGTCCAAAATCTATAAAATGTTGCTGGAGTGGCATACAAAAGATGAAGAGGTAAAATCAGTAATGATACATTGGGCAAGAGATTTTGGTTATAATATACAATATGACGACTGGATGAAATTATGGAAAGAAAGGTTAAAATTTACGGCATGTACTGCTTTGAAAGAAAATGTAATGAAAATGGTTTACAGATGGTATATAACGCCAGTTATACTGGCTAAAATGTACAAAACATGCAATAAGTGTTGGAAATGTAAAGAAAAAGAAGGAACTTTCTATCATATGTGGTGGGAGTGCAAAAGGGTGAAAGGCTTCTGGGAAATGATATACAATGAATTGAAAAAGATGTTGAAATATACGTTTGTTAAAAAACCAGAGGCCTTCTTATTAGGAATGGTAGGAAATGAAATCAATAAGAGAGACTGTAAACTGTTTCAATATGCAGTGACTGCTGCAAGGATACTTCTGGCCCAAAGATGGAAGCAGGAAGAAATTCCAACAGTGGAAGAATGGAGAAGGAAATTGACTGAATATGCAGAGTTGGATAAATTGACTGGGAAGATCTGATATCAGAAAGACCAAAAGTTTATTGAGGACTGGGGGAGATTTACAGAATATCTGAAAAACATATGTGATGTACAGACAACGTTAGTTGGTTTTGAAGAGACTCTGTGAGATAGTAAGAAATAGTGCAAAAAAGAGAGTAAGAGGAAAAGGAGTTCTAAAAGGCAATATTATGTTCAGAAATGCGTTAACAAATAGAAATTTTACGAAAGATTGACAGAGAAACTGAGGAAAGTAAAAAACTGAAGAATGAATGATAAATTAGGTGTTGATTGTATAAAATTGTTTGGAAAATGAATAAAAATTATTTTTTAAAAAGAGAGAATTATAGCTTAGGCAGACTCATGGCAAGCAGGAATCCCTTTCCATGCAGGAGCTGAAAACAGCCTTGTCTTTTTATGCAGAACACTTTGCAGATGATAATTAAATTCTCCTACCCTGGGGAATGAGGTGGGATTAAATAACATGGGTGGGAATAACCGTGGCTGGTTATTCAAGGGGAAACTTGGAGCCTCAGGTGAGGTGACCCCTCCCCCCCCCCCGTTTGGCCTGCGTCTTGTGCTGAATCCAGCCCTGAAGGGGGGTGGGGAGTCTCAGCATGACTGGTCCTTCCAGAAGAACCTAAAAGCAGCCCTGCTGGATCAGACAAAAGGCTCATCTAGTCCAGCATCCGGTTCCCATGACCAGATGCCTCTTGAAAGGACCCCCAAGGCCAAACTGCTTCTCTCTGTCTGGACAGTCCCACACAATGAAATGGCTGACCAGGAGATTGAGGGCAGGCCAGAGAAAGGTCTTCTTCATGCAACATGGAGCTGACTTAGAAAACTCTCTGCTGCATGATATGGGGATGGGCACCAACTTCTAAAGCTTAGAAATGTGGCAGACAAGTTCACAGAGGAGGAGAGACCTCTTGATGGTTATTAGCTATGATTGTCATATGCTGTATCTCCAAGATACAGAAGCAGTGTATCTTTAAGGATAACTGATGACAAAATAGAATGGGGGAAGGTTCTTTCCTGCCTGGTATGTCTTGTTTGTGGGCTTTCCAGAGGCATCTGCTTTGCCATTACTCAGTGGCGTAGCGTGGGGGGTGCAGGGGGGCCCGGCCGCACCGGGCGCAACATCTGGGGGTTAGGGTTAGGGGGCGCAAATCCACGGGTTAGGGGGCGCAAATTACTTGCCTTGCCCCGGGTGCTGACAACCCACGCTACGCCACTGCCATTACTGAAAACAGAATTTTGGACTCTTTAGTTCTGATGGGGCATATCCAATAACTAGTAGCCACCAGACTTCAGGGCCCATTAATCTTATGTAAGCATCTTCTAGTCACCAGCAACAACTGAAAAAGTCTCTTTAGCTGTAAAAAAACCCAAAAACCCAAGCTTTGTTTAACAGCTATAGCTGTACCACCCTTCCTCATCCTTAATTCAGGTTATAAACACAGATAGTTTATCTGTTTCTTGCTTCCTCCCCTTTCTGCAAGGTTGTTCACACACACACACACACACACACACAGAGAGAGAGAGAGAGAGAGAGAGAGAGAGAGAGAGAGAGAGGTGCTCCCTTCGTCCCACCCCCCATCTCTGTTGCTCTTTCCTCTTTTCTTTTCTTTTTTGCTTCTTACATCTGCATAATGGAATTTTCCCACTTGGGAACAAACAAATTGAAATTCCCATCAAAAAAGATGCATAATGTATGAACAGATCAACAGTGTTAAGTTGGCAGTGTCTTGCCATCTGTTAGATACCTGTTTAAAATGAATGCCTCAGACTTACCAAACACAACTCTAAAGAGATTTTGATTCTGATGAACATACAGATTGTGGGTTTAAAAAAAAATATCAAAGTTGGGGGATTTCTCTCCCCCTCCTCTGAAAAAAACACCCTTTCTCCTGTTTGTTGAATTCTCCTGGTTATTGCAATTTGCAGAGCTGATTGTGAGACACTCTTGGAAATCATGATGGTCTTAAACTAAAAAGAATGACAATGTGTTTTCAAACGTAATGCTGCCCTTCCTATGCATAACAGAGAGATGAAGGCTGCAAAGTGTGCTGGCTTTCTGGCAAAGCTCTGTCCCAAGTTGGATCCTCTTCATCTTTTCTAACTTCTGCAAGGCAACTGCCCCCATCAGCCCCATCGGCCAGCATCATATGGTTGGGGTGACTGGGGCTGATGAGAATTGAAGTCCAAAACAAGATTTGTGAAGCCTCTTCTAGAATCATAGAATCATAGAATCATAGAATGATAGAGTTGGAAGAGACCACAAGAGCCATCGAGTCCAACCCCCTGCCAAGCAGGAAACACCATCAGAGCACTCCTGACATATGGTTGTCAAGCCTCTGCTTAAAGACCTCCAAAGTAAGAGACTCCACCACACTCCTCGGCAGCAAATTCCACTGTCGTACAGCTCTTACTGACAGGAAGTTCTTCCTAATGTTTAGGTGGAATCTTCTTTCTTGTAGTTTGGATCCATTGCTCCGTGTCCGCTTCTCTGGAGCAGCAGAAAACAACCTTTCTCCCTCCTCTATGTGACATCCTTTTATATATTTGAACATGGCTATCATATCACCCCTTAACCTCCTCTTCTCCAGGCTAAACATGCCCAGCTCCCTTAACCGTTCCTCATAAGGCATCGTTTCCAGGCCTTTGACCATTTTGGTTGCCCTCCTCTGGACACGTTCCAGTTTGTCAGTGTCCTTCTTGAATTGTGGTGCCCAGAATTGGACACAGTACTCCAGGTGAGGTCTGACCAGAGCAGAATACACTGGCACTATTACTTCCCTTGATCTAGATGCTATACTCCTATTGATGAGGCCCAGAATTGCATTGGCTTTTTTAGCTGCCGCGTCACACTGTTGGCTCATGTCAAGTTTGTGGTCAACCAAGACTCCTAGATCCTTTTCACATGTACTGCTCTCAAGCCAGGTGTCCCCCATCTTGTATTTGTGCCTCTCATTTTTTTTGCCCAAGTGCAATACTTTACATTTCTCCCTGTTAAAATTCATCTTGTTTGTTTTGGCCCAGTTTTCTAATCTGTCAAGGTCGTTTTGAAGTGTGATCCTGTCCTCTGGGGTGTTAGCCACCCCTCCCAGTTTGGTGTCATCTGCAAATTTGATCAGGATGCCCTTGAGTCCATCATCCAAGTCGTTGATAAAGATGTTGAATAAGACCGGGCCCAAGACAGAACCCTGTGGCACCCCACTAGTCACTCTTCTCCAGGATGAAGAGGAACCATTGATGAGCACCCTTTGGGTTCGGTCAGTCAGCCAGTTACAAATCCACTGAGTGGTAGCATAGTCAAGACGGCATTTTACCAGCTTCTTTACAAGAATATCATGGGGCACCTTGTCAAATGCCTTGCTGAAATCAAGGTAGGCTACATCCACTGAGTTCCCTTCATCTACCAGGCTTGTAATTCTGTCAAAAAACGAGATCAGGTTAGTCTGACATGACTTATTTTTCAGAAATCCATGCTGACTATTGGTGATCACAGCATTCCTTTCTAGGTGCTCACAGACTGTTTGCTTAATGATCTGCTCCAGAATCTTCCCTGCTATTGATGTCAGACTGACTGGGCGGTAATTATTTGGGTCCTCTCTTTTCCCCTTTTTGAAAATAAGGACAACATTTGCCCTCCTCCAGTCTGCCGGGACTTCGCCTGTTCTCCAGGAATTCTCAAAGATGACTGCCAGTGGTTCTGAGATCACATCTGCCAGTTCTTTTAATACTCTTGGATGCAGTTCATCTGGCCCTGGAGACTTGAATACATCTAAACTAGCCAAATATTCTTGTACTATCTCCTTAGTTATTCTGGGCTGTGTTTCCTTTGCTGAATCATTTGCTCCAAATTCTTCAGGTCGGGCATTGTTTTCTTTATCGGAGAAGACTGAGGCAAAGAAGGCATTGAGGAGTTCAGCCCTTTCTGTGTCCCCTGTTTGCATTTCACCATCTTCTCCTCTGAGTGACCCCACTGTTTCTTTGTTCTTCCTTTTGCTACGAACATATCCATAGAAGCCTTTTTTGTTGCTTTTAACCTCTCTAGCAAGCCTGAGTTCATTCTGTGCTTTAGCTTTTCTGACTTTGTGTCTACACGTGCTGGCTATTTGTTTGAATTCCTCTTTGGTGGTTTCCCCCCTTTTCCATTTTTTGTACACATCTTTTTTAATCTTAATTCAGTTAAAAGTTCTTTAGATAGCCACCCTGGCTTCTTTAGGCACCTTCCATGTTTCCGTCTCAATGGTATTGCCTGACGTTGTGCTTTTACTATCTCCCTCTTAACAAACTCCCAGCCATCATGAACTCCCTTTCCTTTTAGTATTACTGTCCATGGGATCTCACCCAGCACTTCCCTAAGTTTTATGAAGTCGGCTTTCTTAAAGTCAAGAAATTGAGTCCTAGTATGCTTGGCTGCTCCTTTCCGCTGTATAGTAAACTTCAGAAGAGCATGATCACTCGCGCCTAATGATCCTTCCACTTCTACCCCACTAACCAGCTCATCAACATTGGTTAGGACCAGATCTAAAATGGCTGTTCCTCTTGTTGCTTCTCCCACTTTCTGGACAATGAAGTTGTCTGCAAGGCCAGTGAGGAATCTGTTTGACCTTATGCTCTTGGCTGAGTTTGACATCCAACAAATATCCAGGTAATTGAAGTCCCCCATTACTACTATCTCCCTTCCTTTTGCATGCTTGGCCATCTGTTCCAGGAAGGCATCATCTATGTCCTCCGTTTGGCTTGGGGATCTATAGTAAACTCCCACAATGAGGTCTCTGTTATTCTTCTCTCCCTTAATTTTGACCCAAATGCTCTCACTTTGGCTTTGAGGTTCTAAATCTTGGATCTCTTCACAGGTATACACATCCCTGACATATAACGCCACTCCTCCTCCTTTCTTGTCTGGTCTGTTTCTCCGAAATAGATTGTATCCCCCCATTATTACATTCCAATCGTGGGACCTATCCCACCAGGTTTCAGTGATGCCTATTATGTCATATTTAGTTTGCTGTACCAAGAGCTCAAGCTCATCTTGTTTATTTCCCATGCTTTGCGCATTAGTGTACAGACATTGAAGTCCATTAATCATTCCCCCGTGTCTCTTATTTAAGGATTTTTTCCTCCCACCACTAGGTCTGTGTGCTGTTTGCTCCATTTGGTCTATGACATTTGGATGATCATCTTCATCAATTGATAGACTCCTGCCTTCAGGAGCACTGTCTCCCTCCCCCACATTAGTCAGTTTAAAGCCCTCCTGATGAGGTTTCTGAGATTTTTGGCAAAAACATTTCTCCCAACCGTTGTGAGGTGCAGCCCATCGCTTGCCAGAAGTCCATCTTCAAGAAACTGCAGTCCGTGATCTAAGAATCCAAACCGTTCCTGTTTACACCATTTGCCAAGCCAGCTGTTCACTTCCACTATTTTTCCCTCTCTCCCTGGGCCACGTCGTTCAACTGGGAGGACAGATGAGATGACAATTTGTGCATTTAATTGCTTCAATTTCCTGCCCAGAGCCTCGTAGTCTCTTCTAGATTAATGCTGCCATAGGAGCCAACACTCCTATGAGCTGAGGATTCTTCAGCCTCCCAAATAAAATATTTGAGGGTGCCACCCACCCAAGTTGATGGGTATTGCCATTCAAATGTTGTGTATGCACCATGCCATGTGACTGATTATGTGGAGTTGGGGCTTACCTGCCTCCCCCAATATTTCATTCAAGTTGGCACCTCTGAATGCTACACCACAGCAAGAGGAGATCTCATTTCGGTTTCTTTTACTAAGAAGTTGGAATAGCCTAACTTCTGTCTCCTATGCCCTGGCAACCTCGAGGTTAGATTACTGCAATGTGTTATATATGGGGTTACCTTTGAAGACAGTTCGGAAACTGTAGCTGGTGTAGAGGCCAGGTTGCTCACTGGGGCAAGACAGTCTCAGCATATAACACAAACCCTGGCTCAACTGCTACCAGTTAGCCGCTGGGCCTAATTCAAAGTAAAGCCATTTGCAGCTCAAGACCCCAGTACCTCAAGGACCACCACTCCCCATATGACCCTTTCTGGAATCTGTGGTCATCATAAGAGTCGCCCTCTTTCTGCCCTCTCCATGGGAGGTCCAGAAGGTGGCAACACGGAATGGGACTGTTATGTACTGAAGTTCTCACCCTGGGCCAGCAGGGGGATACTGTAGATAGTTATGCAAATGAAGGATCATAGAATCATAGAATCATAGAATCATAGAGTTGGAAGAGACCACAAGGGCCATCGAGTCCAACCCCCTGCCAAGCAGGAAACACCATCAGAGCACTCCTGACATATGGTTGTCAAGCCTCTGCTTAAAGACCTCCAAAGTAGGAGACTCCACCACACTCCTTGGCAGCAAATTCCACTGTCGAACAGCTCTTACTGTCAGGAAGTTCTTCCTAATGTTTAGGTGGAATCTTCTTTCTTGTAGTTTGGATCCATTGCTCCGTGTCCGCTTCTCTGGAGCAGCAGAAAACAACCTTTCTCCCTCCTCTATGTGACATCCTTTTATATATTTGAACATGGCTATCATATCACCCCTTAACCTCCTCTTCTCCAGGCTAAACATGCCCAGCTCCCTTAGCCGTTCCTCATAAGGCATCGTTTCCAGGCCTTTGACCATTTTGGTTGCCCTCCTCTGGACACGTTCCAGTTTGTCAGTGTCCTTCTTGAATTGTGGTGCCCAGAACTGGACACAGTACTCCAGGTGTGGTCTGACCAGAGCAGAATACAGTGGCACTATTACTTCCCTTGATCTAGATGCTATACTCCTATTGATGCAGCCCAGGATTGCATTGGCTTTTTTAGCTGCCGCGTCACACTGTTGGCTCATGTCAAGTTTGTGGTCAACCAAGACTCCTAGATCCTTTTCACATGTACTGCTCTCAAGCCAGGTGTCACCCATCTTGTATTTGTGCCTCTCATTTTTTTTGCCCAAGTGCAATACTTTACATTTCTCCCTGTTAAAATTCATTTTGTTTGTTTTGGCCCAGTTCTCTAATCTGTCAAGGTCGTTTTGAAGTGTGATCCTGTCCTCTGGGGTGTTAGCCACCCCTCCCAGTTTGGTGTCATCTGCAAATTTGATCAGGATGCCCTTGAGTCCATCATCCAAGTCGTTGATAAAGATGTTAAATAAGACCGGGCCCAAGACAGAACCCTGTGGCACCCCACTAGTCACTCTTCTCCAGGATGAAGAGGAACCATTGATGAGCACCCTTTGGGTTCGGTCAGTCAGCCAGTTACAAATCCACTGAGTGGTAGCAGAGTCAAGACCGCATTTTACCAGCTTCTTTACAAGAATATCATGGGGCACCTTGTCAAATGCCTTGCTGAAATCAAGATAGGCTATATCCACTGAGTTCCCTTCATCTACCAGGCTTGTAATTCTGTCAAAAAATGAGATCAGGTTAGTCTGACATAACTTATTTTTCAGAAATCCATGCTGACTATTGGTGATCACAGCATTCCTTTCTAGGTGCTCACAGACTGTTTGCTTAATGATCTGCTCCAGAATCTTCCCTGCTATTGATGTCAGACTGACTGGGCGGTAATTATTTGGGTCCTCTCTTTTCCCCTTTTTGAAAATAGGGACAACATTTGCCCTCCTCCAGTCTGCCGGGACTTCGCCTGTTCTCCAGGATTTCTCGAAGATGACTGCCAGTGGTTCTGAGATCACATCTGCCAGTTCTTTTAATACTCTTGGATGCAGTTCATCTGGCCCTGGAGACTTGAATACATCTAAACTAGCCAAGTATTCTTGTACTGTCCCCTTAGTTATTCTGGGCTGTGTTTTCTTTGCTGAATCATTTGCTCCAAATTCTTCAGGTCGGGCATTGTTTTCTTTATCGGAGAAGACTGAGGCAAAGAAGGCATTGAGGAGTTCAGCCCTTTCTGTGTCCCCTGTTTGCATTTCACCATCTTCTCCTCTGAGTGACCCCACTGTTTCTTTGTTCTTCCTTTTGCTACGAACATATCCATAGAAGCCTTTTTTGTTGCTTTTAACCTCTCTAGCAAGCCTGAGTTCATTCTGTGCTTTAGCTTTTCTGACTTTGTGTCTACACGTGCTGGCTATTTGTTTGAATTCCTCTTTGGTGGTTTCCCCCCTTTTCCATTTTTTGTACACATCCTTTTTAAATCTTAATTCAGTTAAAAGTTCTTTAGATAGCCACCCTGGCTTCTTTAGGCACCTTCCATGTTTCCGTCTCATTGGTATTGCCTGACGTTGTGCTTTTACTATCTCCCTCTTAACAAACTCCCAGCCATCATGAACTCCCTTTCCTTTTAGTATTGCTGTCCATGGGATCTCACCCAGCACTTCCCTAAGTTTTATGAAGTCGGCTTTCTTAAAGTCAAGAAATTGAGTCCTAGTATGCTTGGCTGCTCCTTTCCGCTGTATAGTAAACTTCAGAAGAGCATGATCACTCGCGCCTAATGATCCTTCCACTTCTACCCCACTAACCAGGTCATCAACATTGGTTAGGACCAGATCTAAAATGGCTGTTCCTCTTGTTGCTTCTCCCACTTTCTGGACAATGAAGTTGTCTGCAAGGCCAGTGAGGAATCTGTTTGACCTTATGCTCTTGGCTGAGTTTGACGTCCAACAAATATCCGGGTAATTGAAGTCCCCCATTACTACTATCTCCCTTCCTTTTGCATGCTTGGCCATCTGTTCCAGGAAGGCATCATCTATGTCCTCCGTTTGGCTTGGGGATCTATAGTAAACTCCCACAATGAGGTCTCTGTTATTCTTCTCTCCCTTAATTTTGACCCAAATGCTCTCACATTGGCTTTGAGGTTCTAAATCTTGGATCTCTTCACAGGTATACACATCCCTGACATATAACGCCACTCCTCCTCCTTTCTTGTCTGGTCTGTTTCTCTGAAATAGATTGTATCCCCCCATTATTACATTCCAATCGTGGGACTTATCCCACCAGGTTTCAGTGATGCCTATTATGTCATATTTAGCTTGCTGTACCAAGAGCTCAAGCTCATCTTGTTTATTTCCCATGCTTTGCGCATTAGTGTACAGACATTGAAGTCCATTAATCATTCCCCCGTGTCTCTTATTTAAGGATTTTTTCCTCCCACCACTAGGTCCGCGTGCTGTTTGCTCCATTTGGTCTATGACATTTGGATGATCATCTTCATTAATTGATAGACTCCTACCTTCAGGAGCACTGTCTCCCTCCCCCACATTAGTCAGTTTAAAGCCCTCCTGATGAGGTTTCTGAGATTTTTGGCAAAAACATTCCTCCCAACCGTTGTGAGGTGCAGCCCATCACTTGCCAGAAGTCCATCTTCAAGAAACTGCAGTCCGTGATCTAAGAATCCAAACCGTTCCTGTTTACACCATTTGCGAAGCCAGCTGTTCACTTCCACTATTTTCCCCTCTCTCCCTGGGCCACGTCGTTCAACTGGGAGGACAGACGAGATGACAATTTGTGCATTTAGTTGCTTCAATTTCCTGCCGAGAGCCTCGTAGTCTCTTTTGATCTTCTGGAGGCTATTGCTTGCAGTGTCATTGGTTCCCACATGAACCAAGAGGAAGGGGTATTTGTCAGTGGGTTTTATGATTCCTTGCAGTCGTTCAGTTACATCTTGGATCTTAGCCCCGGGGAGACAGCACACTTCCCGAGACATCTTGTCAGGCCCACAGATCACTGCTTCTGTTCCCCTCAGTAGGGAATCCCCTATCACCACTACACGCCTCCTCTTGGGTTTGGTCGGGGTTCTTCCGTGAGCTGTCCGTTCCAAGGTCGCCTGCACATTCCCTGAGGACTGACTTTGCTGCTCGTCTTCATATACCTGATCGACTGTAATGAGGGAGAGATCCTCAAATGGAGTCTGCTCTTCGTCTTCCATGCTAGGGGAGAGGACCTCAAAGCGATTGTGTATTTCTAAACAATCAGAGTGAACCCTGGGCCTCCTACTTCTTTGAGTCACGTTTCTCCATATATCTGGCTCCTGTGTTGATGAACTAGCCTCCTTCTCAGGGGAGTCCCCTGTCTCCTCCTTGGTGGGGACGGTGTGCTCTGTTGCTTCCAAGAAGAGCTCCAGCTCTCTAATTCTTTGGAGCGTAGCTACACGTTCCTCCAGTTGCTGGACTTTGTCTTTTAAAAGGGCAATCAACATGCAATTCATAGAATCATAGAATCATAGAATCATAGAGTTGGAAGAGACCACAAGGGCCATCGAGTCCAACCCCCTGCCAAGCAGGAAACACCATCAGAGCACTCCTGACATATGGTTGTCAAGCCTCTGCTTAAAGACCTCCAAAGTAGGAGACTCCACCACACTCCTTGGCAGCAAATTCCACTGTCGAACAGCTCTTACTGTCAGGAAGTTCTTCCTAATGTTTAGGTGGAATCTTCTCTCTTGTAGTTTGGATCCATTGCTCCGTGTTCGCTTCTCTGGCGCAGCAGAAAACAACCTTTCTCCCTCCTCTATGTGACATCCTTTTATATATTTGAACATGGCTATCATATCACCCCTTAACCTCCTCTTCTCCAGGCTAAACATGCCCAGCTCCCTTAGCCGTTCCTCATAAGGCATCGTTTCCAGGCCTTTGACCATTTTGGTTGCCCTCCTCTGGACACGTTCCAGTTTGTCAGTGTCCTTCTTGAATTGTGGTGCCCAGAACTGGACACAGTACTCCAGGTGTGGTCTGACCAGAGCAGAATACAGTGGCACTATTACTTCCCTTGATCTAGATGCTATACTCCTATTGATGCAGCCCAGAATTGCATTGGCTTTTTTAGCTGCCGCGTCACACTGTTGGCTCATGTCAAGTTTGTGGTCAACCAAGACTCCTAGATCCTTTTCACATGTACTGCTCTCAAGCCAGGTGTCACCCATCTTGTATTTGTGCCTCTCATTTTTTTTGCCCAAGTGCAATACTTTACATTTCTCCCTGTTAAAATTCATTTTGTTTGTTTTTGCCCAGTTCTCTAATCTGTCAAGGTCGTTTTGAAGTGTGATCCTGTCCTCTGGGGTGTTAGCCACCCCTCCCAGTTTGGTGTCATCTGCAAATTTGATCAGGATGCCCTTGAGTCCATCATCCAAGTCGTTGATAAAGATGTTAAATAAGACCGGGCCCAAGACAGAACCCTGTGGCACCCCACTAGTCACTCTTCTCCAGGATGAAGAGGAACCATTGATGAGCACCCTTTGGGTTCGGTCAGTCAGCCAGTTACAAATCCACTGAGTGGTAGCAGAGTCAAGACCGCATTTTACCAGCTTCTTTACAAGAATATCATGGGGCACCTTGTCAAATGCCTTGCTGAAATCAAGATAGGCTATATCCACTGAGTTCCCTTCATCTACCAGGCTTGTAATTCTGTCAAAAAATGAGATCAGGTTAGTCTGACATAACTTATTTTTCAGAAATCCATGCTGACTATTGGTGATCACAGCATTCCTTTCTAGGTGCTCACAGACTGTTTGCTTAATGATCTGCTCCAGAATCTTCCCTGCTATTGATGTCAGACTGACTGGGCGGTAATTATTTGGGTCCTCTCTTTTCCCCTTTTTGAAAATAGGGACAACATTTGCCCTCCTCCAGTCTGCCGGGACTTCGCCTGTTCTCCAGGATTTCTCGAAGATGACTGCCAGTGGTTCTGAGATCACATCTGCCAGTTCTTTTAATACTCTTGGATGCAGTTCATCTGGCCCTGGAGACTTGAATACATCTAAACTAGCCAAGTATTCTTGTACTGTCCCCTTAGTTATTCTGGGCTGTGTTTCCTTTGCTGAATCATTTGCTCCAAATTCTTCAGGTCGGGCATTGTTTTCTTTATCGGAGAAGACTGAGGCAAAGAAGGCATTGAGGAGTTCAGCCCTTTCTGTGTCCCCTGTTTGCATTTCACCATCTTCTCCTCTGAGTGACCCCACTGTTTCTTTGTTCTTCCTTTTGCTACGAACATATCCATAGAAGCCTTTTTTGTTGCTTTTAACCTCTCTAGCAAGCCTGAGTTCATTCTGTGCTTTAGCTTTTCTGACTTTGTGTCTACACGTGCTGGCTATTTGTTTGAATTCCTCTTTGGTGGTTTCCCCCCTTTTCCATTTTTTGTACACATCCTTTTTAAATCTTAATTCAGTTAAAAGTTCTTTAGATAGCCACCCTGGCTTCTTTAGGCACCTTCCATGTTTCCGTCTCATTGGTATTGCCTGACGTTGTGCTTTTACTATCTCCCTCTTAACAAACTCCCAGCCATCATGAACTCCCTTTCCTTTTAGTATTGCTGTCCATGGGATCTCACCCAGCACTTCCCTAAGTTTTATGAAGTCGGCTTTCTTAAAGTCAAGAAATTGAGTCCTAGTATGCTTGGCTGCTCCTTTCCGCTGTATAGTAAACTTCAGAAGAGCATGATCACTCGCGCCTAATGATCCTTCCACTTCTACCCCACTAACCAGGTCATCAACATTGGTTAGGACCAGATCTAAAATGGCTGTTCCTCTTGTTGCTTCTCCCACTTTCTGGACAATGAAGTTGTCTGCAAGGCCAGTGAGGAATCTGTTTGACCTTATGCTCTTGGCTGAGTTTGACGTCCAACAAATATCCGGGTAATTGAAGTCCCCCATTACTACTATCTCCCTTCCTTTTGCATGCTTGGCCATCTGTTCCAGGAAGGCATCATCTATGTCCTCCGTTTGGCTTGGGGGTCTATAGTAAACTCCCACAATGAGGTCTCTGTTATTCTTCTCTCCCTTAATTTTGACCCAAATGCTCTCACTTTGGCTTTGAGGTTCTAAATCTTGGATCTCTTCACAGGTATACACATCCCTGACATATAACGCCACTCCTCCTCCTTTCTTGTCTGGTCTGTTTCTCTGAAATAGATTGTATCCCCCCATTATTACATTCCAATCGTGGGACTTATCCCACCAGGTTTCAGTGATGCCTATTATGTCATATTTAGTTTGCTGTACCAAGAGCTCAAGCTCATCTTGTTTATTTCCCATGCTTTGCGCATTAGTGTACAGACATTGAAGTCCATTAATCATTCCCCCGTGTCTCTTATTTAAGGATTTTTTCCTCCCACCACTAGGTCCGCGTGCTGTTTGCTCCATTTGGTCTATGACATTTGGATGATCATCTTCATTAATTGATAGACTCCTACCTTCAGGAGCACTGTCTCCCTCCCCCACATTAGTCAGTTTAAAGCCCTCCTGATGAGGTTTCTGAGATTTTTGGCAAAAACATTTCTCCCAACCGTTGTGAGGTGCAGCCCATCACTTGCCAGAAGTCCATCTTCAAGAAACTGCAGTCCGTGATCTAAGAATCCAAACCGTTCCTGTTTACACCATTTGCGAAGCCAGCTGTTCACTTCCACTATTTTCCCCTCTCTCCCTGGGCCACGTCGTTCAACTGGGAGGACAGACGAGATGACAATTTGTGCATTTAGTTGCTTCAATTTCCTGCCGAGAGCCTCGTAGTCTCTTTTGATCTTCTGGAGTCTATTGCTTGCAGTGTCATTGGTTCCCACATGAACCAAGAGGAAGGGGTATTTGTCAGTGGGTTTTATGATTCCTTGCAGTCGTTCATTTACATCTTGGATCTTAGCCCCGGGGAGACAGCACACTTCCCGAGACATCTTGTCAGGCCCACAGATCACTGCTTCTGTTCCCCTCAGTAGGGAATCCCCTATCACCACTACACGCCTCCTCTTGGGTTTGGTCGGGGTTCTTCCGTGAGCTGTCCGTTCCAAGGTCGCCTGCACATTCCCTGAGGACTGACTTTGCTGCTCGTCTTCATATACCTGATCGACTGTAATGAGGGAGAGATCCTCAAATGGAGTCTGCTCTTCGTCTTCCATGCTAGGGGAGAGGACCTCAAAGCGATTGTGTATTTCTAAACAATCAGAGTGAACCCTGGGCCTCCTACTTCTTTGAGTCACGTTTCTCCATATATCTGGCTCCTGTGTTGATGAACTAGCCTCCTTCTCAGGGGAGTCCCCTGTCTCCTCCTTGGTGGGGACGGTGTGCTCTGTTGCTTCCAAGAAGAGCTCCAGCTCTCTAATTCTTTGGAGCGTAGCTACACGTTCCTCCAGTTGCTGGACTTTGTCTTTTAAAAGGGCAATCAACATGCAATTGCTGCTGGTGAAGCTGCCTGCAACCTTTGGCAAGATGGCAAACATTGCGCAGGAATCGCAGGCGACTGCAGCTGTTCCCTCCCCTTCCATCTTGAGATCGTGTTGTTGGGGGTGGCTACAGAGGTCCTCCATCATAAAAAGCTTGAAGACAGGACAAATAACTTCGCCCACAAAAAAAACCTAGGTCTCCCCCAACAAACGTTTGAGACTAGCTCCCCTAAATCTAAAAGATGGATATAACTGCGCGCGCCGCTAGGCGCGCGCCGCTGCCCTACAAACTCTGATAAGCTCCTCCCACAGCTAATCCCCTGCCTCAACAGAAACCCTGCCCCCTCTGACCTTTACACAGGGAAAACAGCTAATCAGCCACAAGAAACACACACACACAAGAAAACCCTTTTTGCTCCTTCTTCAACTGCTGCCCTACAAACTCTGATAAGCTCCTCCCACAGCTAATCCCCTGCCTCAACAGAAACCCTGCCCCCTCTGACCTTTACACAGAGAAAACAGCTAATCAGCCACAAGAAACACACACACACAAGAAAACCCTTTTCGAAAGTGACGTTCAGTGATTGGATTTCGAAAGTGACGTTCAGTGATTGGATAGTTTGTGTGTAAATGAAGGATCGAAAGTGACATTCAGTGATTGGATAGTTTTAGAAAGTTGCAACAGTTACGCTGTTCTGGAGCTCTATATAAGCAGGATGACTGAGCTCTTCAGTTCAGTTCTGTTCTGGCCTCGTAATAAACAAGAGCTGTTTGAAGAATCACTGTGTCGTCTGATATGTTCGCCCACAACTTAACAGGGACCTTTTCAGAAGTGGCTCCCCACTTGTGCAATGCATCTTTAAAGGTCCAGTCGTGGATGGCTCTGGGGTTGCGGCGCTCATCTTGCTTTACTGGCCGAGGGAGCCGGCGTACAGCTTCCGGGTCATGTGGCCAGCATGACAAGCCGTTTCTGGCGAACCAGAGCAGCGCATGGAAATGCTGTTTACCTTCCCGCTGGAGTGGTACCTATTTATCTACTTGCACTTTGACGTGCTTTCGAACTGCTAGGTTGGCAGGAGCAGGGACTGAGCGACGGGAGCTCACCACATCTTGGGGATTCAAACCGCCGACCTTCTGATCGGCAAGTCCTAGGCTCTGTGGTTTAACCCACAGCACCACCCGCGTCCCTTGCAATGCATCTTTAGGCACCAGGCAAAAACATTTGTTTTTCACCAGGCCTTTTGCTTTTAATTATCTGTGGCCTCCTTGGGTGGGTAGATTGTTTTAATCCTGCATTTTAAAAATATGAATTTATTTTAGATTTTTCTATGCTTTGTTTTATGATGGTCTAAATGTATATTATTTACATATTGTTTTAATTCACTTTAGGCTGCACTAGCAAAAAGAGTGACTAGTAAATTTATTTAAAATAATAATGATAATCATAATGATATTTTAAGGCCTTTATAAACCACTCAGTCATTAGCATTTGTGATCTCAGAACCACTGGCAGTCATCTTTGAGAATTCCTGGAGAACAGGCGAAGTCCCGGCAGACTGGAGGAGGGCAAATGTTGTCCCTATTTTCAAAAAGGGGAAAAGAGAGGACCCAAATAATTATCGCCCAGTCAGTCTGACATCAATACCAGGGAAGATTCTGGAGCAGATCATTAAGCAAACAGTCTGTGAGCACCTAGAAAGGAATGCTGTGATCACCAATAGTCAGCATGGATTTCTGAAAAATAAGTCATGTCAGACTAACCTGATCTCATTTTTTGACAGAATTACAAGCCTGGTAGATGAAGGGAACGCAGTGGATGTAGTCTACCTTGATTTCAGCAAGGCATTTGACAAGGTGCCCCATGATATTCTTGTAAAGAAGCTGGTAAAATGCGGTCTTGACTATGCTACCACTCAGTGGATTTGTAACTGGCTGACTGACCGAACCCAAAGGGTGCTCATCAATGGTTCCTCTTCATGCTGGAGAAGAGTGACTAGTGGGGTGCCACAGGGTTCTGTCTTGGGCCCGGTCTTATTCAACATCTTTATCAACGACTTGGATGATGGACTCAAGGGCATCCTGATCAAATTTGCAGATGACACCAAACTGGGAGGGGTGGCTAACACCCCAGAGGACAGGATCACACTTCAAAACGACCTTGACAGATTAGAGAACTGGGCAAAAACAAACAAGATGAACTTTAACAGGGAGAAATGTAAAGTATTGCACTTGGGCAAAAAATATGAGAGGCACAAATACAAGATGGGGGACACCTGGCTTGAGAGCAGTACATGTGAAAAGGATCTAGGAGTCTTGGTTGACCACAAACTTGACATGAGCCAACAGTGTGACGCGGCAGCTAAAAAAGCCAATGCAATTCTGGGCCTCATCAATAGGAGTATAGCATCTAGATCAAGGGAAGTAATAGTGCCACTGTATTCTGCTCTGGTCAGACCTCACCTGGAGTACTGTGTCCAGTTCTGGGCACCACAGTTCAAGAAGGACACTGACAAACTGGAACGTGTCCAGAGGAGGGCAACCAAAATGGTCAAAGGCCTGGAAACGATGCCTTATGAGGAACGGCTAAGGGAGCTGGGCATGTTTAGCCTGGAGAAGAGGAGGTTAAGGGGTGATATGATAGCCATGTTCAAATATATAAAAGGATGTCACATAGAGGAGGGAGAAAGGTTGTTTTCTGCTGCTCCAGAGAAGCGGACACGGAGCAATGGATCCAAACTACAAGAAAGAAGATTCCACCTAAACATTAGGAAGAACTTCCTGTCAGTAAGAGCTGTTCGACAGTGGAATTTGCTGCCAAGGAGTGTGGTGGAGTCTCCTACTTTGGAGGTCTTTAAGCAGAGGCTTGACAACCATATGTCAGGAGTGCTCTGATGGTGTTTCCTGCTTGGCAGGGGGTTGGACTCGATGGCCCTTGTGGTCTCTTCCAACTCTATGATTCTATGATTCTATGATTTCTAAGCAGTGGGTCTAAGAATAAACTATATAGAAAATAATAATAATAATAATAATAATAATAATAATAATAATAATAATAATAATAATAATAATAAAATAATAATAATAATAATAATAATAATAATAATAATAATAATAATAATAATAATAATGCCTATTGGATTTACCTGTATTGTCTTACCTATAATATCCACTTAAGAGGGCAGCTTTGGTGCTTCTCATTTATTTGCTACTCTCCTGCAGCCACAATTATGGCCATATGACCAGCTTGACCAGCATTACAAAACTAGGGCATTTACCGTATATCTCACTGCCCCCCTGGCATATGCAGGGTTCTCCCCCTCCTCCTGTAATTCCCACAACAACCCTGAGACGTAGACCAGCCTGAGAGGCAGTGTAGTCACAAGGTCACATCCACTAAGTTTCATAGCTGAGTGGGGATTTGAACCCTGAGCTCCCAGGTCCTAGTCAGAAACACTAACCACTATCCCACATGGTCTCTCTCCCGCAGTCACAGGGTGCAAGAGAATCTTCCTCTGGCAGAAAGTGTGACTTTGGAACACCCCCACCCCCCTGCCCACCCAAGGATTTGGCAAAGGATTTACTCCCATACAAAACCCAGCTCCAAAAGCCTCTTAATGAACAAATCCCAGCCATGAGCTATTGTGCTGCCGGGGGGGGGGGGGTAATGCACCATGCCTGCTAAAACCCATTTCATCCAGCAAAAACACCTTGTCCTTTAAAGTTACTGCAGCTTTCTATTTTTTATTACTCATCTGGGGCTTGAGAAGCCATTATTGTCATCAGGAGATTTCCGAGGTTTAATCCTCTGCTGTTAGCATTTAGTTCCACTGCCAGGAATTCGCCAGCTCACATATTTACTGGAAAAGCAGGCAAATATACATTGTACACAGACATGAGATGCCTGCATGTCAGATCCTAGTTTCCATCCATCCTCTCTTAAAAACTGCAAATTCCGCCACACTCCAGCCAATAGGCAGAGTGGCAGGGGAAACCCAGCCAGATGGGTGGGGTATAAAAAATAAATCATTCTTAAATTATTATTATTATGAAGGCAGGATGACACAGATGGAGCCAGCGCCATTGTCAACTGCTCCCTTCCCCATCATCATCAGTGCAGAAATATGTTAGCCTGCAACTTTTAAAAAGAAAGAAAGAGAAGAGAAGAGACAGTCCAAGGAGGACAGGGCGTGCTCATTCAGGGGCCACAGAGTGTTGAAGGCAAACATTTGGGGAGGGGAAGGGAGGAAGCAGACAGGGAGGGAGTGGGAGCACTGGAGTCCCTGACAACTAACAGCATCTTGGTTGGAGGGGTATTTTATTGTTCTCTTGGTGGTGGATACTTAGGTGGTGAACTGAATCTGATAACAGGGATGAAAGATGGACTCATGTTACTGTGCAGATTCCCTTCTTCTTAGTAACATGTTGGTGATATATCTGGAAATGTATTATGGGAAGGGAGGGAGGTCTTAAAAGCCCATGCAAGCCCATGCTTGGGTTTCCTACTCTTTGTGTGTTTGAACCTTGTTGCAACAAATAAAGATCAGGTCTACTGACTGCTCTTTGCTTCTTTAACTTGGCAGGAGATTCCTTCTTTTGCTGACCAGGAGAGACCTGTGGGCAGTGGCACCCCAACAAGCTGGGCAGCAGAGTAAACTTACACCCAGAAGTATTATAACTGTATAACCAAAGGGAAAATGAGCAATAAATTGTTTGTCAAAAGTAGAGCTTCCATGTGCAGCAACAGTGAATTTTTCAGCATGTTATACCCTAATGGAGAATTTATAAAAAAGGATGTATAGATGGTAACTCTGTGCAAACCCTTTCAAGGAGTTTTGACGTGTAAATTTATTATTGAGTAAGCTTCCTTCAATTGTATTTTGGTTTGATTACTCATTTCACGAAATGATACTTTTGTAATCATGCTAGGTTCCAGGTAAGGTGAAGAAATGCTTTTTGCAGGTCTTATTTCATGTAGAAAATGTCCTTCCATTGCAATCCTATCACAACCTGGCTGACTAGCTTGCATTTGGCAGGGAAATTGTTCACCCCCTTACTTTCCTGTGTGTAGCTCAATGAAACAACCGACCGTAGTTATTTGAAATGCATTCCAAGTTCTGAATGGAGTGAAATGCTTGCATATAATATTTTTTACTTGGGGGTGGGTGTCTGCCTGTATGATGAAGGCATGAGTGTATGATAAAGGCATACATGTGTTTGTACGATAGCAGACTGGTTTGGAAAGACTTTGTGGGCGTGGAAGAATTTAACAATCACTTTAAAATACCTGGCTGTCTCTTGCCTAACTTATCCTGTTTTCCTAAGGATATGTTGCATATCTAGGGTGATCGGGAAATTAGCAATTATTTTTCAGACATTAGTTTTGTGTATGTATTTTAAAAATCTTTAAAAGTTTTAAAAATCTTTAAAAGTGTATGTATTTTAAAAATCTTTAAAAGTTGTTACACACTGCAAGTGTTTCCCCAGTATAAGGAATTATAAGTAACATAGTTATTTACTTCTTTCTTCCCTTTTCTCCACCCAAGGTTTGCAGTGTAAGTCTCAATTTACTGCTTTGCTGCATTGCTTTTGCAGGGTGGATGGTTGGCTCAGTGCATATTAACCATGCCTGCCTTCCTAACGTAAGAGAAAGGGGCTGAAAGAAAACATAAGGAATCAATAAACATAGTATAAAAAATAAAACTTTGTATTCAAATAATATATTGCTGACTTTTATGCCTTTTAAAACAAATCTGTTGAGGTATGTGTGTGCAAACACGCATGGGCTGTGTGGGCCAAACTGAGTCTTTGACTCGGGTGAGAGAAAGCCTGTTTTATTCTGGCAACAGCTCCCAGAAAGGTCAATGTTGCAGAAAAAACTCTTTTTGGGGGGTGTTAAAAAAAAGCAAGCAGTGTTTCGTAAAAGCCTTTGTCAAATCATAACAGATTGCCCAATTAAGCCCAAATGAGATGAAGGGAAAATGAAAGTCAATGAACATCATCTGTCTTTGGTGCCAAAGAAGAGCCCAGCAGACCAGTAGAGATTAATTTTTAAATGTGGCATTAACACCCAGAAAAAACAGAGGGGAAAATTCTCCTCAGGCCAGATTAAAAGTGAAAGCTATCATGTCAGATGAGGGAAGCTGCCAAATGCTGGCAAAGGGAGCACTGGAGAACAATGCTCTTCATCTTAGGGAAATGTGGGAAACTCTTTCAGAGAATCATAGAACTGTACAGTTGGAAGGGACGAGAGGGTCTCTTTGACAGGCTCTGCTTATGTTTTGCTTTTGCATTTGTTGATATACAGTTCTGCCGTGCAAAATATTTAAGCCAGAGCTGCAGATGATTCAGGAAGGATCCAGTGAATCTTTCAACATTCAGCTTCATTCGATATCCACAAGTAACAGTATTGGGAGAAAACCTTTTCTCTCTCTCCTTTCTTTGTAAAGGAGCTGCTCCATTCCCTTGATTAAAGGCTTGTGGTGAGAAGACTAATACCTCCACTCATCTATTATGGGAAACAGAAGCGGAGCTAGCTGCTCTGGCCCCCGGAACGGCGCGCATGCTGTTCACCCAGGGGCAGGGCTAGCCACCCACAGGGCAGGGCGAGGCGAGCATCCCAGGGGGTGCCACCCGTGACGAGCGGCTCAGGGGGCGGGGGGCAATGTCACCCCCCCTCAGAGATGACACCCAGGGTGGCCCGCACCCACCGCACCCCCTTCCTCTGCCAGTGATGGGATACACACTTTTTTAAAAATGTAGAGCTTATTTTGCATGCTGAGTGCAAAGGAGGAAGTCTAGCAACCACAGCTTCAGTATCCAAACGACCAAGACAGAAATGAGGTTAAAATCCATGCTGTAGTCCAATACAGATGCATGTATGAACAGGAGTCAGTATTCTAGTTTTATCAAATAATCACATAAAAATCACATTAAAAAATGCATGTATTGAGAAAACTCACCCACAACTGTGAGATTTTGGCAATGCTTGCCACCCTCACAGTATTTTCAGAATGGGGAGAATATATCTCATAGCAGGTCAGGTGTTTTTAGTTCCCACTTTCAAATATATGCCTGCAGCTCAGTTTGGGGAAAGAGTTTTATCAGGAAATGCAGAAGGCAGGGAAACGGCTTAGATTCCCTCCTCCCAACATTTTTCTCCATTGTTAACCATCCCTCCCTAACCCTGATTTTCTGCAAAGGAGCCAGACACCTGGACTTTCCTGCACATAATGGCATGGCAAGTAGAGACTGGCTGTGAGGACAGCATTTGCTGCAAACACAAGGCCAAGGGCATCAGCCCAGAAAAGGTTTGACCATCTATTTCCTCCTGCTGCCTCCTCCCATCAAGCCAGGTAGAAACAGCTGCAGCTCACAGATGCTATTTACCCAGAATTATTATCCTAATTATAGATGTGTGCTAGCTGTAATTGCCTACATCTCCAGAATGGCATGTTTTCAATGGAAATAAGCAAAGCAGATTATTGATTTAATGGCTCTGGAAGACTGGTGTCACTAAATTGCCATTACCCTCCATGCAATTCTTCTGTCAGGCGTAGGGATGTGCTTTGCAGGACTGAATCAGAGTAGCTGTGAGCAGTCTCCATCACCCCTTCTCCCCACACACCACCTGCTAATCCCATTCTCACACGCCTCCAATCTGTTGCGCCTGGATGGCTGGCTGAGGAGCCTTCCACACAAACATTATTGTTTGGGTATTTACAAAGTACAGCACTTACATTACCTGAATAAAGTCATTGTGCCCTTACCAACACCTGCAGCTAGTCTTGACTTTATCATCACATGCCAAACTTTCCTACAACAACTTGTCAGGTTTTTTTCCATTTAGGGGATGCCATCAACCAGCATGGTGGGGCACCTAATGGAGGGGGGACCTGCACCCCAGAAAGAAGTCCACTATCTAGTGTTCCCTTGGGTCTGCACCTCCCCTTGTCCATTGCAACATGGCTTGCTTGCTCACCCGCCTCTTGCTCTGATCCAGGCTATGGTGATGGCAACAAAACTTCTGACTACCAGTAGGGCCGGCCCAACCATGAGGCAAGGTGAGGCGAATGCCTTGGGCAGCAGGAGCCACAGCATTTTGCAGTTTCCCTCAGGTGCCAAAACATCTTGGGCAGCCCTGAATACCCATTGCTAGAAACTGAAGGGGGGGGGCTCTTGTGCCTGGACCCTGCTTGCGGGTTTCCCAGAGACATCTGCTTTGCCACTGTGAGGAGAGGAGGCTGCACTGGGGGGGGGTAGGGATTGGCCTGACCCATCAGGACGCTCCTTATGTTCTTAACGGGCAGCGAGGGATGGAGCCTGGATAGAAAACTTCCAGTGTTTGATGCCAGGAGTTCCACAACAGCCAAAGCAAAGGCAGCATATAAATGGAAGAACACATTGTGACTCTTCTCATTTCCCGAAAAGCATTTAGCAACACATGTGGGGCTCTGCATGTTTAAACTGAATGATTTCTACACCCCCACCCCACCCCTTTGACTCTCTCTCCTCCCCCACCCCACCCCGTTCCTAATCCAAGGAGATCCATCTCAGGATTCTCTCCCTGCAGCTTCTGGTCCACAACACCAGGCCCCTCCAGGATCCCTTTTCCCCTCCAACAACAGATGCTGAAAGCACAGCTTGGCGATTGCAAGCAGTAGAAAGGCAGAAGCAAACACACAGAGGAGAGACTAATTAGTGTGGTCCAAGGAATTAAAGACAGAAACAATCTATTTAACTAATTGCCTTAATTAAATTCTAAATGCTTCCTGTGAATGATGCCCATCTATACTGAAGGCACTTTAAAAAATAAAGAATGGGTTGGGGATGTAGATTAATTCTTTTACTTCTATTATTGGGTTATTGTTTTTTCTTTTTCTTTTATATATTGTGATCTGTTTTGTGAACCACCCTGAGACCTCTGAGTATAGGGCAGTATGTAAATTCAATAAATAATAAATAATAATAATAAATGCAGTCAACCCATCCATCCATCCATCCATCCATCCATCCAGCTTCTCACCTTGCTACGAAGCTTCTCCAGCTCCTCCCTGCCCCCGGACGACCCTGCATCTGCCCCTGAGGTCTCCAGCAGGAGCTGCATGTCAGCCAGCAGAGCATGAGTCCTCTTCAGGTCACGCCGGAGTCGCTTCTCCACATCAAAATCTCGATGGCCAATCTGGAAAGGGGGTGGGAAGAGAAAGCAGGGGCAGGCTTAGGGTGGGCAACTTGCACCAAGCCCCAAATCTCATGCCCTTTCCCCTTTGCACCCATAAGTATAAATTAGCATATGCAAATTTTGTGCAGAGGGGAGCATTGGGCTGTGCCTCAGGCACAGACACGCCCCCCAGCACTTGCCAAGGCCTCTTCCACCACCCCACCCAGCTTTTCTTAAAATGAAGGGTTTCTTCATTCCACAGGAACACCACAGGGATGCGTACTCAGTCCGCTCCTTTATATTCTCTACATGTACGATTGTGTCGCTACTCACCCTAGTAATAGGGTTGTCAAATTTGCAGATGACACAACTGTGATTGGGCTCATCCCTGAAAGGGAGGGTGAAATGGATTATAGAGATGAGGTGGAGCGGCTGACAGAGTAGTGCAGAGCTAACAACTTGCTCATAAATACAAGGAAGACAAAGGAGCTTGTGGTGGACTTCAGGAGACAGAAGAGCAACGTCCAGCCACTTTTGATTGATGGGGTCTGTGTGGAGAGGGTAACAACGTTCAGATTTTTGGGCATTGAATTACAA
Organism: Podarcis bocagei; assembly: GCF_964188305.1. Taxonomy (NCBI): domain Eukaryota; kingdom Metazoa; phylum Chordata; class Lepidosauria; order Squamata; family Lacertidae; genus Podarcis; species Podarcis bocagei. The sequence goes on along the minus strand of NC_138142.1, from coordinate 734,524 downwards.
GAGGATCTGTCCTGGAGTGTCAACACAAGGGGGCTTGTGAAGAAGGCGCAGCAGAGACTGTACTTTTTGAGAATACTAAGGAAAAACCATCTTCCGCAGAAACTGCTGCTTGCCTTCTATCACTGTGCCATTGAGAGCGTGCTCACTTATGGCTTATGTGTGTGGTACAGAAGCTATACTACCCAGGACAGGATGGGGTTGTGCAGGGTTGTTAAGGCAGCAGAGAGCATTGTTGGCTGTCCACTCTCCACCTTAGAGCAGATTTATGCCACAAGGTGCCATAGGAAGGCACTGGACATAGTAAAAGATCCATCGCATCCTGGTCACTGTCTCTTCGAGCTCTTGCCGTCGGGACGGATATACAGGACGATGAAGACAAGAACGAGCCGTCTTAAGAACAGCTTCTTCTCCAGAGCGATCTCGGCCCTGAATGGGAAGCCTGGACTTTGAAAGTCATCTAATCTCCCTTGCTGTAGTATACTGTATTGTTTAATTAGTGTTTTTATGGAGCAGTCAAGTAATTTCGTTGTCCCCGAAGGGGGCAATGACAATAAATATATTCTTCTTCTTCTTCTTCTTCTTCTTCTTCTTCTTCTTCTTCTTCTTCTTCTTCTTCTTCTTCTTCTTCTTCTTCTTCTTTTCTTGCTTGGTTGGGGATGGCTTTGTTTTGGGGGCTGTTGCCTGCTTTCATTTTATCTGTCTTCTCTTCTATTTGAGGGGGAAATGTAGGTATTTTCCTAGATTTCTAGATGTGCCCCTCAACCCGCAAAAAGACTGGGGACTCCACAGAATAGCTGGTCCTTCCTTCCTTCAATCAATGTCATTAATTAATTTCCTGCTTCCTCTCACAAGACCTCAAGGCAGCCAGCCACCAATCAAGTACAATTAAAATTCAAAAACAATTTTTAAAAACAGAGGCAGCAGTCTCAAGTGGCAGAGTATGAAGGGGGTAGCACCATCATGGGCATCACACCCTTCCTCCACTGCTGGCAGAGAAGCTGTGGCAGCAGCTTCTGGTGAGCTCTCATGAGAGCCCCAAGGAATCTTGTGGAATCTTGCAAGATCTCGCAAGAAGCCACAGTCACTTCTCCTCACTTCTCTGGGAAACCCAGTCAGATGGGCAGGTATAAATAATAAATTATTTATCTTTATCTTTATCATCATCACCATCATCATCTAGAGCCACCATGGGTGCCAGAGAAGCAAGGAGAAGTGGCTTCTTGTTTTGCCTCAGGCTGCACAATGGGACACCACGGCCCCTGGACAACACACAACCAGGTTTAAGCCAAAGAAGAGCCACAAAGGAGAGTCCACACAGCATGAAGGATGCTTTGTCAGGATTTGATTAATGCTTGTAATGTATGAAAAACTATGGAAAAATGGATTCTTATTCTTTGAACAAAATAGAGAAAATAAGATAAGCAGATAAAAAAAAAGATTGATAATGGTAACCATGGAAGGAGGGAGGGAAGTCAAAGGAATCAGGGAATCCTAAATGAGGAGGTGAATGGTGTGTCTGAATTTAAATTTGTTATGTAAAACATATATTTACATCATTTGTTGCATAGATACAAAGTTAACAAAAAGAAAATAAATTGATATATTTTGACAATTAATCTTCTTAAAGTACATTTAACTTCCCGTCATCTCCATACTTCATTTTATATTTACAGACTTGTTGCATAAACCAATCTGATTATTTTATAATAAAGTATTATTTCTCCTGTGTCCTTAATATAATTACAGAGGTTATTCAAAGGCAGTGACCAATTTCATACTACCACAATTGTTCTTAAGGTATATTTTGAAAACCTCTCATTTTGCAATAAATACTTGCTTTGACTTGTCTTTAATTTTTTTGGTTAATTTGGCTAACTCTGCATATTCAACCAATTTTATCACTTTTACAGTTAGCCGCTATTAAAAGTCTCACAGCGACAGTGGCGTATAAAAATATTTCTCTTACATTCTTAGGAATGTCTGGTCCTGTAATTCCGAGTAAAAAGGCTTCTGTTGGGTTTTTTTGTAAATAAAATCCTGAGCATTTTTTAAAGTTTTATGTAAATGTCATCCCAGAAGATCTTAAATTTTTTACATAACCACAACATATGGAACATTGTACTGGTTCCTTCTTTATATCTCCATCAAGTACTAGATACATTTTTATACATTTTTGAAAGCTTCCAAAGAGTCAGGTACCAATGATATTACATTTTTGAAAGTTTTCCCTCAGGGTATAACATGCCGTAAATTTCCAATTTACTTTCCATAGATTTTCCCACTCTATCAGATCTATATTGTACCCAAAATCCTGGGCCCATTTAATCATGGCCACTTTCACCTCCTCCTCCTTGACTTCCCAGTCAAGGAGGAGTCGGTATCCTTTAGAAAGAGCTTTTGTTTTGGAATTGACCAAATCTGTTTCCAATCTGATTGCCTCTGTCGCAAGCCCCTTTTTTTATCTGTTTTGAATGTTTCAAATAGTTGGAAGTATTGGAACCAATCTGCTATTTTCTCTCTTATCTCTTCAAAACTTTTCAGCTTTAATTCATTTTTTTCTTCCTTTAATAGTATTTTATATGTTGGCTAATTTCCTCCCGTGTTTTTCCTTTTTACCGCAGATGCCTCAACTGGTGAGATCTACCAAGGTGCCTTTGGCTCTAAGAGATCTTTATATTTCTCCCAGACCATATACAGGGATTTTCTAACAATGTGATTCAAGACATTCTTGTGAATTTTAACTTTCCCATACCACAGGTATGCATGCCATCCGTACCTGTTTTCATACCCTTCTAAGAGGTTGGGATCTTAAAGCATGCACCATTCCTTTATCCAGGTGAAACAGGCTTCCTCATAATATAATTTTAAATCTGGCAGGGGAAAGCCTCCTCTTTCCTTTGTATCAATTAAAAATTGATGTTTAATTCTATGTCTTTTTCCCTGCCATAAAAAAATTGGAATTGTCTTTTTGCCAGATTTTGAGGTAGCCTGTTCCACCCAGTATCGGAATTGTTTGGAATAAAAAGTAGTTTGGGAACCACGGTCATTTTGATGATGGAAATGTTTCCTAAAAATTAGAGGTTTAGCCTACTTCAGATTTTGAGGTTCCCTTTGATCTCTTTCCAAACTTTCACATAATTATACTGAAACAAGCTGATGTCCCCCCCCCCACAATAATATTTATTAATTTTCAATAGACATAACAAAACAGAGAATATACAACAACACAACAACATAACAACAACACAATATAGAAGTAAAAAATAAGAAAAAAGAATAACAGACTTAACATACCTAAACAGAAAAAAGAAACTCCATTAATTAATTAAAATCCATTTTCATAAACATTTTAGTTGACTTCCTCTAATCTCCTCCATCTGAATTTCCTCTTAATTTGAATGTAGCAGTTTCCAATATCATTATTTCATAAAACAATATTACAGTCGTATTCCAATTTCTTTACCTTTCTTATAGTACATTTTATTTATTTATACATTTAGGTCTAATTTTGTCCTAGGCCTGATTGGTTCTTTGAAGCGGTTACATATCTTTAATGTTAAGAGTATTTATTGAAATAGTCTTTAAATTTCTTCCAATCTTCTTGGTAATCCTCTTCTTTCTGGTCGCGGATTCTCCTGGTGAGATATTCCATCATCTTCATCTGCCATTCTTCTACCATTGGTAATTCTTGTGTTTTCCATTTACTGGCTAGTAAAATCCTAGCAGCTGTTGTGGCATACAAAAATACTTTCACATCTTTTTTGGGCAGTTCAGTACCAACTATCCCAAGGAGAAAGGCCTCTGGTTTCTTAATAAATGTATATTTCATCATTTTTTTGAAAAAATCATTATAATTTTTTCCCCAGAAGTCCTTTACCTTGGGACAAGTCCACCACATATGATAGAAGGTACCTTCTTTTTCTTTACATTTCCAACATACATTGTCACAATTATGGTACATCTTTGCCAATTTGATGTTTTTTGGAGTGATTCAGATGCCAAAGTATTTTGCTTTATGACAGATCTTGAGGCCAGATGTATTTTCCAATTCTTCCTTTTCCTGTGCTGTTACATTTTTGACCAACAGTTTCATCTTTTGTTGTTGTTTAGTCGTGTCCGACTCTAGAGGGGTTCAATTTAAAGCCTGCCACTTCTCCAAATAAATTTGTTATGTAAAACTTTATATATATATATATATATATAAATGCATATATATGATGCATAAGGGCACTGCAGACAGAGAAGCTGAGCAGCAGCTGAGATGGTAGCATTCCTCTGAGAGAAAAAGACAAAGATTGTGGTTTCTACCTGGTGCTGAAAACTCAGGAGGCTTGATGCCAGAATGCCAGCATTCCCCAATCTGGAACCCTTCAGATGCTCTGGACTACGATTCCCATCAGCCCCAGTCAGATGAGGTGGAGGCTGATGGGAGTTGCATTCCAAAACATCTGAGGGAATCAGATTGGGGAACTCATTCCTGCCATTTGGGCACCCATGGAAACAGCCTGCAACAGTCCCCTTGCAACAGGACAAATCAGCACTGCCGGTGGCCTTCCCCTCTTTTCTGACAGATGGGCTCTGGCTGGGGAACGTTTGGGCAAAACATGGCTTCTGCTTTCCCCACTTAGCCCCCTTGGACTCTCTCTTCCTCAGTAATGCTCCGCTGGTCTTATCACAGAATGCATCTGACACAATAAATTAATTCCGTGCTCTAAATACAAATATGGTCACTGCTGCTGTTTTCAGACCTCAATGTTTGCCTCTGCCATCTCCAACCTTGTGTCACGCTAACGAACAAGGGCTTGAGAGAGTGGCTGCAAACGTCACTCTCTTCTGCAGCGTTTCAAGCAATGGCCAAATTGGCAGCTCTTTCCTTCTGCTAGCAGAAACAGCCAATGAATCACAAGTGGTGGAGGTCAGAGGAAGGCAGTGGCACTGGCAGCAGCAGCAATCTCTTGGCTGCCTGCCTCCAGCGGCCCTCAGGAGCCATGAGCACAGAGCAGAGGCCACAGAAAGCACTGCAGAACACCCTTGGTGCCCCAGGGGGAGCAGCTGGCACAGGGGCTGCCTTTCTCAGCTTCAATGGGCCAGCAAGTTCAAAGCAAGAACCTGGAAATTAAACTGAGTTACTCCACAAATCTGCAGTTCTGATTTTTGAAAATGTCAGTTTGCTTTTGATATCTGTTTCAGTAAGGCACCCTTTAAAAAACACCAATATCTTGTTATTAAATATAAGCATCTTAAATTTAGTTCCTTCTCCCCCTCCACACACCACAGCCAGACTCAAATAAGTTAAAACTAACAAATTAGCAAAGGTATAAATTCCACTTCTTGCAAGCAAATTCCAATTCTCCAAAATCCACTTTCATGGGCCGCGTCTTGCCCTTAAGGTGACTTTTAACACATCTTGAATTATACATTCTGCACACACAGTTATCAGCCATTAACTGTACTGTGCTTGGGATTTGAAGCTGCAACCCAGAATCTGTCCTCACACATAAGACGTTTGAGGCTGCACAGGAAGGAGGCAGAGCCCAGCTACAAGGTCAAGTGAGGCAGGGAGCATTCAGGACAAGGGGTCCTGAAAAGCCAACTAAAAACGTAAGAACATATGAAGACTCCTGCTGGAGGCGTACACTCACAAATGTACACATCCTTCATATACACCAGTGTGGTGTAGTGGTTAAGAGCGGTAGTCACGTAATCTGGGAAACCGGGTTCGTGTCTCCACTCCTCCACATGCAGCTGCTGGGTGACCTTGGGCCAGTCACACTTCTGTGAAGTCTCTCAGCCCCACTCACCTCACAGAGTGTTTGTTGTGGGGGAGGAAGGGAAAGGAGAATGTTAGCCGCTTTGAGACTCCTGAAGGGGAGTGAAAGGCGGGATATCAAATCCAAACTCTTCTTCTTCTTCTTCTTCTTCTTCTTCTTCTTCTTCTTCTTCTTCTCCTCCTCTCTTCCTGTTTGGTCTATTCCTTTTAAACAGGTTATACCCCTCAATTCCTACATTCCAGTCATGGGTCTCATCCGGTTTCAATAATGTCTACCAGAGTCATATTTGCCATCCTGCATTAAAAGCTCCATTCGTCTTGCTTGTTTCCCATACTTTGTGCATTTGTGTAGAGACAATGGAAACCATGAGTTGTTCCCTCCAGCTGCTTCTTTCTTGTAGTTTCTTGCCCTTTAGCAGGTTTCGGTTTCAGTTAGGGTTAGGGCTAGTTTCCTGTGCATCAAAGAAACTATTATCCCTAGCACTGTGAGTTCTTCTGTCATCTGTAATGTTGTCTCCCTCGCCCTGAAGTTCTAGTTTAAAGCTCTCCTGATCAGATTCGCAAGACTCCTAGTGTGACGTGGCAGCTAAAAAGCCAATGCAATTCTGGGCTGCATCAATAGGAGTATAGCATCTAGATCAAGGGAAGTAATAGTGCCACTGTATTCTGCTCTGGTCAGACCTCACCTGGAGTACTGTGTCCAGTTCTGGGCACCACAGTTCAAGAAGGACACTGACAAACTGGAACGTGTCCAGAGGAGGGCAACCAAAATGGTCAAAGGCCTGGAAACAATGCCTTATGAGGAACGGCCAAGGGAGCTGGGCATGTTTAGCCTGGAGAAGAGGAGGAGGTTAAGGGGTGATATGATAGCCATGTTCAAATATATAAAAGGATGTCACATAGAGGAGGGAGAAAGGTTGTTTTCTGCTGCTCCAGAGAAGCGGCCACGGAGCAATGGATCCAAACGACAAGAAAGAAGATTCCACCTAAACATTAGGAAGAACTTCCTGACAGTAAGAGCTGTTTGACAGTGGAATTTGCTGCCAAGGAGTGTGGTGGAGTCTCCTACTTTGGAGGTCTTTAAGCAGAGGCTTGACAACCATATGTCAGGAGTGCTCTGATGGTGTTTCCTGCTTGGCAGGGGGTTGGACTCGATGGCCCTTGTGGTCTCTTCCAACTCTATGATTCTATGAGAAACCTACCAATCGAACACACACACATGCTGCCCCCTTTGTCCTGCAGTCAGCTTGTCTGAAGCTGGCAGGGCAGGGCAGAGAGCCAGGATCTTGTTTTTTGACAAAATTACAAGCCTGGTAGATGAAGGGAACGCAGTGGATGTAGCCTACCTTGATTTCAGCAAGGCATTCGACAAGGTGCCCCATGATATTCTTGTAAAGAAGCTGGTAAAATGCGGTCTTGACTATGCTACCACTCAGTGGATTTGTAACTGGCTGACTGACCGAACCCAGAGGGTGCTCATTAATGGTTCCTCTTCATCCTGGAGAAGAGTGACTAGTGGGGTGCCACAGGGTTCTGTCTTGGGCCCGGTCTTATTCAACATCTTTATCAACGACTTGGATGATGGGCTCAAGGGCATCCTGATCAAATTTGCAGATGACACCAAACTGGGAGGGGTGGCTAACACCCCAGAGGACAGGATCACACTTCAAAACGACCTTGACAGATTAGAGAACTGGGCAAAAGCAAACAAGATGAATTTTAACAGGGAGAAATGTAAAGTATTGCACTTGGGCAAAAAAAATGAGAGGTACAAATACAAGATGGGTGACACCTGGCTTGAGAGCAGTACATGTGAAAAGGATCTAGGAGTCTTGGTTGACCACAAACTTGACATGAGGCAACAGTGTGACGCGGCAGCTAAAAAAGCCAATGCAATTCTGGGCTGCATCAATAGGAGCATAGCATCTAGATCAAGGGAAGTAATATTGCCACTGTATTCTGCTCTGGTCAGACCTCACCTAGAGTACTGTGTCCAGTTCTGGGCACCACAATTCAAGAAGGACACTGACAAACTGGAACGTTCCAACTCTATGATTCTATGATTCTATGATTCTATGAAAAGGGGACGACAGAGGACGAGATGGTGGGACAGTGTTCTCAAAGCTACCAGCATGAGTTTGACCAAACTGTGGGAGGCAGTGGAAGACAGAAGTGCCTGGCGTGCTCTGGTCCATGGGTCACGAAGGGTCGGACACGACTAAACAACTAAACAACAACAACAACAATCTTTGATGTATTTGAAAATATTGCAGCCAGTCTGTTAGGTGCCCTTTAGTTTCTTCATATTTTTTTCAGTATTACTGATAATTATTAGGACAACAGGATGAACCTATACTGAAAAATTTCCACCAAAAGAGTTCTGTTTCCTGTAAATTCCCTTTGTGATATGTTTCCCCCCTCATTTGTTTCTTCATTGTTCTAATCCTGTCTTACATGGCATCTCTGCTCCCACTTTTCCAATCTTTCTTTCTACTGTTGAAATTCAAGCTACGTCATTACGCCATCTTTGTTGTTTATGTAAGGGAGTAATCTGGCGTCCCGTCATAGCTCCAGGCAATTTTCCAGTTCTCCCTCTCCTCTAATTCTTATGTCTAATATGTGCCACTGTCTTCTGCTCTGGTCAGACCTCACCTGGAGTACTGTGTCCAGTTCTGGGCACCACAATTCAAGAAGGACACTGACAAACTGGAACGTGTCCAGAGGAGGGCAACCAAAATGGTCAAAGGCCTGGAAACGATGCCTTATGAGGAACAGCTAAGGGAGCTGGGCATGTTTAGCCTGAAGAAGAGGAGGTTAAGGGGTGATATGATAGCCATGTTCAAATATATAAAAGGATGTCACATAGAGGAGGGAGAAAGGTTGTTTTCTGCTGCTCCAGAGAAGCGGCCACGGAGCAATGGATCCCAACTACAAGAAAGAAGATTCCACCTAAACATTAGGAAGAACTTCCTGACAGTAAGAGCTGTTTGACAGTGGAATTTGCTGCCAAGGAGTGTGGTGGAGTCTCCTTCTTTGGAGGTCTTTAAGCAGAGGCTTGACAACCATATGTCAGGAGTGCTCTGATGGTGTTTCCTGCTTGGCAGGGGGTTAGACTCGATGGCCCTTGTGGTCACTTCCAACTCTATGATTCTATGATTCAAACACATTTGTGCCAACTGCTGTGAGGTGCAGCCCATCTCTTGCCAGAAGTCCTTCCTCAAGACCATGATCCAAGAAGCCAAACCCTTCCTCATTACACCACCTGCGCAGCCAGTGGTTTATCTCCAGTATTTTCCTCTGTCTTCTTGGGCCACCACCGCTCCTCCACCTGCAGCTGCTGGGTGACCTTGGGCTAGTCACACTTTTCTGAAGTCTCTCAGCCTCACTCACCTCACAGAGTGTTTGTTGTGGGGAGGAAGGGAAAGGAGATTGTTAGCTGCTTTGAGAGTCCTTAGGATAGTGATAAAGCAGGATATCAAATCCAAACTACTCCTCCTCCTCCTCCTCCTCCTCCTCCTCCTTCTTCTTCTTCTTCAACAACAACAGGAAGGAATGATGAAAATACCACCTGTGCCCCAAGTCTCTTCATGATGGCCTGGGAATCGGATTCAGATGCTGAACCGGAGGAATCCCAGCCTGCACAGGAGTCGCCACCTGCAGGGCCGGCTTGAACCTGAAGGGCCCTCACCTGTGCTGGATCCTCAGGAGCAGACAACAGCTGAATCTGCTCTGGCTCCGGAGGTGATCGAGGACCCATTGCCTGCAGGTGCTCCTCTCTCAGCCCTGTCAGGGGAAGGTGAGGTTGCCTCTGGGTCCAGTAACCCACCAGCCTCTCCTGAGCTGCAGAGGCTCAGGGCAGAGAGGTGGAGGGAACTAAGTTCTCGCAGGAGGAGTGCTCACCTCCAGGCCAGGAAAGGTGAGTCACCTGTGGACCAGGGCCACCCTATGCCTCAGAGGAGATAAAGGCCAGCCCGTCCAGTCCCAGGTTGTGGGAGCAACATTGTTGGTTACCTGTTCCTGCCGGCACCCTGTCCTGCTTTCTGCCAGAGTTCCTGACCACGCCCGACTCCCTGCCTTGGACCCCACTTCAGCCTCGGACCGGACATGGACCATGCCGCACGGTACCCCCCCCCTCCCGGGACCAGCACACTTCAGCTCCCTGCCCAGAGTCTCATGTTCCCTTGCTATATGTTGAAGGCTGTGTGTGTCAGTATTATTTTACCCACATGAATCAGAAGGAAGGGTTAGTGGTCAGTGGGCTTTATAAGATTTGGCGACTTCTCTGTCGCATTGTGAATCTTTGCAGCTGGAAGACAGCCCAAATCCTGGGACATTCTGTTACCTCCACACACGACTTTCTTTTCTCTGTCCTGACTCTTCCAGCATTCAGCTTCAGTGGATGTCAAGTTCATCAAGAGAAGCTGTATCTGAAAGGAGCCAGAGTCAACTGTAGGCTGATCAGGCATGTGGTAGCCTCTGCCTCCCTGGAAGAGCTGGTTGGCTGCTTATTGGGCACTCATTATATTCAAGACTTTGGCTTCTGGAAGTGGGAATAGAGAGAGGGAACTCATCCTCTAAGTGAGAGGATGGTGGCAGGACTGTGTCCTCCCTCTGAAGGGGATCCAAATGAAGTACTGATGGTTCTCCTCCCGAGGAGTAGCCTGAACCTTGCCCTCATGGTTCCCATCCAGGGCTGGATTTAGGTTTGATGAGGCCCTCAGCTCCTGAAGGTAATGGGGCCCTTTCTATGTCCAGCTGTCCTTTGTCAACAACAAATTGTTACTGTTTTTTGTGTTGAATATGGTAATTCATAGGAGCCTACACAGCACAAAACACAGTTGCTGTATGTAGGTTTTATTTTATTTGTTTTTTATCTTATATTTTGAAAATGTAGATCCAGGTTTTTATCCTTTAGTTTTTTTTGGGGGGGGGGCAAGAGAGTGGGGCCCTAAGCTACAGCTTGTTTAGCTTATACGTAAATCTGGCACTGCTCCCATCCCAGGAAGCGGAAAGGAAGTGTTCAGAAAGTTCCCGGGGGGGGGGGAGTTGTGTGCCATCCTGCCCTATTGTGAAACAGACATGCAGCTCCTCTTCCAAATAAACCCCAAACAGATGTGGTCCAAGAAATCTTAGAGTAGGCTTGTTAGAGGTTTCAAGCTTAGAAAGGTTTTTATTTTTTTTAAAGTTGGAGAAGAATGATGAGAGAAATTGGGTTCAGATGGTGAGGCTTAGACTAACGGATGATAACCTCATCAGCACATATGTCAGAAGGTGAGGATATTTGGAGTATTTTATGAGGGCCTGGCTCAACCTAATAATAATAATAATAATTTTATTATTTGTACCCCGCCCATCTGACTGAATTGCCCCAGCCACTCTGGGTGGCTTGCCATGATAAGGGTATGTAACATAGAGTTAGGATATCCTCTTATATGCTTACCTGGAAGTAAGCCTCAATGAACTCACTAGGATTTACTTCTGAGCAGGACAGTCATAGCATTGCACTGCCCAAAACACAAATCCTTGCACAGAGAAAGCTAACGTCTTAGGGGCAAAGTGACCAGGTCCACATTTGCCTTGACATGCTCTTTCCCTTGGGCAGTAGATATAGAAGTATGCTTAGTCACACCAACTGGGTAAAGAACAGCTTCTATCCGTGGGCTGTTAGGCTACTGAATGAAAATATAACAACAGGGCAACTGACTTTCGGGTTTGGTGGATGTGCGTCAGTAAACGAGGGGAATTAAGACTAAGAGAGCTGAGTGGGGGGTGCTCGTGTAATCTCACTGTATACAAGTTGTACAAGTGACAATAAAGTATTTCAATTTCAGTTTTCTATAGGCAAGGATTGTGATTGCATTTTATTTTAGGAAAGGAAGAGCATTCAGTTATGTGAAATCCCTTCTACACCCTGAAATTGCACAATCAGCTGGTTTGCCATCAGCTTGTGAGCATGAGATCGATTCTAGACACTTTGGAGCTCTTTGGCATTTAAAAGGCTTTGTGATTCTGCACTGTTTAGATTGTGTGGTGGCAATTGCCTGTGCGCTACTGCCTTGGCTTACACATTTATTTTATTCTGTAAGGGTGAAAGGAAGGCATTGGAGGCTGTGCTCCTCCAAGTGACCCCCTTGCCGCCCTGCATATGGCTCCAGGAAAGGAGATGGCAGGGTAGAGACAAGCCACCTGTTCCACTGCTGGCGTTCTACATTGTTTCCCCAGGGCCTAACGGTGACATCCTTCCAAGTCACTGACAGATTGCAGTTCCCTTACCTGTTCACAGAGTGTGGCAATCAGCCCTTCCAGGTCCCGCTTCTCACAGAGAATTGCCTGCTTCTCTTCGCCCTCCTGCTCACACTGCATCTCCAGCTGACGCAGCTGTAAAAGAGGCCAAGGAACAGAGCGATGTCTGAATGGACTGAGCGGAACTGAGAGGGGAGCCAGTGAGTAGCAGCAGCCTGTAGCCATTGCTAATGCCATCCTTTCTTCACCAGAACAACTTTCCTTATGTCCAGAAACCTGAAATTGCACTGGTGGTATTTTTGTTTTTAATTGCTCTTTGTTTTATGTTTCAAAGGCAGCTCCTGACTGGGAAAAACTGACCCAAGAAAGAAAAACAAATACAGCTTGACCCTTTTTGATTGATTGGATTGGAAGCGTCATTTATAAGAATTGAAACTATCCTCTTACGGTTTCTGGGTTAATTTGGGATTCTTTGTATGTTGTTGATGTTGTTGTTATTGTCATCATTATCTTTGATTATCATCTTCTAAACCAACGCCTCAATGTGATTTGCATATAAGATAATTAAAAACATTTTAAAACACAAAACATCAGATGCATTTAAAATAAGACTAAAGTCCCAACAAGGGGGCACTTGCAGAGACGACCATCAAAGGTGTCATTAAAACTGACACCTTCAAGATCAGGGCCACAATCTGAGGCCCATCATTTTATCTCTTAATTCCAGCCCATAACATGCATGCCGATGCTGTCCCCACTCACCCATATCATGATTTATTTGTAATTCTTTAAAATAATGTCTCTTTTCTGTGAAAAGATCAATAGCAGCCCAAGGAAATGGAAATCCATGAAGATTCATGCATACCAAGCAGCAGACCTTAACATTACGTGTTAGATTCAGATTTCTAATATATCACTATAATTTTGAAAACAAGCTTTGCCTAATATTTTTAGTGCCTCTGAAGCATCATAGGCAGAAATAATTATATAGTTAATTAAAAAGAAATTAATTTGAATCCAGTCTTGCTTTTACTCAGTGGGACCAGAAAGCATATATAATCAGCCACAATTCTCTCTAATTTATAGAAGCAGAACTAATCCCACCTATATATCAATGAGATCTGCCTTCCAATGACAGCGGTCAAGCTCCAGTGTCCATTGTGCTCCGCATTCTGTATCCGACAAGACAGAACGGTCCGTGGGACAAATCAGCTGAACACAAGACCATCCGAAGAGACTGCTGGGTCAGGCCAACAGCTCATCCAGCACAGCACCCAGCAAACAAGACCTGAACACAAGAGCCCTCTTCCCTCCAGTGGCAACTGGGATTCAGAAGCATTACTGGCGCCAGCTCTGGAGGCAGAGTTTTGCCAGTATGCCTGGTAGTCATTGATGGCCTTCTCCTCCATGAATTTGTCTAATCCTCTTTTAAAGCCATCCCACTTCTTCCTGAGGGAGGGAGTTACATAGTTTAATATGTGCTGCGTGAAGAAGTCCTTTCTTTTGTCTGTCCTGAATCTTTTAACATTCAGCTTCACTGGGTGTCCATGAGATTTGAGTATTATGAGACAGGGAGAGTAACTTCTCGCTGTCCTGTACTTTCTCCATGCCACACATAGGTACTTAGCCATTATTCACTGCAGCTGCTTCCTACGTGCAATGAACAGGACGGCCTTCAAGGGCAGGAGTGGAGAGCTCTGTCTGCTGGAATGCCCAGAGCTACAGAAATCTGCCAGACTAAGGACACACAAGGACAAAGGTGGCTGCCTCCCCATGCCATACCCTTTTCTGGCAGGACTGCTGAACATCCTCCAGCTCTTCCTCCTTGTCCTCCAGCTCCTTCTGGTGAAGCTGTTTCATCCTCTCAATTTCCAGTTCGAGTCTCAGGTGAAGCTGAAAGGAAGCACCAGGACAATATGAAGATGAAGGTGATGAATTATCCACCCTTCACTGTGAGGTCCTGGGGGGCAGGGTTACAACAACCTGAGCACTCAAGATGGTCTGCAGGGAAGGAGGGGGGAGGTCTTTCAGATATTTGGGACCTGAGCTGTTCAGGGTTTTGAACACTAACACAAGCACCTTCAGTTGGGGAGGGTGACTTGTTGAGGGTTTCTGTTGAGAGCCACATTCACTTATGGAAAATTTGTTGGGAGCCACTGATCTGTAGTGGGTGGAGCCAAACATCACTGAAGGCACCCTCCCCCCTCTCTTTCTGCTACTCCCTCATCTTATTTTCTCCTCCTTGTAGTCCATGGCTGGGGGGGGGTGTAGGTTGCTTGCCCCCTGCATCACCTTTCTGTGCTCCTTAAAATAACCCTGTAATTGAGGTCAGTCCTGTTGACTCTAGATGGGGGGCAGGAGACTGAGGGCTGTGGAGAAGAGAGTTTTGCATGGTCCTCTTCTTCCCAAGCTCTTGTGCCTAGCTCAGTACTTCCTAGCTGGTCCTCTTGGAACAGAGGGAGGGCAAGGTTGCACCCAAAGTGCTGATGAAAGCCAAATCACTTCCTCCTCAGGAGGCCACCTTACCTGTTCCAGCTGTTCAATGGTGCTTGCTTGGGAGCTCAGCTCCTTCTGCTGCTCAGAGGCTCTTGACTCCAGGTCCCAAAGTTTCTTCTGGAGGGCAGCCAGCGAGTTGGCATCCAGGTCCTTGGGGGCGCTGAGCTCCTGCACCTGGCTGCTCAACAGCACAAGCCGCTGGTTGAGGCTGGCATTGTCCAATTCTTTTTGCTGGGGGCGGCAGGGGGGGATCGTGAAGGTGGGGGGACATAGAAGACAAAGGGGAAAAATTTACACATCCACAGTTTAGTCAACTGGATCATTTATTTATTTGCCATCTATATATATGTGCCATCAGGCAACAACATTCTCTGGGCAACTTACAATATCAATAAAACATTAAAATGCAGCATCCATAAGGCAGGAGAGTTAAACGATTTCAGATACTGTACCTTGAAAAAGGTCTTGGAAAACAATACAGGTACCATTTCTTGGTGCTGATAGGATTTAAAATCAGAAACTAGGCAAGATGTGCTTTCTTTTTAAAGTGCATCTCAAAAATAAACATTTCAAAATAAAAATTTTGAGATCCTGAATTCTGAAGCCATTTTTGTATTTTTTTCTTCAAAGGTTTTTATGTAGCTGTTTTTTGAATTGTCCTTATTGATAATATTAATGTTTCGTTGTTTTGCAAACCACCTGGAGGTTTTTCTTACAACCAAGTAGTATATAAATTTCATGAAATTAAATCAATTAATAAAAACTTGGGAAGGTTGGCTTTTGAATTCAGACTTTGAGATTCTGAAAGATTTGTGCAGCTGTCTGACCTGTGTATGTGCCCCAGCAGTTGCATATCTGGATGCATTTTGCCGTGGCTCATTTCACAGAACCATAGGATTGTAGAGTTGGAGGGGACCTCAAGGGTCATCTAGTCCCACCACAGAACCCTTGTGCTCTTTGCTCCTCTTCCTTCTGCCCTGCCTTGCCTTACCTCTAAGCTCCGCTGCAACTTCCCCAGCTCAAACTGAAGGCTGGTGCTCTCTTGTAACACTTTCTCCCGAAGGCTCTTCTCGAAGGCGGATTCTCCCAAGGCCTGAGCCAGCTGCAGGTCAAATCTGACAGAGGCAAAAGGTCTCATGAGTTGGCCCTCCATCACTCCCAGCAGGAAGTCCCACAGCAGGGCAAAGATGCAGGCCAGGAGCTGCCGGGTCTTGGCCAGAGCTGTAGATGGCCACACATGAATCTTGACCTGGAGAGGACGATCATGGCCTCAAAGTCCTTAAGGACAGTTGCTGGAGCCAGGACCAGCTTGCAAGCCCAGCTTTATTGCAATTTTGTTTCATATATTTTAAAATGAATATGAAATATATTAGGTGGGTTTAGGAACACAAACACACAAACACACATATACACACATACCACCTTTCTGAGTATTATTGTTATTAGCAGCAGCAGCAGCAGCAGCAGCAGCATTTATATCCCACCTTTTCTCCAAGGAGTTCAAAGTGGTGTACATAGTCCTCCTCGTCCCCATTTTATCCTCACAGCAACCTGGTGAGGTAGGTTAGGCTGAGAGAGGCAGATACAGGCCCAAGGTCACCCAGTGAGCTTCACGGCCGAGAGGGGATTTGGACCTGGGTCTCCCAGGTCCTTATCTAACCCTCTTAACCACTAGACCGCATTGGCTCTCCTAGACCAGGCCATAAACCTTTCCACAGCACCTTATGTAGCCTAACCAACTGCAGGATTTGGGTGGCAACTACAGCAGGCTGAAGCAGAAGCTTTGCTGGGGACTTAGAAGATTTGGGGCACTGACCTTTGAATAAAACGTGTATATGCTGCTAGCTTAATAGGTATAGATGTAGATTTAGAGTGTGAATGTTGTAGGAGGAAACAACTAATTTCCAGTCCAAATTCGCCCAAATATAATCACCTCAGATCACCGCCCCCCAAAAGCTTCTCTTCAATCTGTTTTCCCCAATGAATTTCCTAGCAGATCCTGTTCCAAATCAATTTGATTAGTTTTTCATTACCCACCCCCAAATAACCTCTAGATAAGGTCATCTTAAATGCATTTATTTCTCCAAAACTGTACAACAATCCAAATTCATTACCTACCCAGTAACACATTGGGTGCTCAGGAAGAGATCTGAGGACCCTGCTGCCTGGCCCCAGCACCCTAGCAGTATCTCAGGGTGCAAGCAGAGGAGAGATGAAGCAGGTAGGCCTTGAGGTGGGGAGCAGGGATCAAAGGTCAGTGGCAGACCCTCAATCCTTGAGTTAAAGGATCTACTTGCAGTGCCTGCAACGATCTCTGCCTGAGACCCGAGAATCGGTTTCTGGATGGATGCCAACACAGACTCCCATACACCCCCCCTTTTATTTTAAAAAAGGATGCTCTGATAAAGAACTTAAAGCATACAATATCTGAGCTCTTCTAAAAAAGTCGAGCATCTTCCAATAAATGGTATGAGATTTGAATTGTTTGATTAGATTAGCAATTCACGAGCTCCCCCATTCATAATTAATGGTTTTGCCATTTAGAATTCAGTGCCAAACTTCCACAGACTCAGAGATAGATTGGAAGTTTCAGCGTCTTCAATGAAGCGTGTGCTATAAAGACTTAAAACTGCATTACTGAAGTCAGGGGCATGCTGGGGAAAGGGCAGGGCAGCTGCACCTGAGAAGACAGGTTTGTGAAGCATTGCACCTGGAAGAACTGTGGAGTGTAGGGGAGCAAATTTCAACCCACTTTTGGTGCTCAGTTTCTTGGGTGGAAAGAAGTGGGATTCATCTCTGGCTACTTCCCAGCATAGTTGTACTTCAGGGTGTGTGTGTGTGTGTGTGTGTGTGTGTGTGTGTGTGTGTGACTGGATAGAATGTTGTGTTGTGAAAGAAGTCACCTCCTGCCTGGCCATGCGAATAAGCAATGAAATAATGCAGCTGAACGATCAAACTTCCAGGTGTAGGAGACGCCAATGAAAACAAACCTCCAGTTGAAAAAATAAACTAGATGTCAAGCTAAATCTCTTTAGGCTAAATCTGATGAAATGGCCTAGACTGCAAAATAGTTTTAATGTGTTATTATCACCAGTTCCTTCCTGAAAAGCATGCTGTGCTGAGCATGTTCTCAGAGAAACCCTGATCCTGCTCTAAATGCACAGCATAATAGAGTTGTAAAGCTGGAAGGGACCTTCTTAAATCGTGGCATCCAGACACAGTATTCCAGGCCAAGGCAGAATACTGCCTTGAATTCCCTTGATAGGGACACTAGATCTCAGTTGATGAGGCCCAGAAGAGCATTCCCCTTCATGGATCACTGCCTTGCCATGGCGAAGAGGCTTGAATAACTCAGAGAAGCTATGAACTATGCCGAGCAGGGCACCCAAGATGAACAGGTCATAGTGAATCATAGAATCATAGAATCATAGAGTTGGAAGAGACCACAAGGGCCATCGAGTCCAACCCCCTGCCAAGCAGGAAACACCATCAGAGCACTCCTGACATATGGTTGTCAAGCCTCTGCTTAAAGACCTCCAAAGTAGGAGACTCCACCACACTCCTTGGCAGCAAATTCCACTGTCGAACAGCTCTTACTGTCAGGAAGTTCTTCCTAATGTTTAGGTGGAATCTTCTTTCTTGTAGTTTGGATCCATTGCTCCGTGTCCGCTTCTCTGGAGCAGCAGAAAACAACCTTTCTCCCTCCTCTATGTGACATCCTTTTATATATTTGAACATGGCTATCATATCACCCCTTAACCTTCTCTTCTCCAGGCTAAACATGCCCAGCTCCCTTAGCCGTTCCTCATAAGGCATCGTTTCCAGGCCTTTGACCATTTTGGTTGCCCTCCTCTGGACACGTTCCAGTTTGTCAGTGTCCTTCTTGAATTGTGGTGCCCAGAACTGGACACAGTACTCCAGGTGTGGTCTGACCAGAGCAGAATACAGTGGCACTATTACTTCCCTTGATCTAGATGCTATACTCCTATTGATGCAGCCCAGAATTGCATTGGCTTTTTTAGCTGCCGCGTCACACTGTTGGCTCATGTCAAGTTTGTGGTCAACCAAGACTCCTAGATCCTTTTCACATGTACTGCTCTCAAGCCAGGTGTCACCCATCTTGTATTTGTGCCTCTCATTTTTTTTGCCCAAGTGCAATACTTTACATTTCTCCCTGTTAAAATTCATTTTGTTTGTTTTTGCCCAGTTCTCTAATCTGTCAAGGTCGTTTTGAAGTGTGATCCTGTCCTCTGGGGTGTTAGCCACCCCTCCCAGTTTGGTGTCATCTGCAAATTTGATCAGGATGCCCTTGAGTCCATCATCCAAGTCGTTGATAAAGATGTTAAATAAGACCGGGCCCAAGACAGAACCCTGTGGCACCCCACTAGTCACTCTTCTCCAGGATGAAGAGGAACCATTGATGAGCACCCTTTGGGTTCGGTCAGTCAGCCAGTTACAAATCCACTGAGTGGTAGCAGAGTCAAGACCGCATTTTACCAGCTTCTTTACAAGAATATCATGGGGCACCTTGTCAAATGCCTTACTGAAATCAAGGTAGGCTATATCCACTGAGTTCCCTTCATCTACCAGGCTTGTAATTCTGTCAAAAAACGAGATCAGGTTAGTCTGACATGACTTATTTTTCAGAAATCCATGCTGACTATTGGTGATCACAGCATTCCTTTCTAGGTGCTCACAGACTGTTTGCTTAATGATCTGCTCCATCTGCTCCATAGTGGAGAGTTTTGACCAAACGTGATCCACCTGGAGGAGGAACCGGCAAGCCACTCCAGTATCCCTGCAAAGAAAACTCCATGGACAAAGACAACAGGCACCAAAAAGTTATGACGCTGGAAGATGAGCCGCTCGGGTCAGAAGGCGTCCAACATGCTACTGAGGAAGAGCGGAGGACAAGTACAAGTACAAGTAGATTCAGAGCTGATGAAGCGGCTGGGCCAAAGCTGAAAGGATGCTCAGTTGCGGATATGCCTGGAAGCGAAAGGAAAGTCCAATGCTGTAAAGAAAAATATTGCATAGGAAACTGGAATGTAAGAACCATGAACCTTGGTAAGTTGGATGTGGTCAAAAATGAGATGGCAAGAATAAATATTGACATCCTGGGCATCAGTGAACTAAAATGGACGGGAATGGGCGAATTCAGTTTGGATGACCATCATATCTACTACTGTGGGCAAGAAACCCATAAAAGAAATGGAGTGGCCTTCATAGTCAACAAAAGAGTGGTGAAAGCTGTTCTGGGATGCAATCTCAAAAATGATAGAATGATCTTGATACGAATCCAAGGCAGACCTTTTAACATCACAGTAATCCAAGTTTATGCACCAACTACTGGTGCTGAAGAAACTGAAATTGAGCAATTCTATGAAGACTTACAACACCTTATAGAAGTGACACCAAAGAAGGATGTTCTTCTCATTATAGGGGATTGGAATGCTAAAGTAGGGAATCAAGAGATAAAAGGAACAACTGGCAAGTTTGGCCTTAGAGATCAAAACGAAGCAGGGCAAAGGCTAATAGAGTTCTGTCAAGAGAACAAGCTGGTCATCACAAACACGCTTTTCCAGCAACACAAAAGACGACTCTACACATGGACATCACCAGATGGGCAGTATCGAAATCAGATTGATTATATTCTCTGCAGCCAAAGATAGAGAAGCTCTATACAGTCAGCAAAAACAAGACCTGGAGCTGATGGTGGCTCAGATCATCAGCTTGTTATAGCAAAATTCAAGCTTAAACTGAAGAAAGTAGGAAAAACCACTGGGCAGGTAAGATACAAATTTAAATCAAATCCCTTATGAATACACAGTGGAAGTGAGGAACAGGTTTAAGGATTTAGATTTGGTGGACAGAGTGCCTGAAGAACTATGGATGGAGGCTCGCAACATTATACAGGAGGCAGCAACAAAAACCATCCCAATGAAAAGGAAATGCAAGAAAGCAAAGTGGCTGTCCAACAAGGCCTTACAAATAGCGGGGGAGAGAAGGCAAGCAAAATGCGAGGGAGATAGTGAAAGATACAGGAAATTGAATGCAGATTTCCAAAAAAGAACAAGGAGAGACAAGAAGGCCTTCTTAAATGAGCAATGCAAAGATATAGAGAAAAACAACAGAATGGGAAGAACCAGAGATCTGTTCAAGAAAATTGGAGAAGTGAAAGGAACATTTCGTACAAAGATTACCATAATAAAGGACAAAAGTGGTAAGGACCTAACAGAAGCAGAAGACATCAAAAAGAGGTGGCAAGAATACACAGAGGAAAAATACCAGAAAGCTATGGATGGCTCGTACACCCCAGGTAGTGTGGTTGCTGACCTTGAGCCAGACATCCTGGAGAGTGAAGTCAAATGGGCCTTAGAAAGCACTGCTAATAACAAGGCCAGTGGAAGTGATGGTATTCCAGCTGAACTATTAAAAATTTTAAAAGATGATGCTGTTAAGGTGCTACACTCAATATGCCAGCAAGTTTGGAAAACTCAGCAGTGGCCAGAGGATTGGAGAAGATCAGTTTACATCCCAATCCCAAAGAAGGGCAGTGCCAAAGACTGCTCCAACTACCGCACAATTGCACTCATTTCACACGCTAGCAAGGTTATGCTTAAAATTCTACAAGGAAGGCTTAAGCAGTATGTGGACTGAGAACTCCCAGAAGTGCAAGCTGGATTTAGAAGAGGCAGAGGAACTAGAGACCAAATTGCAAACATGCGCTGGATTATGGAGAAAGCTAGAGAGTTTCAGAAAGACATCTACTTCTGCTTCATTGACTTTGCAAAAGCCTTTGACTGTGTAGGCCACAGCAAACTATGGCAAGTTCTTAAAGAGTTTGCAGGGCAGCAGCTGAAGAAGGAGCAAAAAGGGTTTTCTTGTGTGTGTGTGTTTCTTTGTGGCTGATTAGCTGTTTTCCCTGTGTAAAGGTCAGAGGGGGCAGGGTTTCTGTTGAGGCAGGGGATTAGCTGTGGGAGGAGCTTATCAGAGTTTGCAGGGCAGCAGCTGAAGAAGGAGCAAAAAGGGTTTTCGTGTGTGTGTGTGTGTGTGTGTTTCTTTGTGGCTGATTAGCTGTTATCCCTGTGTAAAGGTCAGAGGGGGCAGGGTTTCTGTTGAGGCAGGGGATTAGCTGTGGGAGGAGCTTATCAGAGTTTGCAGGGCAGCAGCTGAAGAAGGAGCAAAAAGGGTTTTCTTGTGTGTGTGTGTTTCTTTGTGGCTGATTAGCTGTTATCCCTGTGTAAAGGTCAGAGGGGGCAGGGTTTCTGTTGAGGCAGGGGATTAGCTGTGGGAGGAGCTTATCAGAGTTTGCAGGGCAGCGGCGCGCGCCTTATCAGAGTTTGCAGGGCAGCGGCGCGCACCTAGCGGTGCGCGCAGTTATACCCATCTTTTAGATTTAGGGGAGCTAGTCTCAAACGTTTGTTGGGGGAGACCTAGGTTTTTTTTGTGGGGGAAGTTATTTGTCCTGTCTTCAAGCTTTTTATGATGGAGGACCTCTGTAGCTACCCCCAACGACACGATCTCAAGATGGAAGGGGAGGGAACAGCTGCAGTCGCCTGCGATTCCTGCGCAATGTTTGCCATCTTGCCAAAGGTTGCAGGCAGCTTTACGTGCAGCAATTGCATGTTGATTGCCCTTTTAAAAGACAAAGTCCAGCAACTGGAGGAACGTGTAGCTACGCTCCAAAGAATTAGAGAGCTGGAGCTCTTCTTGGAAGCAACAGAGCACACCGTCCCCACCAAGGAGGAGACAGGGGACTCCCCTGAGAAGGAGGATAGTTCACCAACACAGGAGCCAGATATATGGAGAAACGTGACTCAAAGAAGTAGGAGGCCCAGGGTTCACTCTGATTGTTTAGAAATACACAATCGCTTTGAGGTCCTCTCCCCTAGCATGGAAGATGAAGAGCAGACTCCATTTGAGGATCTCTCCCTCATTACAGTCAATCAGGTATATGAAGACGAGCAGCAAAGTCAGTCCTCAGGGAATGTGCAGGCGACCTTGGAACGGACAGCTCACGGAAGAACCCCGACCAAACCCAAGAGGAGGCGTGTAGTGGTGATAGGGGATTCCCTACTGAGGGGAACAGAAGCAGTGATCTGTGGGCCTGACAAGATGTCTCGGGAAGTGTGCTGTCTCCCCGGGGCTAAGATCCAAGATGTAACTGAACGACTGCAAGGAATCATAAAACCCACTGACAAATACCCCTTCCTCTTGGTTCATGTGGGAACCAATGACACTGCAAGCAATAGCCTCCAGAAGATCAAAAGAGACTACGAGGCTCTCGGCAGGAAATTGAAGCAACTAAATGCACAAATTGTCATCTCGTCTGTCCTCCCAGTTGAACGACGTGGCCCAGGGAGAGAGGGGAAAATAGTGGAAGTGAACAGCTGGCTTCGCAAATGGTGTAAACAGGAACGGTTTGGATTCTTAGATCACGGACTGCAGTTTCTTGAAGATGGACTTCTGGCAAGTGATGGGCTGCACCTCACAACGGTTGGGAGGAATGTTTTTGCCAAAAATCTCAGAAACCTCATCAGGAGGGCTTTAAACTGACTAATGTGGGGGAGGGAGACAGTGCTCCTGAAGGTAGGAGTCTATCAATTAATGAAGATGATCATCCAAATGTCATAGACCAAATGGAGCAAACAGCACGCAGACGTAGTGGTGGGAGGAAAAAATCCTTAAATAAGAGACACGGGGGAATGATTAATGGACTTCAATGTCTGTACACTAATGCGCAAAGCATGGGAAATAAACAAGATGAGCTTGAGCTCTTGGTACAGCAAACTAAATATGACATAATAGGCATCACTGAAACCTGGTGGGATAAGTCCCACGATTGGAATGTAATAATGGGGGGATACAATCTATTTCAGAGAAACAGACCAGACAAGAAAGGAGGAGGAGTGGCGTTATATGTCAGGGATGTGTATAACTGTGAAGAGATCCAAGATTTAGAACCTCAAAGCCAAAGTGAGAGCATTTGGGTCAAAATTAAGGGAGAGAAGAATAACCTCATTGTGGGAGTTTACTATAGATCCCCAAGCCAAACGGAGGACATAGATGATGCCTTCCTGGAACAGATGGCCAAGCATGCAAAAGGAAGGGAGATAGTAGTAATGGGGGACTTCAATTACCCGGATATTTGTTGGACGTCAAACTCAGCCAAGAGCATAAGGTCAAACAGATTCCTCACTGGCCTTGCAGACAACTTCATTGTCCAGAAAGTGGGAGAAGCAACAAGAGGAACAGCCGTTTTAGATCTGGTCCTAACCAATGTTGATGACTTGGTTAGTGGGGTAGATGTGGAAGGATCATTAGGCGCGAGTGATCATGCTCTTCTGAAGTTTACTATACAGCGGAAAGGAGCAGCCAAGCATACTAGGACTCAATTTCTTGACTTTAAGAAAGCCGACTTCATAAAACTTAGGGAAGTGCTGGGTGAGATCCCATGGACAGCAATACTAAAAGGAAAGGGAGTTCATGATGGCTGGGAGTTTGTTAAGAGGGAGATAGTAAAAGCACAACGTCAGGCAATACCATTGAGACGGAAACATGGAAGGTGCCTAAAGAAGCCAGGGTGGCTATCTAAAGAACTTTTAACTGAATTAAGATTTAAAAAAGGATGTGTACAAAAAATGGAAAAGGGGGGAAACCACCAAAGAGGAATTCAAACAAATAGCCAGCACGTGTAGACACAAAGTCAGAAAAGCTAAAGCACAGAATGAACTCAGGCTTGCTAGAGAGGTTAAAAGCAACAAAAAAGGCTTTTATGGATGTGTTCGTAGCAAAAGGAAGAACAAAGAAACAGTGGGGTCACTCAGAGGAGAAGATGGTGAAATGCAAACAGGGGACACAGAAAGGGCTGAACTCCTCAATGCCTTCTTTGCCTCAGTCTTCTCCGATAAAGAAAACAATGCCCGACCTGAAGAATTTGGAGCAAATGATTCAGGAAAGGAAACACAGCCCAGAATAACTAAGGAGATAGTACAAGAATATTTGGCTAGTTTAGATGTATTCAAGTCTCCAGGGCCAGATGAACTGCATCCAAGAGTATTAAAAGAACTGGCAGATGTGATCTCAGAACCACTGGCAGTCATCTTTGAGAATTCCTGGAGAACAGGCGAAGTCCCGGCAGACTGGAGGAGGGCAAATGTTGTCCCTATTTTCAAAAAGGGGAAAAGAGAGGACCCAAATAATTACCGCCCAGTCAGTCTGACATCAATAGCAGGGAAGATTCTGGAGCAGATCATTAAGCAAACAGTCTGTGAGCACCTAGAAAGGAATGCTGTGATCACCAATAGTCAGCATGGATTTCTGAAAAATAAGTCATGTCAGACTAACCTGATCTCGTTTTTTGACAGAATTACAAGCCTGGTAGATGAAGGGAACTCAGTGGATGTAGCCTACCTTGATTTCAGCAAGGCATTTGACAAGGTGCCCCATGATATTCTTGTAAAGAAGCTGGTAAAATGCCGTCTTGACTATGCTACCACTCAGTGGATTTGTAACTGGCTGACTGACCGAACCCAAAGGGTGCTCATCAATGGTTCCTCTTCATCCTGGAGAAGAGTGACTAGTGGGGTGCCACAGGGTTCTGTCTTGGGCCCGGTCTTATTCAACATCTTAATCAACGACTTGGATGATGGACTCAAGGGCATCCTGATCAAATTTGCAGATGACACCAAACTGGGAGGGGTGGCTAACACCCCAGAGGACAGGATCACACTTCAAAACGATCTTGACAGATTAGAGAACTGGGCAAAAACAAACAAGATGAATTTTAACAGGGAGAAATGTAAAGTATTACACTTGGGCAAAAAAAATGAGAGGCACAAATACAAGATGGGTGACACCTGGCTTGAGAGCAGTACATGTGAAAAGGATCTAGGAGTCTTGGTTGACCACAAACTTGACATGAGCCAACAGTGTGACGCGGCAGCTAAAAAAGCCAATGCAATTCTGGGCTGCATCAATAGGAGTATAGCATCTAGATCAAGGGAAGTAATAGTGCCACTGTATTCTGCTCTGGTCAGACCACACCTGGAGTACTGTGTCCAGTTCTGGGCACCACAATTCAAGAAGGACACTGACAAACTGGAACGTGTCCAGAGGAGGGCAACCAAAATGGTCAAAGGCCTGGAAACGATGCCTTATGAGGAACGGCTAAGGGAGCTGGGCATGTTTAGCCTGGAGAAGAGAAGGTTAAGGGGTGATATGATAGCCATGTTCAAATATAGAAAAGGATGTCACATAGAGGAGGGAGAAAGGTTGTTTTCTGCTGCTCCAGAGAAGTGGACACGGAGCAATGGATCCAAACTACAAGAAAGAAGATTCCACCTAAACATTAGGAAGAACTTCCTGACAGTAAGAGCTGTTCGACAGTGGAATTTGCTGCCAAGGAGTGTGGTGGAGTCTCCTACTTTGGAGGTCTTTAAGCAGAGGCTTGACAACCATATGTCAGGAGTGCTCTGATGGTGTTTCCTGCTTGGCAGGGGGTTGGACTCGATGGCCCTTGTGGTCTCTTCCAACTCTATGATTCTATGATTCTATGATTCTAAGAAATGGGAGTGCCTGATCACCTCATCCGTCTCCTGAGAAATCTCTATGTGGGACAAGAAGCTACAGTTAGAACTGGGTATGGAACAACTGATTGGTTCAAAATTGGGAAAGCAGTACGACAAGGCTGTATATTGTCTCCCTGGTTATTTAACTTATATGCAGAATTCATCACTTATATGCAGAATTCATTAACTTATATGCAGAATTCTTCCCGACCTGAAGAATTTGGAGCAAATGATTCAGCAAAGGAAACACAGCCCAGAATAACTAAGGAGACAGTACAAGAATATTTGGCTAGTTTAGATGTATTCAAGTCTCCAGGGCCAGATGAACTGCATCCAAGAGTATTAAAAGAACTGGCAGATGTGATCTCAGAACCACTGGCAGTCATCTTCGAGAAATCCTGGAGAACAGGCAAAGTCCCGGCAGACTGGAGGAGGGCAAATGTTGTCCCTATTTTCAAAAAGGGGGAAAGAGAGGACCCAAATAATTACCGCCCAGTCAGTCTGACATCAATAGCAGGGAAGATTCTGGAGCAGATCATTAAGCAAAAAGTCTGTGAGCACCTAGAAAGGAATGCTGTGATCACCAATAGTCAGCATGGATTTCTGAAAAATAAGTCATGTCAGACTAACCTGATCTCGTTTTTTGACAGAATTACAAGCCTGGTAGATGAAGGGAACTCAGTGGATATAGCCTACCTTGATTTCAGTAAGGCATTTGACAAGGTGCCCCATGATATTCTTGTAAAGAAGCTGGTAAAATGCGGTCTTGACTCTGCTACCACTCAGTGGATTTGTAACTGGCTGACTGACCGAACCCAAAGGGTGCTCATCAATGGTTCCTCTTCATCCTGGAGAAGAGTGACTGGTGGGGTGCCACAGGGTTCTGTCTTGGGCCCGGTCTTATTTAACATCTTTATCAACGACTTGGATGATGGACTCAAGGGCATCCTGATCAAATTTGCAGATGACACCAAACTGGGAGGGGTGGCTAACACCCCAGAGGACAGGATCACACTTCAAAACGATCTTGACAGATTAGAGAACTGGGCAAAAACAAACAAGATGAATTTTAACAGGGAGAAATGTAAAGTATTACACTTGGGCAAAAAAAATGAGAGGCACAAATACAAGATGGGTGACACCTGGCTTGAGAGCAGTACATGTGAAAAGGATCTAGGAGTCTTGGTTGACCACAAACTTGACATGAGCCAACAGTGTGACGCGGCAGCTAAAAAAGCCAATGCAATTCTGGGCTGCATCAATAGGAGTATAGCATCTAGATCAAGGGAAGTAATAGTGCCACTGTATTCTGCTCTGGTCAGACCACACCTGGAGTACTGTGTCCAGTTCTGGGCACCACAATTCAAGAAGGACACTGACAAACTGGAACGTGTCCAGAGGAGGGCAACCAAAATGGTCAAAGGCCTGGAAACGATGCCTTATGAGGAACGGCTAAGGGAGCTGGGCATGTTTAGCCTGGAGAAGAGGAGGTTAAGGGGTGATATGATAGCCATGTTCAAATATATAAAAGGATGTCACATAGAGGAGGGAGAAAGGTTGTTTTCTGCTGCTCCAGAGAAGCGGACACGGAGCAATGGATCCAAACTACAAGAAAGAAGATTCCACCTAAACATTAGGAAGAACTTCCTGACAGTAAGAGCTGTTCGACAGTGGAATTTGCTGCCAAGGAGTGTGGTGGAGTCTCCTACTTTGGAGGTCTTTAAGCAGAGGCTTGACAACCATATGTCAGGAATGCTCTGATGGTGTTTCCTGCTTGGCAGGGGGTTGGACTCGATGGCCCTTGTGGTCTCTTCCAACTCTATGATTCTATGATTCTATGATTCTATCATGCGAAAGGCTGGGCTGGATGAATCCCAAGCCGGAATTAAGATTGTCGGAAGAAATATCAACAACCTCAGATATGCAGATGACACAACCTTGATGGCAGAAAGTGAGGAGGAATTAAAGGACCTCTTAATGAGGGTGAAAGAGGAGAGCGCAAAATATGGTCTAAAGCTCAACATCAAAAAAAACAACAAAGATCATGGCCACTGGGCCCATCACCTCCTGGCAAATAGAAGGGGAAGAAATGGAGGCAGTGAGAGATTTTACTTTCTTGGGCTCCATAATCACTGCAGATTGTGACAGCAGCCACGAAATTAAAAGATGCCTGCTTCTTGGAAGAAAAGCAATGACAAACCTAGACAGCATCTTAAAAAGTAGAGACATCACCTTGCCAACAAAGGTCCGTATAGTAAAAGCTATGGTTTTCCCAGTAATGATGTATGGAAGTGAGAGCTGGACCATAAAGAAGGCCGCTCGCTGAAGAATGGATGCTTTTGAATTCTGGTGCTGGAGGAGACTCTTGAGAGTTCCATGGACTGCAAGAAGATCAAACCTCTCCATTCTGAAGGAAATCAGCCCTGAGTGCTCACTGGAAGGACAGATCGTGAAGCTAAGACTCCAATACTTTGGCCACCTCATGAGAAGAGAAGACTCCCTGGAAAAAACCCTGATGTTGGGAAAGATGGAGGGCACAAGGAAAAGGGGACGACAGAGGACGAGATGGTTGGATAGTGTTCTCGAAGTTACCAGCATGAGTTTGACCAAACTGCGGGAGGCAGTGGAAGACAGAAGTGTCTGGCATGCTCTGGTCCATAGGGTCATGAAGAGTCGGACACGACTAAACGACTAAACAACAACAACAACAAGAAGAGAATTATCTTTTTTGCTGCAGCACACATCTGATTGTGTTTTCACTCACACCTTGAGATCTACCAGCCCAAGTAAATCTGTCCAGCCTGGTCTGTCCACCTCTGTCTAATATCACCCCAAATACTGTTTCTTCCGTCCAGCACGCTTCTAATGCTCTTAGTTCATGAGACAAAGGTTCTTGAGAGCAGAGCAGTAAGGCCTACAAGGCCTACACAATTATCCAAGCCTGCTAACTGCTGTTAACAGCAAACTGCTAAGTCAACTGTGACTCTTGACTCATCTTGAGTCTCCCTATAAAAGTAGCCAGCCTCTCTATGGGCCTCAGTGGTTGTGTCCCAGCCAGTGTGTGTGTTGTGTTGTTGCAGACAGAGTGGCTCCAGAACTCAAGTAAATCAGTAACTAAGACTGTGCCTCTGTGAAGAGTCAGATAGCTGCTATGAGCACTCTGTGTATGCTCTTTAACTATGCTGTTTCTGAACAACACTATTTATGAAGAAGACTCTGCATTGATTAATTTACTGCTGCACGACATTAGTTGGTGAAATAAAGCCACACTATTTCCTTTGAAAGAGGGACCATAGGAAATGGGGTGTTTCCTTAGCTTCCCCATTGCCCCGCTGCAGGTATGTTCAAATTGTGTTGGGCTGAAAGAATTATGTAAGAATATGTCATGGTTAAGAGAATTTGGTATAAATAAGATTTAAGTTTTAAGTTTTAGGGCTTTTTATGGTAAGATAAGGTTAAAATAGATTAAGGTAATTTAAGATAAGGTTAAAATAGATTAAGGTAATTTAATGACAGAATATTATGAAAGATGGAAAGGATTTGCTGAGATAATTAATAACTAGAATACAAAAAAGGGAGGTGTGAGGAGGTCGATGAAACAAGGTAATGACAGTTAAGGATTTGGGAATTTTGGATTTGTTTTTAAATTTTTTGTCTATTTTTGCTTTTTGCTTTTGATGTGTTTTGTTTTTTCCCTCTTTTTGACCTTGTTTTCTTTTTATTGATTTGTATTGTTTAAATGCTACTTGTTTTCCCCCCTTGTTTTTTCCCTTTGTTTCTTTGTAATCTTAAAATTCTCAATAAATATTTTTTTTTTTAAAAAAAAAATTGTTGGGCTGAATAAATAGCAGATCTCAGAAAGTCTTTAAAAGATCTAACTCCCCAGTCCAACACCCACATCTTACTTCTTCTGCTTCTTCTCCAGCTCATGGTTCCGGCTTTGCTGGCTTTCCATCAACACTCGTGTATCTCCTAAATCACACGTCAGCTGCTTACACTTTCTTTTCAGCCGCTGCACTGTCCGCCTGGCACCTTCATACGCCTTCTGGGCCTCACCTAGCTGCAAGGCAGGGAGTATGGTGGGTTGAGAAGTGAAAACAAGAGAGACCCGCACAGGAGTGTCACATGCTCACCCAATGGATGTGGGCCCCGTAAAACCCCATTGCCACTTGCCCAGTTGCCAAGCAGATGCCTGCAGAAAAAACCACAAGCAGCTGGTATTACCCTCTCCCACTGCTTGCCAACAGCAGCTGGAATTCAGTGGTAGCTGCCTCAGACCATGGAGGGTCCATTGGGACAAAACTAGAACTGCGCTAGATCAGGCTAAAAGGCCATTCTGCTTCCCACAGTGGCTGGCCAGGTGGCTGGGAAAAAACCATAAGCAGGGAACTTAGCCAGTGGCTTTACTCTTCTCTTTTTCCCCAACACCTGGTATAATAACAATAATATTTTTTAAATTTATATCCCACCTATCTTGCTGGGTTTCACAGCCACTCTGGGCTTACAACATAGATAAAAACACAACAAAGCATCAAACATTAAAAAACTAAATATCCTATACGAGCAACAAACAAACCAATAAACCAATAGAAACCAACAACAACAACTATAAACAATTTACAATTATACCCAAATTAAAATAACCGCCAACTCCAACTAAACATTTAACCAACATCAACCTGATAAAAACAGAGGAATCAAAATTAGAACCATTTAAAATATTTTAAAACATTTTAGCCAGTTGCCCCATTCCAAGAGTTGTTCCAGCAATGTCCTTCCGGCCTCCCAGGAGCCTCTTTTAGGAAGGATCCCTGAGTAATACTCAGGGATAAACTGCTCCTGAACAGGAGGGTTCTGTCTAGTTATTACAGTATTACAGTCCATCATATAGTTATTACAGTCCATAATTGATTGTTTCATGCGGGTGGAGGTTTCCTGACTATTTATTGAACCATGGCTGTTTTAACATCATGTTGGCAAGCTGCCTAGTGTTTTCTTTGGAACAGAAAGTGCAGGTTGTAGATCTAGGTTGAAAACACAAGTTTAAAAAACCCTCCATGCATTTCTCAAATCCCTTTTTACAAAAGAGTAAGATGCTTTCCTGAGCATGGCAACCCAAATAAAAAATTGCATCTGTACATTTGAGGTGCTGGGAAGGTCTCAGAGCTCACATCAAAAGCATCTGCTTGGCATGCAGAAGATTCCAGGTTTAAACCCCAAAGGCATCTTCAGATAAAAAAGGATCAGGTAATAGGAAAAGTTGTTTGGGGCTTTTTAATTTAGAGGGGAAAGACCAGTAAAAGGAGGGCATTATAGAGGTGTATATTGCAGTTGGCTGTAGTACCTGGAGAGAAACAGACAGACAGGTTGTGTATCCACAGCAGTGACCAGAGGAGGAATGACCGCTGAGAGAAGAAACATCCTGGTGCATCTGCAGCAGTACAACTGGACACCTTCATCTGCCCTGGCTGCAACAAAGCATGCCTCTCCAGCATTGGTCTCTACAGCCCCAGCAGGCTCTGTATCTTTCCAACGGTTTGACGTCACCCCCAAAGAAGCACCCCTCCACTGTCTCCCATGACAGACAGGTGCAAACCATAGAGAAAGTATACAGAAATAAGTCTTTCTCCCTCTCTCATCATAATACTAGAGCCCGATGTGATAATCCAATGAAGCTGAAGAGTTGAAGACAAAAGAAAGGACGTCTTCATGCA
Organism: Podarcis bocagei; assembly: GCF_964188305.1. Taxonomy (NCBI): domain Eukaryota; kingdom Metazoa; phylum Chordata; class Lepidosauria; order Squamata; family Lacertidae; genus Podarcis; species Podarcis bocagei. The sequence continues at coordinate 702,728 of NC_138142.1, read as the reverse complement.
GTGGATTTGCTCCCACAAGATGTAGTGATGGTCACTGACCTGGACGGCTTTAAAATAGAATTAACCAAGTTTATGGATGGGAAGACTGTGGACAGCTACTAGTCCTGAGAGCTATAATCTTTCCTGCCCAAGTACCAGCTGCTGGGGTTCAAACAGGTGGCTGGACGAGATGAGCCTTTGATCTAACTTAGACGGGCTCTTTTCTGTCCGTATGCAACCTCTTTTGTGTCTGGGACCCTGGAGAGTTGCTGCCAGTTACAGTGGATGCCAGGCTAGATGGGCAAATAGTCTGGGCTGGTTATCAAGCAGCCTCTATCTCCTTCAAGTAGGAAGCCACATTTCCTGGTGCTTCACTTGTGGGCCAGAATGAAACAAGTGTTCCTTAGGGAGGTCAGGTCTCCCCTTTTCACTAGAACTCATGTTCTCCAACCTCTGCAAAGAAGGTGACAGAGAGAGCAATTGCTATTAAGGAGTCCCTTTAAATAAGCTGAATGTTGAATTAATGAAGCCTGTAATTCCAGACAAGTGCCTGAATGCAAATGGGTTGTTTGCCTTCACCACAGCCCTCCAGAATGACGGAAGCTTCATTACTTTTTAATGTGCCATGAATTTATGTAGTTATTCTTGCCCATTCCTTCAGCCTGGGGATCATCAGCAGTTCTTCAAGGCGGCTTTGGGCTGGAAAGCAAACCGCAAGTCCACCCAGGTTTATTTTTAGAAGGCAGGCATCTGCCCTACACAGAGTCAGAGCATCAGTCCATTTAGCTCTGCTTCTGTGCTGTCCGCTCCCTGGGCTCTCAGGCCGGGGTCTTTTCCCAGACCTCCCTGGAGATGCTGCCACAGATGGAACCGCAGGAACCAGGGACCCTTTGCATGCAAAGCAGGTGCTCTAAACTCTGAGCTACAGTCCTTCCCTAAAAGCAAAGATCCCAGTGCTCATGGTTCCAAATAAAAGGCTGATTTGAAAAGGGATCTCAGAAGCTGCCTTCTCCTGAGTCCAGCAATTGGCCCATTTGCCTCCACTTTGTCTGCAACGACTGGCAGAAGCAGCTCTCCAGGGTTTCCTGCAGGGGACACTCCCAGTCCTTCCTGGAGATGGAGACAGGGATGGAACCTGTTACTTTCTGCATGCAAAGCCAGTGCTCTTCCATGGAGCTACAGCCTTCTTCATCACAGATGCCCTGAGGTGATCTCATGGCAATGCTTGCATTATTTGAGAGGGGCTTTAATGAAATCTGCAAGCCCCAGCCCTAAACATGTTTCTCTTTTCACACACACACTTAAAAGTCCTCTAAAATGGTACCTAAAGGAGCCAGCAATGCTTATATTTTGTGTAATATTAAGAACATAAGGAGAGCCTGCTGGGTGAGGTCAAGGGCCAATCCAGTCCACCTTCCTGTCTCACAGTGCCTCACTGGATGCCCCAAAAGGAAACCCTCAAGTAGGATTTGAGCAGAAAAGCAACTCTCCCCTCCTCTCTTTTCCAGCAACTGGTATCCAGAAGCATCACTGTTTCTGACCATGGAGGCAGAGCAGAGCCATCTTGACATCCTGACAAGCAGCCACTGGCAGCCTTTATGAACTCGTCCAAGACTCTTTTAAAGTCATCCAAGTTGGTGGCCATCCCATCCTCCTGGGGGAGGGAGTGCCCATGTTTAACTCTGTGCTGCGTGAAGAGGGACTTCCTTTTATTGTTGTTTTAATCATTAATCATTTAATCTTGTTGGTGCATTTATTATAGCTGCCTAGCCATTTGCATAGGGAGGCCCTCTTGTGAGGAGCTACCCCAAAGGTGGGACAGAAAAAAATGATAATAATAAATGTATTACTGCTTTCCTCAGTGTGCTTTTATTGATGCTCCTCTCTCTTTGATTGCTCTGCCTCTGCTTTTATTATCCCCTTCTTCCACTCCTTTCCTGCTGCTGTTTTAAAAGGGGTTAATAGTCTTGTTTTATTGCTGCTTATTGATCTTTGTATTCACTGGTATTTTGATGCCTTTTTGTCATTAACTGCTTCGCAAACATTTAAAGTTGAACGGCAGGGCAGAACATCATCTAATTAATTAAGACCAATTAAAATTAAATTGATTCTGCTGCATCAAGCACTTCTGAATGAGCCAGTCGTATCCAATCTTGAAGCCCACCAGGTTCCTCCAAATGTTTTGGACGACAGATAGAGCAGTTGGAGGAGGGGAGGGCAGAGGCTGGAAAATGAATTGTGAGTGGCGGGGCATCCTTCTTCCATCATTGGGACCCCCTGGGGAACTCACCAAACCTGCTGCACCTGGAATTGGGTGTGGAGAGGGCAGCTGGCTGCTGAGTGGGACACACCTGTGGGCAGCAGCCTGATGAGGCTCCCTCCACCTTGGGCCTGCCCATAAAAAGCATACATGGAGGGAGAGACTAGGGTGATGGCAGGAGCTTCTAGGAACCTTCCCCTCTGTGGGAGCTTTCCGAGGAACAGCTGTGAGTTAGTTTAAGCCCTGGATGCAGGTACCAGGGTGGGTAAGTTGAGTCCTGGGTGAGGCCGAGAGGGATGGGTATGCCAGGAGCAGGAGGAACTGATATTGGCTTACATGTATTTAGAATTTTTGCTTTACTGTAACATTTTTATAAGTAACTCTGTATTTTTGTAAAACCCATTGTGGTTCAAGCTGTCTGTTGTTGCTTTGGTTTTTTGTATACCACTTAGAGAAATGGTCTTAAATATAAAAACTAAAATATAAAATATGCTCTCATTAAGTGCTCGCTGGGGCTGGTGAGAGTTGCAGTCCAAAACATCTAGACAGACAAGGTTAGGGAAGGTTGATCTATACCAATTGTTTGCACTGGGAGTTGAATCATTTCTCTGGGCTTCTATAAACTGTGGTATACAGAATAGTCCAGGCCAGTGGGCACCATTAACTACTGTGTCAAAGGCATAAAGCCAACAGGGACTAAGACCCAGAAGGAGTAGCAAGCCAGCAGGGAGAGAATAGCCCTTTTCTCACTGTGGGAAGTCCACAGACAGGAGCTGAGCACAAGACAGGAGCAGTCCTCTCCCTTCCTGTGGTTGCCAGCAACTGGTATTCAGAAGCATTGCTGCCTCTGACTTTGAAGGCAGAGCATAGCCATTGTGGGTAATAGCTATCAAAAGCCATGAATTTGTCCAATTCCCCTTTAAAGCCATCCAAGCTGATGGTCATCACTGCCTCCTGTGGGAGTGAGTTCCCTAGTCTGTCTATGCACTGCCTGACATCCAAGGGCAGCTTCAGAAAGACTCTCATGACAGGCTCAGTGATCTGCACATGGGAGCCCACTGGGGGGAAATGTAAACACACGGCCCCACCCCAGCCAATGCTCCTTGGCCTGCCTTTTGTTCCAGCTCCTTTTTGGATGTCTGCTCCGCCTCCAGCCTTTCCTCCAGCTGTGTGATTCTTTTCCGGAGAAATCCAATCTCAGTCTGTGCACAGTCCAGGCGCATCTGCCATTCATCTCCTGTTAATGCCAAAAGAGACACATTTACATTGCACATCCAAACTGCTCAAATAAAGGCCACGCAGATGCTGCTGCACCCAAGCAGGCACAACAAAATGGCTTGTGGTCACAGGATTTTCAGGGGACCTAGTGAAGTGCTGTGTTAACCAGGGTCTTGAGCTGTAAAGGGCAGCTGTTTACAGGAAACTGTTTAGTTTAGAGAAAAAGTGAGAAGAGGTAACATGATACAAAAAGTGTGGGATGCAATTCATTGGTGCAGTCAAATGCAACGTTCTTTGTTTCCCTAGAGTGGGCACGGGCAGGGGGACATCCAGTCTGGGTAACTTCCTGTCTCACTCGTCTGGAGCTTTCTCCTCCTGCATGTGACCTGGGAGATGGACGTGGCTCTGACTGACTCCATAAAAGAGCCGAGTCACAGAGCCATTTTCTCAGTCTGTTTTGTCTTTCTATTGTCTTGCTGCTCTTTTGCTGCCATGCTGCTGTCCTGCAGCCATTTTGTAATTTAATTACATTTTGTAATGTACAGTGGTACCTCGCAAAACGAATGCCTCGCAAGACGAAAAACGTGCAAGACGAAAGTTTTCTGTTTTTTGAGCAGTCCAAGATGGTGTCGGCTTGGCAGGCAGGCTTCGGAGCTCCGCTGATAACAGGACTGTAGTTGGCGTTGACTGCCACCCAGGGAAGTAGTTTTTCCCTTTTTTACTTCTCTACTTTTTAACTTACTGAGATTCTGGCAGCACCTTCTTGTCAATGCTGTGGGAGACATCCTGGGCAAGTTCTGTGAAGCATCCTGGGCAGGCTGCCAGCTGCTAGCTATCAACCACCAACTCCCTTCTATACCTTGTTCCTGAAACTCCTGGCAGCCTCCACACAGAAGAAGCTCTTAAATTGAACAAACTGAGCACTTTCTATTCTTTTCTCTCTTTTTTGGTTGGGGAAACCTCTCCTTGTTTACTCCCCACGGTGACGCTATGCCTGCTAGTAAACGCCACAGGGACCCAGAGGATGTAGCTCCCTCACCGGTTCCCAAACCATCTAAAATAGAGGACTTTTTTAACAAATCTGCTTTTACAGTTCCAAAAAAAAAACGGTTTTCTCCTCTTGAAGATGATTGTGAGTGTGGGGAGAGTATTCAAGGTGAGAGCGTGGAACTGGATCCAGCAATGGGCAAGCTGATCCTGTGCTCCTCAGAGAGGAAGGAATAACAAGTAGGGAGAGCACCCAATTAACTCTAATTGCAAGAACGGTTGAGCATATCTTCCAGCAAATTAGAGGTATTGCCTCTCAGATAACCCAGTTATCCAAAGAGGTCCACAGTTTATCAGTTAACAACAAGCAGGCATCAACAGAACACCATCGTACCAAAGGAAACTGGAGACAACAAGAGCAGACCCCTAAGCTCAACATAGAACGTGCAGAGGCTCTTAAAACAAACTCTTCTTATTTAATCTTCCAACCAAAAAAGATCTGCATGACAATTTGTGGAAGGCCAGATCAAACTCCTAGCTGGAAAGGTGCCCAGCGTTCCAAACGACATCTATCAGACTTACTGTGTGGTGGAGTCTCCTTCTTTGGAGGTCTTTAAGTAGAGGCTTGACAACCATATGTCAGGAGTGCTCCGATGGTGTTTCCTGCTTGGCAGGGGGTTGGACTCGATGGCCCTTGTGGTCTCTTCCAACTCTATGATTCTATGTGTCAGGGGTTTAGGAGCAGAGGCACGGGCAAGGGAGGAAACAGAGAGCGAAGGGGAGGAGGCAGAAGAAAAGATGAGTGATGACGACGACCCGAGATCTCCTAGTCTTTCCAGTGAATCAGAGGATTCACAGAAAGGAGCACCAGTGGCCAGGGCAAGGGGGGAGTCAAGGGGGGCACCCCAGGAAGATAGAGCCAGAAGGGACTCAGGGGGGAGCAGCTGGAAATCGGGACCAGCGTCACCGCCAGGAAGCAGGGAAGAGGAAGGGAGCCAGGGGGGAAGCGCTGGCAGCTCACCACAGGAGGGAGGGCATGAGTCAGGAGTGGCCACACCTCCATCGGGGAGCGAAGAAACGGTTAAGAGGAAGGTGGAAGGTTGGGCGCGCGCGCCAAGTTCAAATGCAGAGGAAGGCGGCGCAGTAAGCAGCCCCGAAAGGGAACCAGGTCCTAAAGCCCGGCGCAAGGAGGCAGGAGGGTCCGGGTCAGCGTCAGAAGAATCCCGGAAGGAGGAGGCCCCGGGGGGTAGAGGGACCCAGAGGAGGACAGTCAGGCGGAAAAGGTGGAGCAAGGCTAGGATATTAAGTTGGTGCTCAAGGGGCGGAGACTCAGACGGAGCTTCGCCGATCTAGCTACTAGACGTAGAGTTTGCGCGCAGCAGCGTGAGAATGGAAACTGTAATTCAATAAAGACTTTTACTTAATGATCGCTGGCTAGCGTGATCCTCTGTGAGCTAGGATCTTCAAGCAGCTCTGACAGTAAGCTCCGTCTCTCCATTGTGGGCATCTACAGCCTCGAGGAGGGGAGAGAAACAGGTGCCTACTAGCGAGCTCACGAACGGCAGACGACATGACGGCTGAGCAGCAGATAGAGGAACTCAGAAAAGCAGTGTCACAACTGAACGCCGAGGTTCTCGCATCCAGGAAGAGAGAGGAGGAGGCAGCTGCCGCCTGCAGGGATCTCCAGGTCAGGTTAGACGTGCTGACAAAGCAGACACCCCGGCAGGAGGGAATTGGGTTGGCGAGACGGACAGGCGGGCTGGTCTCTCACTTCGATGGGAACCTGCAACAGTATCCCAACTTTAGAGCCGACGTACTGTGCGCACTGCAACTGCTGCATAAAGACTTTAGAGATGAACAAGAGAGAGTGGGGTTCATCATGTCCCATCTGCATGGGGATGCGAAAGCATGGCTACGCAATTTATGGAGAGATAAGGATCCGGCGCTCCAGAATGCGGATGCCTTTATTAAAGCGATGGATGGGTGCTTTTTATCAAGTATTGACGTGGATCTTGCACGGAAGGAGGTGCATGGGCTGAGACAAGGGAGGGCCAGCGTCAGGCAGTATCATGCCCGCTTTTTCGCCTTGGTCAGTGCCCTGGAATGGGACAGAGATTCGGCTCCTGTAAGAGACCTCTTTTGGGAGGGGCTGCACAACTCGATTAAAGATGAGATCGCGAGGGGGGAGAGACCCCGAACCACCCAGGAGGTCGTTCAGAGGGCACTGGCAGTGGGGGTGAGGCTGGAAGGACGTCCGTGGAGCAAGGACGAAGGGCGTGGAGGGCGCGAACCAGCCGGGGGCCCCTCCTTCCTTCCCAGAGAAGCAGCGCGGGCGCACTCCACGCCTCCGCCAGGAGGAGGAGCCGAACCTATGGAGGTTGGAGGTGCAAGGGCTCAGTCAGCAACCAGAGCCCTAGCACCGGCAGCAGTGAAAGCGAAGCCTCCTAGAGGGAACAGGAAGTGTTACGTCTGTGAGGAACCAGGGCATATGGCAAAAGAGTGTCCCCAGAGGCCCCACAAGCTCACTGCAGCCTCAGCAATGGTGACTGCAGCAACGCAGCAAGGAGGACCACAGCAGGGAAACGACGCAGTCTGGCTGGAGGAAGAGGCACTGGGGCCCAGCCAGACGTGTTAGTGACGCAGTCCCCAGAGATTTTACAGCCCGTGAACCCCCTCCCGCCCAAACCAGTAGTGAGGCTCACAGCATCTCTCCAGCTGCCCAATGGAATCACCATAGACGTGCCAATCACCATTGACTCAGGCAGCAATGCGGACTTTATAGGGCAGGACTTTGTCGACAGGCACGCTGTGCAGTTGCTGCCGGCCACACTGCCCCTGCAGGTTGTCACGGTGGATGGCAGGGAGCTGCTCGGGGGGCAAGTGGTGAAGCAGACGCCACCAATGGTGATGCGACTTGGGAATCACAGAGAAATCATCAGCTTCAACGTCACTCAACTATCTGACACGCCCGTTGTATTGGGCATGAGTTGGCTGGACAAGCACAGCCCAACGATGGCTTGGTACCAGAGGCAGCTGACCTTCGGCTCTTCCTTTTGTGCTGAACACTGCATCGTGCCCAGGCAGGAAGGAGAGGAAGAGGAGTCACAGCTGCTGCTAGGCACGCTGCAAGCGATTCCCCACAAGTACGCTGAATTTTTGGAAGTTTTCTGCGAGAAGGAGGCAGACAGGCTACCCCCTCACAGACCATATGACTGTAAAATTGACCTGCTGCCGGGGGCGGCGCTGCCTAAAGGGAGACTGTATTCCATGTCAGAGGACGAACTGCAAGAACTCAAGGGGTTCATTGATCATAATTTGCAGCGCGGCTTCATCCGGGAGTCCAAGGCAGTGGGGGGCAGTCCCGTATTCTTTGTTAAGAAGCGGGACACGCCCCAAAAGAGACTCGTAGTGGATTACAGGATTTTGAACAGTGTGACTAGGCCATCGGACTTCCCCATGCCCCGAATTGACGACCTCCTCGCAAAGGTACGGAAGGGCAGAGTGTTCACCAAGTTGGACCTGCGGGGGGCGTACAACCTCATTCGCATGCGGGAGGGTGATGAGTGGAAGACAGCCATGTTCACGCCACTGGGGACCTACGAATATAGAGTTATGCCTTTTGGATTGCAAAATGGCTCCCACGTTTTTCAAGCATTTATGCATCACGTGTTGGCGGGACTTCTCTACAAGACGTGCGTCTGTTTCTTAGATGACATCCTGATCTTTTCGGAGTCGCAGCAGGAGCATGACAAACACGTCAAGGAAGTGCTGAGCAGGCTAAAGCAACATAGGCTCTACGCCAAGCTGGAGAAGTGCCAATTTGACGTGCCGGAGGTGGATTTTCTGGGCTACAAGCTGTCTGACAAGGGGCTCGCCATGGACAGCGCCAAGGTTCGAGCGGTGTTGGATTGGAAGAGCCCGCGCAACCGGAAGGAGGTCCAACGGTTTGTCGGCTTTGCGAACTTCTATCGCAAGTTTATCAAGGGCTTCGCGATGCAGACGGCGGCCATCACTGACACGCTTAGCTCCAAGAAAAAGAAGTTCATTTGGACAGAGCAGGCGGAGCAGTCCTTTCAGGCACTCAAGCGTCTCTTCGCGTCGGAAGAGCAGCTGCTTCATGTCAACCCCAGCAAGCCGATGAGGGTGGAGACAGACGCTTCGGACAGAGCCGTGGGGGCGGTCCTGCTGCAGAAAGACCCGCAGGGGGTGTGGCGACCGGGAGCGTTTTACTCCAGGAAGCTCAGCAAGTCCGAGCAGAACTACACCATATGGGACAGGGAGTTGCTGGCCATTCACGCAGCGTTCAAGGCGTGGAGGCACTTTCTGATCGGCGCCAAGCACACGGTGCAGGTTTGCACGGACCACAAGAATCTAGAGCACTGGCGCACGGCACAGTTCCTGAATCAGAGGCAGATACGTTGGGCTGAGTTCTTTGCGAACTTCGACTTCCGAATAGAGTATGTCCCGGGGGACACCAACATCATGGCAGACGCTCTCTCCCGTAAGCCACAGTATCTGGAGGTCGCAACACCAGCGGCCGCCATGCACATCTTCGCACCGACAGTGTGGGCGTGCGCCGCGGCGACCGTGGACCTAGAGGCGGTGCGACGAGCGTTGCAGGGGGACTCCTTCGCACGAGCAAAGATGGCAGAGGTGCAAAGGGGCAAGGCAGCGGCCGACGGTTTCCAGCTAAGAGATGGATTGCTCATCCGTAAAGGGGCCATCTACGTGCCGGGAGACGAACTTCGAGCCAAGGTGCTGCAGCAGCTGCACGACGCGCCCACGGCCGGGCACTTTGGCAAGGAGAAGACGGTGGAATTAGTAGCCAGGGATTTCTGGTGGCCTGGAATGAGAGGGGAGGTCGCAGACTACGTGGCGAGGTGTGACACCTGCCAGAGGGCCAAACCAGTGCACAAACCGCCGGCCGGACTGTTGGAACCGCTGCAAACTCCGGTCGAACCTTGGGAAAGGGTGGCCCTGGACTTTGTCACGGATCTGCCCAGCTCAAGGGGCAAGACGGCAGTGCTGGTGGTGGTGGACCTGTTTTCCAAGATGGCCCATTTCATTCCGTGTGCTAAGGTGGCCACGGCGGAGCAAACCGCCAAACTGTTCATAGACCACGTGTTCAAGGTTCACGGTCTGCCACGGTCTATTCTGTCAGACCGGGGGCGGCAGTTCATCTCGAATTTCTGGCAGAAGCTGATGGGCTTCCTGAACGTCAAGATCAACCTGGCGTCGGCGAGACACCCGCAGACCAACGGGCAAGCGGAGCGGGTCAATGCCATCATGCAGCAGTACCTGAGATGTTATGCAAATCAACAGCCTGCGACGTGGGTGGATTACCTGCCGCTTGCCGAGTTCGCCTACAACAACACGAAGCACGTGTCCACGGGGGTCACGCCGTTCTTCGCCAACAACGGGAGGCACCCCAGAACCTTCCCGGGACTGGAAAGAATGGGGGAGGGGGAGCCGCAGACAGCAGATGCGTTCGCGTCGGAGCTGCAGGAAGTCCACGATCAGCTGAGGCGCCACCTGGAGCTGGCCAAGCACGCATACAAGGTACAAGCAGACAAGCACAGAAGGGTTGGAGAAGAGCTCTACGTGGGAGACTGGGTTTGGTTAGCAGCCCACGCAGTGCCGGCCAGGTCGTTGGCCAAGAAGAAACTAGGGCATAAGCAACTGGGGCCCTACCAAGTCGAAGAGCAGGTCAACCCGGTAGCTTTCAGACTGGCACTTCCGGAGGGTTCCAGGATGCATCCGGTATTCCACAGATCGGTGCTCACTCCCTACAAGGCACCGCACAGGTTCCAGGAACCCGGAACGGCGCCGAGTCCGGCCAGAGACAGAACAGGGCACGCGGGAGTGGCACAGAAGGAGCGCATCAACGAAGTCACGGAGATTTTGGACTCCAGATGGGGGGAAGAGGGGGTAGAATACTTTCTCGCCAAGGAGGGCACCCCGGCCAGTGCGAACAGCTGGGTGCCGGGCTACGCCTTAGACGAACCTCTGCTCAAAGACGAGTTTCATGCCCTCTTCCCACATAGACCTATGCCAGCAGACTTTTTCGACGACTGGCTTTTCACGCCCACGCTTTCGGCCAGCACGTTCCGGGGGTTCGACTCGGACGAGGAACCGACACGAGACGTCCGTTCCCCGGAGGGGTCACCCTCGGGATCCGCCTCAGAACCCTCGTATTGGTGGGACGATAGGCCAGAGGAGCAGTTCCGCAGAAAGTGGCTGGAATGCTCAGGACGAGCAACGCCGCCAGGAGGAAGTGAGGGAGAGACGGACATGGACATTTTCGGGGACGACCCTGGTTTCGAGCACGGCGGCACAGAGATGGAAGCGGAGGTGACCGTCGTCGACGAGAGCAGGGAGGAAGAACCGGAAGACTTCAGATGGAGGCCCGCCACGGGAAGCGACCGATATCCGACGTTCGTCCCTTTGCAACAGCAGCCCCCAGCTCCAGCACCGGAAGGAGGGGAGGGGGGAATGGGGGGCTTCGAGGGGGGGATGGATGTCAGGGGTTTAGGAGCAGAGGCACGGGCAAGGGAGGAAACAGAGAGCGAAGGGGAGGAGGCAGAAGAAAAGATGAGTGATGACGACGACCCGAGATCTCCTAGTCTTTCCAGTGAATCAGAGGATTCACAGAAAGGAGCACCAGTGGCCAGGGCAAGGGGGGAGTCAAGGGGGGCACCCCAGGAAGATAGAGCCAGAAGGGACTCAGGGGGGAGCAGCTGGAAATCGGGACCAGCGTCACCGCCAGGAAGCAGGGAAGAGGAAGGGAGCCAGGGGGGAAGCGCTGGCAGCTCACCACAGGAGGGAGGGCATGAGTCAGGAGTGGCCACACCTCCATCGGGGAGCGAAGAAACGGTTAAGAGGAAGGTGGAAGGTTGGGCGCGCGCGCCAAGTTCAAATGCAGAGGAAGGCGGCGCAGTAAGCAGCCCCGAAAGGGAACCAGGTCCTAAAGCCCGGCGCAAGGAGGCAGGAGGGTCCGGGTCAGCGTCAGAAGAATCCCGGAAGGAGGAGGCCCCGGGGGGTAGAGGGACCCAGAGGAGGACAGTCAGGCGGAAAAGGTGGAGCAAGGCTAGGATATTAAGTTGGTGCTCAAGGGGCGGAGACTCAGACGGAGCTTCGCCGATCTAGCTACTAGACGTAGAGTTTGCGCGCAGCAGCGTGAGAATGGAAACTGTAATTCAATAAAGACTTTTACTTAATGATCGCTGGCTAGCGTGATCCTCTGTGAGCTAGGATCTTCAAGCAGCTCTGACACTATGATTCTATGATTCTACTTGGCATGGGACTTACAGAGATCGACCTCGTTAAGACTGAACTCTTGAGTACCACAAATCAAAGCCAAAAAATTATGTTAACTTTTTCCTCTACTAGACTGCCCTCACTAATTCACAAGCTGAAATTCAGATTGTCAAGCAGAGGAGTTTTTCCAACCCGGGTATTTCGCAATTCTATTGTTGCACCCTTATGTAAGATGAGGACTGCTGCTTCAGAGGGGCTCACAAAACCAAAGCCTGGATCCCCAATGGAAGTAATAACATCACAAAAAAACTTGGCAGGTGGGGAGGAAACAGACATGCCTGAGTTGAATCCGCAGGATCATGCCCAACATCAAAATAACCAGGTGAGTCAAAAGGAACAGCCGATTCCTCTAGACAATCAACTTCAGGAATATGAGCACTCTGTAAATCCTTTGGAAGAGGATTTTCTCAGCTCCTTTAGGAATCTCCCTCAGGAAGAGCAACAAACAGTTATCAAGAGACTTGATCTTATGAGCCAGACATTGAAAGAGATTAAAGAACCGGAGTATTGGACAAAGATGAGATATTTAGAAGAGGAGGAGTCAGGAAATACACCCAAGAAATCCCCATTGGCAAACAATTTGCAAAGAAAAGGCCCAGTGATTACAAAAGTGAGCACTTTATGTACGACGACTGAAATAATCATAGAATCATAGAGTTGGAAGAGACCACAAGGGCCATCGAGTCCAACCCCCTGCCAAGCAGGAAACACCATCAGAGCACTCCTGACATATGGTTGTCAAGCCTCTGCTTAAAGACCTCCAAAGTAGGAGACTCCACCACACTCCTTGGCAGCAAATTCCACTGTCGAACAGCTCTTACTGTCAGGAAGTTCTTCCTAATGTTTAGGTGGAATCTTCTTTCTTGTAGTTTGGATCCATTGCTCCGTGTCCGCTTCTCTGGAGCAGCAGAAAACAACCTTTCTCCCTCCTCTATGTGACATCCTTTTCTATATTTGAACATGGCTATCATATCACCCCTTAACCTCCTCTTCTCCAGGCTAAACATGCCCAGCTCCCTTAGCCGTTCCTCATAAGGCATCGTTTCCAGGCCTTTGACCATTTTGGTTGCCCTCCTCTGGACACGTTCCAGTTTGTCAGTGTCCTTCTTGAATTGTGCTGCCCAGAACTGGACACAGTACTCCAGGTGAGGTCTGACCAGAGCAGAGTACAGTGGCACTATTACTTCCCTTGATCTAGATGCTATACTCCTATTGATGCAGCCCAGAATTGCATTGGCTTTTTTAGCTGCCGTGTCACACTGTTGGCTCATGTCAAGTTTGTGGTCAACCAAGACTCCTAGATCCTTTTCACATGTACTGCTCTCAAGCCAGGTGTCCCCCATCTTGTATTTGTGCCTCTCATATTTTTTGCCCAAGTGCAATACTTTACATTTCTCCCTGTTAAAATTCATCTTGTTTGTTTTTGCCCAGTTCTCTAATTTGTCAAGGTTGTTTTGAAGTGTGATCCTGTCCTCTGGGGTGTTAGCCACCCCTCCCAGTTTGGTGTCATCTGCAAATTTGATCAGGATGCCCTTGAGTCCATCATCCAAGTCGTTGATAAAGATGTTGAATAAGACCGGGCCCAAGACAGAACCCTGTGGCACCCCATTAGTCACTCGCGCCTAATGATCCTTCCACTTCTACCCCACTAACCAGGTCATCAACATTGGTTAGGACCAGATCTAAAATGGATGTTCCTCTTGTTGCTTCTCCCACTTTCTGGACAATGAAGTTGTCTGCAAGGCCAGTGAGGAATCTGTTTGACCTTAAGCTCTTGGCTGAGTTTGACATCCAACAAATATCTGGGTAATTGAAGTCCCCCATTAGTACCATCTCCCTTCCTTTTGCATGCTTGGCCATCTGTTCCAGGAAGGCATCATCTATGTCCTCCGTTTGGCTTGGGGATCTATAGTAAACTCCCACAATGAGGTCTCTGTTATTCTTCTCTCCCTTAATTTTGACCCAAATGCTCTCACTTTGGCTTTGAGGTTCTAAATCTTGGATCTCTTCACAGGTATACACATCCCTGACATATAACGCCACTCCTCCTCCTTTCTTGTCTGGTCTGTTTCTCTGAAATAGATTGTATCCCCTCATTATTACATGCCAATCGTGGGACTTATCCCACCAGGTTTCAGTGATGCCTATTATGTCATATTTAGTTTGCTGTACCAAGAGCTCAAGCTCATCTTGTTTATTTCCCATGCTTTGCGCATTAGTGTACAGACATTGAAGTCCATTAATCATTCCCCCGTGTCTCTTATTTAAGGATTTTTTCCTCCCACCACTAGGTCTGCGTGCTGTTTGCTCCATTTGGTCTATGACATTTGGATGATCATCTTCATCAATTGATAGACTCCTACCTTCAGGAGCACTGTCTCCCTCCCCCACATTAGTCAGTTTAAAGCCCTCCTGATGAGGTTTCTGAGATTTTTGGCAAAAACATTTCTCCCAACCGTTGTGAGGTGCAGCCCATCGCTTGCCAGAAGTCCATCTTCAAGAAACTGCAGTCCGTGATCTAAGAATCCAAACCGTTCCTGTTTACACCATTTGCGAAGCCAGCTGTTCACTTCCACTATTTTCCCCTCTCTCCCTGGGCCACGTCGTTCAACTGGGAGGACAGATGAGATGACAATTTGTGCATTTAGTTGCTTCAATTTCCTGCCGAGAGCCTCATAGTCTCTTTTGATCTTCTGGAGGCTATTGCTTGCAGTGTCATTGGTTCCCACATGAACCAAGAGGAAGGGGTATTTGTCAGTGGGTTTTATGATTCCTTGCAGTCGTTCAGTTACATCTTGGATCTTAGCCCCGGGGAGACAGCACACTTCCCGAGACATCTTGTCAGGCCCACAGATCACTGCTTCTGTTCCCCTCAGTAGGGAATCCCCTATCACCACTACACGCCTCCTCTTAGGTTTGGTCGGGGTTCTTCCGTGAGCTGTCCATTCCAAGGTCGCCTGCACATTCCCTGAGGACTGACTTTGCTGCTCATCTTCATATACCTGATCGACTGTAATGAGGGAGAGATCCTCAAATGGAGTCTGCTCTTCGTCTTCCATGCTAGGGGAGAGGACCTCAAAGCGATTGTGTATTTCTAAACAATCAGAGCGAACCCTGGGCCTCCTACTTCTTTGAGTCACGTTTCTCCATATATCTGGCTCCTGTGATGGTGAACTAGCCTCCTTCTCAGGGGAGTCCCCTGTCTCCTCCTTGGTGGAGACGGTGTGCTCTGTTGCTGGACTTTGTCTTTTAAGAGGGCAATCAACATGCAATTGCTGCAGGTAAAGCTGCCTGCAACCTTTGGCAAGATGGCAAACATTGCACAGGAACCACAGGCGACTGCAGCTGTTCCCTCCTCCTCCATCCTGAGAACGTCGTTGGGGTGGCTACAGCGGTCCTCCATCATAAAAAGCGTGAAGACAGGACAAATAACTCCCCCCACAAGAAAAAAACCTAGGTCTCCCCCAACAAACGTTTGAGACTAGCTCCCCTAAATCTAAAAGATGGATCAAACTGATAAGCTCCTCCCACAGCTAATCACCTGCCTCAACAGAAACCCTGCCCCCTCTGACCTTTGCACAGGGAGAACAGCTAATCAGCCACAAAGAAACACACACACACAAGAAAACCTTTTTTGCTCCTTCTTCAGCTGCTGCCCTAATCGAACATCTGGATTATTCCACTAGCATTAGCAATTAACTTGTTGCCTCAAAAACTGGTAAACTCCGAGAGCACATCGGCCAACAATTGACTAAGAGTAAATCATTGTAAAACAATTAAACTTCTCTCATGGAATGTAACAGGGTGGACGAACAAGATCCAAGACAGTGATTTCTGTTCTTATCTACAAACACATGTGTCAGAGCTGCCCAAGGTCCCAGCTCACAAAGGACCAAAGCCAGTTCGTCGTTATATACAAAAGTCTTTATTGAAGTTCATTCTCACTTTGACAGCCGCAGCGTGCAGCTCTACGTCTGAAACTCTAGACCGCCGAAGCTCCGTCTGAATCTCCTCCCCCCAGACACCAGTTTAAGACTCTAGCCTTGCTCCACCTCTTCCTTTGCTCTTTCCTCCTCTGGCTCCGCCTGTCAGCTGGGGTCTCGCCCTTCCTAGACTCTTCTGACGCTGAATCCCCTGAGTCTTCTACTTGCCTCCGGCGGGCTTTAGGACCTGGTTCCCAAACCGGGTTTTCTGCTGTCGCGCGCGCCTGTACATTTGAACTTGGCGCGCGCGCCCAGCCGGCAACCTTCCTCCTGACCGTTACACTGCTCCTGTCACTGCTTCCCCCTTCGGGGGGGCTAGCTGGACCCGACCTCCCTTCCGTTCCCTCACTCTCCGATGGAGGCGTGGTCAACCCTGACTCATCTTCTCTCCCTGCTGGAGGAGACGTTGGCCCTGCCCCATGGGACTCTTCCCCCCCACTACGCTCTGGTGGGGAAGCTGGTCCTGATTTCCAGCTGCTGCTTTGGGAGTCCCCGCTGGCCCCTTGTTTCTGGTGTGTCCCCCCCGGGACCCCCCTTGCCCTGACCATAGGCGCCTCCTTCTGGGAATCTTCTGATTCGCTGGAGAAGCTCATGGAATCTCTCGGGTCACTGCCGTACTCCCCTACGCTCCCCTCCGATTCTTCCTCTTCGCTCTCCATTTCCTCTCTCCCCTGTGCCTCTGTTCCTGAGTCCCTGACAACATGATATCATTTTTCTTCAAGAAACCTGGGCAAAAGAGGGCACTATGGTTGAATTACAGGGTTTTACAAGTTACACTCAACCAGCTCTTAAAACTGTAAAGTATGGAAGGCCTAGTGGGGGGCTGGCGGTGCTGGTGTCAACCTCTCTTAATGTATCAATTCAACAGTGTCCCTCGTTGACCACTCCTAATTTTTTAGTGTTGTCCCTTTCTGATAGTCTCCTGAGAAATACTTATTGCATATGCGTCCAGTAAAGTCCAGTAAAGTCTTGTGGGGAACTGAGATGATATTGGGATAAACTTGACCAACTACTCGAAAGTATAGACTCTCTGTCACCTAACCCTCAGTTTATCTTGGGAGGTGACTTCAATGCCCGGTTCGGCCTTGTTTCCCCACAAAATACAATATTATCTGGTCTAAACTTGGAGGACGAACCTGAAATCTGTCAGAGGGCAGCAATGGACACCATCTCTAATCGCGCTGGGAAACATCTTTGTGAACTTATAATAAAGCATAACCTTTTGTTATGCAATGGGCATGGTCAAGGGGATCAAGAGGGTTATTTTACTTTTATCTCCCCCAGAGGATTTACTAGCACCATAGATTATATCCTAACATCTAATAATGTGCCAGTTAACCGAGATACCTTCAGGATAATTCCCAGAGCTGAAAGTGACCACTTTCCACTTGAGTTATCTCTGACATTATTCTTTTCTCCTGCCTTTCCTAAATTATTGGATGAAACAGAATATCTGATACTTGGAAATAGAAGGTTAAAATGGAATGCACAGATCCAAGAAAAAATGATTCAGATCCTGGATTCCCATGAATTTGCTCTATTAAAGGGGGAAATGTTGTTAGAAACAGGAAACGTAATTGGACTTTATGAGAACATAATCAACCGAATGCGCCCACTGATGACCACAGCTAGTGTGATAAAAAACAAAAAGTTTAAGAGACAGACTTGGTTTGATAAGGAATGTCAGAATAGCAAAAAATTCCTAGCTAGGGTACTTAGAAAATTGAAGTTAAAACAGGATAAGCACAATTTTGCCCTACAAGCTGAGGTAGCCCAGTTACGAAACAACTATAAATTATTACTTAAAAGCAAGAAACAAATATATTATGAACAACAGTGGAAAGAATTGGGAGAAGGACTCACGGAAATTTTGGCATCTGGTTGCCCAAGGCACCAATGGGTTGGGCTACTCATTAGAAGCATCTGTCCAAGGAAAGGATTGGGTGACATATTTTACAGAAATATATCGCCCCTGTCCTGACCTACCCCCACAGGTTTACTATACTCAGTTATCAGAACTGCCAGAATGGCCAGACGTCACGCCCAATCAGATTAAGAGGCTAATCGCAAGCCAACTAGCTAATAAAGCTCCAGGAGAAGACATGATCCCAATGGAGATCTATAAGATAAGACCTGATTTCTGGTCACCCATTTTTGCAAAATTGTTTTCATACATTAACATATACCTGAAGGGTGGAAGTTGAGTATAATTGCCCCAATATATAAAAAGGGCGATAAGAAAAACCCTGCCAATTATAGACCCATTAGTTTGTTAGATGCAGCCTCCAAACTATATGCCAGGCTCCTTCTTGGGAGACTAGAAGAATGGGCAGATACAAATAAGGTGATATCTGAAGTTCAGGCAGGTTTCCAAAGAGGGAAATCCACATTGGACCAGTGCTTTGTGCTGAACTTTCTGCTATGTAAATACATCCATAATTTGAAGCAAAAATTATATGTTGCTTTTATCGATCTAAAGTCAGTTTTTGATACGGTCCCAAGACACACATTGTGGCAAAAATTGGAAAAGACAAATATAGACCTCCGTCTATTATTTCTCATCAAAACATTATATACTGACACATCAATACAAGTAAAGGTGGATCTGGCTGGCCATTTCACCACTAGAATCAAGACCACTACTGGAGTCAAACAGGGATGCATTTGGGCACTTTTCCTGTTCATTTTTTATATTAATGACATGGTTAAAGAACTGGAGGGCCTACAGTTTTCCCCTGTCACAATTCTTGACCAAAAACTCTCAGTTTTAATGTATGCTGATGACCTAGTACTTGTATCTAGAACTCAGGTGTGCCTGAGACGGCTGCTTGCAAAATTAAGTTCATATTGCATGAGGAATGCTTTATCTATAAACTATGATAAGACGCAGGTCACTGTATTTGGGAAGCGTTCTAAAAAGCATGTTTGGCACCTGGATGAACACATCGTAAACCAAGTAAATACGTTTAAATATCTGGGCTTGATTTATTCAGAAACGGCATCTTGGAATACACAGCTATCCAATATTAAATTGCAAGCCTTTAAATCAGCAAAAGCCATTCTGAAATTCGCTGCATGTAAAGGTGGAAATCTGGTCAACCCAGCTCTATCTGTGTATAAAGCAAAAACAATGGCCCAGATTTTATATGGTGCAGAGGTTTGGGGTACCTCAAAGGTCTCCAGTCTGGAACCCCCACAGAATTATTTTTTAAGAGTTCTTTTAGGTTTACCCAAAGACGTGCAATCTGCCATGGTCAGGTTGGAAACTCGCATGTTGAGCATAGAGAGCCAAATAGATAAAACAATTCTCTGTTATTGGTTTAGAGCAGTGTTTCCCAACTGGTGTTCCGCGGCACACTAGTGTGCCGCGAGATGTTGCCTGGTGTGCCGCGAGATGTTGCCTGGAGGGAGGCGGGCGAGTCCAAAAAAGGTTGGGAAACACTGGTTTCTCTTTCAAAAAGGAAACGTGGGTTAAAGCGGCGACGCCGCCTCCCACTCACTTTCCTGCTCTGGCTTCCCTAACAGTTTTCCGAGTTGCGTCACTGGATCCAGCCCCCTTTTCCACAGGTGACACGGGGCTGGAGGGAGGGAAAGAGGGCTTTACGTCGCGCACAAAGGCAGCCTCCTAGAAGCGCTCTGGGCCGGCGCCGTTTCGCCGAAGGCGCCGGAGGACCCCCACCCTCAGCTCCTTCAGAAAGGAAGCCCCGCCCCTCGGCTCCCTACGCCGCCAGGCAGCTCAGCTGACTGACGAGGACGTTCTGCGGCGGCGGCCGCCGCACAACCACCGCAGTTGCTGGCAGCGTCCGCAGCGCAATAAGTAACAGCGCCTGGTGCTGCCAACTCTTTCTCTCTCTCCCGCCCCGCCCCCAAGCTCTCGCGCGCCCCGCGTCAACATCGCCGCGCGCAGCTTCCCGAGCTCGAGGCCAGCCGCTGCACGCACGCGCCGGCTCGTCATCGGCTCCGGTTGTTGCCTTTCTCCGCCGAGGTCGGTGGACCCCGAGCCTAGGCTTCCTTCCCGCACCCCGCTTTCCGAAGACCGCACACCAGTTGGGCCAGTACATATTCCCCTCCCGTGACTGGAGCGGAATAGCCCTTTCTCTTCTTCCCCAACCCTTGTCGTTGGAGGAGTCCCTCAGTCCCTCGCTTTGCTGCCTCCTCCCCCCCCACCCCCAAAGCTTGGAGGTTCCCCGGCAAGGGGGAGGGGGAAAAATTGAAAGTTACACTTTTGTGCGTCCCTCCCGGCGTGACGCTGCGCGCTGACGTCACGGGGCTGTAATGGTGGTGTGCCTCGAGATTTTTTTCATCAAACAAGTGTGCCTTTGCCCAAAAAAGGTTGGGAAACACTGGTTTAGAGTTCAACAGATGGACAACACTAGGCTACCAAAAAAATGCCTGATTGAGCTCTCAAATGGATTACCCTTTAAAAACTGGGTACATCATGCTGCCCAACTGATGGGCAAATATGACCTCTCAGTGACTGAGATTAAAGAACTCCCCTTATATTCACAGAAAAATATTTTTAAATGAACCATAAGGGCAGTGGCAACTAAAAACGATCTAAACTCTATGTGCACATCTACATGCGACCCATTGTATTTTAAACTTAGAGAGGTCAATGAACACATATCTTATTTTAATGAATTGACTTTTGCACAGCTTCGAAAAGCTTTTACAGAGCTATGACTAAATACGATAAGCTCTGCTTATAGAGATGGGAGACATAGAGGCATACCAAAAAACGAACATGTTTGCATTAAGGGATGTTCTGAAGTAGAGGACCTTATGCGTTATATCTTGCACTGTCCATTATATAATGATGCAAGAAAAAGATTTTTGGTACCTATAATGACAGGGTCCCCTGGCCAGAATCCCCTTGACATGATGTTATATCTCCTTGCAGACACAGATAAGTATGTGACCTGGCGGGTAGCACTCTTTGCAACTGCTGCTAGGAAAATTAGAGCAAATTATATAGCCAAGGTAGCCATTAAGTGTAAAGGAGATGAATTTATTTGATCCTATCTATCTACCTCAGGCTATGCTCTATCTTTGTCACCAAACTCTGAGTATAAATTGCACACTGTATTAATTGATATTGTTTTTAACATTAGTGACCATGTGATGATTTTAGCTTATGAATTTTATCGTTTAATGTTTTTATTTGTACATTGGGGTACTTTTATAGCTTTGTTTAGAGTATGTAATGTTTTAATAATATAAATGTTTTAAGTCTTTTTTTTACCAATTCAGTATATTTTCTTTTAATTGTCAAATAATTCTGTGTACATTGCAGCAGCCTTTGGCTATGTGCAATAAAACTGACTGAGACTGAGACTGAGTCGTTCCGCAAGACGAATTTCCCTATGGGCTTGCTTCGCAAGACAAAACGTCTTGCGAGTTCTTGCGAGTTTGTTTCCTTTTTCTTAAAGCCGCTAAGCCGTTAATAGCCGCTGTCAGAGGTACAGGGACAGAGGCACAGGGAAGGCAGGAAATGGAGAGCGATGGAGAGGAATCCCAGGACAGCGAGGAAGAGGATGGCAATGACGCAGGGGATTCTATGAGTCTCTCCAGCGAATCAGAGGATTCCCAGAAGGGGGCGCCCGTGGTCAGGGCAAGGGGAGCATGTCAGGAGCGGGGGGCCAGCAGGGGACCCCAAAGCGGCAGCTGGGAATCAGGACCAGTTTCCCCACCAGAGCGCAGCGAAGGGGGGGGGAGGTTCCAGTGTGCCGGGGAAACAGCTCCGACAGCAGAGAAAGAGGAGGGGTCAGAGCAAGCCATCATCCTGGAAGGGGAGGAGGGCAGTGAAGGGAGTAGTATAACTGTCAAAAGGAAAGTTAGAGGTTGGGCGCGCGCGCCAAGTTCAAATGTAGAGGCGCGCGGAAGTACAGGGAGCCCGGAGGAGGAGCCAGGTCCCAAAGCCCGCAGGAGGGGGGAAGAGCAGTCTGGGGATTCAGCGTCAGGGGAATCCAGGAGGAGCGGAACCCCAGCGGGCAGAAAGACCCTGCGGAAAAGGAAGGAGAGAAAGAGGTGGAGCAGCGTAAGCCTCTTAAACTGGTGCAGGGGAGGGACTGATTCAGAGGGGACTTCAACGGTCTAAGGCTAACAGACGTGGGGGCTGCACGCCTCGGTGCTGGAACCAACTATGAACTGCAATAAACATCCTTGTATATAAGAAGAACTTGGCGTTGGTCTTTTGTGAGCTGAGACCTGAGGCAGCCCTGACAGCCGCTAAGCCGCTAAAAGCCGCTAATAGCCGTGCTTCGCAAGACGAAAAAAACGCAAGACGAAGAGACTCGCGGAACGGATTAATTTCGTCTTGTGAGGCACCACTGCAATTTTGCTGTCTGCTGACTCTCAGCCAACAGTGCATGAGTTCAGTCTCCATATGAGATGAACTCACACTTTGTTTGTGTAAGTACCAAGTAAAACCTGCCTTTCAGGGATCAAATCATGAACTGAAATGTGAGTAAACTTTTTGTTACTTTACTCAGACTCTTGTGTCTTTATTCTTTTAAGAGGTATCAAATGGGACACAAGGGGGTGGTGCCATCGGTAATGGCGGACTCCCTCTGATCCGGAGGGACCAGCTCCACAGGAAATGGGTCTTCTCCGCTACGGCGAAGCGGGGACCCTTTCAAAAATCACAGGCGGATGAAGCCTGTGACCATGGGACTCGGCGGGCACCTTTAGCGCCCCCCAACCCGCAAAGGAACCCACTTCTGGGCTCCGGAGCAAAGACGGGGAAGTGGCGCGGTGCTGAGAGTCAACTGCTTCTTCCGTGGAGTGAAGCCGCACAGCCGTTGCCGGAGAGCGCTGCCTTTTTCCTGGGACAATTTGGCTTTTAAAACAATCACCTTGAGTACTTAAATTTCGGACAATTGGACTCTAAATAAGGACTTGTGAGTAGAAAGGAAAATTGGACTTAAAAGTTTATTTTAATTTGGTACTGAAATGGGAAGGTCTAAACAGGAAGTCAGCCTTCCGTTTCTTTGTAGATAGATTAAAGCAAAGACATGGCAAACTAGAGTTCAGAAAATCGCTTGCAAAGGATTAACTTTCACCATTTAAGATTGTTGAACCCCCTTCGAAAGCAGGAGAAGTGGGGGGATTTTATCTGGACTGTTTAAACCTGCAGAAGTGAGTGTAAAGCAAAGTAATTTTCCACCGTCTTGATCCTGGAGCGGGGTGTCAGGATTGACGTTTTTTGAAGCTCATTGACCAGAGACAAATGTTTTTGACAGATAGCTAAAAGAAGAGAAACATAGTGATTCCATTGTTCCCTTTCGCATTTTAAAGGAACAAATATTGACAAAATAACTGAAAAAGGAAACTTTGTTGTTAGATCTGCTTTTAAAAGAAAAGAACAAATAGGAGTTTTTCCCCTAGAGGGAGCCTGTGAAACTGTAACCAATTCTGAATCGGGGAGCTTGGAGCTGTTACAGATTACGATCGTGGGAACAGACTTCTGACCTTGGGACAATGTATTCAGAAGCTCTGTTGTGTGCTCTCTGTAAAACAAGTGCCCTATTGGAACAGCTACATGAGAAGACGGACTTGATGACTGATGCGATCAGAAATTTTGAACAGGCAGTGGGAAATTATATGGAGCCCACCCAGAAATCAAATCAGGAGTGTGCCCTGACAGAACAGATGAGGGAAGAGGATTTTGCTGAATCTTGGGTGCCAGAGATGGAGGGAGTTGCGGCCCAGCAGGAACATGAGTTTTTGGATTTGACAAATGAGCTTGGAAAAAGCCAGATTTGGAAAGATAAAGTTTGGTTTGGCTTGGAAATGGGGGGTTGGATAGACCCCCCTATGCAGGGATGTTTGGACTTTTCAAGTCTGGTAATGGGCCGTGAGATGTTTGGGGTTGTGGGGGCTCTTAATTTTGGAGGGACTTTGAAACAGGTTCTTAAATACCACATGGAGTTCAGTCTGGACTATGGAAAAGGGGCTGATTTGTCGAGAAGGGTCAAAAACATTGTTAAGCTGGAGTTCCCACGAGTGAAAGGAGCAGGAGACAAAGGAAAATATAGCTATAAATATGAAGAAGAGCTGCGGAAGGGACATGGAAGGGACTTAAGGGCTTCGGATATAAGATTACCAGGTTAATGCGCTAGATTGATGGGATAGAAAGGACTGACAAAACCCGGTACCAGGAGGAAGAGACGCTGGATGAAGATTGGATTTTTTTTGTTCTCTATTAGGATTGTTTTACAAAATTGATGAATGTTAGAAAAATGTTGGAACGAAATTATTTGGCTTTAGTAAAAATATTTAAAGAATTGTGTAAGAATATTATGGTTATGAGAAATTGGTAAAAGACTTAAGTTTTAAGCTTTAAGGTTTTTTATAGTAAGATAAGATTAAAATAGATTAAGGTAATGTAATGACAGAATATTATGAAATATGGAAAGGATTTGCTGCGACAATTAACAACTAGGATACAAAAAAAGGGAGGAGGAGGAGGTCAAAGAAAGAAGGTAATGACAGTTAAGGATTTGAGAATATTGGATTTGTTTTTAAATGTTTGTGGTATATTTTTGTTTTTTGATCGTGTTGTGTTATTTTTTGATTTTGATTTTGATTATTTTGTCTTGTTTGATGTGGTTTGTTTTTTCTTGGTTTTTTCTTTCTCTTTTTCTACCTTGTTTTCTTTTGTAATTCTAAAAATTTTTCAATAAATATTGTCAGGGGTTCAGGGACAGAGGCACAGGTAAGGGGGGAGACGGAGAGCGATGGGGAAGAATCCCAGGACAGTGAGGAAGAGGATGACAATGACTTGAGGTCTTCCATGAGTCTCTCAAGTGAATCGGAGGATTCCCAGAAGGGGGCGCCCCTGGTCAAGCCAAGGGGGGTCACAGGGGGGACTTGTCAGGAGCAGGGAAGCAGCAGGGAAACCCCGAGTGGGAGTGGGAGATCGGGGCCGGCTTCCCAGCAGGAACGGAGTGAAGAGGGTGGAGTTCCCAATGTGACACACGGAGCAGAGCAGGAAAGAGACAGGGGAAGGAGATCGGGGCAGGACGTCCTGCCGGAAGGGGCGGAGAGTAGTACAGGGAGTAGTGTAACTGTCAAGAGGAAGGTCAGGGGTAGCGAACACGCGCCAAGTTCAAATGTGGAGGCGCGCGGAAATGCAGAGAGCCCGGAGGAGGAGCCTGGCCCCAAAGCACGAAGGAGGGGGGAGCAGGCATCTGAGGAATCCGCGTCAGGCGAAAGCAGGAGGGAAGGAACCCAGGGGGGCAGAAAGACCCTGCGGAAAAGAAAGGATAGGAAGAGGTGGGCTAGCACAAGCCTCTTAAACTGGTGTAGAGGCGGGACCGATTCAGAGGGGACTTCAAACGTCTAGGCTAAGAGACACGGGGCTGCACGCCTCGGTTGTGGAACCAATAATGAACTGCAATAAACATCCTTGTATATAAGAAGAGCTTGGCGTTGGTCTTTTGTGAGCTGAGACCTGAGGCAGCCCCTTACAGTAAGTCCCCTCCCAAAAGTACGCAATTTTTTTTTTTTTGCGAAGCTCACGAAGTTTGGCAGCCATGAGTATGGAGGAGCAGATAGCTGAGCTACGCAACGCAGTCTCCCAGCTTACCACTGCGGTAGTGGTCTCCCAGAAGAAGGGGGAAGAGGCGGAAAAGCGGTGCCAAGATCTGCAAGCCAGGTGGGATCATGCAAGCCAAGTGGGGTTGCCGGGGGCCAAATCTGCTGGAGTAGCACTGGGCAGAAGGGGAGGCAACTTGGTAGCCCACTTCGATGGGAACCTGAAGCAGTACCCCAGTTTTCGAGCAGACGTAGAATATGCGTTGCATTTGCTTCGCGACGACTTTAAAGATGAGGAGGAGAAAGTGGGTTTCATTGTGTCCCACTTGCATGGGGAAGCGAGGGCTTGGCTGCGCAATCTGTGGCGCGAGGATTGCCCTGCTCGAAGGGACTCTGATGAATTTATCAAATGCATGGACGCTTGCTTCCAGTCTAACGTGGATGTGGATGTAGCGCGCCAAGAGATGCATGGTTTACGGCAAGGCAAGGCTACAGTACGTCAGTACCATGCTAGGTTTTTCGCCTTGCTGAATGTGCTGCGATGGGAGAAAGACTCCCTGGCAGAGACTTGTTTTGGGAGGGGCTCTCTGGCCCTGTAAAAGATGAACTGGCAAGGGGGGACAGACCTCAAACCCTAGCAGAAGTGGTGCAGCGGGCGCTCGCCATTGGAGTACGCCATGAAGAACGCCCTTGGCGCAATGAGGAGGGTAGCCAGCTTCGCGCACCGTCTAGAGTGCCTCCTTTCCTTCCCAGAGATCTAGGACGTACGCGTCCCTCACCTCAGCTGCAGGCAGGGGAGGAACCAATGGAACTTGGGAGTGCAAAGGCTCAGTCAGCTGCCGGAGCCCCAGCGTCCGGAGCAGTCAAGAAGAAGCCTCCTAGAGGGAACAGGAAGTGTTACATCTGTGACGGTGCGACACACATGGCCAAAGAGTGTCCCCAGAGGCTCCAGAAGCGCACTGCAGCCTTAGCAACAGTAACTGCAGCAGCACAACATGAAGAGCAGTTTCAGGGAAACGGCAATGCCTGGCTGGAAGCAGCAATGCTGGGGCACAGCCAGGCGAGTCAGTAGGGCAGTCCCCAGCGCTTTTGCAGCCTACAGACCCCCTGCCACCCAAGCCAGTGGTGCAGCTCACTGCAACTCTCCAGCTACCTAATGGACGCACCCTGGAAGTCCCCATTACAATTGACAGTGGGAGCAACGCAGACTTCGTGGGGGTGCAGTTCGTCAAGCAGCATCGCATAGAGCTCCTGCCAGCCACGCTGCCATTGAACGTCGTCACAGTGGATGGCAGGAAGCTGCTGGGTGGGCAGGTGGTACAACAGACGCCACCCATGGTGATGCAGATTGGCAATCACCGAGAAGTCATCAGTTTCAACGTCACCCGCCTGTCAGACATGCCTATAGTGTTAGGCATGAGTTGGCTGGATAGGCACAGCCCGACCATGGCGTGGTACCAGCGGCAGCTCACCTTCGGCTCGTCCTATTGCGCACAGCATTGCATCCAGACCGGTCAGGAGGAGGAGGGCCAAGAGGAGGGGCAGCAGCTACGTCTCAGCATGGCGCAAGCAGTACCCCTCAAGTACAAGGGGTTTTTGGAGGTTTTCTGCGAAAAGGAGGAAGACCAGCTGCCACCTCACCGGCCCTACGATTGCGCTATTGACCTCTTGCCAGGGACAACGCTACCGACTGCGAAGCTGTATTCCATGTCCGAGGAGGAGCTGCAGGAGCTCAGGGAGTTCATAGATCACAACCTGCAGCGGGGATTCATCCGAGAATCAAAGGCTGTAGGGGGCAGTCCTGTGTTTTTTGTGAAGAAGAAGGACACGCCCCAAAAAAGGCTGATCGTAGACTTTAGATTCATAAACTCGAAGACAAAGCCCGTGGCCTTTCCCATGCCCAAGATTGACGACCTGCTCGCGACGGTGCGGAAAGGGAAGATCTTCACCAAGTTGGATCTCCGCGGAGCTTACAATCTCATACGCGTGCGAGAGGGTGATGAGTGGAAGACGGCCATGTTCACGCCGTTGGGCACCTACGAATACAGAGTTATGCCGTTTGGTCTCCAAAATGGCTCCCACTATTTCCAAGCTTTTATGCACCACGTGCTAGCGGGACTCCTCTACAAGAAGTGCGTATGTTTCCTCGACGACATTCTGATCTTCTCGGAATCGCCGGAGGCTCACGAGAGCGACGTGAAGGAGGTCCTGCAGAGGCTACGGGAGCACAGGCTCTACGCCAAGCTGGAGAAGTGCCAATTCGACGTGACGGAGGTGGATTTTCTGGGCTATAGGCTGTCCGACAGGGGACAAGCCATGGACAGCGCCAAGGTCTGCGCGGTGTTGGACTGGAAGAG
Organism: Podarcis bocagei; assembly: GCF_964188305.1. Taxonomy (NCBI): domain Eukaryota; kingdom Metazoa; phylum Chordata; class Lepidosauria; order Squamata; family Lacertidae; genus Podarcis; species Podarcis bocagei. Next base: position 675,090 of record NC_138142.1, on the reverse strand, counting down.
CCCGCGAAATCGGAAGGAGGTCCAGAGGTTCGTCGGCTTCGCCAACTTTTACCGCAAGTTCATCAGGGGTTTCGCCAGGGAGACGACAGCTATCATGGACACTCTCAGCTCCAAGAAGAAGAAGTTCACCTGGACGGACCAGGCGGAGCAGTCCTTCAGGAGACTTAAGAGTCTCTTCGCGTCCGAAGAACAGCTGCTACACGTGAATCCCGGCAGGCCCATGAGGGTTGAGACTGACGCATCTGACAGAGCGGTGGGGGCCGTCCTCTTACAGGAAGACCCGCAGGGGAACTGGAGGCCCTGCGCTTTCTACTCCCGGAAGCTCAGCAAGTCGGAACAGAACTACACCATCTGGGACAGGGAGTTGTTGGCCATCCACGCAGCTTTCAAGGCGTGGAGGCACTTCCTCATCGGAGCCAAGCACACCGTGCAGGTCCGCACGGACCACAAGAACCTAGAGTACTGGCGCACGGCGAAGCTACAGAGCCAGAGGCACATACGCTGGGCAGAGTTCTTTGCGGATTTCGATTTCAGGATAGAGTACATCCCAGGCGACAACAATGTCATAGCAGATGCGCTCTCCAGGAAACCGCAGTATCTCGAGGAAGCGGCACCGGTGGCAGCCAAGCACATTTTTGCACCGCAGGCGTGGGCGTGCGCTTCAGCCGCCGTGGACCTGGAGGCGGTGCGTCGCGTGTTGCAGACGGATCCGTTCGCACAGTCCAAGATGGAAGAGGTGCGGAAAGGCACAGCGAAGGACGACGAGTTCCAGATACGCGACGGCCTGCTGACCCGTAAAGGTACTCTCTACGTTCCGGGAGACGATCTCCGCGCGAAGGTTCTGCAGCAGTTGCACGACGCACCCAGCGCTGGCCACTTCGGCAAGGAAAAGACGACGGAATTAGTGGCCAGAGACTTTTGGTGGCCCCAGATGCGAGGGGAGGTCGCGGATTACGTCGCCAGGTGTGACACTTGCCAAAGGTCCAAGCCAGTGCACCAGAAGCCAGCGGGACTGCTGGAACCGTTGGAGATGCCACTGCAACCGTGGGAGAGGGTGGCGCTGGACTTTGTCACTGATCTGCCCAGTTCGCGAGGCAAGACGGCGGTGCTTGTGGTTGTAGACCTGTTCACCAAGATGGCTCATTTCATTCCTTGCGCGAGGGTGGCGACAGCGGAACAGACCGCCAAACTCTTCATCGACCACGTGTTCAAGGTGCATGGGTTGCCACGGTCCATTCTGTCCGACAGGGGGCGCCAGTTTGTTTCTAGTTTCTAGCAGAAGCTCCTAGGGATCCTGCACGTCAAACTCAACCTGTCGTCGGCGAGACATCCGCAGACCAACGGCCAAGCAGAGAGGGTCAACGCGATCATGCAGCAGTACCTGAGATGTTACGCCAATCAGCGACCTTCAGCTTCGGTGGATTACCTGCCGATGGCTGAGTTTGCCTACAACAACACGAAGCACGCATCGACGGGGGTGACGCCGTTCTTCGCTAACAATGGACGGCATCCCAGAACCTTCCCGGGGCTCGTAACGACGGGGGAGGGGGCGCCGCACGGGGCCGACCATTTCGCAGCAGAATTGCAAGAGGTGCATGACGAGCTACGGAGACATTTAGAACTAGCTAAACAAGCCTATAAGGTGCAGGCGGACAAACACAGGAGGGAGGGGGAAGACATCCAGGTGGGAGACTGGGTATGGTTAGCGGCCCAAGCGGTGCCGGCCAAGTCGTTAGCTAAAAAGAAGCTAGGACACAGGCAACTAGGGCCGTACCAAGTTGAGGCCAGGATCAATCCCGTAGCGTTTCGACTGGCCCTCCCCGAGGGTTCCAGAATGCACCCGGTCTTTCATAGGTCAGTGCTCACCCCCTACAAGACCCCACACAGATTTCAGGAGTCAAGGACGGCACCAGAACCAAGCAGAGAGTCGCCCAAGAGGGGGAGGTCACCTAGGGCCGAACCAATCAACGAGGTCACAGAGATTCTGGACTCGAGATGGGGGGAAGAGGGAGTAGAATATTTTCTCGCCAGAGAGGGTGCCCCAGCCAGCGCCAACAGTTGGGTGCCAGACTACGCTTTGGACGAGCCTCTCCTCAAGGACGAGTTCCATGCCCTTTTCCCACACAGGCCCATGCCAGCACAGTTTTTCAACGATTGGCTTTTTATGCCCACACTTTCCGCCAGCACCTTCCGAGGGTTCTCCTCCGCAGAGGAGACGACGCCAGAGTCGAGCCCTCCAAGGGGATCGTGTTCGGGGGTGGACACCGACCCTTCTTACTGGTGGGACGACCAACCAGAAGAGGACTGGCGCACGAGGTGGTGGATGGGGCCTTGGCAAGCAGACCCCACCCAGGCAACAGGGGGAGAGGAGGACGTGAACATGTTGGGAGAGGACCATGGGTTCGAGCACACATACACTGAACTGGAAGCAGAGGAGATCGACGTCGACGACCTGTGTCCGGCAGCGACCTCCGCAACGACGGAGCTCCCAGAACCTGCGCCTGAGCAGCGGGAGGGGGGAAGGGGGGGCTTCGAGGGGGGGATGGTTGTCAGGGGTTCAGGGACAGAGGCACAGGTAAAGGGGGAGACGGAGAGCGATGGGGAAGAATCCCAGGACAGTGAGGAAGAGGATGACAATGACTTGAGGTCTTCCATGAGTCTCTCAAGTGAATCGGAGGATTCCCAGAAGGGGGCGCCCCTGGTCAAGCCAAGGGGGGTCACAGGGGGGACTTGTCAGGAGCAGGGAAGCAGCAGGGAAACCCCGAGTGGGAGTGGGAGATCGGGGCCGGCTTCCCAGCAGGAACGGAGTGAAGAGGGTGGAGTTCCCAGTGTGACACACGGAGCAGAGTAGGAAAGAGACAGGGGAAGGAGATTGGGGCAGGACGTCCTGCCGGAAGGGGCGGAGAGTAGTACAGGGAGTAGTGTAACTGTCAAGAGGAAGGTCAGGGGTAGCGAACACGCGCCAAGTTCAAATGTGGAGGCGCGCGGAAATGCAGAGAGCCCGGAGGAGGAGCCTGGCCCCAAAGCACGAAGGAGGGGGGAGCAGGCATCTGAGGAATCCGCGTCAGGCGAAAGCAGGAGGGAAGGAACCCAGGGGGGCAGAAAGACCCTGCGGAAAAGAAAGGATAGGAAGAGGTGGGCTAGCACAAGCCTCTTAAACTGGTGTAGAGGCGGGACCGATTCAGAGGGGACTTCAAACGTCTAGGCTAAGAGACGCAGGGCTGCACACCTCGGTTGTGGAACCAATAATGAACTGCAATAAACATCCTTGTATATAAGAAGAGCTTGGCATTGGTCTTTTGTGAGCTGAGACCTGAGGCAGCCCCTGACAAATATCATTTAAAAAAACAAACAAAGGGGACACAAGGAAATAATCTTAACTAAGAGATTCAAAGGAATCCCCAAACCAGCTTTTAGCTATATTGAGAGGAATCTGCTCTGCTACAGCACTTACTAGTGTGAGTGAAGGAAGGGTAATAGTTATTCAATATGTCCTTTCCTACTATCCTTAACATTGCCACAAAAAGTGGATAAAAAGTGGATAGAGGGGAAAAATTTCTCCACCTCTTAGAGCACCAGAATGTGTGGATGTCTAATGAAGCTGAATGCTGGAAAATTCAGGACAGATAAAAGAAATAATTTTTTGGGACATCTTGGTTAACCCAGTAAAGGTATTGTCCTTATACACTTTCTAACATTTTTATTTAATGGTTCTGATAAAATGGAGCACTCTGCTTGAAGGCAGGGTACCCAGCCTGGTCCCCTGAAGATGATGCTGAACTACATCTCCCATCAACACTGACCACTGGGCATGCTAGCTAAGGGGCTGATGGGAATTGGGATCCAACAATATCTGGCTTAAAGGGGCATCCTGTTTTCCTTTCAAAATAGCCCCATTGATTTGAAATGGCCTTGAACAGAGATGCTGAAAGGTAACAGAATCATAGAATGGTAGAATTGGAAGTTATCCCCAAGGGTCATCTAGTCCAAGTCCCTGCAATGCAAAAATCACAGCTAAAGAATCCCTAACAGATGGTCTTCCACACTCTGTTTAAAAACCTCCATGGAAGGAGAATCCACCACCATTCAAGGGAGTCCATTCCACTGCATGATGTCATGGACTGGGGGGGGGCGGTGCAGAGAAGTGGTGGGAGGCACCAACTGGGGAAACCCCAGGGGAAGAAGGCTCAGAGCCAGGGGGTTGGTGGTGGGACAATGAGTGGTTGGAAAAAGAAGAGGGAGCAGACTGGGAGAAGGAGGTGTCAGAGGCAGAAGACGTAACAGGGTTTAGTGAGCAGGAAGTGGCTGCGGTAGTGAGCAGTTCAGACTCTGAGGCTGAAGTGGAGGCTGGAAAGGAGGGTGGCTAAGAAGCAGAGCTGAGTCAGGCAGATGAAGAATCCAGGGAGTCTCCCCCTCCTGCTACAACCCAACCCCCTGGTCTCCTAGAACAGTGTTCCCCAACCTTGGGCCTCCAGCTGTTTTTGGACTACAACTCCCATCATCCCTCGCTAGCAAGACCAGGGGTCAAGGATGATGGGAATTGTAGTCCAAAAACAGCTGGAGGCCCAAGGTTGGGGAACACTGTCCTAGAACGTGCAGAGAAGTGAAAAGAGCAGAGCAGAGATTGGTTGTGCACAGAGGCAGTTGGTGACTGCTTGGGAAAGACCCTGGAGAGCAGGAGCCTCAGAGAGCAGTGGGAAGAGTGCTGCCTCACTGAGGCAATACCTACTGGAAAGAGTGCTGGGATCACTAGGCCTGCACAGTTTTGGTTTCTTTGAATAAAGAGTTTTCACTGAAACCATGTTTTTTATTGCTGACCTACGCTTGACTCCAGCTCTTGACACATGGCTCTTACTGTCAGATAGTTCTTCCTACAGTTGAGTTGGACTCTCCTTTCTTGCAATTTGAATTCATCTTTCCCTCTGAAGCAGCAGCAGCAACAGAAAACAAGCTTCTTCCACCTTCCAGGCGACAGCCCTCCAGGTATTCAGTCTCCTCTTTTCCAGGCTACCCATACACTCCCTCAACTGTTCCTCATAAGGTTTGCTTTCTAAACCCTTCATCATCTTGGCCACCTTCCTCTGCACAAATTTCAGCTTGTCAATATCCGTCTTAAATGATAGCAATGATGCTGACACATCAGAATCCGCTGCACTAAACTTGTGAGATAGTTTGATGGAGTTCCTTGATCTACATGGTTGCAGGGCTTAAGCACATGTGGTGGGAACACAACTGAAAGCTAATGGCTTAAAATGGTATGACTTCAGAAGCTGGTGCAAATTGCTGAATGGTACCACCTGTATCACAGAAGTAGTGTTTGGATTGAAATATCGCAGGCCAGCTCTGTCATTAGGCAGAGTGAGCAAGTGCTTCAGGGGGTAGGTGGTGGGGGGACAGTGGTGGCATCCCTTAACTGTTCCTTCTGAACTTCCCGCCATTCATCTCCATCAGCAGACAGAGCTATGCATGTCACACAGTTTGCTATGCACCCCCTAAATTAGTCCACTGCTTCAGGTATGAATCCTGTTGCTTGTGCTGTTGATGTAAGATTCAGGTGCCAGCACAGTTGGCTTCTGTATGCAGGAAGAAGGCCTTTGCTCCCATTTTGAAGTGGATTTGCCATAACTTCAGCCACCTAAAGCAATTTCCCCACAAATTAGGAGCCTTTGCACATCTCCGCACAGTCTTGGTACCGGGGATTGTGGGGGGGGGGAGTTGAGGAAATAAAACTCAGCTCCTTTCTCTCTCAACCTTCACAATAACCTTAGCTGTTGTGTGCGGACACTGAAACACCAATTCGCAAGGCTTTCTGAGCAATCTGCTGCTACAAAATCTGCCTGACATATCTGGAGCACAAATTCTCCAGGGCAGCCAAGATGAGGTTTTACGCAAACTGACATACTCTCAGCACCACCCTGCTGCCTCTCTCCAGTCAGAATGACGAGGAGAGACAGATGTCACTCCTGAGAACTGTTGGATGGAGCAATCTGGAATGATGGCAGAGAGAAAAGAACAGGGGAGGGAAGCAGGCGACTAAGTTACAAGGAGGCTGGAAATTAAGGCTTAAGGGATGGATCCAAACTACAAGAAAGAAGATTCCACCTAAACATTAGGAAGAACTTCCTGACAGTAAGAGCTGTTTGACAGTGGAATTTGCTGCCAAGGAGTGTGGTGGAGTCTCCTTCTTTGGAGGTCTTTAAGCAGAGGCTTGACCACCATATGTCAGGAGTGCTCTGATGGTGTTTCCTGCTTGGCAGGGGGTTGGACTCGATGGCCCTTGTGGTCTCTTCCAACTCTGTGATTCTATGATTCTATGATTCTCCCTCCTCTATGTGACATCCTTTTATATATTTGAACATGGCTATCATATCACCCCTTAACCTCCTCTTTTCCAGGCTAAACATGCCCAACTCCCTTAGCCGTTCCTCATAAGGCATCGTTTCCAGGCCTTTGACCATTTTGGTTGCCCTCCTCTGGACACGTTCCAGTTTGTCAGTGTCCTACTTGAATTGTGGTGCCCGGAACTGGACACAGAACTGGATTTGGAAGGAAGGAAGAAAACGACATCTCAAAACACAACTTTTTGGTTACCTAAAATATGGTCCAGAATTTCAGAGAGTGAACTTAGACTTGGAGGAAGGAGATGCTATGAAGTAAGAAAGCCTGCCATTTGAAGGATGCCCCCTACCTTTGCCAGAGCTGCTTGCCCCAGTTTCGTGCAAATGAAGCTGCTGCTGTGCCTCTTCCAGCTGCTTCTCTGCCGACTCCAGCTTCTTCTGCAGTTGGTCATGCTTGGTCTGAAACAGAAGAGTGACTCAGAAGGCCTGCTCCACATGCTGCACAGCCATTGTGCTCCTTGCAGGCTCTCAGGGACCAGGGTTTCCCACAGCAATCCCAGAAGAGCCTAAGTGCCAAGTGTGTGTCCTTAAAAGAGAGCTCCAGTCAATCCCTCAAAAATATACACAGGTGTTAAAGAGAGGGCTGGTACATTTGAACCCACATTCATGTCCACCACCCACAGCTGCTCCCACGGAGCCTCTCAAGAGGTTAAGGATATAATAATAATAATAATAATAATAATAATAATAATAATAATAATAATAATAATAATAATAATAATATTATAAAACAACAAAACAATTTATTCTTTATACCCCACCCATCTCGCTGGGTTTCCCCAGCCACTCTGGGTGGCTCCCAACAGAATATTATTATTATAAATATTAATAATAATAATACGATAAAACATCAAACATTAAAAACTTCCCTAAACAGGGCTGCCTTCAGATGTCTTCTAAAAGTAAGATAGTTATTTATTTCCTTGACATCTGATGGGAGGGCGTTCCACAGGACGGGCACCACTACCAAGAAGGCCCTCTGCCTTGTTCCCTGTAGCTTCGCTTCTCACAGTGAGGGATTTGCCAGAAGGCCCTCGGAGCTGGACCTCAGTGTCCGGATAGAACAATGGGGGTGGAGGCACTCCTTCAGGTATACTGGGACGAGGCAGTTTAGGGCTTTAGAGGGCAGCACCAGCACTTTGAATTGTGCTCGGAAACATACTAGGAGCCACTGCAGGTCTTTCAGGACTGGTGTTATATGGTCTCAGCGGCCACTCCCAGTCACTAGTCTAGCTGCTGCATTCTGGATTAGTTGTGGTTTCCGGGTCACATTCAAAGGTAGCCCCACATAGAGTGCACTGCAGGAGTCCAAGTGAGAGATAACCAGAGTATGCACCACTCTGGCGAGACAGTCCCCGGGCAGGTAGGGTCTCAGCCTGTGTACTAGATGGAGCTGGTAGGCAGCTGCCCTGGATACAGAATTGACCTGTGCCTCCATGGACAGCTGTGAGTCCAAAATGACTCCCAGACTACACACCTGGTCCTTCAGGGGCACAGTTACCCCATTCAGGACCAGGGAGTCACCCAAACCTGCCCACCATGTCCCCCCAAAACAGTACTTCTGTCTTGTCAGGATTCAGCCTCAATCTGTTAGCCACCATCCATCCTCCAACCGCCTCCAGACACTCACTGTGCTGGTCCCGGGGGGAGGTTACCATGAGGCGTTGTCAGAGTCCGGTCCTGGGTCAAGGGTCTAGAGACAGTCTACAAAGGGTGAAGTGGGATCCGAAGCAAGAAGCCGGGCGTGGTCGGGAACTCCGGAAGAACAGGACTGGGTGCTGGCAGAAGCAGGTTTCCAGCGACGTTGCTTCCGCCTGGGACCAGGCTGACTGGCCTTTATCTTCTCTGAGGCCAGGGGTGGTCCCGGCCCACAGGTGACCCGCCTCTCCTGGCCTTAAGGCTAGCACTCCTCCTGAGAGAACCCAGTTCCCTCCGCCTCTCTGCCCTGAGCCTCTGTAGCTCAGGAGAGGCTGGAGAGTTACTGGACCCAGGGAGTGGCTCACCTTCCCCTGACAGGGCTGGGAGAGGCGCACCTGTAGGCAATGGGTCCTCAATCACCTCCGGAGCCCGAGTGGATTCATCTGGTGTCTGCTCCTGAGGATCTGGCACAGGTGCAGGCGCTTCAGATTCAAGGCCCTGCCCCGGCTCAGCTGGCCCTGGAGGCAGGGATTCCTGTGCAGGCTGGGATTCCTCCGGTTCAGCCTCTGAATCAGATTCCCAGGCCATCACACTCACACAGGACCTTCATCATCTTCACTGGTTCTGATTTAGAAGAGAGATAGAGCTGGGTATCATCCGCATACTGATGAACACCCAGCCCAAACCCCCTGATGATCTCTCCCAGCGGCTTTATATAGATGTTAAAAAGCATGGGGGAGAGGACAGGACCCTGAGGCACCCCACAAGTGAAAGCCCAGGGGTCTGAACACTCATCCCCCCCACCACTTTCAGAACAGGGCCCAGGAAGAAGGAGCAGAACCACTGTATAATAGTGTCCCCAGCTCCCAGCTCCCAGCTCCTCTAAACGGTCAAGAAGGATGCTATGGTCAATGGTATCAAAGGCCACTGAGAGATCCAGCAGAACTAGGAAACAGGTTTCACCTTTGTCCCTAGCCTGCCAGAGATCATCAACCACCGCGACCAAGGCAGTTTCAGTCCCATGATGAGGCCTGAATCCTGACTGGAAGGGATCCAAATGGTCCGCTTCTTCCAGGCGTGCCTAGAGTTGTTCAGCAATCACACACTCAATCACCTTGCCCAAGAATGGAAGATTTGAGACCGGGTAATAATTGGGCATATTGTTGTTGTTGTTTAGTCATTTAGTCGTGTCCGACTCTTCATGACCCCATGGACCAGAGCACGCCAGGCACTCCTGTCTTCCACTGCCTCCCGCAGTTTGGTCAAACTCATGTTGGTAGCTTCGAGAACACTGTCCAACCATCTTGTCCTCTGTCGTCCCCTTCTCCTTATGCCCTCCATCTTTCCCAACATCAGGGTCTTTTCCAGGGAGTCTTCTCTTCTCATGAAGGGGCCAAAGTATTGGAGCCTCAGCTTCACGATCTGTCCTTCCAGTGAGCACTCAGGGCCGATTTCCTTCAGAATGGATACGTTTGATCTTCTTGCAGTCCATGGGACTCTCAAGAGTCTCTTCCAACACCATAATTCAAAAGCATCAATTCTTCAGCGAGCGGCCTTCTTTATGGTCCAGCTCTCACTTCCATACATCATTACTGGGAAAACCATAGCTTTTACTATACGGACCTTTGTTGGCAAGGTGATGTCTCTGCTTTTTAAGATGCTGTCTAGGTTTGTCATTGCTTTCCTCCCAATAAGCAGGCGTCTTTTAATTTCGTGACTGCTGTCACCATCTGCAGTGATCATGGAGCCCAAGAAAGTAAAATCTCTCACTGCCTCCATTTCTTCCCCTTCTATTTGCCAGGAGGTGATGGGCCAAGTGGCCATGATCTTTGTTGTTTTTTTTGATGTTGAGCTTTAGACCATATTTTGCGCTCTCCTCTTTCACCCTCATTAAGAGGCCCTTTATTCCTCCTCACTTTCTGCCATCAAGGTTGTGTCATCTGCATATCTGAGGTTGTTGATATTTCTTCTGGCAATCTTAATTCTGGCTTGGAATTCATCCAGCCCAGCCTTTCGCATGATGAATTCTGCATATAAGTTAAATAACCAGGGAGACAATATACAGCCTTGTCGTACTCATTTCCCAATTTTGAACCAATCAGTTGTTCCATACCCAGTTCTAACTGTACCTCCTTGTCCCACATAGAGATTTCTCAGGAGACAGATGCAGTGATCAGGCACTCCCATTTCTTTAAGAACTTGCCATAGTTTGCTGTGGCCTACACAGTCAAAGGTTTTTGCAAAGTCAATGCAGCAGAAGTAGATGTCTTTCTGGAACTCTCTAGCTTTCTCCATAATCCAGCGCATGTTTGCAGTTTGGTCTCTGGTTCCTCTGCCCCTTCGAAATCCAGCTTGCACTTCTGGGAGTTCTCAGTCCACATACTGCTTAAGCCTGCCTTGTAGAATTTTAAGCATAACCTTGCTAGCGTGTGAAATGAGTGCAATTGTGCGGTAGTTGGAGCATTCTTTGGCACTGCCCTTCTTTGGGATTGGGATGTAGACTGATCTTCCCCAATCCTCTGGCCACTGCTGAGTTTTCCAAATTTGCTGGCCTATTGAGTGTAGCACCTTAACAGCATCATCTTTTACAATTTTAAATAGTTCAGCTGGAATATCATCACTTCCACTGGCCTTGTTATTAGCAGTGCTTTCTAAGGCCCATTTGACTTCACTCTCCAGGATGTCTGGCTCAAGGTCAGCAACCACACTACCTGGGGTGTGCAAGCCATCCATATCCATAATTCCGCTGTGTATTCTTGCCACCTCTTCTTGATGTCTTCTGCTTCTGTTAGGTCCTTACCACTTTTGTCTTTTATTATGGTAATCTTTGTACGAAATGTTCCTTTCATATATCCAATTTTCTTGAACAGAACTCTGGTTTTTCCCATTCTATTGTTTTCCTCTATTTCTTTGCATTGCTCATTTAAGAAGGCCTTCTTGTCTCTCCTTGCTCTTTTTTGGAAATCTGCATTCAATTTCCTGTATCTTTCACTATCTGCCTCACATTTTGCTTGCCTTCTCTCCCCCGCTATTTGTAAGGCCTCATTGGACAGCCACTTTGCTTTCTTGCTTTTCATTGGGATGGTTTTCATTGCTGCCTCTTCAGTTTAAGCTTGAATTTTGCTATAAGAAGCTGATGATCTGAGCCACAGTCAGCTCCAGATCTTGTTTTTGCTGACTGTATAGAGCTTCTCCATCTTTGGCTGCAGAGAATATAATCAGTCTGATTTCGATGCTGCCCATCCCATCTGGTGATGTCCATGTGTAGAGTCATCTCTTGTGTTGTTGGAAAAGAGTGTTTGTGATGACCAGCTTGTTCTCTTGGCAGAACTCTATTAGCCTTTGCCCTGCTTCGTTTTGAACTCCAAGGCCAAACTTGCCAGTTGTTCCTTTTATCTCTTGACTCCCTACTTTGGCATTCCAATCCCATTATAATGAGAAGAACATCCTTCTTTGGTGTCACTTCTATAAGGTGTTGTAAGCCTTCATAGAATTGCTCGATTTCAGTTTCTTCAGCACCAGTAATTGGTGCATAAACTTGGATTACTGTGATGTTAAAAGGTCTGCCTTGGATTCGTATCGAGATCATTCTATCATTTTTGAGATTGCATCCCAGTACAGCTTTCGCCACTCTTTTGTTGACTATGTAGGCCACTCCATTTCTTTTACGGGATTCTTGCCCACAGTAGTAGATATGATGGTCATCTGAGCTGAATTCCCATCCGTTTTAGTTCACTGATGCCCAGGATGTCAATATTTATTCTTGCCATCTCATTTTTGACCACATCCAACTTACCAAGGTTCATGGTTCTTACATTCCAAGTTCCTATGCAATATTTTTCTTTACAGCATTGGACTTTCCTTTCGCTTCTAGGCATATCCACAACTGAGCGACCTTTCGGCTTTGGCCCAGCCGCTTCATCAGCTCTGAATCTACTTGTACTTGTCCTCCGCTCTTCTGCAGTAGCATGTTGGATGCCTTCCGACCTGAGGGGCTCATCTTCCAGCGTCATAACTTTTATATGCCTGTTTTGTCCACGGAGTTTTCTTGGCAGGGATACTGGAGTGGTTTGCCGGTTCCTGCTCCAAGTGGATGACATTTGGTCAAAACTCTCCACTATGACCTGTCCATCTTGGGTGGCCCTACATGGCATACCTCATAGCTTCTCTGAGTTATTCAAGCCCCTTCGCCACAGCAAGGCAGTGATCCATGAAGGGGGTTGGCCATATTGGCTGAGTCTAAAGATGTTTTTTTAAGAAGTGGTTTAATGACCGCCTCTTTCAGCGGGTCTGGGAGGGCTCCCTCACAAAGGGAAGCATTACCACCCCGCAGAGCCCATCGCCCAGCCCTTCCCAGCTCGCTTTTATGCGCCAGGATGGGCAAGGATCAAGGAGACAGGTGGTCGATTTCACTTGTCCAAGCAGCCTGTCCTCATCCTCAGGGGTAACAGATTGAAATTGATCCCGTACAACTTGACTAGACAGCTCTGGTAGAGTCTACCTCTTTCTGAATCCGAGCGACTTTATCTGCAAAAAAACTTTGCAAAATATTGTAGGAGAGTTTGGGGTCCTTACTGGGCCCCAATGGCGAAGGTGGTTCCGTTACATTTTTTTTTTTTTAAAAAAGATATTTATTAAAGTTTTTAAAATATAACAACAGAAATAAAAAAATACAAAATACAATATAAAAATAATTAAAAAACAAACAATTTTCCATAACATATATTCCTTACGCTTATTTCCCCAGATCTCCTCATACCTCCCTTCTTTGTATTCCACTTCAATTTGTTAGTTCAGCAAATCCTTACCATTAAGCTTTAACCCATTTGTAAACTTTTTTTCTTTCGTATCTGCATTACAGCTGGAAACCCCTTAGTTTCTTTCCAACATTCTTCTAACATTCATCAATTTTACAATATTTCTGTAAATAGTCTTTAAATTTCTTCCAGTCTTCTTTCACCAACTCTTCTCCCTGGTCTCGGATTCTGCCAGTCATTTCTGCCAATTCCATGTAGTCAATCACCTTCATCTGCCATTCTTCCAGAGTGGGTAGCTCTTGTGTCTTCCAATACTTTGCAATGAGTATTCTTGCTGCTGTTGTAGCATACATGAAAAAAGTTCTGTCCCTCTTTGGCACCAATTGGCCGACAATGCCCAGGAGAAAGGCCTCTGGTTTCTTCAGGAAGGTATATTTAAATACCTTTTTCAGTTCATTATATATCATTTCCCAGAAAGCCTTAATCTTTGGGCACATCCACCAAAGGTGAAAGAATGTACCTTCAGTTTCTTTACATTTCCAACATTTATTATCGGGCAAATGATAGATTTTTGCAAGCTTGACTGGGGTCATGTACCACCTGTATATCATTTTCATAATATTCTCTCATAAGGCATTACATGCCGTAAACTTCATACCTGTGGTCCATAACTGTTCCCAGTCAGCAAACATAACTGTCAGGGGCTCAGGAACAGAGGCACAGGGGAGAGAGGAAATGGAGAGCGAAGGGGAAGAATCTGAGGGCAGCGTAGGGGAGTATGGTAGTGACCCGAGAGATTCCATGAGCTTCTCCAGCGAATCTGAAGATTCCCAGAAGGAGGCGCCGATGGTCAGGGCGAGGGGGGTCCCAGGGGGGACACACCAGAAACAAGGGGCCAGCGGGGACTCCCAAAGCAGCAGCTGGAAATCAGGACCAGCTTCCCCACCAGAGCGTAGTGGGGGGGAAGAGTCCCATGTGTCAGGGAGAGAAGATGAGTCAGGGCTGACCACGCCTCCATCGAAGAGTGGGGGAATGGAGGGGAGGTCGGGTCCAGCTAGCCTCCCCGAAGGGGGAAGCAGTGACAGGAGCTGTATAACGGTCAGGAGGAAGGTTGCCGGCTGGGCGCGCGTGCCAAGTTTGAATGTACAGGCGCGTGGGACAGCAGAAAACCCGGATTGGGAACCAGGTCCTAAAGCCCGCCGGAGGCAAGGAGAAGACTCAGGGGATTCAGCATCAGAAGAGTCTAGGAAGGGGGAGACCCCAGCTGACAGGCGGAGCCAGAGGAGGAAAGAGCAAAGGAAGAGGTGGAGCAAGGCTAGAGTCTTAAACTGGTGTCTGGGGGGAGGAGATTCAGACGGAGCTTCAGCGGTCTAGAGTTTCAGACGTAGAGCTGCATGCTGCAACTGTGAAAGCAAAACTGAACTTCAATAAAGACTTTTGTATATAAGAACGAACCGGCGTTGGTCCTTTGTGAGCTGGGACCTCGGGCGGCTCTGACAGTAAGCTCCGTCTCACAAAAAAAAAAACTTTTTGCGAGCTCACGAAGATAGTCAAAGATGACTACGGAGGAGAAGGTGACAGCACTGCAAGAAGCAGTCACGAGGCTTTACGCAGAAGTAGAAGGATCCAGAAAGAGGGAGGAAGAAGCAACAGCGCTCTGCCGGGATCTGCAAACCAGGTGGGAACGTTTGGGCAAAGAGGGGCTGCCAGGACCCAAGCCGGAGGGAGTTGGCCTCGGGAAGAGGGGGGGCAGCATCGTAGCCCACTTCGACGGGAACCTGGAGCAGTATCCTAATTTCAGAGCAGACATAGTTTTCGCGCTCAATTTGCTTCGGAAAGACTTTAGAGATGAGGAGGAGAAAGTAGGGTTCATAATAACTCATCTGCATGGGGAAGCTAAATTGTGGCTGCGCAATTTATGGCGCGAAAATGATCCCGCCCTCCAAGATTCAAAAGCATTTATCCAGGCTATGGACGATTGTTTTAAATCAACGGTGGATGTGGATGTGGCCAGGAGGGAAATGCACGGGCTGAAGCAGGGCAAAGCCACGGTGAGACAATATCACTCCCGCTTTTTTGCATTAGTAAATGTGCTGGGCTGGGAGAAGGACTCCACTGCCGTGAAGGATCTGTTCTGGGAGGGACTAAATGGGGCCGTGAAAGATGAGCTGGCGAGGGGGGAGAGACCTAACAGCACCACAGAGGTCGTCCAGAGAGCGCTGGCAATAGGGGTGCGCCTAGAAGAACGCCCTTGGAGCAGGGATGAGGGATGTATAGCACGCACACCAGTCAGAACAACCCCCTTCCCACCCAGAGAGACAGGGCACGTGCAATCCACGCCTCCACTGGGGGGGGGGGAGAAGAGCCGATGGAGAGAGGTGGTGCCAGGGCTCAGACAGCGACCAGAGCCCAAACACCAGGAGCAGTCAAGGCGAAGGCTCCTAGAGGGAGCAGGAAGTGTTACATCTGCGACAGTGCAAAGCACATGGCCAAAGAGTGTCCCCAGAGGATCCAGAAGCACACTGCAGCCTCAGCAACAGTAAGGGGAGCAGTTCAGCAGGGGGAACAGCTGCAGGGAAACGGCGAAGCCTGGTTGGAGGTAGAGGCACTGGGGCCCAGCCAGGCGAGTCAGTGAAGCAGTCCCCAGAGATTTTGCAGCCCACAGACCCCCTCCCACCCAAACCAGTGGTGCAACTCACCGCATCTCTCCAGCTGCCCAATGGACTCACCCTGGAGGTCCCTATTGCCATTGACTCTGGTAGTAATGCAGACTTTGTAGGAGTGGACTTCATCAAGCTACATCACATAGCGCTCCTACCAGCCACGATGCCCCTAAACGTCGTCACGGTCGATGGCAGAGAGCTACTGGGAGGACAGGTGGTGCAGCAAACACCGCCTATGGTACTGCAAATTGGAAATCACTGCGAAGTCATCAGCTTCAACGTCACTCAACTGTCGGACACGCCCATAGTGTTGGGCATGAGTTGGCTGGATAGGCACAGCCCGGCATTAGCATGGTACCAGCGGCAATTGACCTTCTGCTCCTCCTACTGCGCAGAACACTGCATCCGGACCAGCCAGGAAGAGGAGGGGCAAGAGGATGAACCACAGCTACACCTAGGCATGGTGCAAGCGGTGCCCAACAAGTACAAGGCGTTTTTGGAGGTCTTCTGCGAGAAGGAAGTGGACAAGCTGCCTCCCCACAGGCCCTACGACTGCGTGATTGACCTCCTGCCGGGGGCGACGCTGCCGACTGGAAAACTGTATTCCATGTCGGAAGACGAACTGCAAGAACTCAGGGCTTGAGAGCAGTACATGTGAAAAGGATCTAGGAGTCTTGGTTGACCACAAACTTGACATGAGCCAACAGTGTGACGCGGCAGCTAAAAAAGCCAATGCAATTCTGGGCTGCATCAATAGGAGTATAGCATCTAGGTCAAGGGAAGTAATAGTGCCACTGTATTCTGCTCTGGTCAGACCACACCTGGAGTACTGTGTCCAGTTCTGGGCACCACAATTCAAGAAGGACACTGACAAACTGGAACGTGTCCAGAGGAGGGCAACCAAAATGGTCAAAGGCCTGGAAACGATGCCTTATGAGGAACGGCTAAGGGAGCTGGGCATGTTTAGCCTGGAGAAGAGGAGGTTAAGGGGTGATATGATAGCCATGTTCAAATATAGAAAAGGATGTCACATAGAGGAGGGAGAAAGGTTGTTTTCTGCTGCTCCAGAGAAGTGGACACGGAGCAATGGATCCAAACTACAAGAAAGAAGATTCCACCTAAACATTAGGAAGAACTTCCTGACAGTAAGAGCTGTTCGACAGTGGAATTTGCTGCCAAGGAGTGTGGTGGAGTCTCCTACTTTGGAGGTCTTTAAGCAGAGGCTTGACAACCATATGTCAGGAGTGCTCTGATGGTGTTTCCTGCTTGGCAGGGGGTTGGACTCGATGGCCCTTGTGGTCTCTTCCAACTCTATGATTCTATGATTCTATGATTCTAGGGAGTTCATAGATCACAACTTGAAGCGGGGATTCATCCAAGAATCCAAAGCAGTGGGGGGCAGTCCCGTGTTTTTCGTGAAGAAGAAAGACACGCCCCAACGCAGGCTCGTAGTTGATTACAGAATCATCAATTCCAGGACAAAGCCCACAGCATTCCCCATGCCCAAGAACGACGACCTGCTCGCGACGGTGAGCAAGGGACGTATCTTCACCAAGTTGGATCTACGAGGGGCGTACAACCTTATACGCATGCGGGAGGGTGATCAGTGGAAGACGGCCATGTTTACGCCTTTAGGCACGTATGAATATCGAGTTATGCCGTTTGGTCTGCAAAATGGCTCCCATTGTTTCCAAGCCTTCATGCATCACGTGTTAGCGGGCCTCCTCTACAAGAAGTGCGTATGCTTCCTAGACGACATCCTGATCTTCTCGGAATCGCAGGAGGCTCACGAGGGGGACGTCAAGGACGTCCTGCACAGACTACGGGAGCACAGACTTTACGCCAAACTGGAGAAGTGCCAGTTCGACGTGACGGAGGTGGATTTCCTGGGCTACAAGCTGTCCGACAAGGGACTCGCCATGGACAGCACCAAGGTCCGCTCGGTGCTGGACTGGAAGAGCCCGCGCAATCAGAAGGAGGTCCAGAAGTTCGTCGGCTTCGCCAACTTTTATCGCAAGTTCATCAAGGGGTTCGCGAAGGAGACGGCGGCCATCACGGACACCCTCAGCTCCAAGAAGAAGAAGTTCACCTGGACGGACCAGGCGGAGCAGTCTTTTCGGAGACTCAAGCGTCTCTTCGCGTCTGAAGAACAGCTGCTACACGTAAACCCCAGCAAACCAATGAGGGTGGAAATGGACGCCTCGGACAGAGCGGTGGGGGCGGTCCTGTTGCAGCAAGATCCGCAAGGGAACTGAAGGCCCTGCGCATTCTACTCCAGGAAACTCAGCAAGTCGGAGCAGAACTACACCATCTGGGACAGGGAGTTGCTGGCCATCCATGCAGCCTTCAAGGCGTGGCGGCACTTCCTCATCGGAGCCAGACAAACTGTGCAGGTCCGCACGGACCGTAAGAACCTGGAGTACTGGCGCACGGCGCGGTTCCTGAACCAGAGACACATCCGCTGGGCGGAATTCTTTGCGGATTTCGACTTCCGGATAGAATACATCCCGGGAGACAACAACGTCATGGCGGATGCACTGTCCAGGAAACCGCAATATCTCGAGGAAGCGGCACCGGTGGCGGCCAAACACATTTTCGCACCGAAAGCGTGGGCATGCACTTCAGCCACCATGGACCTGGACGCGGTGCGTCGCGCGCTGCAGACGGATTCGTTCGCACGATCCAAGATGGAGGAGGTGCGAAGAGGCACAGCGAAGGACGACGAGTTCCAGATACGCGACGGACTGCTCACCCGCAAAGGGGCTCTCTACGTGCCGGGAGACGACCTCCGCGCGAAAGTCCTGCAGCAGTTACACGACGCGCCCAGCGCTGGGCACTTCGGCAAGGACAAGACGGCGGAATTAGTAGCAAGAGACTTTTGGTGGCCCCAGATGATGGGAGAAGTCGCGGATTACTAAGTCAATAGGGTCAATAATCCGCGACTTCTCCCCTCATCTGGGGCCACCAAAAGTCTCTGGCTACTAATTCCGCCGTCTTGTCCTTGCCGAAGTGCCCAGCGCTGGGTGCGTCGTGTAACTGCTGCAGGACTTAGTACTGACCCTACAAGAGCCAAACACTAGTACGAAAAGGGTGTTGGAGATAATTCAACAATTTGGTCAGGTAGCCGGATTCAAACTGAATAAACAAAAAACTAAAGTCTTAGAAAAAAACTTAACAGTCATGGAAAAGGAGAAATTTCAAGAAGAGACAGGTTTGACAGTGGTTAAGAAGGTGAAATACCTAGGGGTTTATTTGACATCTAAAAATTTGAACTTGTATAAGGACAACTATGAAAAATGTTGGTCAGAAATTAAAAAAGATCTAGAAATATGGTCAAATTTGAAATTGTCAATGTTAGGCCGAATTGCAGTTATCAAGATGAATGTATTGCCTAGAATGTTATTTTTGTTTCAAACCTTGCAGGTTCTTGACAAGATGGAATGTTTCAAGAGGTGGCAGAAAGACATTTCTAAATTTGTCTGGCAGGGCAAAAAGCCCAGAATTAAATTTAAAATACTGACAGATGCTAAAGAAAGAGGGGGATTTGCCCTGCCGGATTTAAAATTGTACTATGAAGCAGCAGCGTTTTGCTGGCTGAAAGAGTGGATGCTCCTCGAAAACACAGACATTTTGGACTTGGAAGGTTTTAATAATGCATTTGGTCGGCATGCATATTTATGGTATGATAAAATCAAGGTGCATAGGGCCTTTAAAAACCATATTGTCAGAAAAGCATTGTTTAATGTTTGGATAAGATATAAAGATTTGTTGGAAAACAAAACCCCTAGATGGTTGTCACCCTTGGAGGCTAAGGCATTGAAGAAACTCAATATGGAGGTCGGATGGCTAAAGTATTGGGAAATTTTGGAACAGGATGGAGATAAATTGAAATTACAAAGTCATGAGAAATTGAAACCTAAAGTACAAGACTGGCTTCAATATTACCAAATAATGGAGGTTTATAAACAGGACAGGAAAATTGGCTTCCAGGTGGAAAAATCAAAATTAGAGACTGAACTGTTAGAACCCAATACTAAGAATTTGTCAAGAATGTATAATTTGCTGCTGAAATGGAATACACAAGATGAAACAGTTAAATCAGCTATGATTAAGTGGGCACAAGATATTGGTCATAACATTATGTTCGCTGACTGGGAATGGTTGTGGAACACCGGTATTAAATTTACGGCATGTAATGCCTTAAAGGAAAACATTATGAAAATGATCTACAGGTGGTACATGACCCCAGTCAAGCTAGCAAAAATTTACCATTTGCCTGATAATAAGTGTTGGAAATGTAAAGAAACTGAAGGTACTTTCTATCACCTTTGGTGGACATGCCCGAAGATTAAGGCCTTCTGGGAAATGATATATAATGAAATGAAAAAGGTACTTAAATGTACTTTCCCTAAGAAACCAGAGGCCTTTCTCTTGGGCATTGTCGGCCAATTGGTCTTAAAGAAAGACAGAACTTTCTTTATGTATGCTACAACAGCAGCAAGAATACTCATCGCAAAGTATTGGAAGACACAAGACCTACCCACCCTGGAAGAATGGCAGATGAAAGTGATGGACTACATGACACTAGCCGAGATGACTGGCAGAATCCGCGATCAGGGAAAGGAGACGGCGGAAGAAGAATGGAAGAAATTTAAAATCTACCTTAAGGACTATTATAAACTTGATGAATGTTAGAATGTTGAGGTTTTGAGTAAGAAAGGGCTACAGCGATATAAGACTAGACTGAAGGAAAGATTAAGAGGACAGAGGATTGATAGAAACATTTAGAGTGGCTAAAAACTTTTGGACATTGGGATGCAGAAAGGGGAGGTATGGGGGAGTCTGAGAAATAATGAAAAAAAGGTTATGAAACTATACGTGTTTGTATGTCTTTTTATATGTTTGTATTGTTTTTAAAAAAATTGTAAAACCAAAAAAAAAAAATTAAAAAAAGAGAAGTCGCGGATTACGTCTCTAGGTGTGACACATGCCAAAGGGCCAAACCAGTGCACAGGAAGCCGGCGGGACTGCTGGAACCGCTACAGACGCCGCTCGAACCGTGGGAGAAAGTGGCCCTGGACTTTGTCACAGATCTGCCCAGCTCGCGAGGCAAAACAGCGGTACTCGTGGTCGTAGACCTGTTCACCAAGATGGCGCACTTCATTCCTTGCGCGAAGGTGGCCACAGCGGAACAGACCACCAAGCTGTTCATAGACCACGTGTTCAAAGTTCACGGCTTACCACGGTCCATCCTGTCCGACCGGGGTCGCCAATTCATCTCGAGCTTCTGGCAGAAGCTGCTGGGCATCCTGAACGTCAAGATCAACTTAGCGTCAGCACGACACCCGCAGACCAACGGACAAGCGGAGAGGGTCAACGCCATCATGCAGCAGTACCTGCGATGCTATGCGAATCAACAGCCCTCGACCTGGGTGGACTACCTACCGCTGGCCGAGTTTGCCTACAACAACACGAAGCACGGGTCTACAGGGGTGACACCGTTCTTCGCCAACAATGGGCGGCATCCCAGAACCTTCCCGGGGTTGGAGACAAAGGGGGAGGGGGAGCCACGGGGAGCAGAGCACTTGGCAGCAGAGTTACAGGAGGTCCACGAGCAACTCCGAAGGCACTTGGAACTGGCAAAACACGCCTACAAAATGCAGGCAGACAGGCACAGGAGAGCCGGGGAAGACATCCAGGTGGGGGACTGGGTCTGGTTAAAATTCATTTTGTTTGTTTTTGCCCAGTTCTCTAATCTGTCAAGGTCGTTTTGAAGTGTGAACACCCCAGAGGACAGGATCACACTTCAAAACGACCTTGACAGATTAGAGAACTGGGCAAAAACAAACAAAATGAATTTTAACAGGGAGAAATGTAAAGTATTGCACTTGGGCAAAAAAAATGAGAGGCACAAATACAAGATGGGTGACACCTGGCTTGAGAGCAGTACATGTGAAAAGGATCTAGGAGTCTTGGTTGACCACAAACTTGACATGAGCCAACAGTGTGACGCGGCAGCTAAAAAAGCCAATGCAATTCTGGGCTGCATCAATAGGAGTATAGCATCTAGATCAAGGGAAGTAATAGTGCCACTGTATTCTGCTCTGGTCAGACCACACCTGGAGTACTGTGTCCAGTTCTGGGCACCACAATTCAAGAAGGACACTGACAAACTGGAACGTGTCCAGAGGAGGGCAACCAAAATGGTCAAAGGCCTGGAAACGATGCCTTATGAGGAACGGCTAAGGGAGCTGGGCATGTTTAGCCTGGAGAAGAGGAGGTTAAGGGGTGATATGATAGCCATGTTCAAATATATAAAAGGATGTCACATAGAGGAGGGAGAAAGGTTGTTTTCTGCTGCTCCAGAGAAGCGGACACGGAGCAATGGATCCAAACTACAAGAAAGAAGATTCCACCTAAACATTAGGAAGAACTTCCTGACAGTAAGAGCTGTTCGACAGTGGAATTTGCTGCCAAGGAGTGTGGTGGAGTCTCCTACTTTGGAGGTCTTTAAGCAGAGGCTTGACAACCATATGTCAGGAGTGCTCTGATGGTGTTTCCTGCTTGGCAGGGGGTTGGACTCGATGGCCCTTGTGGTCTCTTCCAACTCTATGATTCTATGATTCTATGATTCTATGATTCTGGTTAGCGGCCCAGGCAGTGACGGCCAGAAAGTTAGCTAAGAAGAAGCTCAGACACAAGCAGCTAGGGCCTTACCAAGTCGAGGCACAAATCAATCCAGTGGCCTTCCGGTTGACACTCCCGGAGGGCTCCAGAATGCACCCGGTCTTTCATAGGTCAGTGCTCACCCCCTACAAGGCACCCCACAGGTTTCAGGCACCAGGGAACGCACCAGGCCCACTCAGAAAATCGGCAACAGGGGGGGAGTCACCGAGGGCGGCGCCACTCAATGAGGTCACGGAGATTTTAGACTCGAGATGGGGGGAAGAGGGGGTTGAATATCTCCTCGCCAGGGAAGGTACCCCGGCCAGCGCCAACAGGTGGGTACCGGACTATGCCCTGGAGGAGCACTACCTCAAAGACGAGTTCCATGCACTCTTCCCACACAGACCTATGCCGGTAGATTATTTCGACGACTGGCTTTTCACACCCACACTTTCAGCCAGCACGTTCCAGGGGTTCTCATCAGCTGAGGAAACGGCGCCAGAGACAAGCTCCCCAGAGGGATCACTCTCGGGGTTTGGCACAGACCGCTCTTATTGGTGGGACAATCAACCGGAGGTGGGGTGGAGCAGGGGACTGCTAAGGGGGCCCTTACACGCAGCATCACCCGAGGTAACAGGGGGAGGGGAGGACATGGACGTGTTGGGGGAGGATCCTGGGTTCGAGCACGAATGCAGAGAGATGGAAGCGGAGGAGATTGACGTCAACGAGCCCATTACGGGCTGGCCGGATCCAGCTGGCCGGCTGCACACCAGGGGGAAAGAACTGTATCCCGCACTCACCCCCACAGCACTGGAGCACCCGGAACCCGCACCCGAAGAGGGGGAGGGGGGAAGGGGGCTTCGAGGGGGGATGGATGTCAGGGGCTCAGGAGCAGAGGCACAGGGGAGAGAGGAAATGGAGAGCGAAGGGGAAGAATCTGAGGGCAGCGTAGGGGAGTATGGCAGTGACCCGAGAGATTCCATGAGCTTCTCCAGCAAATCAGAAGATTCCCAGAAGGAGGCGCCTATGGTCAGGGCGAGGGGGGTCCCAGGGGGGACACACCAGAAACAAGGGGCCAGCGGGGACTCCCAAAGCAGCAGCTGGAAATCAGGACCAGCTTCCCCACCAGAGCGTAGTGGGGGGGAAGAGTCCCATGGGGCAGGGCCAGCGTCTCCTCCAGCAGGGAGAGAAGATGAGTCAGGGCTGACCACACCTCCATCGGAGAGTGGGGGGACGGAGGGGAGGTCGGGTCCAGCTAGCCTCCCCGAAGGGGGAAGCAGTGACAGGAGCAGTATAACGGTCAGGAGGAAGGTTGCCGGCTGGGCGCGCGCGCCAAGTTCGAATGTACAGGCGCGTGGGACAGCAGAAAACCCGGATTGGGAACCAGGTCCTAAAGCCCGCCGGAGGCAGGGAGAAGACTCAGGGGATTCAGCGTCAGAAGAGTCTAGGAAGGGCGAGACCCCAGCTGTCAGGCGGAGCCAGAGGAGGAAAGAGCAAAGGAAGAGGTGGAGCAAGGCTAGAGTCTTAAACTGGTGTCTGGGGGGAGGAGATTCAGACGGAGCTTCAGCGGTCTAGAGTTTCAGACATAGAGCTGCACGCTGCGACTGTGAAAGCAAAACTGAACTTCAATAAAGACTTTTGTATATAAGAACGAACCGGCGTTGGTCCTTTGTGAGCTGGGACCTCGGGCAGCTCTGACAATAACATTATGTCCAACATCTTGTGCCCATTTAATCATAACAGATTTCACCCTTTCATCCTGAGTATTCCATTTCAACAGCAAGTTATACATTCTTGACAGATTCTTAGTTTTGGGTTCTAACAGTTCTGTTTCTTGTTTTGACTTTTCCACCTGGAAGCCGATTTTCTTGTCCAAATGATATGCCTCCATTATCTGATAATAATGAAACCAATCTCTCACTTTGTTTTTTAATTTTTTGATACTCTGCAATTTCAATTTGTCTCCTTCTTGTTCCAAAATTTCCCAATATGTCGGCCATTTGGCCTCCATATTGAGCCTTTTCTGAGCTTTTGCTTCCATTGGTGACAACCACCTTGGGGTTTTATTTTCCAATAAGTCTTTATATCTTACCCAGACATTAAACAATGCTTTCCTGACAATATGGTTTTTGAATGCTTTATGTGCTTTAACCTTATCATACCATAAGTATGCATGCCATCCAAATACATTGTTAAAACCTTCTTAGTCTAAAATGTCTGTGTTTTCAAGAAGTAGCCATTCTTTCAACCAGCAAAAGGCTGCTGATTCATAGTAAAGCTTAAGGTCTGGCCGGGCAAATCCACCCCTTTCCTTTGCATCTGTTAATATCTTGAATTTTATTCTGGGCTTCTTGCCCTGCCAGACAAATCTAGAGATATCTCTCTGCCACTTCTTGAAACAATCCATTTTGTCCACAATTTGCAGTGTTTGAAACAGAAACAACATTCTTGGCAATACATTCATCTTTATCACAGCAATACGGCCCAGCAGTGAAAGCTTCAAGTTTGACCAGATTTCTAAATCTTTTTTCACTTCGACCCAACATTTTTCATAGTTGTCTTTAAATAAATTCCCATTTTTGGCTGTCATGTTAATCCCCAAATATTTCACTTTCTTTACCAGAGTCAAGGTGGTTCCGTTACATTGTGAACCACCTGAGAGAGTCTCCTGCTGCTGTTTTCTGCAGATGCAATAGAGGCAGTGAAGAAGGTCCTCTTTGCTGTTGCTATCGCCACTTGGTAGGCTCGATGTTGAGCTCTAACCTGTGTCTAGTCCGATTCAGAATGAGTTTTCCACAGTGATAAGGAAGAATTTAAAAAATACTGGAAACCCTTTATGTTGTATTTACAGAAATACTGTAAAGAAATGGACTCACTAGCAGGGTTTGATTAAACCCTGTTTGATTAAACAAGTGAGAAAATAAGACCAAAGGTTAAGTAAGGATAACATGGAACGAAATTGAAATGTAAGATGTAATTATGAAAGAAATTTTGACATAAAACTGAAAAGAAATTAAGAGCATTAAGGTATATGAATATAAAAATAAGATAATAATTACGCAGAAGTAGTAAATATTTAAAGAACCAGAAGGTGAAGTTGAGGGAAGTCATGGTGGGGTGTCTTTTTCTTTTACAGTATATATATATATATATATTAAAATATTTTTTATTAACTGGCCAATCACATCAAATTAAATCATATCACATAAATTCCGAATTACAAAGCCGAATTTTAAATTTTGTTGGTGGGACCCATATTTCAAGATCCAAAGGGGGATTCTGATCATCTTCTTGCTGCTGCGTTAATGTCCCAATCAGTCCAAATCAGTCCAAACAAAGTTCATAGTTCTACCCCATCTTATCTTGCTGTTTCCACATCACATCTTGTTCATATATTTTCTCTTTTTTCTTTATGATCTCTTCTGATAGACTCCTTAAGCCGATAAACACCAATAGTAATAATAATCCTGTGTGAATTTTCCGTTCTTCCAATCCTCAAATCGAGATGGTATCCATATATCGTCTCCTTCATAGATAACATCACTCTTTCCATCATAGTCTCGTAAAACTGTCGCTCTTAAGTCCCACTGAGGAGTTTAACCCACAATATATAAACAGCTCTATTTCTCTCTTTCTCCTCCCAGACTCAAGACCTCCGACAGAACTTCCCAATATGGCGACGGCATTTTTAACTGCGCCATTCCCAAACTCTTACACATTCCACGCTCTTCTTAAAACGTGCTTTGGTTCGAAAGTTTATCTCCACACAGCCTTAAATCCACAGCTTAAGTCCTTAAAACGACATTTCTGACTCCTGAGGGGAGGGGATTCTTGTTTAATCACATAGGGAAAGAAGGAAGAGTTTTTCCCCCCTGCCCCATCAGTCATTTGCCGTACCTTGTCTTGGCGTATCTTCTCATGTTTTATTCTTATCTTGTTTTGTCAGAGATCTCTTCTGTTAGCAGTCTTTACTCCCCCTTCTTTCTTGAAATGTGTGCATTCCTTTCATCCAAATTGTTTCCTTTGAAGTTCTGCATCTAGTGGCGCGAATCAGGGACGGCGTTCAGGAGTGCCGAAATCCCACAGGAGGGCTTTGTGCCTAGTGCCCCCACCCCCACAAATTCGGGGGTGGTATAGGGCACAGCAGGCAAGGGCCGTCCCCCCCCCAATCCTGGGGGGGTTAAGGAGGCTAATTACCCCCATCATAGCCTCTAAATTACCTCGTGTGGGTCGGAGAGATGTTATTGTCAGCCATCTTCCAGTGCGCCCCCTAGTGGCCCCCTTTTTCTTTTACAGTATATGACAAATGTTACATTGTGTTGTTTGAGTGACTATAAAATTGTAAAAATCCAATAAAATTATTTTTGAAAAAAACACAGAGTGAGAATCTGCCACCGCCGTTCTAACCATCTCAAAGTGATTATTTCATCACCCTCAGCCCTGGAGAAAACCACGGGGCTGTCCGGGCTCCGTGCAATCGGAACTAGACAGTCGATAGCCCTGGTTAGCTCCGCATTCCAGCGGGCCACCAGGGAATCAGCTGAAAGGCCATCAACATGGGATAAAACTTCCCCTACCAGTCTCTGGAAACCATTTGGATCCATTAAGTGGCAGGGGCGGACCATCCAAATCGGTCCCACCTCCCTGCAGAGGGGAAGGGTCACAGAGAAGTCCAGTTGCACCAGGAAGTGATCCAGCCATGGCATTTCTTTAGTTTCACTTTTACTCAGTGTCACCCACATCCATAGAGGTGAACACCAGGTCTGAGGCATATCCACGACTATGAGTTGGGCCAAACTTATTCAGGGACAGCCCCATGGAGGTCATGCTTTCCATGAAGTCCCGAGCGGCCCCTTGTAAGGTCATGTTGGCATGGATGTTAAAACCCCCTAGAAAAACCAAACTAGATGTCTCCGGGAGAACATACGCAATGACCTGAAGCAGCTCAGCCAGGGGATCCTTGGTGCAGTGGGGAGGTCATTACACCAAAAGGAATCCTGTACTGCCCCTATTGCCCAACTTCCAGAGCATGCACTCAGAAAACTGGGTCTTCCCAATAGGATGTCTGGTGTAAAATGATGACTTCCTAAAAGTCACTGCAATCCCCCCTCCCTGCTCACATGACCTGGGTTGCTGTGCGTAAAAGAAACCTGGTGGACAAGCAGCAGCAAGAACAGACCCATCTGCTTCATCCAACCAAGTCTCTATTACACATGCAAGGTCAGTCCTAAAGTCACCGTCCAGTGGAGTTCCCTGAAGCAGCCAAGCCATGGTTCATCAACAGAGAAAACAGAGAAAACTGAGCAAACAGAGAGTCTCTGGATTGCTTCCCTGTGCCTCTCCACTTGACAAAGAATATGATCCTCACCTGCCCTGAGCCTCATCCAGCTGAGTGCCCACAACCTCCTTCCGGACCTAACATGATCTTCATCTGGTCCACTAGTGAGTTGGGCTGTGTTCCCTTGCCTGCTTTAGTTTCCTTGAGTGCACTTTCTGCTGTTTCCAGAGCCTGCCGTATCTGTGAATATGGGGGTACCTCTGGTTCTGGTGATGTGTCTCATCCCCTGGCTCCTGTGAATTGTCCACTAGCCACTCAACATCCTCTGAAGCCCCATGAGTACCTCCTAAGTCCCCAATCTCCCCTCTTCAGCTGTGCACCAAACATGGCTGCACCCCTCACTGGGATCCGCCTCCCTTTCCTTGGTGTCTTGCCAGCTCATTACACTGGCTTTCTCAGTTGAGCCCCTAAGATCAGCAGATAAGGCTTTGACCTTTATCTGGATCAAGACTTCTTGGAAGTGCACCAGCACTATAGAGCACCATTCCCAGGGAAGTTCTACTCCCTCTTTGAACACCAAGCATAAAATTGATTCCCTGCCCCCAGCAGCATATAGGAGAGGAGCCTGGTTTCCAAGTGGCTTGTCAGATGCTGGAAATAGTAAGTGATGGGACTTTAAAATTATTATGACTGAGGGTTCATACAGACTTCCTTTTGTGCCATGTTTCTAGGCAAAGGTCAGGGCTTTAAGGTGCCATGTCTGAGATTTCCTTGCAAAAACCTGTTCTTTACCGCTGAATCAGAGCAAATGGCAATCTGTAGAAAACCAAAATTGCTGTTTGTTCCAATTCAGCATTAAAGAGCAGGTTTCCACTCTGGATTTTTAAATGTCATGCAAACGTATCTTCTTTCTCCGACAATGTATAAATGGACATCCCAAGGGGAGGGTCTGCAAAATGTCTTGGGCGGGCCCTGCAGGGCTGTTTGGGTGAAAAGGTTGCTTTTCCTCCATGTCCTGTGGAGAAATTGTGCAAAGACCCAACATACAAGTTCCATCTCGCTGCCCCCCCCCCAGCCCTCCCATTGGGCACATACCTGCAGCTCTCTGACCTCTCTTGACCCTCTCAGTCTTTCAGCTCGTTCACCTTCCAGGACCTGACAGGCAACATCACTTTTCAAGCGTTCATCTGACAGCTCCGTCGTGAGGTCTATGATCTGAAGTGGGGGGAAGAAATGCAACAGGTCGCATGAGGCAGCTCTGAACTTGCTTCAATCAGGCAAGCGGGGGCGGGGGCGTTGTGCAGTCAAGGGCTCTCTCAAGCATTCCTGGTGTTCACAAGCACCCAAAATTTAAGCTGCTTTATTCTTGTTGTATTGCAGGAGATTGGACTGGATGACCCTTTTGGCCCCTTCCATCTCTACGATTCTATGATTCAGTGTCTTTCATTGCTCTCCATTCGACCCCAGCAGAATCCAGAATGAGCTAAGGCTGCAAATGTTCTTTTTCCAGACATAAAGAGTAAAGCCTCCCCAAGGCCAAACCCTTCACGCAAGTCCCACTCTCTCCCCAATGCATTTTCAAGGACCCCAAATGAAGCAATGACAATGAGGAAGCCCCACGTCTGGGTCTCCATTAGGCTCCAGATGCTGCTGACAATATCTAGGGACCCTGGGAACAAGTGAAAATACATTTCCCATGGTTCCCAACATCCCTAGAGCAAACTGGGGAAAGGCAGGTTAGCCCACAATGGCCTTTATGTAAATAAACAAATTAGCATCTATTTCTATAAGTTAGCTTGTGCAAATATTACACAAATTTCTGTGGTGTGTGTGAGTGAGAGGGAGGGAGGGAGGGAGTGTCATGGGACAGAGGGAGATATGCCTAAGTGAACACCTTAAGTGAACCTGTCTGGATGGGTTGAGGTGGAGTGAACTAGGAGAAATCCCTTCTGCAAAATAAATAAATACAGTGGAAAAACGTTATTCAAAAGCATAGACTTCTGCATAATAAATACAGAGCCAGTTGTAACTTCACTTCAGGGTTGCTGCCATCAGGTGGGGTGCGTACTCTTTAGAGCACCACCCCGCTTCCTGGTGAGAACTCATTCTCTCCCAAGTTTCTGGACAGACTTGGAAGGCGGTGGGGTATGAGATTCACTGCTTTGCACTTTGATATTATGGCCAGCCAATTTATTGGAGCTTTCTTGTCCCCCTGTGACATTTGGGGAGCATGGGGTTCTCTCTGAAAAGTGTTGCAGCCACTGCTGACTATTTGCCCTCCCTTTCTGTGATCCCCATAAGAGTTATCAGTGAGAATGGTTAAGAGCGTCTCCGCTCCTCCACCTGCAGCTGCTGGGTGACCTTGGGCCAGTCACACTTCTTTGAAGTCTCTCAGCCCCACTCAACTCACAGAGTGTTTGTTGTGGGGGAGGAAGGGAAAGGAGAATGTTAGCTGCTTTGAGACTCCTTGTTGTTGTTTAGTCGTTTAGTTGTAAAAGTCCTTTACCTTTACCTTTACAAATCTTTTCAAGCAATTTTCTCTGATATAACGTGTCAGAGCTGCTTGAAGATCCTAGCTCACAGAGGATCACGCTAGCCAGCGATCATTAAGTAAAAGTCTTTATTGAATTACAGTTTCCATTCTCACGCTGCTGCGCGCAAACTCTACGTCTAGTAGCTAGATCGGCGAAGCTCCGTCTGAGTCTCCGCCCCGTGTGCACCAACTTAATATCCTAGCCTTGCTCCACCTTTTCCGCCTGACTGTCCTCCTCTGGGTCCCTCTACCCCCCGGGGCTTCTTCCTTCCGGGATTCTTCTGACGCTGACCCGGACCCTCCTGCCTCCTTGCGCCGGGCTTTAGGACCTGGTTCCCTTTCGGGGCTGCTTACTGCGCCGCCTTCCTCTGCATTTGAACTTGGCGCGCGCGCCCAACCTTCCACTTTCCTCTTAACCGTTTCTTCGCTCCCCGATGGAGGTGTGGCCACTCCTGACTCATGCCCTCCCTCCTGTGGTGAGCTGCCAGCGCTTCCCTCCTGGCTCCCTTCCTCTTCCCTGCTTCCTGGCGGTGACGCTGGTCCCGATTTCCAGCTGCTCCCCCCTGAGTCCCCTCTGGCTCTATCTTCCTGGGGTGCCCCCCTTGCCCTGGCCACTGGTGCTCCTTTCTGTGAATCCTCTGATTCACTAGAAAGACTAGGAGATCTCGGGTCGTCGTCATCACTCATCTTTTCTTCTGCCTCCTCCCCTTCGCTCTCTGTTTCCTCCCTTGCCCGTGCCTCTGCTCCTAAACCCCTGACATCCATCCCCCCCTCGAAGCCCCCCATTCCCCCCTCCCCTCCTTCCGGTGCTGGAGCTGGGGGCTGCTGTTGCAAAGGGACGAACGTCGGATATCGGTCGCTTCCCGTGGCGGGCCTCCATCTGAACTCTCCCGGGTCTTCCTCCCTGCTCTCGTCGACGACGGTCACCTCCGCTTCCATCTCTGTGCCGCCGTGCTCGAAACCAGGGTCGTCCCCGAAAATGTCCATGTCCGTCTCTCCCTCACTTCCTCCTGGCGGCGTTGCTCGTCCTGAGCATTCCAGCCACTTTCTGCGGAACTGCTCCTCTGGCCTATCGTCCCACCAATACGAGGGTTCTGAGGCGGATCCCGAGGGTGACCCCTCCGGGGAACGGACGTCTCGTGTCGGTTCCTCGTCCGAGTCGAACCCCCGGAACGTGCTGGCCGAAAGCGTGGGCGTGAAAAGCCAGTAGTCGAAAAAGTCTGCTGGCATAGGTCTATGTGGGAAGAGGGCATGAAACTCGTCTTTGAGCAGAGGTTCGTCTAAGGCGTAGCCCGGCACCCAGCTGTTCGCACTGGCCGGGGTGCCCTCCTTGGCGAGAAAGTATTCTACCCCCTCTTCCCCCCATCTGGAGTCCAAAATCTCCGTGACTTCGTTGATGCGCTCCTTCTGTGCCACTCCCGCGTGCCCTGTTCTGTCTCTGGCCGGACTCGGCGCCGTTCCGGGTTCCTGGAACCTGTGCGGTGCCTTGTAGGGAGTGAGCACCGATCTGTGGAATACCGGATGCATTCTGGAACCCTCCGGAAGTGCCAGTCTGAAAGCTACCGGGTTGACCTGCTCTTCGACTTGGTAGGGCCCCAGTTGTTTATGCCCTAGTTTCTTCTTGGCCAACGACCTGGCCGGCACTGCGTGGGCTGCTAACCAAACCCAGTCTCCCACGTGGAGCTCTTCTCCAACCCTTCTGTGCTTGTCTGCTTGTACCTTGTATGCGTGCTTGGCCAGCTCCAGGTGGCGCCTCAGCTGATCGTGGACTTCCTGCAGCTCCGACGCGAACGCATCTGCTGTCTGCGGCTCCCCCTCCCCCATTCTTTCCAGTCCCGGGAAGGTTCTGGGGTGCCTCCCGTTGTTGGCGAAGAACGGCGTGACCCCCGTGGACACGTGCTTCGTGTTGTTGTAGGCGAACTCGGCAAGCGGCAGGTAATCCACCCACGTCGCAGGCTGTTGATTTGCATAACATCTCAGGTACTGCTGCATGATGGCATTGACCCGCTCCGCTTGCCCGTTGGTCTGCGGGTGTCTCGCCGACGCCAGGTTGATCTTGACGTTCAGGAAGCCCATCAGCTTCTGCCAGAAATTCGAGATGAACTGCCGCCCCCGGTCGGACAGAATAGACCGTGGCAGACCGTGAACCTTGAACACGTGGTCTATGAACAGTTTGGCGGTTTGCTCCGCCGTGGCCACCTTAGCACACGGAATGAAATGGGCCATCTTGGAAAACAGGTCCACCACCACCAGCACTGCCGTCTTGCCCCTTGAGCTGGGCAGATCCGTGACAAAGTCCAGGGCCACCCTTTCCCAAGGTTCGACCAGAGTTTGCAGCGGTTCCAACAGTCCGGCCGGCGGTTTGTGCACTGGTTTGGCCCTCTGGCAGGTGTCACACCTCGCCACGTAGTCTGCGACCTCCCCTCTCATTCCAGGCCACCAGAAATCCCTGGCTACTAATTCCACCGTCTTCTCCTTGCCAAAGTGCCCGGCCGTGGGCGCGTCGTGCAGCTGCTGCAGCACCTTGGCTCGAAGTTCGTCTCCCGGCACGTAGATGGCCCCTTTACGGATGAGCAATCCATCTCTTAGCTGGAAACCGTCGGCCGCTGCCTTGCCCCTTTGCACCTCTGCCATCTTTGCTTGTGCGAAGGAGTCCCCCTGCAACGCTCGTCGCACCGCCTCTAGGTCCACGGTCGCCGCGGCGCACGCCCACACTGTCGGTGCGAAGATGTGCATGGCTGCCGCTGGCGTTGCGTCCTCCAGATACTGTGGCTTACGGGAGAGAGCGTCTGCCATGATGTTGGTGTCCCCCGGGACATACTCTATTCGGAAGTCGAAGTTCGCAAAGAACTCAGCCCAACGTATCTGCCTCTGGTTCAGGAACTGTGCCGTGCGCCAGTGCTCTAGATTCTTGTGGTCCGTGCAAACCTGCACCGTGTGCTTGGCGCCGATCAGAAAGTGCCTCCACGCCTTGAACGCTGCGTGAATGGCCAGCAACTCCCTGTCCCAGATGGTGTAGTTCTGCTCGGACTTGCTGAGCTTCCTGGAGTAAAACGCTCCCGGTCGCCACACCCCCTGCGGGTCTTTCTGCAGCAGGACCGCCCCCACGGCTCTGTCCGAAGCGTCTGTCTCCACCCTCATCGGCTTGCTGGGGTTGACATGAAGCAGCTGCTCTTCCGACGCGAAGAGACGCTTGAGTGCCTGAAAGGACTGCTCCGCCTGCTCTGTCCAACTGAACTTCTTTTTCTTGGAGCTAAGCGTGTCAGTGATGGCCGCCGTCTGCATCGCGAAGCCCTTGATAAACTTGCGATAGAAGTTCGCAAAGCCGACAAACCGTTGGACCTCCTTCCGGTTGCGCGGGCTCTTCCAATCCAACACCGCTCGAACCTTGGCGCTGTCCATGGCGAGCCCCTTGTCAGACAGCTTGTAGCCCAGAAAATCCACCTCCGGCACGTCAAATTGGCACTTCTCCAGCTTGGCGTAGAGCCTATGTTGCTTTAGCCTGCTCAGCACTTCCTTGATGTGTTTGTCATGCTCCTGCTGCGACTCCGAAAAGATCAGGATGTCATCTAAGAAACAGACGCACGTCTTGTAGAGAAGTCCCGCCAACACGTGATGCATAAATGCTTGAAAAACGTGGGAGCCATTTTGCAATCCAAAAGGCATAACTCTATATTCGTAGGTCCCCAGTGGCGTGAACATGGCTGTCTTCCACTCATCACCCTCCCGCATGCGAATGAGGTTGTACGCCCCCCGCAGGTCCAACTTGGTGAACACTCTGCCCTTCCGTACCTTTGCGAGGAGGTCGTCAATTCGGGGCATGGGGAAGTCCGATGGCCTAGTCACACTGTTCAAAATCCTGTAATCCACTACGAGTCTCTTTTGGGGCGTGTCCCGCTTCTTAACAAAGAATACGGGACTGCCCCCCACTGCCTTGGACTCCCGGATGAAGCCGCGCTGCAAATTATGATCAATGAACTCCTTGAGTTCTTGCAGTTCGTCCTCTGACATGGAATACAGTCTCCCTTTAGGCAGCGCCGCCCCCGGCAGCAGGTCAATTTTGCAGTCATATGGTCTGTGAGGGGGTAGCCTGTCTGCCTCCTTCTCGCAGAAAACTTCCAAAAATTCAGCGTACTTGTGGGGAATCGCTTGCAGCGTGCCTAGCAGCAGCTGTGACTCCTCTTCCTCTCCTTCCTGCCTGGGCACGATGCAGTGTTCAGCACAAAAGGAAGAGCCGAAGGTCAGCTGCCTCTGGTACCAAGCCATCGTTGGGCTGTGCTTGTCCAGCCAACTCATGCCCAATACAACGGGCGTGTCAGATAGTTGAGTGACGTTGAAGCTGATGATTTCTCTGTGATTCCCAAGTCGCATCACCATTGGTGGCGTCTGCTTCACCACTTGCCCCCCGAGCAGCTCCCTGCCATCCACCGTGACAACCTGCAGGGGCAGTGTGGCCGGCAGCAACTGCACAGCGTGCCTGTCGACAAAGTCCTGCCCTATAAAGTCCGCATTGCTGCCTGAGTCAATGGTGATTGGCACGTCTATGGTGATTCCATTGGGCAGCTGGAGAGATGCTGTGAGCCTCACTACTGGTTTGGGCGGGAGGGGGTTCACGGGCTGTAAAATCTCTGGGGACTGCGTCACTAACATGTCTGGCTGGGCCCCAGTGCCTCTTCCTCCAGCCAGACTGCGTCGTTTCCCTGCTGTGGTCCTCCTTGCTGCGTTGCTGCAGTCACCATTGCTGAGGCTGCAGTGAGCTTGTGGGGCCTCTGGGGACACTCTTTTGCCATATGCCCTGGTTCCTCACAGACGTAACACTTCCTGTTCCCTCTAGGAGGCTTCGCTTTCACTGCTGCCGGTGCTAGGGCTCTGGTTGCTGACTGTGCCCTTGCACCTCCAACCTCCATAGGTTCGGCTCCTCCTCCTGGCGGAGGCGTGGATTGCGCCCGCGCTGCTTCTCTGGGAAGGAAGGAGGGGCCCCCGGCTGGTTCGCGCCCTCCACGCCCTTCGTCCTTGCTCCACGGACGTCCTTCCAGCCTCACCCCCACTGCCAGTGCCCTCTGAACGACCTCCTGGGTGGTTCGGGGTCTCTCCCCCCTCGCGATCTCATCTTTAATCGAGTTGTGCAGCCCCTCCCAAAAGAGGTCTCTTACAGGAGCCGAATCTCTGTCCCATTCCAGGGCACTGACCAAGGCGAAAAAGCGGGCATGATACTGCCTGACGCTGGCCCTCCCTTGTCTCAGCCCATGCACCTCCTTCCGTGCAAGATCCACGTCAATACTTGATAAAAAGCACCCATCCATCGCTTTAATAAAGGCATCCGCATTCTGGAGCGCCGGATCATTATCTCTCCATAAATTGCGTAGCCATGCTTTCGCATCCCCATGCAGATGGGACATGATGAACCCCACTCTCTCTTGTTCATCTCTAAAGTCTTTATGCAGCAGTTGCAGTGCGCACAGCACGTCGGCTCTAAAGTTGGGATACTGTTGCAGGTTCCCATCGAAGTGAGAGACTAGCCCGCCTGTCCGTCTCGCCAACCCAATTCCCTCCTGCCGGGGTGTCTGCTTTGTCAGCACGTCTAACCTGACCTGGAGATCCCTGCAGGCGGCAGCTGCCTCCTCCTCTCTCTTCCTGGATGCGAGAACCTCGGCGTTCAGTTGTGCCACTGCTTTTCTGAGGTCCTCTATCTGCTGCTCAGCCGTCATGTCGTCTGCCGTTCGTGAGCTCGCTAGTAGGCACCTGTTTCTCTCCCCTCCTCGAGGCTGTAGATGCCCACAATGGAGAGACGGAGCTTACTGTCAGAGCTGCTTGAAGATCCTAGCTCACAGAGGATCACGCTAGCCAGCGATCATTAAGTAAAAGTCTTTATTGAATTACAGTTTCCATTCTCACGCTGCTGCGCGCAAACTCTACGTCTAGTAGCTAGATCGGCGAAGCTCCGTCTGAGTCTCCGCCCCGTGTGCACCAACTTAATATCCTAGCCTTGCTCCACCTTTTCCGCCTGACTGTCCTCCTCTGGGTCCCTCTACCCCCCGGGGCTTCTTCCTTCCGGGATTCTTCTGACGCTGACCCGGACCCTCCTGCCTCCTTGCGCCGGGCTTTAGGACCTGGTTCCCTTTCGGGGCTGCTTACTGCGCCGCCTTCCTCTGCATTTGAACTTGGCGCGCGCGCCCAACCTTCCACTTTCCTCTTAACCGTTTCTTCGCTCCCCGATGGAGGTGTGGCCACTCCTGACTCATGCCCTCCCTCCTGTGGTGAGCTGCCAGCGCTTCCCTCCTGGCTCCCTTCCTCTTCCCTGCTTCCTGGCGGTGACGCTGGTCCCGATTTCCAGCTGCTCCCCCCTGAGTCCCCTCTGGCTCTATCTTCCTGGGGTGCCCCCCTTGCCCTGGCCACTGGTGCTCCTTTCTGTGAATCCTCTGATTCACTAGAAAGACTAGGAGATCTCGGGTCGTCGTCATCACTCATCTTTTCTTCTGCCTCCTCCCCTTCGCTCTCTGTTTCCTCCCTTGCCCGTGCCTCTGCTCCTAAACCCCTGACATAACGTATTTTTAAAGTTTATGATTACTTTTATACTCCACCTTCCCTTGAAGCAGCTCAAGGCGGCACACACAATTCTCCCTCTCCCTATTTTATCCTCTGCCCCGAGGTCACCCAGTGAGCTTCATGACTGAGCAGGGGCTGTTTGAACCCTGTTTTTCCAAGTCCAAGTCCAGCACTCTAATCATTCCGCTGAGATTTTTAGTATTACTTTCATTAATATATGCATTTAGTATTTTGACAGAGAGCTGTGCTTGGTATGCATATTGTTTCAGGAGCGTAAATTTAGGAAGGTTTACATTTTAATGGAAGCCAAACCAAATATCTTCACCATCCCTAGGGAGTGATTACATTAGAAATGTTCAATCCAAGTCGGTTTTCTTTTCTGCCCCATCATAGTTGCTTTTGGGATTCTAGCTGCTCCCTTCTCTAGCACACCTTCATGGGGACACAGCGTATGGGGCACAGGAAAGACCATAACTCAGCTGCAGAGCATGTCTTCAGCAAGTCCCTGGTTCAGTCCCTGGTATCCAGGGGGGCATAGCATGGGGGCTGCTAGGGTGAGCGCCCCAGGCCCATGGGGGGGAGTGCTGCTCATGCCACCCTCCCCAAGCCAGCCCTGTGCCACTTTATGATCAGATCCCAGCCTCCCAAACGGCTTAGGGAGGGAGGTGTGAGAAGGATGCAACAGCCTTGCACCCTTCAATCCCAGCCTGAATTGGGTGTGCTAGGCATCTGCATTTGGCCAAACTGCCCTCATGTGCCCCCCTGACATCACAATGGCTTCAGGAATGGGAGGGTAGATAAAATTCTGACTGTGCCAAAAGGGAGATCAGTGGTTTCAGGCGTGATCGCGGAATAGTACTTCCTCCTGAGATGATGATGATGATGATAATAATAATAATAATAATAATAATAATAATAATAATAATAATAAAATATTTATATCCCGCCCTCCCCAGCCGAAGCCGGGCTCAGAGCGGCTAACAACAGTCAACAGTTTTAAACCATGTAAAATGACAGAAATAAGGTGGGTCCTGGAAACATACATACAGTAGTTTTCCAAGTGTCAGAGGCAGAGGCACAAAGTTGCATCTTGAGCATTTGCCAGAAGCTGAGTGTAGACTAATCTATACTGGTGAGTTAAATGTTAAAAATGTGTGGTAAAATGTGACACCAGAGGGCGCTGCAGAGCAGTGATCTGTTGCCAATGAGAAATTGCATTGGGGACTATAGTTTTTTAATAGTGTGTTTTAAATAGCATTTTCCAGATCAGTGTAAATCCAGCCTGTATTATGAAGGTGCTAGATGCACCTCTGTGGGAAGGAGTTCCACAGCCCAGGGTTGCCATGGAGAAATGCACACTAAAAAGCTGCTGAATTTTCATTAGGACTTCTCTTTTTTTTAATGTGAACTGTGCACTGCTCTGGTTTCACCAGAAGCGGCTTAGTCATGCTGGCCACATGACCCGGAAAAACTGCTCCCTCGGCCAGTAATGTGAACCCCAGAGTCGTTCAAAACTGGACTTAACTGTCAGGGGTGCCTTATCTTTACCTTTTTGTGCAGAACTGAACTTAAGATGAGAAAAGCACAGAATGGACAGAAACTGAAATTGCCAGGGCCATCCATCCCTGCAGGCTCTGCCATCCAAAGTTTGGGAAAACAGAGGAGTAATTATTATGCATGTTGCATTCAACAAGAGGCCTGTCACATTTCGATATACAACCATGTCAAGCACAGTTTCACTGCTGCAACTTGTTCTCCCAAAGGAGGTTGGGAGCCACTGCTGCAGATGAGCCATTTCAGGTTGATTCAGCAAGTCTTTTCATTTTATTTATTTAATGAGAGCATTTGAACTGGGCTGTTCACCCAAAAAAATCTTCCAGAGCAGCTTACACACAACCAGCAAAAACAAGACAGTGCTTGCCTGCAGGCCCAAAACTAAAAAGCAGAAAGGAACAGGGAAGGAAGGCAGGGGAGAATCACTCTCAAACGCCAATTCCTAAACCGTTGTTCTTATAAGGACCAGCTTGAATTATTGTTGTGTGAATTAAGAAAAAAGCAATCTTTGTTTAAACACCTCCAGTGAGGAAGAGTCCACTGCCTTCATTGGAGGTTTTCAAGCCGAGGTTTTAGCTGAGATTCCTGCATTGGCCCTTGAGCTCCCTTCCAACTCTACAAATCTATGATCTTGCAACCAGAAGCAAGGACAGAACCTCACACGGTTTCTATTTCTGACCTTGCTTTCCAGCTGTTCTGTGCTCTGCCGAAGCTCCTGCCGTGAAAGTTCTGAATTTTCCAATTTCTTTCGCAGCAATGCCAACTCCTCCTAAAAATGGGGAGAAAGAAGAAAACACACCCTCTTTGAGCCTTCCTGTGCCCTCCATTTGTTTATAGGCTTCGATACTGTACGTCTCCCCCTCTCAACTGTAAAATCTTTGAGTGTATGCTCCTTTTAGGTAGATACCCCCGTTTTGCTTTGCTGTACCTCATGATGTACTTTGATAGTGCAGTATGGATAGAAACTATACATAAACATGAGCACAACAGGGTATGGGAGAATGTGATGCTAGCATCCAATACCAGGATGAAGGTCTACCAGGCTTGTGTGTTGAGCACGTTGCTTTATGGAAGTGCAAAACAAGGATGTGCTCTCACAAGCCCACATTCCCAGCATGTTCACACTCCTGTCTCAGTGATGTCTACACTAGCTTGGTCATATCCACAGAATGGAAGATGTTAGGATCCCCAAGGACATGCACTATGTGGAGCTGACTTCAGGCACCAGGCCAACTTTGTGTTACAAAGATGTCTGCAGACATGACATGAAGGCTGGCAATATCAACCATGCCATGTGGGAATCCTTGCAGACAACTGACAGTGCCAGGAGACACACAAACAGGTGACCAGAGGTGGAATAACTGCTGGGAGGAGCCGCAGAGAGAAGAAACGCCATGGTGCATTTGCAGCAGCACAACTGGATGCCTTCATCTGCCCCAGCTGAAACAAAACATGTCTCTCCTGCATTGGTCTCTACAGCCCCAGAAGGCTCTGTAACCTTCTAACAGCTTGATCTCACCCCCCGCCAAGGCACCCTGCTCCATTGTCTCCAGAGAGAGACAGATGCCAGCAGAACACAACATGCATGCATAAATGACAACACTATCCTAGACAATTACGTCCTTGAGCACCACCAGTTCTACATGCTACATAGTGACAGGATGGTCACAGAATAATTCCCTGATTACTAGTCACCATCACATTATGGAAGGTGTGTGTGTGTGTGTGTGTGAAAGAGAAAGAGAGAGAGAGAGAGAGAGAGAGAGAGAGAGAGAGAGAGAGCAGTTGTGTGCTTCAATGATCCCTAGTTGTGTGTCTGGGGTGTGTGCAGGTACAACCACAATGTATACTTCAACAGCACCACCAATGCACCCCCACTTCATGCAATGATTCTTGGAGGTGATGGGACCACCAAGCATCAGCCTTGACAGAGAGGTTTTGCAATTAGTGTTAGCAGAAGTTGGCACTGTGACAAAACCCCACAGCATTGAATGCTCCTGTTCAAGTGTCCAGCCAGCAACTGTTCCATTCACTTCCCTTCCCATTTTCCATTTCCTTTTCCACAAGGAGTCAGCATTCCATGGTGTCATGTTAGCTACATAAGGAAAACTGAGGTTGCAATGGGTGGATAGCAAGGGTGAGAGTCCTGTGGGCCCCTCCAGGGGCGGCTGGGCCCCAGCTCATCCTCAACAACCAGCCCATTTGGCTGCTGGGAAGTGGGAAGCCATCACCCACTGAAGGGCAAAGTGCTGGGCGGCAGCCACCTACTGCTAAGAGGGGAGAAATTAAATGGGGTGCACTCGGGGACACCACTGAGGCAAAACGTAAACTAGCCCCTGGGGACTCGCCAGTGAGAATCAAGTCCACCTATTCATTTGCCACATGGGTTCTGTCAGGCTTGGTCACACCACAATACGACATTTACAAAATGTTTTAGGTTCAGCAGTTGGCTGGTTGGTCAAATGGCAACAGGTAAGATATAAACAGGCAGGCAGGCAAAGATGCCTTGTATTGGCTCAGATTATTTGTATTTCATCAGAACATAAGAACAGTTTGCGGGAACAGGCCAGCATCCTGACCTCAGAGTAGCCACCCAGATGCCTATTATGGGAAACCCCCAAGCAGGATCCAAACACAAGAGCCCTCTCCTCTCCTGGGGTGTCCAGAAGCATTGCTGCTTCCAGCTGTGGAAGCAAAACTGCCATGGGCAGCAGCCAGTGACAGCCCTCATGTTCTTGAACTTGTCTAATCCTTTTGAAATTGTCTTTTTTGCATCAGCCTGTGACCTGATCCTTCTAACTGAAGTTGCTGCAGATCAAACCTGGGACTTCTGCATGCAAAGGAAGTTCCCTTGCCTGTCACAGATCTATGGGCCCTCTGAGACAGCACCTTTTAAGCACTGTTCTAGTAATTACTGAAGTACTGAACATGATGACTTTAGGGTTCTATAATTTCCAGTTCCATATCTCTATTCATTCAATTTCCCCAATAGAGTTGGTGCCGAAAGTATGGAAAAGAATGATATGGACAGTGGCTTTGCTCTGTGGCTCATGGGAGTCCCAGCAGAACCCCTCAGAGGTCTACCTCACCATGTCTGTCCTCACCTGTCCTTCACAGTTGTCACCTACCTCTCTGACTCGGAGCTGACCTTCCGCAAGGCTGGTGCTCAACAGTGGCCGGATACCACACATCAGTTGCCACCAGGGCCAGCCCTTCACAGCTTGGAAGATGGCCAAGTTCTTCTGGATGCACCGAGCAGCCAAACGCTGAATCTGAAAGGAGAGCAGGAGTCCCCCTCAGAGCCCAGAGGGAGCAAACCATCCCAGGCAGCTGTGGAGAGAGGGAACTCTGCCCTGGGCTAGCCTGGGCACTGGGGCTCAGGTTCAACTACTAAACAGTGGCAGCAAGCATTCCCTCCGCCCAGTCCCACCCCCAACACTGCATGGGGCAGAGAAGAGAGGGGAGATTGTTCTGTCTGGGAAACAGAAATGCTTGTGCTGATGGAGCAAGCATAACAGCACAATTCCTCCCTATTATTTATTTCATAACATTTATACACTGCTTGATTGCTTTTTATAAAAAGCTTGAAGTGATTTACGAAAAGGAGATAACAATGAACTTATCAATAAGAAAAAATAATAGCAATAATTTAAGACTTTCAAAATGTTAAAATAACAGTAGACTTTGTAAACATCTGGGTAGGTTTTCCTAAACAAATATGTTTTTAGCAGGTGCCAAAAAGAGCAGAGCAAAGGCGCCTGCCTGGTAGCACTAGGTAGGCAGGGAGTTCCAAAGTGTAGCTGCTGCCACACTAAAAGACAGAGTTCTTATAAATGCAGAACAGGGATTATGGGGCACCCAGAACAATGCCAATTCCGCAGATGAAAGCAGTTGAGTGGGTGCATCTGGCAGCTAAACTGATCCCAAGTTGTTAAGGACTTTATGTAGTAACAGTAACACCATGAACTTGGCCCACTAGCAAATGGGCAACCAGTGCAGACCTCTGAGCACAGGAATGATATGCTGACAAGGCCTCCCTCCTCTCCGCAATCGTGCTGTAGCCAACTGCAGCTTCCAAAGCAAGCGCAAGGGAAGCCCCTGAAGTAACTGACGCAGGAAAAGAGCTGGTTCAGAGTGGTGCAGATGGCCTTCACAGGTGCTGGGTGCTATTTCATTAGGGAGTCTTAAGCTAGGGTTCCAGTATTTCAAAAATTGATTTTTTAATATTTTTTTTGCCCAAAGTTGTTTACGACAGCAGAATCACAGCTACAGTGGTGCCCCACAAGACGAATGCCTCGCAAGACGGAAAACTCGCTAGACGAAAGAGTTTTCCGTTTTGGAGGTGCTTCGCAAAACGAATCTCCTATGGGCTTGCTTCGCAAGATGACAATGTCTTGCGAGTTCCTGCTGGTTTTTTTCCCTCCCCCCCTTTTTCTAAGCCGCTAAGCTGCTTATCAGCTGATCCGATCAGCAGATAAGCCGCTAAAAGCCGCTAAAAGCCGCTAATAGCGCTAATAGCGCTAATCCGCTAATCCGTCAATGGGCTTGCCTCGCAAGACAAAAAAACCGCTAGACGAAGAGAATCACAGAACGGATTCTTTTCGTCTTGCGAGGCACCACTGTATGAAGAAGCTGTGGTGGTGGATTTGCTCAGCAGCATCCCAAGAGATGTTAACATTTACCATGACAACAACCCCTGGCTTTGCTAATCTTCAAAGAAGAGGTTACCTTTAATTTCTTATATTTCTGACGGGAGAGAAACCCCTTGCAAGCTGCTTGGAGGAAAATCAGATTCTGAGACACCAGTTTTTCCCTCTGCTTTTCTAGCCTAGAGAGGACTCCAGCTTTCAGGAACACCTGCCCAGAAAGAAAGAGAGAGAAAATCAAGCCACAGGATCCGAGCAGGATAAAAGTCGGGGATGCCAAAGGGACAACTCAAAAGCTGTCATTCATCACAGGGTGAGCTCAGGACCCCCGTTGACTTCCCATGTACCTGAGTGCGACCCACAGCAATGGTCTTCTTCTCCAAGTTGAGGGCCTGGATGAGCTCCTCCAGAGCCTGAAGAGAAAGGGAGAAGACATAGGAATGAAACTCTCCACATCCCCTTTTCTACCCAATAAGCAGAAGCTGGAGGGGGGGGGGAGAGAATGGGGGCTTGTCCTGAACTGTTAGAACCCAATACTAAGAATTTGTCAAGAATGTATAACTTGCTGCTGAAATGGAATACACAAGATGAAACAGTTAAATCGGCTATGATTAAGTGGGCACAGGACATTGGTCACAATATTATGTTTGCTGACTGGGAATGGTTGTGGAACACCGGTATTAAATTCACGGCATGTAATGCCTTAAAGGAAAACATTATGAAAATGATATACAGGTGGTACATGACCCCAGTCAAGCTAGCAAAAATCTATCATTTGCCTGATAATAAGTGCTGGAAATGTAAAGAAACTGAAGGTACTTTCTATCACCTTTGGTGGACATGCCCGAAGATTAAGGCTTTCTGGGAAATGATATATAATGAAATGAAAAAGGTACTTAAATGTACTTTCTCTAAAAAACCAGAGGCATTTCTCTTGGGCATTGTCGGCCAACTGGTGCCAAAGAAGGACAGAACTTTTTTTATGTACGCAACGACAGCAGCAAGAATACTCATCGCAAAGTATTGGAAGACACAAGATCTACCCACCCTGGAAGAATGGCAGATGAAGGTGATGGACTACATGACATTGGCTGAGATGACTGGCAGAATCCGTGATCAGGGAAAAGAGACGGCGGAAGAAGAATGGAAGAAATTTAAAACTTATCTCAAAGACTACTATAAACTTGATGAATGCTAGAATGTCGAGGTTTTCAGAAAGAAAGGGTTACAGCGATATAAGATTAGATTAAAGAAAAGATTAAGAAGATAGAGGTGGGAAAGAAATATTTAGAAGTTGCTAAAAATTATGGACATTGGGATGCAGAAAGGGGGGGTATGGGGGAGTCCGGGAAAAGAGGTTTATGAAAAAATGTTATGAAACTATACGTGTTTGTATGTCTTTGTATGTGTTTGTTTGTTTTAAAAAAATTTTGTAAAACCAATAAAAAAATTTTATAAAAAAAAAGAGAATGGGGGCTTGTCCCCCATTATTGATATCTGCATTATCCAAAACCCCTTGCAACCGTCCAATGAGCCCCAGAAGTCTGTGACAGAAGTCAAATCAAACACCAACAGAGCCAAAGATTTCTGTAGGTAAGAAAGGGATTGAACATGGGTCTTCAAGAACAGACCACTTAAAAAATAATAGTTAAAACACAGCCAAAACACATTTAGAATCAGCAATTAAAATGCAGTTTGACCTTACAGATGCTCAGTGTTCAGGACTGTCTGCACCTCAGTTTCCAAAGGCCTGTCTGGACAGGAAGGCCTTAGCCTGCTGGCAGAAGGATGAGAAACTGGGAGCCTGTCTAGCCTTTCTTGGGATGGGATTCCACAGCATGGAAGTGGCCACAGGAAAGGCTTGCTCTCACCGTGCCTCTGATGTGATGGGACCAAGGGAATTCTGACATTCGTGGGACCAACATGACTATCTTGCCTGCCTTATGTAACCAGCCCAACCCACCAACAGCCTGGCAAAACTTCCAATGAAAGAATAAAACTAAGAATAGGGACAAGCTGCATTCCTCCACCCATACCCTTGATTTCCCCGCAGCACCAAGTAACAACAT
Organism: Podarcis bocagei; assembly: GCF_964188305.1. Lineage (NCBI taxonomy): Eukaryota > Metazoa > Chordata > Lepidosauria > Squamata > Lacertidae > Podarcis > Podarcis bocagei. The sequence continues at coordinate 630,342 of NC_138142.1, read as the reverse complement.
TGACCTTTTCTGACTGTCAAGATTTTCTTTTTGAAACCTGAAGTCTTAACTGAAATGCACATGCACAGCCTTTGTTGCCCCATGCAGCGCTCTCTCATGCTCTCTCTCTCTCACACACATCTGCAATTCAGCTCCCAGCTGTGTGATGCCCCCTGAATACACATCAGAAAGAGCAGTTGGTTCACACACAGCCTCATTGCACTTGGGATTTGTAAGGGGGGGGGGGAGAATCTGTGAAGGAGCTTGCAAAATCCCTCAGAAAATTAGGAGAAGGAGATCAATTTTGCACAGAGGCTTCCATTATTCAGAAGCGGGGGGGGGGCTGAATTTTCAAGAATTTAGCCACTGTTCTTCATCCCTCCTCTTCTTCTTTGTAAGTGGCTGTTTGCTTATATTATAGCCTCTGATCTCTCTGGAGAAATGTATTTTTTGACAGCCACTTGATTATTAATGTCACCTAGTAGTATCAGTTAACACAGAAATAATAAAAATGATAGAAGTTAATTCATTCTCGTTTATTTAATCCATTTTGTCTGCTTTAATCAGTATAATTGGGGAGGGAGTTGAATTAATAGAATTTGGAATTACTTTAATCTTACATGAAATTTTTAGCTTGTAATTTGTCTGCAATTAATCTAACTATGCAATTTGTATTTTCTGATTCTCCTTTTCAGTTATCTTTTCAGTGATTCCCCCCCCCATATTAATATATATTACTTTCTTTTTTGAGTATAGATATATTTCTCCTCCCTCCCCTTTTTTAAGGGATTTATGTTAACAGGTTCTTAATATTCTAACAGATGGATTCATTATGTCTGTTTATATGGTCTTCCTTATATAACAATCTCTTTTTCTTCACATTTATTTTTTCTTTTTTATTAGATAGGCACCTTCATAACACAATGATGAGCCAATGCTATTACACCTATAATAGCAGGTAAATAACAATATTTCAGGTGAATGATGATATGGAAGCACATTTCTGAACCTTTATATAACAAGCAATATTTGTTTATTATTGTTATTGTTATAAGCAGCAGCAGCAGCAAAAACAGCAGCAACTTAGCCGAAATATATTAATATTTCTAAAGTGCCTCTGCTGCCTGTGGTGTCTTTGCTCATCCTCCGCCCATGGCTCACCTTATTTTCATCTGTCATCTCATAGGCTGAGCTGTATTTTTTCATCATTGGCTGAGCCAGGATCTGGAACTGGTGTCGGAACTGCATGCGCACCATACGATCCGCGTACCCTGCAAGGCAAGCAAAAGGGGCATTTGCTGAGGGGCTGAGCAGATTTGGCAAAGGAGAGTCTGGTTCCTCCCAAGGCTCACTCAGTTGCCAGAGGATAAGAAGCCACTGAGGCCACCTCCCAAAGACGGGCAAATCCATCTGTTTCTCTTTCAGTTTCTCATTTTTATAATCTTAAATTCAGTTTGCCACATTCCCACATCAGTTTGCAATTTTAATTTTTAAAAAGTCTCCCTCCAAATTTGAGAGTGTATCTTTCCTAAAGTGCATATTTTCATATGCTGTTTGGCCTTCTGTTCATATACATTTTTGCAAGTAATTTTCCCCAGCATAATGCATTTTCTACATTATTGTCACTAGGGTTTTCATTTTTTTACGCACAGGTATCCCTAATATGTTCATGTTTCATTATCAGGAACCCCTGGCAACCTTCTGGGAAGCCCCAGGAGCCTGTGGCATGCACTCAGATCAAACACCAACAGTCTCAAATAGTTCCACAACTAAGTAAGGATTTGAATGTGGGTCTTCCACACTGCCACCAGCAACTAGTGCTCTGACTGCCTTGCTTATCCAAACCAACCCACCAGAAACCTGGCAAATCCTCAAGACCTAACAAATCCTTTTTAAAAGAAATTATTTAGAAACTATATTATAAAAATATTTGTTGGAAATGTAAAGAACATTAAGGGACATTTTATCATGCTTGGTGGACACATAAAAAGCAAAAAGAAAAGAAAAGAAATACATACAGTGGTACCTCGCAAGACGAATGCCTCGCAAGACGAAAAACGTGCAAGACGAAAGAGTTTTCCGTTTTTTGAGTCGTTCCGCAAGACGAATTTCCCTATGGGCTTGCTTCGCAAGATGAAACGTCTTGCAAGTTCTTGCGAGTTTGTTTCCTTTTTCTTAAAGCCGCTAAGCCGCTTCGCAAGACGAAAAAACCGCAAGACGAAGAGACTCGCGGAACCGATTAATTTCGTCTTGCGAGGCACCACTGTACACTGATATGGAGAACATTGAAGATTAATTATCAACTGGAGCCAGAACTCTGTCTGCTGGGACTTATGGATATACAGTTACAAAAGGAATATGGAACTTTGTTGCAATATATGATCACAGCTGCGAAACTTTTACAGGCACCAAGCTAGAAGGACCCATCATTTCCAACAATGGAAGAATGACTGTTAAAACTAAGAGACTTAGCTGAGATGACGAAAATGACATGTTTAATCAGAGAAAAGTCATTATTAACGTTTGTTAAAGACTGGAAACCTGTCATAGACTTTTTGCATGAAAAAGAAAAAGAAATAATGATATTTGGATTTGAGGATTGAACATAATGTTTGTGTATAGAAAGTGGCTTAGTTGGGTGTTATATTGGATTGGACAAAGTGAATACTGTTTTTATATAGCAGAAGTACTTTACTTTCTAAATCTTATTTTTCTATCTTTTTCTTTTAACCTCCTTTCTATTCTTTTCCTTTCCTTTTCTTTCTTTCTTTCTTTCTCTCTCCTCCCCTTTTTATGTTTTCACTGTATCTAGATAAAAGTCTTAGTTTGGTTTAAAAGGGGGGGGGAGATATTAAGTTTTTTAATTTTCTCTATAAACCTTAATGAAATTTATTACAAGAAAACAAAAGAAAAGACCTCACACATCTGATGAAAACATAAAACTGAGAGCAAAGATGAACCATCTCCTTTCCATGCTCCTTCTCTCTTCCCTGCAGTGCAGTGTGATGAAACTGGTGCAGCAAGCACCTCTTTAAAGTAGGTGGACTTCACCACCACTCAGCTGATCCTGGAACTTTGACAGGTGTCAATCACCCAGTGTCATCAGTCCCACCCACCTGCCAAGGTTGGGTCACAAGGAGATGGGGTACTTAGGAATCCAGCCCACTGGCAGGATCCAATTCTCTACTCATGCTACAACTTGCATCATTCCTGCCCACAGGCCATGCTGGTTGTGGCTGATGAGAGATGGGAGTCTAACAACATCCAGAGGGCAGCAGGTTCTCCTGCCCTGCTGCAGAGGAGCTGTAACACTCCCTGCACCGAGTCAAGCACCCTAAGAACATAAACAGAGTCTGGCTTCTAGGTCAAGCAAAAGGCAGCCCATCTAGTCCAGCATCCTGTTCTCACAGTGGCCAACCAGTGGCCTCAACGGGAAATCTGTAAGCAAGATCCATGCACAACATCCCTCTCCCCTCCTGTGGCTTCCAAAAACTGGCATTCAGAAGCATTACAACCTCCAACTGTGGAGGCAGAGCAGAGCCCTCCTGGCTAGGAGCCCTCGATAGCCCTCTCCTCCTCCATGAAATTGACTAATTCTCTTCTAAAGCCATCTGGACTGGTCGCCATCACTGCCTCCTGTGGGAGGAAGTTCCGTAGTTTAACTATGTGCTGCATGAAGAAGGACTTTCTTTCATCTGTCCTGAGTCCTCCAACATTCAGCTTCTTTGGATGTCCATGTGTTCAAGTGTTATGAGAGAGTGAGAGAAAAATATTCTTCATCCACTTTTTCCATGCCATGCCTCTTTTTATAAATGTCTACCCAGTGAGTAGATGCAGGATGCCCAGCCATTCCATGCAACAGAAACCCTCCTGCACCTATCCTGCTGAGCCGTAATGCATCCAATATCTGGCCCCCGGAGAGCTGGGCTTGAAGGGCGGAGATGTCCCATCCTGCTGCTGTTCCCCCTGGCATCAGACAGGACTGCAGAACGATGCCTCCTTCTCTGTCCATTTCTGTTCTCGCAATGAGGCAATGGACAAAATGAATCTGGGATCTCTTCACTAGGTTGATGAGAGAATCCTACAGAAGTGGAGAAAAACACAAAGGAATTGAGTTCCTGATCTTCTGCTTGAAGATTATAGACCACATTCACACCATACAAAAGTTGTTATTCCAGAGTTACAATTTCCAGAGAGGGTCAATGATCAATCCCTCTTCACAGGGAACTCTGGACAGTCAACCTCTTTTTCACTTCTCTCTCTTACTCTCTCATCCACCCACCCACTTTTTGCATCTGATTGCAAAGTGCAGGTTTGAATCCCCACTCTGCCATGGAGCTCCCTGGGCCAGTCACTCACTCACAGCCTAACCCACCTCACAGGGTTTTTGTGAGGATAACATGCAGCGGGAAGAATCAAGTATATTACATGTGCCTTGAGCTCCTTGGAAGAAGGAAGGCGGGATATAAATGCAATCAATCAATAAAATAAACAGGGACAAAAAGCATCATAATGTAGCAAAAAAGTTTCAAATAAAAGCCAACCACACAAATAATAATAAAATAAGCCAGAGCAGCAATAAAAACCACATAGATAACATTCTTAAGGCCACTGTCTGTTCACAGAAAAAGCGGCATCAAGTAAATGGAACTGCTAAGCATCTAGAAACACTCAAATAGAAAAATATTTGTTTTCTGCCTTGTCAATCAGACTCTCAAGTTGCTAATGCTGTTGTTGTTTTTTTTTAAAAAAAACATTGGAGAAATAATAAAAACCTAACACTCTTAGCGTTACTTGGTTTTCCCTGGTGGGGTTTCAAAAGCTGCCTCCATCCTCTCTTACAAACCATTGTGCATAATACTCTTTAAAAAAATCATAGAATGGGAAAAGCTCACAAACTGAACACTCCCTGGAAAAATACCAAGGATCACATCCAAAATACCGTATTTACTTGAGTCTAATGTGCCATCGAATCTAATGCGCACCTCAATTTTCAGAACCTTGAAACCAAAAAAAGTATTTGCTAGTGAATGTCAATGTGCCATCAAATCTAATGGCATCTTAATTTTCACAGTGTAATTTGACCAATAAAGGTGAGCATTAGATTTGAGTAAATATGGTATGTACAACAACTTTCTGTTTCCGTGCGCTGCTCTTAGTCATGCTGGCCACATGACCCGAAAGCGGTACGCCGGCTCCCTCGGCCAATAAAGCAAGATGAGCGCCGCAACCCCAGAGTCGGCCACGACTGGACCTAATGGTCCAGTCCGCTTTACCTTTACAACAACTTTCACCACGTGGTGCCCTCCAGAGGTTTGTCAGCACAGCTGTATGATGCTGAGGCTGATGGAAGTTCGAGTAAGAAAATATGGAAGGCCCCAGGTTGGGGGAGGATAAATGTATTGGTTTGATTGCAGATCCCAAATCTGTGATCCACTGTGTGTGGGGTTAGAATCTATGAGAGGAAACCTGCTGAACCAGTCATAGTAGTTCCTCAGTTAAGGTAAAGCCCTTGGCTGGCAAGTTAAGTACTGTCATTTACCGGTACTTGCCCAAAGTGATTGCTCTATTGCCATAGAGGAAAATGGGCAGGCCTTTCCCACCTCACTTGGCTGGATGCCACATCATCCTTGTGGGGAGAACAATAAGCCAAGACGTGTGGGGTGGGGGGAAGAGTTTTGGCTCATGCTGGAAATTGGAGATTCAAAGCTGTGAGTTTGGGGGTCCCCTGGAACCCTATGGGGAAACAAAATCTGGTGGGGAGTTAACACTATGAACCCATGCATCCTGTGCTCAGGTGTATACATGTGAAAATAAAGCCCTATAGCCTAAAGACTTTCACATTGACATGGCTGAACTTCATTCCAAGGAAACCAAACCCCGGGAAAGTGCAGGCACCCCTGGAGCCTCATGCCACTTGGGGACTGGGGGGCATACAACAGCATAATAACTGAATAACTTAAAGCAAAACTGGACTTGATGCATAAAAAAGTCCTGGGCCCCTCTGCCAGTTCTAGGCAACCCTTTCGCTCACCAGCTGAAGCTTGATCTGAGCACACACAGACTTCTTCTTCACAGCTGCAAAGCTGCTAGTGAAAGTCTTCCTCACGCAGCCAACTCGCTGCAGTGCTTGCTGGGAGTTCCCCTCCAGCCCCGCAACAGACCGGCATATCAGGGGCACTTTGGACCGCAACAGAAACAGTTTCTTCAGAGGGTCTCTGTGGAGAGGGAAATGCATCACCCAACCTTAAGAGCTGCCCTTGTATGATATAAGATGGGCCTTGGTTAGTGTGTGCAAGGGAGGGAGGGAGATCCTTGTGCATCTCCAAAATAGGATTGCAAGGTCAGAAGCATCCCAGAGCCTGAGATTTCAGGGCCCAAACCTGAGACCAAGGGGCAGCCCCTAGCAATGTCACAAGAGTGATGTCATTATACATGACCCATTAATCCTTTAAGAAGACCGTCCAGGAGTTGCTGTGGGCAGCAGAGGCAGCAGGGCTCAGCTCCTGCTGCTCCTCTCCACACGCCCCAGTCACTTAGAATCAAATTGTAGAGTTGGAAGAGATTCCAAGGGTCATCTGGTCCAACCCCCTGAAATGCAGGAACTCAGCTAAAGCACCCCAGACACTTGGCCATCCAGCCTCTGCTTAAAAACCTCCATTGCCCATTCCACTGTCAAACAGCTCTTACCGTCAGAAGGTTTACCGTATTTTTCACTCTATAGGACACACCTTGTTTTAGAGGGGGAGAACAAGAAAAAATAAATCTCCCCCTCTCTGCCCAGCGCAGAAGGTGCCGTTCAAGGTGCCTTCAGTCACCTTCAGGTGGCTACCTTGGAAGCCTGGAGAGCGAGAGGGGTCAGTGCACACCGACCCCTCTCGCTCTCCAGGCTTCAGTGAAGGCAACCCTTAGCCTCTGGAGCGCAGCGTGAGTTCCCGCTGCGCTCTGGAGGCTTCGGGTTCCTTTCGACCTGCTCTTTGGGGCTGGTGGGGGGAACCCCCCCGCCAGCCCCAAAGAGCAGGTCGGGGAGCAGCGGAAAGGCACGCAGGCAGAAGAGGCTTCTGCCATAGCCGCGCGCAACCTCTCCAGTTGGGAAAGGCTGCGTGGGGCTAAAGAGGAAGCCAACCATAAATGAAATTTAACTTAAACATTAACATCCCTAGATCTTCACCTTATGGAATTAATATTCCTAGCTGGTTCCCAGCCAACCATAAATGTACATTTTTAAGCCTCTTCTTCTTCTTCTTCTTCCTCTTCCTCTTCCTCCTCCTCCTTTTTTGGGATTAATGGGAGGAGGACCAGGGGCCACAGCCTGCCTTCTGAAAGCAAATCACTTTCCCCTCCAATCATGGAGCTTTCAAATCCCCAGGAGATGTTCCAATTCCAATTAAAGTTCTATTGTTCATTAAGGGAAGGAAGGCAACCAGTGCAGAGAAAGGGGAGAAAGTGCTAAATGGGCAGAGATGCAGAACTAATTTTGCAGATATTAATTAAATTAAATTTTAAAATGTTCTAAGCTGTTTGGCTGAGGTGTCCTCGCCCTACCCACCACCCTCCAAAAAGTAGGTGACTCTGCCTCTGCCTCAGTTTACCTTGCAAAGGTGCTTCTTCTCCCTCTGGTGCAACATCACCTCCCTCATTTTTCCTGACTGCTCCCTTAGAGATGGGATTCTCTGTGGCCTCCTGAGGAGACCTGCATTGGCTTCCAGTACGTTTCCAAGCACAATTCCAAGTGTTGGTGCTGACCTTTAAAGCCCTAAACGGCCTCGGCCCAGTATACCTGAAGGAGTGCCTCCACCCCCATTGTTCTATCTGGGCACTGAGGTCCAGCTCCAAGGGCCTTCTGGCAGTTCCCTCGCTGCGAGAAGCGAAGTTACAGGGAACAAGGCAGAGGGCCTTCTCGGTGGTGGCGCCCACCCTGTGGAACACCCTCCCATCAGATGTCAAGGAAATAAGCAACTATCCTACTTTTAAAAGACATCTGAAGGCAGCCCTGTTTAGGGAAGTTTTTAACATTCAATGCTGTATTGTGTTTTTAATATTCAACTGAGAGCCACCCAGAGTGGCTGGGGAAACCCAGGCAGATGGGTGGGGTATAAATAATAAATTATTATTATATTATTATTATTCTTACTTGTAAATAAAAGACTATTTTTTCTGCTTGCTTTTACCAAGTCATTCATATAATTTAACAAAAAACTGGGGTCTTGTGGGACTGCATCTCCTAATATATTTTCCACTTGGTACTTAAATTAAATTCCAATACCTTTTTTGCTAGTTAACAACCCCACCACACATGATAGCATTCTCCCTCTTGCTCTGGGGCATTTCCAACACATAGCTGAATAAGTTCCACTTATTTTTGAATCATGGTGATGGGAGACTGCCATGTCATCATGACTTAATAGCAGTTTCCACTTGTGTTCCTGTCCTTGTGTGGGCCTTCAATTCTCCCCGATGCTGATCCCTTTTAAAACCAGCCATCAGCACACCACTGGGCATTGAATTTAATCAATTAATTCTGAAGCACAATATGAATGACTGCATCTCCTCCCTCTTAGCTTTATTGGCTGAGGAGTTCAAATTCCAATATCAAGTGATAAATAAATTGCATGAAATAAAACTAAACAGATAAACTTCCCCCAGGACCTGAGGTTGGCGCTGCCTCTGGCATGGAATTCTGCATGCAGAAGAACTTACATTTTCGACTCCTGCAGGACTTGGATGGCATTCTGCACTGAGAGGTTCCACTTGGCTTTGTTCACCCAGCCAGTGGCATCATAGCGGACGGGGTCTTGGCCGAGCTGGTGGGCGATCTCAAACTGCAGGGCCTGCTCACACTTGCGCAGGGATCCCTGTCCTGCAGTGAAGAGACATCGACGAAATAGGAGAGGGTTACTTAAGTGGGAGGAAAGGGAATGAGCAAATGGCAGGTACAGGCCAGGGGAGGGGTAAAAGGACTTTCCAAGGAATGGCAAGGGAAATCTCCAAAATGGTGTGAATGAGTGACCTGGGTGAAATCTTGCCTTGCACCATTTGGGAGCTCTCAGCAAGGGTTAGAATCCACACAGGGAGCCCCATTGTCCCTTAAAACATGAAAGGTCATTTCTGAAAAGGTCAGCTAAAATGATTGAGGGGGTAGAGCAACTCCCCTATGAAGAAAGGTTGCAGTGTTCGGAACATTTTAGCTTCGAGAAAAGAGGAGTAAAAGGTAACATGATAGAAGTGTATAACATTATGCCTGGCAAGCAGAAAGTGGATACAGAAAAGCTTTCCACCCTCTCTCATAACTCTAGAAATCAAGGACATCCAACAAAGCTGAATGCTGGAAGATTCAGGACACATAAAACAGGCCTCTGGTCTCCTTGGGTGTAGCAGCAGAGGTGGTGAATGGAGGACAAAGGGCACTTCACCAAGTCCAGCTTTGAAAGGCCTTGACCCCACTCTCCCATGAGTCTTGACTGACAGGCGGTTGTATCCAGCCAATCATGTGACCATGAAGACGCCCTGATGCCAATAGGTGGGAGATGGGCAACCCAAGGGTCAATGGGCCAGAGACAGTCCCATTTGCAGACAGTGGAGCCTTGGATGGAGGCTGAGCAGTCTTAAAGAGCCAGGCTGTGGACAGACCTGTACCAACCCAGCCACATAATGTCCCCAACCCCATGTCAACAGGAGCTGAGGGCCCCTCCATTTTACCTTCATTGATCGGACCCTCCTTCACAAAGTAAGAGCACAGACGGTTGAGCGCAGTGCTGTCACTGGAGCCTTGCATCAAGGCCTCCTCATCCAGAATCCAGAACAGGCCCTTGGGGTCTTCTGCCTGGCCCCCAGGGGTGGCATGGACCTAGAGGGGCAGGAGAAACAGACCAGCTATTGTAAGGGAATATTGCTGAGGTCACTGGACTTCCCCTGGCGCCCATGAAGCACCTGAAGCCTCCCCACCCATACTTCTTGTGAGGGGTGAGGGTGGTTGCCTTTCCCGCCTGCTTGAAAAGCCCCTAGAGGAAAAGGAAGAAGCTGGAAGTGTGCTGCTCTTTCCAGCTTCTGATTTCAGTTCTATGTGCTTTTCACAGCTCAGGTGAGCATTGAAACAGATAGCAGAGCATCCATGAAGGTTGGAAGGAAAGGGATCTGGGAGAAAGAAAGTGGGGTGACTGGAAGGGAGAAAGTGGGGTGCTGAAGGCATGGGGGAGGGGAACACTGCCAGAGAGAGGAAGAGAGAGAGAGAGAGAGAAGCTTTGTGCCCCGACACATACAAATGAAATCCAGTAAGCCTTGCAAGTGCATAGTCTGTGTCAGGGAACTGCCATCAGTGCCGGAGGGAGAGAGCAAAAGCCAGAGGGATTATAGAGAGCCTCCAGAGATTGGGAGAAGCAGCTCCTCTTCTGGGGAAGAGAATAAACGCAGCTCCAGGGGAGAGGGGGTGCAGGAGTCGGAAGCAGCGAGGCGGTTCCACGACTCCTTGCCTGGGACAAGCGGAGAGGGAAGGGTTCCTCCGCTGCCCACGCCCTCTCTGCGCAGAAGGCTTTCGCGCAGAGAGGGAAGGCGGAGACTGGGCGTCAAGGAGCTTCTTTGCTGGAGGAAGTTTAAGAAATGCCCACTCACAGATTCTGCCAGCGATTGAGTCAGCCACGGGTGAGTGGCTCTCCGGACAGATAAAGTTTACATTAGCAGCCAGCCAGGGAGAGATTTGCCTGCTTGCGCACGAGCAACCCCTTGGAAACCTAACAGTCTGTTTACAAATCTCTGGCACCAAACTGTCACAAAATCACAGATCACAACTGTCACTGCTGATAGAATCATAAAAATCATCCAGCCTTGCCATGGTTCAAAAACATGGATCTGAGACATGGAACCTTCTGGATCTTCATAATTTTTTTTAAAAAAACAAACCAAAGGATTCCCTCCAAATCCCTACTAAATCATAGGTCACCTCTATGCATGTCCACAGATGTGTCCTGTGATTTGTTGGAAAGCTTGCTGTGAATGTGATCCTATGTAAAAATCATGAAAATCCTCACTATTCTGCATTTCTGAGGTTTTCACTGTGCGCTTGACCAGTGCAAGCTTTACTTTGAGAGTGTTTTGAGAGGAGCTCCATGTAAAAATTGTGGAACTGCCAGAAAAATGCATTTCGGTTCTCCTGGATCAGATATTCATCCAGAACCCTTGGAAAAGAAAGAAAGAAAGTCTGTGTGTGCATCCTCAGTCTCCCTCTCTCTCTCTCTCTATGTCTGGGGGTGACCCTGGTGACAGGAAAAGCACCCAAAGGTGGCGTGCACAGTGCACTCTCAACATTCCAAGGGTGCTCATGGGCTACATGGTGCCCTGGGACCTTTATGTGCAGTCTCTTAGGCTGAAAGACAGGAATGGGTCCTGTGGTCCTACAGATACTGCTGAAGTGGAATTCCTATCTTGCCTTCACCATTCTGCCTGGGGCTGATGGGAGTCCAGCAGCAACTGAGGGACATATGTCCTCCATCTTGATACATAACACAATCCATATACACTTTTCTGTTGATAGTACTCCAAGTAAAGATCATTTGCCACCCACAGGCCACCCCCAGAAACCAAACTGTAATTTTGTCACTTGGAGAGAGAGAACCAAGTGTGCCAGCCTCCAATTGGACAGTGCCCGTGACGTCAGTTGTGATGGGTCACCAGACCAATTTAATGTTAGGATTAAGGTTATGTTTTGCATTTACCACCTATGGTGTGGGGTGGTTTGGGACTTCCGGGTTGGCGCGATCTGGAAATGGCGGATTCCCTCCGAGCTGCGGAGGGAATCGGCTCAACCGAGGACGGGTCTTTGCCGCACCGGCGACGCGGGGACCCTTAAAAACCGCAGGCGCGGAAGCCTGCGGACTGAAGACTCGGCGGGTGCCTTAAGCGCCCCCCGATCCACGAAGAGCCTTTTTAAAGGCTGCAGAGAGGATACGGAGGGTGGCGTGGCACTGAGAGTCGATCGCTACCTCGGTGGAGCGAAGCCGCGAGCCATGACCGGAGAGCGCTGACTTCCTTCCTTGAAATTTGGACTGAAAAGAATTACCCGTGAGTAAGACGGAATTGGATTTTAAAAATATTACCCTGAAATGGAGACGACCGGGGGGTGTGCTAAAAGGAAGTCCGCACCCCCCCTTGCAGACGATCTAAGCAACAACAAAGTGCTAAGTTGGAGAGCCTACCCTTGGAAGGGTGAGTCAAAAAGGACACTAACTTCCAAGATTTAGCTAAAAGAAATTTTGAGCTGGAGAGTGGAGACTGGGAAGCTTTCTTTTTGTTTTAAACAACCCCCCCTCCCGGGCCCGGGAGCATCCTGTCACTGTGTCTGTGTAAGAGCTGCGGACTTTGACAGCTGTCAAAGCTGTCAAACGGGAAGTTTAGAGTGGAAAAATTGCTATTTAAGATCCCTCTGGACTAAGATGAGTTACAATTGAACCAAGATTGTTGGAAACAAAGTAATAATAATAAGTTAAAGGATTGTTGGAGAAAAGACTAATAAGTAACCAGATTCCCCCTAGGGGGAACTCTGTGAAACTACAATGGCTACAATGGCTGTGGATGGAAAGTTACTAGTGGAAATCGAAAGGATGTTTCAATTGGTGGGAATCTTACAAGAGCAGAGCTTGGCTATGAATAAACAACTTGAGACCTTGACTTCTGGAACAGCCAGCTCTGCTGTATGTATTGAGGACTTGGATGAGAAAGAATCCACAGCTGAATGGGAAATGATATCTAAAGAGGTGGAAGAGACTAAACAAGAAAAAGAGAAAGTAAAGCTGGGAAGTAACAACCAAAAGTTGACATCTGTGGAATACAAACAAGAAGACTTTTGGATTACATTCACCACAAGTCTGCGAAAGACGCAGAAGATGAAGGAGGAGGTCCCGGGAGTTTATGGAATACAGAAACTTAAAACAAAGAAATATGATTGGGGCCTCCATTCTGACTTTGATTCTGAAGATGCAGGATTTGTGGAAATTTTCCAGCAGTTGTTTCCAAATGCCCTTGTGGGAAGAGGATATGGTTTGATGGCGAAAGAACTCTTTCCAGACTTGACGACTGATATAAAGGACTACCAACAAGCCCGACGGAGAGGGACTGAAAGAGACTTGAAAGCCTCGGACGTGAGGAACCCAGGCTAAGAACTGCTATTCTGGATATGGATTGGGAAGGGACAAAACCGGGGATGGGAGGGAGGGAAGAAGAGAATCTTAAAAACACTCAAGACCTTTAGGTTTAGTTAATATGACTTTTAATTAAGACAAAATGAGAAATCGATGGAAGAGAATTTGAGTCCAACTTAGGAAAAATTTATATTTCTTTATAAAAGAGGTAATAAGATGGTCAAGAGGAGAAATACTAATTTGCTGACACAATTTTGGGAATTGGGATGCAAGAGGGGGGGTGGGGGGAAGTCAGGGAATAGGGTTAGGAAACTAGGACTTTCTGAATTTATACATGTTTTTGTCTTGTGTCCTTTTTGTGTGTGTTTTGTCTTTATAAAAGTGGAAAAACCAATAAAAATTTATAAAAAAAAATTATGGTGTGGGGTGGTTTGCATTTCCTGCCTTTAAATATATATATATATAATTTTTATTAAATTTTCTGTTTTACAATTTCAAATAAGCATTTTACATCCTTATTATATCAATGACTTCTCTTCTTCTCTTTCCTTGGTTCATTTCCCTTCTTCATTTCCCTTGGTTCATATCTTAAATCTCTGCATATTTTACAAAAAGTATACCAATCGGTTTTCCTCTATTGCATCCATCAAAACATATTTACACTGTTGAATTTATCTTAATGCTGCCTGCATTTCCTGCCTTGGCACCATCATGGTCTTGGGCACCTCCACCCTTCATGCATAAACATGCCATTTCCATGCAAACTCAGAGGGCAGCTCCCAGCATATTCACTGTATACTTTTCAGCACCTGCCAAAAATGTTATTGTTTAAACAAGCCTACGCAGATGCTAAGAAAGTTGAGGTAATTTTACTCTGTTTCAGTATTTTAATTTTGCATGTTTTAAAGTATGGTTGTGAATTTTTGCCTTTGATTTCCCAGCAATCCCGCCAGGCCTATGGTGATCATTCTGCTCTTGCCACAAAGACTTCAAAGCTCTCAATCTTCACTCTCTGCCACAGGAAAAGTCTTAATGTAGCAGCAAACACAGCCGCATCCTTCACAGAAAAACAAGATCCCTCAACTGGGTATTCTGCATTGCACTTAAATTCCTGCCAGGCCAAGGCAGTGGCAAAATGGCAGCACTCACCTCCTTCCTCCCATTCCACACACCCCTTTCATTTCTTAATTACCTGGGATGAGTTTTGATCTGCAATGGCTACTGTGGTTGCTGGGGAGACTTCGGGGAGATCAAATGGCACCTCAATATTTTCCTAGAAGACATGAAGGACAAAGACAGAGTTTATATTTGAGTGATAGAACAAAAGAACCCATCTCTCTCTCTCTCTCTCTCTCTCTCTCTCTCTCTCTCTCTCTCTCACACACACACACACACACACACATATATAGTCGCGTATTTTTACTTTTTCTCTCTGCCTTTCGTGGCACTCTGAAGCTTGCTGATCAAAGCAACCTCTTTGAAGTGCCAACTCCTCTGGAGCCAGAGTTGTCTCCCATCTTCCAAGTCATTCTTGTCGCAATGGCGGGGGTGGGGTAAATATTAAGCAGGCTTCATAAGCAATGGGTGCCCTGACAATAAGAGGACATCGGGAGAATGCACCACACAAGACCTAGTCATTTCCTTGAAATGGGGAGCTTCCCCACAAAAATGTTGTGGATTCTACACCCCATTCATCATATATTCTTTGCAAATCCAGGTGCTGAGTAAAGATCATAGAATCATAGAACTGTAGAGTTGAAAGGGACCCTGAGGATCATCTACTCCAACCCACACAATGCAGGAATCTCAACTAAAGCATCCATGACAGGTGGCCATACAGCTTCTACTTAAAAACCTTCAAGGTTCACAACCTCCCTAGGGAGACAGTTCCTCTCTCAAACAGCTCTTACTGTCAGAAAGTTTTTCCTGATGTTTAGCTGGAATCTCCTTTCTTGAAACTTGAAGCCAGAGCAGGAGAAAACAAGCTTGTTCCCTCTTACATAGAAGAGGGACAGCCCTCTTTTCCAGGCTAAACATACCCAGCAACTGTTCCTCATAAGGCTTGCTTTCCAGATCCTTGATCATCTTGGCTGCCCAACTTTGCACACTTTTCCAGCTTGTCAATATTCTTCTCACCAAGGCAGAATAGAGTGGAACTATTACTTCCCTTGTCCTGGACACTAGACTTCTTTAGATGTAGCCTAGTATAGTATTAGGGTTTTTTGCTCCTGTATCACACTCATGTTAAGCTTGTTGTCCACCAAGACCCCTAGATCCTTTTCATATTTACTGCTAGTAAGCCAGGTGTCCCCCATCTTATATTTGTGCATCTTGTTCTTCCTGCCTAAGTGCAGAACCTTAAGTTTGTTCCTATTGAAATTCATTTTGTTAACCTGGGCCCATTTCCCAATTCTGTTAAGCTCATTTTGAAACTCAATTCTGTCTTCTGTGGCATTAGCTACCACTCCCAGTTTGGTGTCATCTGCACATTTGATAAGCACCCCCTCAATTCCTTCATTTATAAAAATGATGAACAACAATGGCCCAGGAAAGAACCCTGCGGCACCCCGCTTGTCACTTTTCCCCAAAATGAAGATGGGGTTCGCGCAAGATGGGACAAAAACGGGGGCTTCAAGGGTTGCAGAAGCAGAAAAATATTTGGGGGCAAATCTTAAGGAGGGGGGAAAGCAAGCCCTGAAACAGGCCAGTGAGGATGCTCAGGGGCCAGAGAATGCTGAGTGTCTATCTGGGGAAGGGGAAGTGGGAAAAGGTGTTAATAGGATGGAGTATTATTTGTATATATTTTAGAATTTTATATATGGATGTTTTATGATGGCCTATATTTGTAATTCCTAATGAATTACTTACATAAAAAGTAAGTACCGTATTTTTCGCTCTATAACACGCACCTGACCATAACACGCACGTAGTTTTTAGAGGAGGAAAACAAGAAAAAAAATATTCTAAACGAAACAGTGGATGTATGTTTTTTGTGGTTCATGCTGTGGCCACAGACATGTGATCTGACGGTGAGTTTGGGGTAGCCCAATGCAAAAATCCTGAGGATCCATGTGAATCCGTGCTTTGTGACCACGTTTTAAGTGGGGAGGGAAGGAAAAGCACTCAAGGGACAAGGAGCATGCGTGAGGTGTGTGGAGAAGGATGCTGCTAATAATGCAGAAGAGGGGTATAAGGGGAGAAGGCTCCTCTCCTCTCCCGCTTTGCTCCTTTAAAACAAGCAGGCTCTGCTTCTCTCCCTCCTCCCCAGCTTAGAGAGCTGAAAAGTTTTGCTACTATTTAGCGAGCTGAGTGGGGAGGAGAGAGGGACAGAGAGCACGGTTTAAAGCAGCCAACCAGACAGGAGCCACTGACACCTGTGTAAGCGGCTCCTCTCCTGCTTTGCTGTTTCAAAGCGAGCCACGGAGGAGGGAAGGAAGGGGAACCATGGATCCTCTGCTCATGACTGCAGCAGATCCCCCCCCCCGCCACCCATAGGCATTCGCTCCATAACATGCACAGACATTTCCCCTTACTTTCTAGGAGGGAAAAAGTGAGTGTTATGGTGCAAAAAATACGGTAAGTGTGAATGGAAAGAGCCTGATTGGCTGGCAGGCACAACAATGAATAGCAGTACTCCATACTGCAACTTTTTGTTCCATTCTCAGGGAGAGGACTCTGGGTTTTGAGCTGAACTATCAGAAGGTGCCTGGAGTGGTTTGATCCCATGCCTCACCTCCTGATCCACCCACACTCTGCTTCTGCTGAGCTTGATGTTTCAAGGGCATTTTCTAGGCTGCAGAACCAGCCTGCTTAACCTCAGAGCTCACTCTTCCATCCAACCGATTCACCTCTGCTGTTAGGACAACACTCTGATGCTCCTGCTACCTTCGTTTTATGGCTGCTTTGGATCGTAACCCCTGACTGGCTTTTCCCTCTCAGGGCATCCCAACTTATTCTCATTTGTTGGTCTAGTGATCCCCAGCTTTTCCACGTCCACCTGATCCTGACCCAAATACACACATGCAAAGAGAGAGAGAAAAGCAACTGCTTGGAGCCTGACAGGGAGCGCTGTACGAGGCATACTCAATTTTTTTGGTCAACAGCACAGTTAAAAAAGGTAAAGGATCCCTGACAGTTAAGTCCAGCCACGAATGACTCTGGGATTGCGGCACTCACCTCGCTTTACTGGCCGAGGGAGCCAGCGTTTGTCCGCAGACAGTTTTTCCGGGTCATGTGGCCAGCATGACTAAGCCGCTTTTGGCGAAACCAGAACAGCACACAGAAAAACCATTTATCTTCCCGCCGGAGCGCTACCTATTTATCTACTTGCACTTTGATGTACTTTCGAACTGCTAGGTTGGCAGGAGCAGGGACAGAGCAACGGGAGCTCACTTCGTCGTTCAAACTGCCGACCTTTGATTAGCAAGCCATAGGCTCAGTGGTTTAGACCACAGCGCCACCTACTTACCACAACAGCACAGTTGTTTGCAATAATTAAAACACAGCATTAAAAACAGGTTAAACAACTCACACTCACATTGATTATGTGGGTCTTTAAAAATATGTATCTCAAGTGCCAAAGGTCAGAGCAAAGAGCTGCATCTTCAGCATTTTCCAGAAGCTGTACAATGAAGGTGCCAGGTGCCCTCTGTGGGGAGGGATTCCCACAGCTTAAGGGCTGCCACAGAGAAGGCCCTCTCCTGGGCTGCTGACCCCTGAACTTCTGAAAGTAGTGGAACAACCAAGAGGCCCCCTCTTCCAATCTCAGCACCCAATGGGGTCTGTGGGTGGTATTTTAGATATTGTTGGCCTGAGTCATTTAAGGCTTTGAACACTGATGTGAGCACCTTAAATTGGGCCTGGAAATGAGTTGGCAGCCAATGCAGCTGTTTTATAGGCAACCCCATTCAGTAATCTAGCTGCTGCATTTAGGACTGGCTGGAGTGTCCAAGTTGCCTTCAAGGGCAGCACCAAGTAGGGCGTGTTGCAATAATCCAACCTGGAAGTTACCAGATTGTGGAGACTCACCTCCTGGTACCTCTCCAGTGTAGACACAAAGGTTCTCTTGTAGAAGAGGCCCTGCAGCCGCTCCTGTGTATAGTTGTGACAGAACTCCTCAAAAGTCGCTGCACGCTCTCTCTTCTGGTGCCGGGGGTTGTGGAAGCCAGGCGTGTCCACCACCATGATCGAGGCCATGGAGAGGGAACTTGAAGAGAAGGACCTAGGGAAAGGGTGGTTAGGATAGAGCGCCTTGTTTCCATGCAAAATCCAGGTCTGGTCTTTGATGTTCATTTATTTATTTGTGTACTTCATTTATACCCCTACTTTCTTTTCTCCAAAGAGCTCAAGGTGGTATACGTGGTTCTCCCCCCTCCTCCTCATTTCATCGCCACAACAACCCTCTGAGGTAGGTTAGGCTGAAAGGCGGTGACGGGCCCAAGGTCACCCAGTGGGATTATTTGAACCCTAGTTTGCCGTATCGTAGTCCAACCCTCAAATCATAGAATCACAGAATTGTAGAATTGTAAGGGACCCCAAGGGTCCTCTTGTCCAACCCCCTGCAGTGCAGGAATATCAACTAAAGCACCCACGACAGATGGCCAACCAACCTCTGCTTAAAAACCTCCAATGAAGGAGAAACCATTCCACTGTCAAACAGTTGTTACTGTTAGAAAGTTCTTTCTGATTTTGAGTCGGAATCTCCTTTCTTCTAACCACTGTACCACATCTCTTGTTAAGACTGCCATAGACTTCTGCCTGAAATCATGGAGAGATGATGGGCTAGATGGCCCCAGGGTCTGACCTATGTCTGTAGCATTCTAGTTTAAGAAGGCGAGCAAGACATCCAAAGACTTTGTGGTCCAATATCTGCAGAGATCATCTCAAGGCCTCTGGCTGTGGATGGAACTCCAGGTAGTCTTTTCAATGTTTGGGACCCAAGGAAGGCTTTTAAAAAGACCTTGCTTGCACAAAGAGCATTCACTCCTTACAAGGTTTAGCAGCAGATGTCAAAACCTGCTGACTGGTAGAAGCCAGATACATATTTCATTGGAATAGATGCCACATTTTGGTTTCAGCAGAGCAAGGTAAAAGGAGTGCTTCATCTGGTTGACCAGCTACAGCTGTTCCTGGATGGAGATAGCCCGACCACTGTAATCCATGCCTTGGCAACCTCAAGGTTGGATTACTGCAAGCAGAGACTTGACAACCATATGTCAGGAGTGCTCTGATGGTGTTTCCTGCTTGGCAGGGGGTTGGACTCGATGGCCCTTGTGGTCTCTTCCAACTCTATGATTCTATGATTCTAATGTGCTCTGTGTGAGGCTGCCATTGCACCTGGTGCAGAAGCTGGTGCAGAATCCAGTGGCCAGAATGCTGAAGGGGTCAGCAACATGGAACACCATTGTTAAAATCTCTGCACAGGCTACCCATCTGCTTCCAGACCAGGCCAAAGGTTCTTGCAGGGGTGAAACTAAGGGGGTTTGCCAGGACTTTTGCTCTGGGTGAAGCCTCCAGAGGGTGCCATGGAGGCTCTTAATCCGAGGACTGTCTGGGCTTCTCTCTGGCCCCCTTCTCTCTTTCCCAGGCACCCTCTCATGTAAAAACCTTCCTTGCAATAATTTAAAAAGCAGAAAGCAGGATTGCAGCTCAGCAGCACCATCTACTTTCAGCTTCCCACCACCCATGAAAGAAAAGGCAGACATGAACTGGTTCAGGGGCCCAGCAGTGCCCCTCACATGTTGCCATCAGCAGGTTCCTTGTTCCCACCGGCTCCAGTCCAGCACAGCCAATAGTCAGGGTTTATGGGAGTCATAGTCTAAACATGGTGTTATAGTTTTTTTGGGGGGAGACCCCCATAAACCCTATAAAATTATAAATGGTAGGATTTTGATTATTTGGGATGTGAAGGGAGAAATACAAGCCACAGAGGAACCCCTGGGCTAGCCTATGCAAAATGACCCAGTCAAGCTAGGGTCATTAAGAAATAATACAGAATCATGGAGAGCCATTGGCAATGCAAGAGAACTGTCCTTTCCTTTGCCCTGAGGGGTGAACAGAGACTGGGGGTTTGGAAGGCTGCCAGGGTAACTGGGAAAGGGAGTTTTGAGTAAGGGCTGCTGGGAAGAAGAAAGACTGGGATTCATTTTGGACAGGCTGGCTGAAGGCATGCTGTAAGAGCTGGACTCCCTCCATGCAGATTGAAGGTGTAAATAAGTGAATAAACCATATTTCTTAAGGCCATGACGGTCCCTGATGTTTCTCAATACTTTAAAGGAACACAGACTCTGGGTGAGTGCCTGGAACCCCCAGGAATCTTGCAGAGTTGGGGTGGGGGTGGCACACAACTTTTGGAACAATATGAAGGATTAGGGTTGCCATATTTCAAAAAGGGAAACCAGAGTTGGGAGGGACCCAACATGTCATCACAGGCTGATGCCAATGTCCCTTGTAACCTTAGAATCATAGAATCATAGAGTTGGAAGAAACCACAAGGGCCATCGAGTCCAACCCCCTGCCAAGCAGGAAACACCATCAGAGCACTCCTGACATATGGTTGTCAAGCCTCTGCTTAAAGACCTCCAAAGTAGGAGACTCCACCACACTCCTTGGCAGCAAATTCCACTGTCGAACAGCTCTTACTGCCAGGAAGTTCTTCCTAATGTTTAGGTGGAATCTTCTTTCTTGTAGTTTGAATCCATTGCTCCGTGTCCGCTTCTCTGGAGCAGCAGAAAATAACCTTTCTCCCTCCTCTATATGACATCCTTTTATATATTTGAACATGGCTATCATATCACCCCTTAACCTCCTCTTCTCCAGGCTAAACATGCCCAGCTCCCTTAGGCATTCCTCATAAGGCATCGTTTCCAGGCCTTTGACTATTTTGGTTGCCCTCCTCTGGACACATTCCAGTTTGTCAGTGTCCTTCTTGAACTGTGGTGCCCAGAACTGGACACAGTACTCCAGGTGAGGTCTGACCAGAGCAGAATACAGTGGCACTATTACTTCCCTTGATCTAGATGCTATACTCCTATTGATGCAGCCCAGAATTGCATTGGCTTTTTTAGCTGCCGTGTCACACTGTTGGCTCATGTCAAGTTTGTGGTCAACCTAGATCCTTTTCACATGTACTGCTCTCAAGCCAGGTGTCACCCACCTTGTCTATTCCAGGTTCCTCCCACATATGAGCAGGGCCAAAGCACACAAGCAACATTCAGAAAATTGTATATGAGCAGGATAGATCACTCCAGCTTCCTGTGCACATCACCTTCATAGCCCAGACATCATTGAGCACCCATGAAACAACAGCTTTGAAAGAGCCACATTCTTCCCCTTTTGCAAGCTTTACTATGCAGGAATGGTAGGAAATGTCAGGGCTAAAAATTGGATGCTGCTTCTTTAATGCTTAAAAAAGCTGGGTCAGCATGAGTCAGCGGCCTGCACCGGGTTGTATATATAGTGTGAGAAATGTTAGTTTGGGTTGTGTTGATTGGCTGGTTAGTGAAAGCTGGTAGTGTTGGTGTGTGTGCAGTTGGTCAGTCGCTTTTGCAGAAAGACTTTTAAAAATAAAAGCAGAAAGTACTCTGCAAGGATACTTTTCTCGTGGACTCTTTTATGCCGACAAGGGTCCGAGGGCCAGGCTGAGGCAACAAAGGGAGGTCAGAACCTTTTTTTTTTTTTTGCTTTTTACAAACACTGATAGGAAATGTGGCAGGAAATATCAGCCTGAAACACAGCAAAGTGTACTGGAGACTTGGCCCCACATCGAATTGTGTCCCCACCTTCTCCAGCCTGACTGAACAAGGCAAGAAGCAACATCTGGCTACCTGTGTGCCAATGACAAGTATGAAGGGAAGTTTGCTTTGTTTCAAATGGAGACTGTTAACAAAACATGTTGCCTGCAATGGCTAGAAGCCTTCTCCCTGAAGGAGCACCTGTGGCCAGTGCTTTTTTTCTTGAAAAATGTTTAGGCTGGGGTACTCTAATTTTCCTACTCATATTGAAATACTGCCCCTCAATGAGGCCAAACTTAGATTCACAAAATGTTTAGGGGTATGCATACCCCTCCATACCCTCAGAAAAAAGCACTGCTTGTGGCTATCCGCATCACCTCTGCCCAGTTCCCGGAACAAACTAAATCTCTATTTAGGATTAACTCCAGAGAATTTCTTTTTTTTATAAGATATTTATTAAGATTTTTTAAGATATTACAATACAAAATGAAAAAGAAAAGAAAATACAAAATAAAAATGATTAAAAACCACTCCATTTTTCTATTACTTATTTTCCTTAGCTTGTTTCCCGGACCTCCTCATACCTCCCTTTTTTGTATTCCAGTTCAATTTGTTGGCTCAGCAAATCCTTACCCTCTTTGTTTATCCTAATCTTTGGTCTTAAAATAGTAACATTAGATTTTTCCCTATTTAACAACCCATTTTTCATATTCCCTTAAAGCATTACAGCTGGAAACCACTTAATTTCTATCCAACATCATTCTAACATTCATTAATTTTACAATATTTCTGTAGATAGTCTTTAAATTTCTTCCAATCTTCTTCCACCGACTCTTCTCCCTGGTCTCGGATTCTGCCAGTCATTTCTGCCAGTTCCATATAGTCCATCAGCTTCATCTGCCATTCTTCCAGAGTGGGTAAATCTTGTGTCTTCCAATACTTTGCAATGAGTATTCTTGCTGCTGTTGTAGCGTACATAAAAAAAGTTCTATCCTTCTTTAGCACCAATTGGCCGACTATGCCCAGGAGGAAGGCCTCTGGTTTCTTCAAGAAGGTATATTTAAATACCTTTTTCAGTTCATTATAGATCATTTCCCAGAAAGCCTTAATCCTTGGGCACGTCCACCAAAGGTGAAAGAATGTACCTTCAGTTTCTTTACATTTCCAACATTTATTATCGGGCAAATGATAGATTTTTGCAAGCTTGACTGGGGTCATGTACCACCTGTAAATCATTTTCATAATATTCTCTCTCAAGGCATTACATGCTGTAAACTTCATACCTGTGGTCCACAACTGTTCCCAGTCAGCAAACATAATGTTACGTCCAACATCTTGTGCCCATTTAATCATAGCAGATTTCACCGTTTCATCCTGAGTATTCCATTTCAACAGCAAGTTATACATTTTTGACAAAATCTTAGTTTTAGGTTCTAACAGTTCCGTTTCTAATTTTGATTTTTCCACCTGGAAACCAATTTTCTTATCCAAATTATATGTCTCCATTATCTGATAATAATGAAGCCAGTCTCGCACTTTGTTTTTTAATTTCTCAAAACTCTGCCATTTCAATCTATCTCCGTCTTGTTCCAAAATTTCCCAATATTTCGGCCATTTGGCCTCCATATTGAGCTTTTTCAGAGCTTTTCCTTCCATCGGTGACAACCACCTTGGAGTTTTATTTTCCAATAAATCCTTGTATCTTATCCAGACATTACACAATGCTTTCCTGACAATGTGATTTTTAAATGCTTTATGTGCTTTGACCTTATCATACCACAGATATGCATGTCATCCAAATACATTGTTAAAACCTTCTAAATCCAAAATGTCAGTGTTTTCAAGAAGCAACCATTCTTTCAACCAGCAAAAAGCTGCTGATTCATAGTAAAGTTTAAAGTCTGGCAGGGCAAATCCACCTCTTTCCTTTGCATCTGTTAGTATTTTAAATTTTATTCTAGGCTTCTTGCCCTGCCAGACAAATTTAGAAATATCTCTCTGCCACCTCTTGAAACAGTCCATTTTGTCCACAATTTGCAATGTTTGGAACAAAAACAACATTCTTGGCAATACATTCATCTTTATCACAGCAATACGGCCCAGCAGTGAAAGCTTCAAATTTGACCAAATTTCTAAATCTTTTTTCACATCAACCCAGCATTTTTCATAGTTGTCTTTGAATAAATTCCCATTTTTTGCTGTCATGTTGATCCCCAAATATTTAACTTTCTTAACCACTGTTAAACCTGTCTCGTTCTGGAACCTCTCTCTCTCCATTGGTGTTAAATTTTTCTCTAAAACCTTGGTCTTTGACTAATAATAATAATAATAATAATAATAATAATAATAATAATAATAATAATTTATTATTTATATCCCGCCCATCTGGCTTAAGATGTCTTCTGAATGTCAGGTAATTATTTATCTCTTTGACATCTGAAGGGAGGGCGTTCCACAGGGCGGGCGCCACTACCGAGAAGGCCCTCTGTCTGGTTCCCTGTAGCCTCACTTCTCGCAATGAGGGAACCGCCAGAAGGCCCTCGGCGCTGGATCTCAGTGTCCGGGCTGAACGATGGGGGTGGAGACGCTCCTTCAGGTATACAGGACCGAGGCCGTTTAGGGCTTTAAAGGTCAGCACCAACACTTTGAATCGTGCTCGGAAACGTACTGGGAGCCAATGCAGATCTCTCAGAACCGGTGTTATGTGGTCCCGGCGGCCACTCCCAGTCACCAGTCTAGCTGCCGCATTCTGGATTAATTGCAGTTTCTGGGTCACCTTCAAAGGTAGCCCCACATAGAGCGCATTGCAGTAGTCCAAGCGTGAGATAACTAGAGCATGCACCACTCTGGCGAGACAGTTCATGGGCAGGTAGGGTCTTAGCCTGCGTACCAGATGGAGCTGGTAGACAGCTGCCCTGGACACAGAGTTAACCTGCGCCTCCATGGACAGCTGTGAGTCCAAAATGACTCCCAGGCTGCGCACCTGGTCCTTCAGGGGCACAGTTACCCCATTCAAGACCAGGGAATCCCCCACACCAACCCGCTCCCTGTCCCCCAAAAACAGTACTTCTGTCTTGTCAGGATTCAACCTCAATCTGTTAGCCGCCATCCATCCTCCAACCGCCTCCAGGCACTCACACAGGACCTTCACCGCCTTCACTGGTTCTGATTTAAACTTAAATCCTGCAACTTAAATCTTATTCAACTTAAATCCTGCAACTTGACCAAATTCTTGAATCAGTTCTAAAACTCTTTTGGTACTAGATTCTGGCTCCTGTAACGTCAATACTAAATCATCTGCAAACGCTCTCAATTTGTACTGTTTGGCTCCGACCTGTATACCTTTAACCAACCGGTCCCTTCTTATCATATTCAGCAAAACCTCCAGGACCAATATAAAAAGCAATGGGGAAATTGGGCAACCTTGTCGTGTCCCTTTTTCTATCTTAAATTCTTCCATCACTACATTATTTACAATTAGTTTAGCCTTTTGTTCTGAATAAATTGCACTTATACCGTTTTCAAAGCCTTGGCCTACCCCCATCCCCTGTAGGTTCTTCTTCATAAAACTCCAAGAAATATTATCAAAGGGTTTCTCTGTGTCCACAAATATCAAAACTGCTTTAGTATTTATGTTCACTTCTAGTTTTTCCAAAATATCAATTATATTCCTCAGATTGTCAGACAAATGTCTTCCCGGGAGAAAGCCCGCTTGGTCTTTATGAATCTCTTCCATCAACACTTTTTTCAATCTCTTGGCCAAAATGTCTGCAAAGATTTTGTAATCCACATTAAGTAGTGATATGGGGCGGTAGTTCTTAAGCTGAGTTTTTTCAGTCTCTGTTTTTGGTATAAGTGTAATGTACGCCTCTTTCCACGACTCTGGTGCCCTTTTCCCTTCCAGTATTTCATTGCAGACTTCCTTTAAAGGCTGTATTAACCACTCTTTCAAGGATCTATAATATCTAGAAGTCAGCCCATCCGGTCCTGGAGATTTGCCCAAGTGCATGTTTTGGATGGCACCTTCTACTTCCTGTTCAGTTATTTTATAATTCAACATTAATTTACTTTCTTGAGAGATTTTTTGTAATCCTTTTGTCTTCAGAAATGGTCTATGTCCATTTCTTTCTGTGGCCCTTGTGTGTATAGTTGTTTGAAATACCTCTGGAAACAGTTTCTAATCTCAGTTGGATTGTGTATGTTCTTTCCTTCCACTTCTAAATTTGTGATAGTATTTAGTTTTTGTCTTTTTTTCATTTGCCAGGCCAGCAATTTCCCACATTTATTAGCTGATTCAAATGTTTTTTGTCTCATTTGTTTAATTTTCCATTCTATTTCCTGATTCATCATTTCCATATATTGTACTTGATATAACTTTATTTCTCTCAAAATCTCCTGCGACTTTGGTTTTGCTCTCAATTTCTTCTCACTTTCTTTTATTTTCCCCAAAATTTTGTCTTTCTTGTCATTTTGGCTTCTCTTCTTTATTGCATTCTGTTGTATCAGGAACCCTCTCATGACGGCTTTGCTTGCGTCCCAGATTACTCTTTTTTCCACATTGGTGCTCATATTTATCTCAAAATAATCTCTCAAGGTTTTTTGGGCCTTCTTAAGCACTTCATCTCTAAATAAGGTGTCATTCATCCTCCATCTAAAGGAGCCAGTTGATGTTAGTTTCAACTCCATCCTTACTTCATTATGGTCGGAGCAGGTTTTTGGGCAGATTTCCACTTTCTTTATCTTTGGTGCCATTCCTCTAGTTACCCATATTTGGTCAATTCTAGTCCATGTCATCTTAGCTTCAGAAAAGAAGGTTCCCTCTCTTCCCAAGGGGTTCTTTGTTCTCCAAGTGTCCACTAAATCAAAATTGTCTGTCATCTCAAAAAATGTTTTCGGTAGTCTACCATCCTTGGTAACTACCTCTCTTTGTGCCTTATCCATGTTTGTAGATACTACTCCATTCATATCCCCCATCAAAATCATATTGTAATCCAAATAATCCAATAAGGTCTCATGCAACTTTTTAAAGAATTCAGATTTCTCCTCATTCAGTGCATAAATTCCTATCAAAAATTTCTCTCCTTGAACTTGAATTTCAATTGCCAAAAATCTTCCTTGGTCATCTTTAAAAATTAATTTTGGTGATAGTCTCTCCTTTGCATATATCACAACTCCTCTCTTTTTAACTTTGTCAGATGAGATAAACTCCTGTCCCAATCTCTTATTAATCAGTAGTTTCCTGTGTAACCTTGTTACATGTGTTTCTTGAAAACAAATCAAGTCCAATTGTTCCTCTTTTAGTAAATGAAAAACACTTTTTCTCTTCCGAGAATTCAAACCATTACAATTCCAACTTAACAGTTGCAGAGCCATGATGGGGTTACTTCGCTTTACCTCCAACTGTGGCAAGTGTCTGTTCTTGTTCTGTCAGTGGTGTCTCTTTCTCTGGGCCATGCAATCCAAAAGATAAGTTTGCTATATCTAGTATTCCTTTTTCCAGTGCTTTTGGCTCTTCTCCGGATTCCACTTCTTTCTGTAGATCTTCTCTGTGATCCTTCAGAAACCTATCTTTGTCATTGACTGATCTTATTTTTATCTTTCTTCCTTTATATTTAAAGGACAGGCCTTGAGGGAATTCCCACCTAAAGAGGATTCTATTTCTTCTCAGCAGGGCAACCAGATCTCCGTAATTGAGCCTTAAGTCCAAAAGATGTTTTGGAATGTCCTTGAATATCTCCACACTTGAGTCGTAAATTTCCAAAGTCTTTTGGTAATGCAGATTCAAGATTTTGTCTCTTTCCTCTTTTGTTCGAAAGGTAATCAAGCAGTCTCTCACCTTGTTCCTCCTTCCTCCTCTTCCAAGTCTAAATGCACTCACTATCTTAAATTCTTCCTTCCCCAAATCCTGTTGCCAGAAATCTGTAAATTCCTGCATAAGAAAATCAGCCAAATTGTCTTTCTCATGTTCTGGTACAGCCCTGATTCTTAAATTTCTTTGTTTCTCTTTCAATTCAATCATAGACAATGTCAAACCGTGGTCCTCAAGTTGCTTATATACCGGCGGTATCTTCTCTTGAGTAGCAGTTGCTATATCTTTTGCTTCTTCAGCTATCTTTTGGGTCGAAGCAGATTCCTGTAATAATTTTTCAATAGACTCTGTGTTGGTGTTCACCTTCTGTCCCAAATTATTGATACTTGTAGTATTCTGGTCAATTTTAACTCATGCTTCAGCTACTTGTTTATTTGTTTCAGCTACTTGTTTAGCTAAATTTTCCAAAGATTCATTAATTTTTCCAAGTGCCTGTGCCAGAACGTCTTCGGACGACATAACTTTTGGTTTAACCTGTGGAGGTGCAGCCCCTGGTATTCCAGATGGTCCAGATGTTGAAGCCCTTCACTGCAACGCAGGATCTGTCCGATAGGGTCTGCCAGACCTAGTAGTTTTTTCCTGCGCCAACTCTATCTTTCCTCTCCCATCTGCCATAACACTCTCATGAGAATCCAAGGTCGTTCCCACGTCTGGAATTTGTTTTGGAATGGAAAGTTCCTCTAGCCCAGTTGTTATTGTAGCAATGTCAAGCCTCCTCTAGGGGGACACAGTAACAGCCAAAGCTTGCAACTTTTAGAAAAGAAAATAGTCCTTATAAGTCCCCCAATTCACAAAAAACAACAGTTTCAGTTGCACTTAATCAGTTACTTTAAAACCAGGAGAAGTTCAGAAACACTGTATCTCTTCTGCAGAGTTAGCTGTCAAAAGTCCTCTGCTTACTGATAGGCTTTCCACAGAGCAGGGCAGTCCGTTCCCAGGTTTTAGGCGGTGGATTTTAGCTTCCTTTTCCCCTTTTTTTGCAGATAAATACAGTTCAAACCTTTCCCCCCTTCTCTCCTGCAATCCGGAGGGGAGATCGCTTTCCAGATGTTAAGATTTAAGTCTTTTTTTTTCAAACGTCTTTCCAAGTTTCCGCTTACAGTCTCTTTGCTTTGATCTATTTACAAGAAAGGAAGGCAGACTTCCTGTTTATACCTTCCCGCTTTGGTGCCAAATTAGCTTATTTTTTTTCTTTTAGTCCAATTTAATCCTACTCACGGGTAGTTGTTTTCAAAGTCAAATTTTCCCAGGAAGAAGTCAGTGCTCTCCGATAACGGCTATGCGGCTTCACTCCGCGGAAGAAGCAGTCAACTCTCAGCACCGCGCCGCTCACCCCGTCTCGCTCCGGAGCCCTTAAAAGGGTCCCTTCGCAACTTGGGGGGCGCAAAAGGTGCCCGCCGAGTCCCCACGTTCACAGGCTTCACCCGCCTGTGATTTTTAAAGGGTCCCCGCTTCGCTGCAGCGATCAGACCCGATCCCGCGGAGCTGGTCCCTCAGAAACTCAGAGGGAATCCGCCATTATCGATGGCGCCAACCCGGAAGTCCTAACTCCAGAGAATTTCAAGTCATAGCTAACGATGTGCCCTGCAATTCTGAAAGTGCAGTGATACCCAAAAGCTATTCAAGTTTGTTTTAAACTCAAAAAAGAGCATCAATGTTTGGCTTTAAAAGAGGTTTAGTGGCTATTGACTAAGATGGCTCTGCTCTGTCTCCACAGTGGGAGAGGCAGCAATGCTTCTGAATGCCAGAAACCACAGGGCGTGGGACAATGTTCTTGTGCTTGGGTCCTGCTTGTGGGTTTCCCACAATGGGCATCTGATTGGCCACCGTGAAGAGAGGATGCTGGACTCGATGGGTCCCCATTGGCCTGGTCCAGCTACAGGACTCTCTTCTTACGTTGTTATGACAGGCTGCATTTCCACTTGGGTCACTTAAAAGGCCAAGTTGATTCTTTTGCATTTGGGAAAGGAAGAATGCATGCATGCGCAGCACACAGTGAAGGTGATATTCAAGAGAGAAGTTGCCATAAATACCACATTCTCCCAAAGATGAGTGCTAAGACAGAGAATAAACCCTCTAAGATTTGAAGGCAGAAGAAAATCTCTCTGATCTAAGAACTATGTAACTAGGGAAGTGTCAGGGAACTGCCATCGGCTCAGGGGAGAGAGGGGAAAAGCCGGGTGGATTACAGAGAGCCCCCAAAGATCGTGGGAAGCAGCACCTCCTCAGCGCAGGAGAGTAACCACACCTCCAGTGGAGAGGAGCTTCAGGGCTTGGAGGCGGTGCCAGGACACCTTGCCTGAGCAAAGCGGGGAGGAGAGAGGTCCTCTGTTACCCACGCCCTCCTTGCGCAGTAGGCTTTCGCACAGAGAGGGCAAGCGCAGACTGGGCGTCAAGAAACTACTCTGCTGGGGAAGGTTTAAGGACCGCTCACTCTCAGATTCTGCCAGTGAATGAGCGAGCCACGGAAAAGTGGCTCTCTGCATGGTGAAGGTTTTTTGGCACCAATAACGAGCTGTTCGACAGTGGAATTTGCTGCCAAGGAGTGTGGTGGAGTCTCCTACTTTGGAGGTCTTTAAGCAGAGGCTTGACAACCATATGTCAGGAGTGCTCTGATGGTGTTTCCTGCTTGGCAGGGGGTTGGACTCGATGGCCCTTATGGTCTCTTCCAACTCTATGATTCTATGATTCTATGATTCTATGATTTACAGCTTACCAGGGAGGCATTCGCCTAATTGCTCTCGAGTAACCCCCTGATATCCTTACAGGAAGGATGAATCTATCCATTTTGGTTTCCCCCTGGACGCTAAATTTAGTTCACCACATTTTTGCATTTATGATTTTTTTTTTTTGAAAAATGCTCACCAGCATTTTAGCTGCACTGCTCCTAACACAAACATTTCCGTATGCAATTTTAGCCAATGTACACAGTTTTTGCAAGCCGTACTCCTTAGATACATGGCATTTTTGCACAAGGAGGTGTGCTCTCTACATCAATGGCTGGTGTGGCATTTGGGAAGAGGATTTGCTAGCACTTTCCAAGCCTGGTCCCAATGAAGCTTTAAGCAGCATTTTCTGCAGCTGTGAAGCCACAAGGAAAAGCCACCCCCAGCCCAGCAACAACAGCAGCAGATTGACAGCACATCTAGTAATTACTACAACCACCACCTTGTTGGGACAGAAGAGGCAACCAAGGCCTCTCCCTCCTGACCTTTGGATCCAGTCTAATGAAGCCTTTTTATTAGGAAGCAAGCCTCTCCGTGTCCCATATGAAGCTTGTTATTTGACTCCCTCAAGCGGGCGCATTAATCTCAACATGCTGGTAACCTTCGTGTCAATCCTGCAAAGTCACATCCATTATTAATAAGTAAACAAGTGTTGCTCTCAGCACACCACAGTTTTCACTCCACATGCTCTCTTTTTTAAAATAAAAAGACCAACAACAAAACAAACAAATGCATCTTTACACCTATGCAGATAACAACAGGGTGTCCCACTTAATGGAAGTAAGGACATGGCAGGAACTAACCCAACTGCTGAATGGGAAAGAGGCTGAACCTATGTGTGGAAATGAGCACTAATTGGGAAAGGTCCATCCCAGGAAGCCTGACTCCAAGGCCCACCAACCAAGAGGCCCAACATGCTGGGAATTTCAGGTGCTTCAAGGGGCCAATGAGCTCTGTAGTTGCACCTTGAAGATGGAACTTGCTTCCAAAATTAGATTGCGGGCCTGCCGGGTGCTTGAGAGCTCCCCACATTCTCCTTGGGATTTCTGTGCAAGAAGAATCTAGATTGCAAAGAGGAGAACTGAGGACAAAGTGATGTCAGCATTAGTGGAGCTAAAAGTCAGTTAAGGCATGTGGAGGGTCTGAACTCCCTACCCCTGGCAGCTACTTGATGGCTGAGGCACACACATGATCTTCTTATTTATTTAAAAAACATTTAAATACCACCATTCATTAACATTGACAACAACTGTACAGCAAACCATATTTAAAAGCTATTGTGGAACTATGTTCTCATGCAGGAGGAGGAGAATCTCGAAGGCAAATGAAACTTCACATATAAAAAGGCACTGCTCTTCCCTGATGTCTCCCTAGCTCTCTATGTTCAACATCCAAGAAAACCAGACTAAGATGCTACATATTCTCTCCAACATGTTTGGACAGCAAAAGCGACAGATGATTTAAAGACACTCACCCTGATGGAGGATCACACAGGAACCCAGGAAGTTGCCTTAGACAGAGTCAGACCATTGGTCCCCCTTGCTCAGTGTTGTCTACTCTGACTGGCAGTGGCTCCCAGAGTATCAGACAGGGGACTTCCCCAGTCCTCCCTGGAGATGCTGTCAGAGATGGAACCTGGGACCTTCTGCATGCCAGGTGGGTGTTCTGCCCCAGAGCTATGGCCCTTTCACATCTTTCTTCCACTGCAAGCATCTTTCACAAATGGCATTCCCTCCATACCAAACACCCGCCTCTCATTTATTCTCCAACTTTCAACTGAAGTCTTTTTTAAAATGTAGGTGTCATGGGCAGTGGAAAACCCAGAAAGATGCAACAACCCCTCAGCTCTTCCTATGGTTCATCACATCTTTGTGATCTAGCCAAGGAAAGGCCTACTTTTCCAAAAGTGAGTTTGCAGCATTCAAAGACAAACATACCTGTTGATGAGCGACACAACAACTGCAAACAGCTCCTCATAGAGCCCCGCAGCCATCCCTTCCACACACTCCACACCTGTCATCTTGGGACCTGAAGGAGAGAGACACAGAATGCTTAATTTTCCTGACAGTGCCTTTGGGCATGGATGCTCAGCAGTCCTCCCCACATGCTGTTAGTTCAGAGCTTTGCGATCAAACCAGAAGCAATTTCCAACCAGGGCAACTGCTGTGTCTGTCTGTTGCAGGAAAAAAACAGCAAAAGGTTTGTTGTACCTGAAGAAAACTAACCATTTGTTATGGCATAAGCCAGTCTTCACCAACCTGATGCCCTCCAAATGTTTGAGTGACAGCTCCTGTGGACACCAGCCAGCAGGGCTGTCTGATGTTGCGACTGATGGCAGCTGTCATCCAAAATGTCTGGAGGGTATGAATCATAGAACTGTAGCATTGGAAGGGACTAGTCCACCTCCTCCCTGTAATGCAGGAGGCCACTCCATCAGATGCATGACGTATTCTAACGAGGAGAGGGGCACGCAGTCTCCAATACAACCTGCACCCAAACCACCAGCATCACATTGGAACTTTTCAACAGGGAATCAGCATGGGACACAAACTATCAAAATTAAAAATCCAAATCATGATGGACAGGTAGAGGTTTGAAGGGAATAGCCCAGCCCACTGCCATTGGCCCATACCTCCCCCAGCTTGTTTTAAAGCCATGTAAGTCCATATCCATCTTGTGGCACTGAGTTCCTGTAGTGGAAACACGGAAGATGGATGAGGAGGCTTGGTGGCCTTGCACAATTAACCCTTCATTTAAGGCCGCTTTAAGTCCTTACAGGAGCACTTCTACCCTTGAAGAAGGCCCAGTTGGGGCTTGCTTACCCAGATCATGGGACTGGGTGTATGTAGACATGACACTAATCAGTATAGGTGGAGGCGGTTGAGGCATTAAGCCTTGCCTATCTGGGCTGGGTATAAATAACAGGGCTTGAACCTAAATGCAGTGTGCCTGGATGTGGGTCAAGGTTGCTGCATTGCAAACCAGACAGAAGAGCCACTCTGCTGTTGTTTCTTAGGCTTAAGGAGGGATTTGGGTTAGTGGTCTGGTACTAAGTGTTGGTTGCTTGGGTAAATGTTTGTTGGGGATTGATTATTTTTTTTTGTGTGTGTGTGTGTTAAATGAGAAGGGGGTTCATTGACTGTGTCTGTTTGGGGAGGTTTTGCACTGTTGTATGTGGGTATAGAAGCCTATTTTGTTCAATAAAGTTCAGTCTTCTTCCACTAAGTTGTTTGCATTTGGAAAAACAGTTTCAAACATTATCTGTGTGCAGAATGACTTTCCTCCATTCTGAATCCATTTAATTTGGTGACTACCTCCTTCCCCATTCTAGTATAATGGGAGAGGGATAAAAATTGCTCACTCTATAAATACATATATTCCATTTTCCATCCTGTGCATAATTTTATAAACTTCTGTCATGTCCTTTTGCAGTTGTCCCTTTTCCAAACTGATCTGAATGTTAGTTAGATGCACTGAGAGATCTTAAATGTTGCCAACAGCTGCAGGATTCAGCACCAGGAGCGGCTCTGTCGCTCCTGTTCCTCTTGGGAGGGCAGATCTTTTCCTGGTGCAAAAAAACCTGAATTGGGGTAGGGGACTTTGAAATACTGATTGGAGGAGAGTTTAAGGAAGGAAGAAGGGGAAGCAGGTGCCTCTTTGAGGGTTTTACATGCTTGGAACCTGAGCCCGTTGCTAAGGAAACCAACTACAGCTGGCATCTTTTCTAAATTGTTTTCAGGTCCATTCCTTAGCAAATTTCAGCCACGAATAAACACTGGTTGTTACTTAGTGCACAAAAGCAGGTAGCAGTGGTGGTGGTGGAGGCAGTAGATGAAAAGAGTTACAGAAAAGCAGGGGGGCGTTGTCAAGGCATAAAACAGCAAGAAAGCTGGCCGCAAACAGCTTGTTGCCTGTCCCAGTTCTCAGTAGGCAGCTAATATCTTGGTTACGCCTTCCTTCTCCAACCCGCTTTTCCTGCTTTCAAATACCTGGCAGATTTACAATTCAAAGAGCTGTTTGGAAAGCCAGCTGTGCTTAGCTACCTTTTTTTTAAAGGGCTGAAAATCAAAAGGGTTTTATTTTTAAATAACCAATCTCATTGTTTTGTGTTCAAGTACAAAAAAAATATGTTACCTCTGATTGCCCCTGTTGTAGTCAAAAATTTGAAGGCAATTTGCCTCTGACAAGGTGGCTTTGCATGCTGTGGCCCACAGAGTGCTAGTTAGTAGGGAGGGGGGGAGTGGTCCTTGGATACGGGGTTGTGAGCACTTCCTCTCCTCCTGCATCACTGCCTGCAAATGTGTCCACACTTACCTAATCATTGCATGAGTGCCACAATTAAGAGAGGCAGAACAATAAGGTGTGTGACAGAGAGGCAGAGAGAGAAGTGATACGCAGAAAGAACCCAGACCTCAGTGAAAGAGCACTTGGCTTTGCATACAGAAGGTCTCAGGTGCAACTTCCAGGTAAGAAATGTGCTTGGTCAGCAGGCCTAAGCTCAGGCATAGGACAGCTACTGTCAATCAGGGCTTTTTTTCGGCCAGAACTTAATTCCGGCACCTCTCCGGTGGGTGCCATTGCCATTATAAGAGAACAAGGGAGACATTCATGTTGAGTTCTGGCACCTCTTTTTCGGGGAAAAAAAACAGCACTGCTGTCAACCAAAGCAGACTGCATTGGATTTGGTGGGCCATCATTCTCCATAGGAACACAGGAAGCTGCCTGTACTGAGCCAGATCATTGGCTCACCAGGCACAGAGGTATTTCCCAATCCTATGTGGTGAAGCTGGCAGGGATTGACCCTAGCACCTTTCATGTGCTAAGCAAGTTCTCTGTCCCTGGGCCATAGCCCTTCCTTAGACTTCAGTGTGGGGAATCTGCTCATGGTTCAGGGCTTGGAATCTCTAAGGAGGACCTTTTTGGCAGTAGAGCTGAGAATGGCCTCTGTGAGCCTCAGCTGCCTCTTTCTGTTTGCTACACTGACAATACTGAGGTCGGGTGAGCAGGGCAGCTTCACAGGTCCCTGTTACAAGGGGAATTCCATGATATGCAAAGGGATTAAGGGCAAAACTGCTTTTACTATAATGCTGTTATACAAATCTATGGTGTGAACACACTTGAAATATTGTGTGCAACTCTGGCTGCCTCACCTCAAAAAGGACATTGCAAAGTTGAAAAAGGTTCAGAAAAGGGCAAGCAAAATGATAAACTCTCTTATAAAGAAAGGGTACACCAACTGGGTATTTTTATTCTAAAGAAAAGGAGAGCAAGAGGGTACAGGTCAGAGGTTAATAATGTTATGCATGGTGCGGTGAAAGAGAAGCTTTTCTCTCTCATAAAACTAAAACCCAGGGAGTATCAAACAATGTCTTGTGCAGAAAGAGTGGAGAAAAAAAGTTTTTCTTGTTCTCTCTGAATAGCAGAACCCAAAGGGGTCATCTAGTGAAGCTAAATGGTGGGAGATTCAGAACAGAAACACTTCTTTACAGAGCACATAGCTAACCCTTGGGATTCACTACCACAAGATACAGTGATGCCACCAACTTGGGTAGCTTTGAAAGTGGTTTAGACAAGTTCATGGAAAATAAGTTTACCATCAACACGTTGCTTCCAGTATGGGAATCATGAGCAGGGAGAGTGCTGCTACTGCACTCATGTCCTGCTTGTGGACTGGCCACTGTGAAAACAGGATGCTGCACTAGATGGGCCGAGGGTAGGGGGGAATCTATCTGTACCTGTTTGAGTTGTTCCCAAGATGGATTCAAACATGCATATTCAACCCAAGGTTGATGGAGGGAGGGGAATTGTCAAAACGGAGCCTCTCTTTCCCCTGCTAACTTTGCATGAGGAAAGGCCCTTACCATCCGACCAGCCTTGGTCCTGGCTGAGCTGTCCTCCAGCTCCAGACGTGACCTGCTCAATAATCCTCTGGAGGTGGTGCTTGAAGACGGCTGTTGTGAGCTCCTCAAAATCACAGCCAAGGACTTCCGCTGCCTTGTTGGCCCACTCAAACTGCATGAACTGCTTCCTGCCAACTGAACAGAAAGGAGAGGAAGGGGCTTATGCTCAGGAAGCCTTTGTTTTCCATGACGACTCCTTCTGGCTCACTTTTAATGATTAAATTTGTGAATTCTGTGATTTGTGAATGACAAATTATTTATTTGTAATTTACAATATGATATTGATATAATTCACATATGATAGCCATCTTCAAATATCTCAAGGGTGTCACATGGAAGAAGGGAACAAGCTTGTTTTCTACTGCTCTGGAGGGTAGGACTCAAAACAATGGCTTCAGGTTTCAAGAAAGGAGATTCCGACTAAACATCAGGAAGAACTTTCTGACAGTGAGAGTTGTTCATGATGTTGGATGATGGCCATCTGCCATGGATGCCTTAGCTGAGATTCCTGCATTGCTGGGGGTTGGACTGGATGACCCTCGGGGTCCCTTCCAACTCTACAATTCTATGATTCTATTTATTTCATATCATTTTTATATACACCACCCAATTGTAAGAAGAAAAAATGTCCGAGTGGTTTGCAAAAAGAATAAAACAGCAAAATCAATAACAGTTAAGAACAGCTACTGAAAACATTCAAATCATATTTAAGATCAAATATAAACCAACAACAGATTAAAAACACATGTCAGCATTCTACATATCCATGTAAGCTTGTAGAAACAAAACTGCTTTTAGCAGGTGCTGAAGAGCACAGTGAAGATGCCTGCCTGGTGTCAAGAGGCAGTGAGTTCCCTAGGGTGGGTGCTGCCACACTAAGAAATCGATTACTCACAGCGGTACAGTGGTACCTCAGTTTACGAACTTAATCCATTCTGGAAGTACGTTCTTAAACTGAAACCATTCTTGAACCAAGGGACGCTTTCCCTAATGAGGCCTTCCGCCACCCGGGGCCCTTCTACTGTTCAGATTCCGTTCTTAGACCAAGGTAAAGTTCGCAAACTGAGACACTACTTCTGGTTTTGCGGAGTTTGTAAAACAAATAGTTCGTAAACAGGGCTGTTCTTAAACCGAGGTACCACTGTACATGTTTTAAGTGTCCCCTGTAACAAGGCCAGTTCTGCACATGGGCCTATGTGGCTAAGGGGATCAAGTTTGTAGTGTTGATGTATCCTGGGTGGGCTATGTTTCCGTTAAGAGTGGCCAAAGAAATAGAGCACGGTAGCCAGAGGAAAAGAAAACCAAAGCAAGTTCATGAGGCAGACTTTTTTTAAAGAGAGGGGGAGAGAAGGAAATGAAGCAGGTCTGAAAATGAATGGCTGTTCACGTACAAAGTGCTGGTGGTAATTAGCTGCAATTTGATGGCAGCCATTCATAAACGAGACAGAGAGCAGAATTAAACTGATGGTAGCAATTAGATTTCATTTCACCTCTGAGCACCGCCTTTGATTTTGCCCTGCAGGAGTCATATTTCCATGCGCTGAAATGCAGCACAGCATTTGCTGGTGGCTTTGAAAGGGCACCTACAAAATAAGAGCCCACTCCCCTGCCTCCAGCTCTGCCCACTGCTCTCCCCTTTGGAAAGACTCTTTGTGGGATTGCCCGGAAGGCCTCCTGCAAGGAGCAGCCAATCCTGGAAAAATGAGGCTACAGCCACCCAGCCACCCAGCCACACCCCCACAAAACCAACTGGGTGAATATATTTCCAAGGAAATCGTTTATCCCCTGGGATAATCACTTCAACTTCATGTTTCCCAAAAAGGATCAATAGAGAGTCAAATTGCAGAATGAGCCAGTCTGCAAAGCTTCAGACTGATAAGTTGCAGAACCCACAAGCTGGCAGGAAACCAGGTCAACCAGGTCCTACATATGCAACTTGGAAGCTGGATAGAAAGGCAATGGAGCAAGGAGCAAGGTCTCTCACTGGGTTAAGTCTTATGACATGATGAAAAAAAGACAAGAAGGGAAAGAGCCACCCACATGCTGACCCGACAAACTGTCTGAAATGGTCAATCCCCTTTTCTCAGGACTAGCAATCTCTAGCTAAATAAGGCAAAACAAAAACCTCAAACCCTACAATTCCAAACCACAATTCCTCAGATTCCTTTCATGCTTTTTTTGGAGGGGGAGAACCATGATAGTTTAAATAAAAAAATTCCTTCCAGTAGCACCTTAAAGACCAACTAAGTTAGTTCTTGGTATGAGCTTTCGTGTGCATGCACACTTCTTCTTCTGAAGAAGTGTGCATGCACACGAAAGCTCATACCAAGAACTAACTTAGTTGGTCTTTAAGGTGCTACTGGAAGGAATTTTTTTATTTTGACTATGGCAGACCAACACGGCTACCTATCTACTACATGATAGTTTAAGTATGTCCTCCTTTATGCATAAAAACATAAGTCTTTCATCTGTGGAAGGATTTGCATCACAGTCCTGGATTTGCATGAACTCAGGGCAGGGGAGCTAAAAAGAAGGCAATTTTTAAACAACAGCAGACTTTTGAACAATGCAGGGAAAGAGAGAGAGGAACTGTGAACATATGGGGGACTTGAAGGAGCTGTGGGGATTGTTGATGTGTGTGCAGCATCTACTCTTGGGTTTTCTTCTTTTAATAGACTTGCAACAGAGTTTTGTTTTAATTGAGTATCTTTATTATTTACAACAAATTACACTGGTCAAATACAAATATAAAATAACATACGTAATCCTTTCCTCTTCCAGCCATCCAGCCAGAGACCTAATGCTGACTCATGTTCATTTACATACTGACACTTGACACTCTGACCCTTATTGATCACATGCCCTTTATAAAGGCTCCTGTTGCTGGGTAGATTTTTCTATTGCCTAGCAACCTGTTTAAGACCAAGTTCTTTCTATTCTTTCTAGAATATTCCAACAGGGATATGGGGCATTAAAGGAGGCATGAGGAGATGGGGGCAGGGGTGAAACTATGCTTCATTTCACCTGGGTCAAAAACCCAGTTTGGCGCCCTCTCCACAAACATTTGCGTACACACAGGTTGGGAGCCTCAATGGTGTTCCTCTGGGGCAAAAAAGAAAACAAAAAACCAGCTAGCCCCCCGTAGCTATGGATGGGGGCATTGGGTGAAGTGCAAATTGGGGGTTGGCAAGTGGGGTGGGGAGTTTGGCAAGGGTGCAGGGTAGGTGGGGCTGGCAAACAATGCAAGCAGGAGCAGCAGGCTCCTTGACTCCAACAGTCCTTACTGGAACATGTTCAAACCACTGGACTCTTAATGGCAGGTACTGTCCTAGTAGGCTGGAGCGTGGAGCTAGACAGGTGGTGTTGCTCCAGCAATGAAGCCAGTCAGACCAGGGAGCTTATAGAGGAGCTTATAGAGGAGCTGAAGCCAGGCCCTGATCCACGCAGTGGCTTCCATGCACTTCCACATTAAAACTTCTCCCTAGGTCCCCATCTCCACCTGTATGCACACGGAACTGGCCTCCTATTTGGTTGCATAAACAGGGATTTAGCCTTCAACCTAAGGATCTTGCGCCTAGAGGGGCACGTTCCTCATGTTGACTTCTGTACCACTTTTTTTCTTCATTAGGGTGGTTATTTACACACCCACCCACCCACAAAAAAAGATGACACAGAATTGCAAACAATTTTCATGTGCTAATTTATATGTATAGATCAAGGAGAAAGTCAGCTCAGCTCACATTTCAAGGCAACCAAAATTTACACCTATCCAAACTTTGTGATGCAGTTCTCCAGCCAACCAACATTTACAACAACAAAAATGCAAATATTAGGGGGAAAATGTGTATAAAAATGAATATATTTGTGAAAGTAATACACAAATGTGCCTTGTGTTTGGGGAAATTGCTTGCAAAACTGTATAGTATTAGTCAAAACTGCATACAAAAATGTGTTTATTGGGAAACATTAATGTGAACATTCTGATGAATTTTTCAAAAAGAATTTTCCAAAAAGAAAATCACAAATTGCTGTGGAAATGTGGAAGACTGAATTTAAGTTTGGAAAAATGAGAAACTGAAAGAACCAAAAGTAGCACATCTTCCCATCACTAGTAAAGATGCAGATTTTAAAAATCCATGATCATTGAAATAGAAATGCAAAACATCTCAGCATGGTCAAGGAGCCTGTGCCCAGGGGACCAGGGTGCCTGCTCAGGCTGCCTTCTAAGTGCCAGTTACAGATAGGTAGCCGTGTTGGTCTGCCATAGTCAAAATAAAAAAAATTCCTTCCAGTAGCACCTTAAAGACCAACTAAGTTAGTTCTTGGTATGAGCTTTCGTGTGCATGCACACTTCTTCAGATACACTGGCATCTGAAGAAGTGTGCATGCACACGAAAGCTCATACCAAGAACTAACTTAGATGGTCTTTAAGGTGCTACTGGAAGGAGTTCTAAGTGCCAGTCATGGATGCTCAACCACAAGTCACTGCCACCACTCAACTCTCCCTTCTTAGGGTCCTTTAAACTGGCCAGTGCCAGGTCAGTTGTTCACACATCATTGTGAACTCTTTGATCAACTGTTACGGAGCAGAAAGGGGGGGGTCATGTTTGTAATCCATTCCCATTCCCATAAACCCTGTGGAGGGTTCGAGGCGATGACCTCGAGGGCACTCTGCCCTGCAGAGACCCCCCAACCCCTCCATTGTGTCACACCAAGCACAACACAAAACTCAAGCCCTGAAATAAAAGTGCCCCTTTTCTCCCTGTGCCCCTAGACTATATAAACTAAGACCCTATTGTTCTCTAATCATCGGTACATAAAATGTGCCTTTCAATACATGCTCCGCTCTGCATGTTTCCCCCTCCTTTACCCATATGTTAATCCTGTATAACCCACCCCTTTCCTGATATAATCATGATGTAGCAATGATGTAGTGATGATGCTTTTGAACTGTATCTGGGGTAATGGTGGGAAGTTTTAAAAGTTCTTGACACTCCGTCAATCTTACCTTGAACCTGTTGCGCAATTGTCAGGGGTTCAGGAGCAGAGGCAAGGGCAAGGGAGGAAACAGAGAGCGAGGGGGAGGAGGCAGAAGAAAAGATGAGGGATGACGACGACCCGAGATCTCCGAGTCTTTCCAGTGAATCAGAAGATTCACAGAAAGGAGCACCAGTGGCCAGGGCAAGGGGGGAGCCTAGGGGGACACCCCAGGAAGATAGAGCCAGAGGGGACTCAGAGGAGAGCAGTTGGAGATCGGGACCAGCGTCACCGCCAGAGAGCAGGGAAGAGGAAGGGCGCCAGGGATCAAGCGCTGGCAGCTCACAACAGGGGGGAGGGCACGAGTCAGGAGTGGCCACACCTCCATCGGGGAGCGAAAAAACGGTCAGACGGAAAGTGGAAGGTTGGGCGCGCGCGCCAAGTTCAAATGCACAGGAAAGTGACGCAGTAGGCAGCCCGGAAAGGGAGCCAGGTCCTAAAGCCCGGCGCAAGGAGACAGGAGGTTCCGGGGGGTCGGCGTCAGAAGAATCCCGGAAGGAAGAGACCCCGGGGGGCAGAGGGACCCAGAGGAGAACAGTCAGGCGGAAAAGGTGGAGCAGGGCTAGGATATTAAGTTGGTGCACAAGGGGCGGAGACTCAGACGGAGCTTCGCCGATCTAACCACTAGACGTAGAGTTGCACGCAGCAGCTTGAGAATGGAAACTGTAACTCAATAAAGACTTTTACTTAATGATTGCTGGCTAGTGTGATCCTCTGTGAGCTAGGATCTGGAAGCAGCTCTGACAGCAATAAACATGGATCTTCTCTAAATTGCTCCAGTCTCTGGCTGCGCTCCTTTTGTTCCACAGGGACCTGCAGACTCAGTCCGACGAGCTAGGTGGCAGAGCAGCCTCGCACCTAGATTTTCTGTAACAGTTTGGCGCCCAATGTGGGGCTGCGGTTCTCCCGTGTTGCTGACCGGGAGCCCCGAAGTCTTCAGTCGGCACCGGGCCGTTTTGCCTGGGAAGATCCCTCTGGACCCCTGGTCATCTTCAGGGCGGTAATTGACCAGCCTCAAGGGGTTCAGCCGGGGAGCAAAGAGAGATCTGGCCGGCTTATTCAACAATCCCGGGATCACAGCTGAAGGCATGTGAGTATAAGTTAAAATCCAGTGCACTGGTGGGAAGGGGGGTGGTAATCTCCTGGCAACTTAATTCTCTGCCCTCTTATCTATCGTTCTTTCTTACCTTCCTCTTGGTCCGGTTAGTGAGAGAGACAGAGGACCACTGCTTCTATGATTCTATGCTTGACCCAAAACGGGGGTTCTGAGCTCTATCTCTTTGTCTTAAACACTCCAGCCAGCCGCACCAATCGAGAGCCCGGAAGTAAGACGGAGAGGACCGGCTTAAACACCCACCTCACCGCAACGGGCATCTCATTGAAAGCAAGGGGTTGGAGCTCTTTTTATGATCTTCCAGCCAGCCGCCCAGGGGGTTGGAAGGGACTATCTTTCTATCCTTACCGCAGCTGCACCAGTCGTGCCACATAACACGTGTATCGTGCGTGAGCTCGCTTCTGAAAGCAAGGGGGATATTCCAGTTCAAAAACTCTATCCAGGGGTCGCCTGAGCTGTCACCACACTGCATAACATCCCTTTTCCTCAAGTTTGTGATGATAGGTAGGAGGTTGCCAGGAGGGATAGCCTAGGAGGAACTGGGCAGGATTTGGCAGACTGAGGAAACAGGATTTGGCAGAGTGAGGAAACGTTTGGCAGAGTGAGGAATAAGAAAAAGGAAAGAACGAGTGCCGAGGGTCTGGGGAGGAAACCAGATAGCTAGGGCTAAAAAAAAAAAAAAAAAAAAAAAAAAAAAAAAAACCACTAAATTGTTAGGCAATGGAAGATAGAAGAATCAGAGAAACCCCTGTATAGGTTACCCGAAATCCTTACCAACCCCCTTTTCTTTCTCCCCTCTTTATCCCAGACACACGTGAACTAAGAAAATGGGTACCCAGGCTTCCAAAAATGAGCGGGCTTCCTCTGGGAGGAAGGCTTCACGGAAGACATCCCAGTCCCAGAGGGACCCTGTCTCCTCTCCTTGAATTTGTCTTAACTTACTGGAAGTCAATACCAGGCCATAAAGTATTGTCCAGACAGAAGTTGGAGGACCTCTGCAGAGAATCCTGGTCCGCCAGTACAGCCTCCGTGAAACCTGAGTTGCGCTGGCCGCTGGGGGGTTCTTTTAACGAAGACCGTTTAAACAATCTAAGAAAGCACTTGATGGAAGAAAAGCCCCGTCAGCTAGAATACCTAACCACCTTCAAGGCTGTTAGGGGGTTACCTTGGGCTCCTCATGGAGCCCCCTCTTTGCAGGTGCCCCTGCTAAAGCCCAGAAAACAGCCCTTGCTCCCCCTACGAGGGACACCCCACAGATGATTCTATCGAACAAGCCCTGATTCCCTTCTATTACCACCATCTGCCCCAAATAATGACTCAGATACGGACATGGAATCAAGGGGGGGAGGAGCGGGGGGGGGCGGCACTAGCCAAATACTTACTCGCCAGCAAGCCAAGGTGAAAAAGGGCGCCGCGCCAGAGAACCTCATTCAATTAGAAGAACCAGTAGAGCCACTGGGAACCTCTAGCCAAGCAGTGGTTCAGATGCCTTTAAGGGCTCTACCGATCCCACCTCTAGAGCCCAATGGACACCCCCCCCCGGATGGTATACACGCACCAACCCTTTTATACTGCAGACCTAGTCACATGGTCGAACCAAATGCCCTCCTTGAGAGATGACCCAGACAAGTGCCACCATCAAGTTAGTGCCATCTTCTCAACCCACAAACCCACCTGGCCAGACGTTCATGTACTTCTAAACACCCTCTTTAATGAAGCTGAGAAAGCACCGGGAGAGGAAGAGGGTCCCAGGGAGGAGGACCCCCTAGCGCATTCAGACCATGGGGCCCCACTACAGGAGGATGCTATAATTGCCAAGAAGAAGGGCACATAAAAAAGTTCTGCCCATACCTCAACACAGGAGCCTATGGAGGATAGGAATTCAGGTCTCCTT
This sequence comes from Podarcis bocagei, assembly GCF_964188305.1. Classification (NCBI taxonomy): domain Eukaryota; kingdom Metazoa; phylum Chordata; class Lepidosauria; order Squamata; family Lacertidae; genus Podarcis; species Podarcis bocagei. Next base: position 585,961 of record NC_138142.1, on the reverse strand, counting down.
ATGAGAGAAATAACAGCTATGCCCCTTTCCCAACCCGTACTAATACAACCCAAGGATATGGGGGCCAACCTACTGCATCCTATGGTCCGCAAGCACCTCCACTCCCACCACCCCAGAATCACCGGCCCCAACAGAACATGAGATCTCAAATGGCCACCTTAAATCCACCCAACTCCCATTGGACCAACGCTACTGCTCCACCCATGCACCCACCAGAATACCCACCACCTCCTCGCGACATAATGATGTGAGATGGAGAACCTTATTGACAATTAAGAGGGGATCCCGACCAAACCCAAGCCATCTGCCCCGTCCTTGCGCTATCACCGGAAGACCCCATTTGCACGATTGAAATCGACGGGCATCCCTATGAACATTTACTAGATATGGGAGCCACGTATTCAACTTTAGCAAATAGCCACCTGGAACCTGGATCAGAGACCAGAAAGGTCATGGGGCTGGACGGCATACCCCACACTTGTCCGCTCTTCCACCCAGCTAAGGTCAGTCCCTTGCTGGCGGAACACACCTTACTCTTAACTAGCAGCCTAGTAAACCTCCTTGGCAGAGACTTACTTTGCAAATTAAATGCCACAATAAAGTGTTCGGGAGATGGCATATATCTATACATGCCTGAAGAGTCCGTTCCCACCTTCCAAGGAATAGTGCAAGATGCTAAATTGGAACGCCAATTTCCGGACCTCCCTCCTGATCTAGAGAATGAAATGCCCCCTTGGCTATGGGGTACTGAGTCCACTTCAGTAGGACTTCTAAAATTGGCTACCCTGGTTAAGATTACTTACAGAACAGACCTTCCTTTCCCTTGCACTAAACAATACCCTTTACCAAAGAAAGCCATAGAAGGATTGACGCCTATGATTGAGGATTTTGTTGAAAAGGGGATTCTGGTTCCTTGCGCGTCACCCTGTACACCCCCGTACTCCCCATCAAAAAACCTTTGGGGGAAGGGGCCCCAGTTTGTTACCGTTTTGTTCAGGACCTGAGATTCGTCAACCAATTTGTGATACCACACCACCCAGTGGTGGGCAACCCAAATTCCCTTCTGTCAGCGCTGCCTCAGGTCCTAGCTCACAGAGGACCAACGCCAGTTGCTCTTTATAAACAAAAGTCTTTATTGTGGTTCATTGTTGGTTTGACATCCGTGGCGCGCAGCGCTACGTCTGAGTCCTTAGACCGGCGAAGCTCCGTCTGACTCCTCCCCGCCCATACACCAGTTCAAGACCCGAGCCTTGCTCCACCTTTTTCTCTCCTCCTTCAGCTCCTTTCTCCTCCGGGTCCTCCTGCCCTCTGGGGTTACCTCCTTCCTACTTTCTTTGGAGGCGGATTCTTCTGACTCCTCCCCACCCTTCCGGCGGGCTTTAGGACCTGGCTCCCAATCCGGGTTTTCTGCTGGCCCGCGCGCCTCCACATTTGAACTTGGCGCGTGCGCCCAGCTGCCTACTTTCCTCCTAACGGCTACACTGCTCCCCCCACTGCTTTCTCCTTCAGGGAGGCTGGCCGGACCTGCTCTTCCCTCCGCCCCTCCACTCTCTGACGGAGGCGTGGTCAGTCCAGCCTCACTCTCTCCTCCTGCAGGAGGCTCTTGTTTTAACCCTTGGGATTCTTCCCCCCCCGCTACGCTCTGGTGGGGAAGCTACCCCTGATTTCCAGCTGCCGCTTGGAGACTCCCCACTGGCCCCCCTTGCCCTGCCTTTGGGGGCCTCCTTCTGGGAATCCTCTGATTCGCTGGAGAGACTCATGGAATCTCTCTGATCACTGGCATACCCTCCTGAACTCCCCTCAGATTGTTCCCCTTCGCTCTCCATCTCCTCCTTCCCCTGTGGCTCAGTCCCTGAGCCCATGACACCTTCTAAATGCAATCCCGGCAGGAACTACATGGTACAGCGCTGCAGATCTATGCTCTGCATTCTTCAGTATCCCTCTAGCCCCTGAGAGTCAATTCCTCTTCGCCTTCACCTGGGGACCTAGTCAACTAACCTGGACCAGACTACCCCAGGGTTATGTGGAATCGCCCGCTATATTTTCTGCAATATTACACCAGGATTTACAGGATGTACATCTGCCTGGTCTACCTATCTGCTGTATGTAGATGACATTTTTTTTAAAAAAAATCATATTTATTAGAGTTTCCAATAATATAGAAATATAACAGAAAAGAAAAGACAGAAAAGATAGAAATATATTTAAAACCTTACTTTCATTACCTTCTTTCTAGGACTCCCTCCTCCCCCTCCCGACTATATTCCCCTTTCATTAATTTGGTTCCACAAGCTCTCACTCCCAGTTTAAAACTTAATATGTTTAACCCATTAACCAATTTAAATTATACAATCTTACCATCGCCCCTCATCCTTAACAGAGAAAGAAAAAAGATTTCCCCCCAAGATCTGCCCCAATTTCCTTCCACGAATTCCCTTTTTTAAAAAAACATGTCAGATCAAAATACCATGATATACAAAAGTTATATAAAGAAATAGAAAATAAAAAATATAAGAAGATTCAAAAAGTTGGTTACAAAGCCTTTGGATTCCAAAACTCCCCCCTCCCTTCCCCGGTTTGAATTCCCCATGTCCATCAGTCTATATGTTGTCAGCCTGGAGGTCTCAAGTCCATGGCCAGATTTTTTCCCATTCCACCTTGCCGGTTTTCTTTTAATTTGTTTATTTTAATGATGTTTAACTTCAAAAATCCAGTCTAATAGAGGCCTTTAATTTCCTTGGTCTTTGTTGCTCCTCCCATTGTTCTTTCCGTGTCGTCGTTAGTCCTTTGTTCTTTTTATTCCTTACTTTCTCAGGTTTCTTGTCTTGTTCAGCTGCTAAAACGTTCTTATTCCGAGATCCAGTATCTCTACAGAGGTTTGTTGTTCAGGAACAAAAACTTACGTCCAGTCCCTTCCTTTCTTCAATAGAAAATTCTATTGTCTCCTTTTAATGTAAACACCTCTGTAGACAAAATAGTATTTCAGTTTTGCAGCTTTCCCAGAAGATAAGTCCTGTACGAATCCCAAAGTAATTTTCCATGTACGACCACTTGTAATGTCCCGAAACCCCTCTAGGGGGATTGTAGTAACTTTGTATCCTCTAATCCAAAAGTCAAATTGTTGTTCCTTATTTTCCGACAGTTTATATCCATATTATGTCAAATTGTAACAGAATTAGCCAGCAAAATCCTTGTAACAAAGTCCTCTTTATATTCTCCAGCTTTGACAGCTACTTTGACAGCTGTCAAAGTCTCCGTCTCTCTTCGCCAGGCTCTACGAATCGCCCCGGTTCCCGGGGGGGGGGGTTGCATTTTCCCTCTCACCCTCCACTCTTCTCCTCCAGCACAATTCTTGTAATTTCCCATCGTGGAATTAATGATTTTTATCAGCAATAAACTTCTCTTACGATCTTGGTTACCCAGTCCTTGTTTTAGAATGTTTACAATCAGGGGGGGGGGACTGACTTCCTTTTTAGATCACCCCCACTCGTGCCGAATCCGAAAAAAAATTCTTTTTTTCTCCTTTTGTACCCGGTTTCCCAATTACTCACGGGTTGTTGTTGATAGTCCGAATTTCCAATGGAAGAAGCCAGTGCTCTCCGTCGAATGGCATGCGGCTGCGCTCGGCAGGGGAAGCGGTAGACTCAAAGCACCACGCCACTCCCCGGCACCCGATCCGAAGCCTTTAAAAAGGCTCCTTCACGAGTCGGGAGGGCGCTAGCGGTGCCAGCCGAGTCCCCATGTCCACGGGCTCCGTGCCCGTGGTTTTTAAGGGTCCCCGCGTCGCCGGCGCGGTAGGACCCAGCCCCTGCCGAGCAGACTCCCTCCGAAGCTCGGAGGGAGTCTGCCATTCGGTGATGGCGCCAACCCGGAAGTCCTGTATGTAGATGACATTTTAATATGTTCTACCAGCGAGGAGGCGTGTAAATTAGACACAGAACACCTCCTTCTTGAGCTAGCATATAAAGGACACGAAGTGTCCCCTAAGAAGCTGCAATACTGCAAGCAGGAAGTAAAATACCTCGGACATATCCTGAGGATAGGCACCCGAAGCCTAGAACTGACAGAATAGAGGCAGTCACCAAATTCCCCTCCCCAAAACAAAGAGACAATTGCCAGGCTTCCTTGGTATGGCAGGCTTCTGCCGAGCTTGGATTGCCGGCTACAGCGAAAAAACTAAACCCCAGTCCACTATGACCCGCCAAGATCATCCTGATGAACTGGTTTGGGGAGAGGAAGCCTGTAACACCTTTGAACGCCTTAAGAGGGAATTATGATCTGCCCCCGCCTTGGGCCTCCCGGACTATCGCATCCCTTTCAACCTATTCATTCATGAACAAATGGGGGTAGCCTCAGGAGTTCTTACCCAGCCCTTCCGAGATCAAGAAAGGCCAGTGGCATATTACAGTCTACAACTCAATACTGCAAAGGGAGCAGTGAGCTGCTTGAGAGCCATTGCTGCCGCTGCACTCCTCCTTCAAAAGGCTCAAGAGACAGTGTTGAGACATAAGATCACAATCCATGTTCCCCACGCGGTCTCAACCCTTCTAACTCTAAGGGGCTGCCACCACTTCTTGAACCCACATCTAAACCATTATGAAGCCCTCCTGTTAACTCCATCCAATGTCACTATTAAACGGGTCAACTCCCTAAACCCAGCAACCCTACTACCCCTCCCAGATGATGGCACCCTGCACCATGATTGTACAAAGATAGTCTGCCAAGCTGAGAAACCCCGAGAAGATTTAGACCACCTCCCTCTAGAAAACCCTGATCTAATACTCTACACAGACGGCAATTCCAAAGTCATAAACGGGGAAAGGAAGACTGGATATGCCGTAGTCTCTGACTTCGAAGTCTTAGAAGCCAACCCTATAAACCCTCAATATAGTGCCCAGATGGCAGAGTTAATTGCCCTCATAAGGGCTTGTGAGCTTAGTGAAGGAAGAAGGACAACCATTTACACTGACAGCAAATATTGCTTCGGACTAGTACATACAACTAGTACACACAACTGGTCAGATATGGCTCCGAAGGGGCTTCCTGACCGAAGCTGGTTCTCAGATCTCCCACGCAGCCCTAGTGGAAAGGTTACTAACAGCCATCCACATGCCCAAAGCAATAGCCATCGTCCATTGCAAAGCACATACAAAGGGGAGGGACTCAGTCTCCAAGGGTAACAGGCAAGCTGACAGGGCAGCCCAAATGGCCTCACTACATCCCCCAGAGGATGAGACTGAGTTCCAAGGTATACAACTCCCTGCCGACATTGACTTCAAACAAATGTACCAATCGGCCACTGAAGAGGAAGAAACAATGTGGGAATCCATGGGAGCCAACAAAACGGATGGCGTCTGGCTCCTCCCAGACAGCAGAACCGTCATGCCAAAAGCCTGGACTCCAAAATTTGTGAGGGTCCTCCACCAACAGACTCATTGGGGAAAGGGAAGACTAATAGACCATGTCCAAAGGTGCTGGTATGCTCCAGGGATAGCGGCTGCAGCCACAGCAGCCTCAAAGAATTGCGTAACATGCCAAAACTTCAACCCCAAACGGGAGCCTAAAAGACCCCAGGAGCCAGGCCTTGGGCTTTTGTTCCCTTTGAGAGTTTACAGCTGGATTTCATCGACTTACCCCAGTGTCAGGGGTTCAAACATGCCCTAATCATAGTGGACAAATTCTCCTCCTGGGTGGAGGGATTCCCTTGCAAGAAGGCAACCGCTTCAGTACTCGCCAGGGCCCTTTTACAAGATATCATTCCCTGGTATGGAGTACCCCGTCGACTGGACAGTGACAGGGGAACCCACTTTACTGCGGAGGTAGTCCAACAGATGGCCCGAGCTCCAAAGTGGGAACTCCATACACCCTACCACCCAGCCTCATCAGGACAAGTAGAGCACATGAATCAAGAGGTAAAGGTACAACTAGGGAAACTTTGTAGTACCACCGGACTAAAATGGGTAAATGCGCTCCCACTAGTTCTCCATAATATTCAGAGTGCCCCCACTGGACCGTTAAAACTGTCCCCCTTTGAACTTCTGTTTGGGAGACCCCCTCCCTCTGTTTATAACACTTTATTTCCCCTCTTGGAACTTGAGGTGGGGGAAGCAGAACTTACTAATTATGTCATTCAGCTCCAAAAACAGCTACAACATCTCCACAAGTATGCTGCCATAGAGGGACAGAATCTACCAATCAACGTCCCAGCACACTCCTTCCACCTGGGGGACTGGATCCTGGCTAAAGTGTACCAGAAGCTGCCCCTTCAACCTGCCTGGGAGGGCCCGTACCAAGTACTTCTAACCTCGCCTACAGCTGTGAAGGTGGGAGAAAAGAACGCCTGACTACATCACACTAGGTGCAAGGCAACACCACCGCCCCAGGAGGCGCAGGAGAGCCAGGGAGAGGACTACATCTTTGATGCCCTGCCTCCCGCCGCAACCTCCTACATCAATGAGGACGAGGAACAACAGACCAGACCAGATCGGGGTCAGGATCGGGCCCAACAGACCGGACCAGATCGGGGTCAGGATCGGGCCCAACAGACCGGACCAGATCAGGGTCAGGATCGAGCCCAACAGACCGGACCAGATACCACCTCCAAGCCCATCTGGACCTCCGAAGTTGTCCCGGACACAACCGCCATTAAACTACGCCTCAAACGTGTTTGACAGCTCAACTGACAGCTCAACTGACAGCTCCACTGACAGCTCATTGCTTCATCATTTTCCTTCAGTGCTCCATTTGACAGCTCAACTGACAGCTCCACTGACAGCTCATCACTTCGTCGCTTTCCTTCAGCGCTCCATTTGACAGCTCAACTGACAGATCCACTGACAGCTCATCGCTTAGTCGCTTTCCTTCAGCACTCCGTTTGACAGCTCAGCTGACAGCTCCACTGACAGCTCATCGCTTAGTCGCTTTCCTTCAAAGCTCCGTTTGACAGCTTCACTGACAGCTCCACTGACAGCTCACCGCTTCATCGCTCAACTCCTTGTTTCCGAGCGCCAACCCAGCCCTCCGTTCATCCGGTTTACTACCCCGTTGCCAAACATGGAATTATTCCCCACCCTTTTTATCCTCTCCTCCCTGACCAGGATCTCCGCTTTCGCGTCGAGCCACTGCACTGGATTACAAACAAACTACCATTTCTTGGACTTTCACAGTATCGAATCTGGGGGGAAATCCAACCCTGACTGAATGGGGGACTTTGACTTCTGTCTCCCTGAGTCACTGACTCTGTTGCACCATTCATTAGTACCCAGACTTACCAATAACTAGTACTGGGAACTCTTTATACGAGACCAAAATCTCCAACGTATAGGGTCAGCCGTCCTCACTCTCAACCATCAGTATTACTGCCTGAGATGCAACAATGGGACTTACCTACTTTATGGCCAAGGAGAGATCTCTAGAAATCCGAACTGGACCAAAATCGAAGCCGGAGGGGCTACACACGTGTACATAGACTCACACCACCCTTCCGAAAATTTGATCTTTGGTTTCCAATGCCTTTTTATGACCCCTGAGCCACGAAAACCCTAACTACAAGGTCTCCGCCTAAGGCGATTCTGTTGCCTATGGAACCTTGGACTCACTCACGACTGGAGAGGGGCAGAGTACCTGGAGGGTTGGCACCATCCTATACACCCCTCCCACACCCCTGTGTGGGACAACGCTGGTCCTTTGAGATGTGGCGGGATTGCTAAGGACAGGCGGCTCCTGAATACCACTGACCCACTATACCCAGTTGGCATCGCACCCCGGCAGCTTGGCACAGACCTCTCCTTCCCTGGAGAAGATCTCCTTTCGTCCTGGGAGCAGAACTCTTACATCAAACTTCTTAGCCAGGTGGCTAAAGAAACTCCCTACCTGAACTGTTGGATCTGTGCCCACGCACCCAGCCACCTCCAGCAAAGTCTTCCGCTAGTTCCAGTAGCCATAACACTGGAACAATACCATTCCGGAGATGTTGCCTCCTGGAACTTAACCGCTTTAAACCTTACCCACCAATATCTGTACCTCACAGGTCCTACCAAGGGACCCCTCTGTCGCCGCTTCACCGGAGAAGGGACCTCTATCGGAACTAGCACCTGCAATGTCAACCTCGAGATTCTAGCCACAGGACAAGTGACTGTCACTAACCCAACGCGTTCCCAGACCTTTCCAAACCTCACCCTCGCCTGGGCCAATGCAATTGGCCACCAACCCACTTGGAAGCCACAACACTTGGACCTTATGCTATTGCAGCCCTTTGCATCTGGCAGAATGGAATCGTTCCTCAGTGGCTTGTTCTGGGTGTGCAGACACCGGGCATACACCTGGATAAGCCCACACATGTCTGGGTCCTGCTTTGTCGGATACATTGTCCCTGGGATTAGGGTCACCCCGCATCTACTACCTGGGAGACAGAGGAATAAAAGGGAACCAAAGGACCTGTCAGATCTCTCCGACATCGCTGCCAATGGAGAGACTGTGGCTCGGGCACTGTTCCCTGCTTACGGAGCTGGATCTAACCACGTTGATATTCTCAGACTCACCGACATCCTCCTGAAGTTCATGCAAGAAGCCACTCAGATAACAGATTCTTTGGTATCTGAGTTCTCTGAGGTAGGTTACAAACGAGGATTGCTACAGACTTTTTATTGTCAAGTCAAGAGGGGACCTGTGCTTTGATAGGCGCCAAATGTTGCACATATGTGACTGACCAATCCTTGAACATCACCGGACACTTAAATAACATAAACGAATTGGCAGGGAGGCTCAGTGACATTCAACATGAAGGACTTTCAGACTTCGATCTTTGGGGTTGGCTACCCAAATTAGCCAACCCCAAAGATTGTCAAAGGCTGGCTTCGACAACTACTCAAAGGGATCGTTTTGACCCTAGGCACCTAGGGTTTTAGACCCGCCCCCAACTGTCAATCACTGTGTTCTGCAGGAGAAGGCCTGCTGCAGATACCCTCTTATTAAGAGGTCTGTTCTGCAAAATACAGGAGTCGGACCTTTAGTTTTGTGGCACCTGGCCTTTGGAATGCCCTTCCCTTGAATATTACATTTAGCCGTGATTCCTGCATTGCAGGAGCTTGGACTAGACGACTCTACAATTTTGTGATTCTATGACTGGAGAGGTACCAGTTGAAGACCTTCCTCTTCCAACAAGCCTTTTAAGATTAGATATTTCCCAGTCTGCATCTCTACTGGAATGGTCTGTTTTTAAGAGGTTTTTATCATTTTATCACGTTTGCTGCCTTGGGCAACTTTGGGATATAAGTTTAATAAACAAAAAAACAAACAAACAAATACATCAATAAAAAAGTCCCTGACAAGAATACCACTGAATGCAGGAAGAGCGGAGGACTGGAGTTATAGGAACTAATTCAACTTTTTCTCTCTCAGTCCACTTCTATTTTGCTTTGATCCATTTTAAAATCTGTGAGTCCTTTGATTCCCTTTGGCAACAGAATCGATTTTTGGAGCAAAGGGTGAGCTGCTGAAAGAAGAGAGACAAGAGCTATTTATTTTTCCACTCCCAAACCCCTGAAAATGTCAGATTTTGTGCAGACATGTGGATGCCCTGTAAAGTGATTGAATGAAGCAGGATGTGCCTCACTAAATAGCTGGTCTTGAAGCAGCCTGGTATTCAGTTCTTCCAAACAGGCCAAGATTCTGCCTAGGCCAGATCTCATGGAGACCTCCTGTATGAAAGAGGCAAGAAACCCCACAGAGAACAAATGAGGACCTGGAAGAACCTTCAGAAGCCCCACAAGGCAGCCTGAACCACCTTGGCTGTTCTTACCACCACCGAAAACCACCCTGACCACATTCTGAGCCCTCTCTTGATCCCTGATGCTCCCTCTTCGGACCTCAGGAGATGGCAGTGGACCCTGATGGGAAGCTCAGAGCTGCAACACAGAAGGCACAATCACAAGGCATCTTTTGGGGAGCAAAGGTCTACTCAGCTCCTGTGCCCACAGCATACACTTAAAGCACTATGACACCACTCCAGACAGTCATGGCTTCCTGGGAGCTGTAGTTTGTTAAGGATGCTCAGAGCTGTCAGGAGATTCGTATCCCCTCACAGAACTTCATTATTTTGCAGAGACAACACCCTTCCGTTGCCCGCAATATGGTAAAGATATAAACTAGGAAGTATCTGGCCTAGTCAAGCTACTTTCGCGAGAATCAAACTTTTCCTGATGTGACCTTGCTGGAAAAGATTATAACAGAGATGAACTCACCTACGTATGTCTGAAACTTCCTCCCCTACCCTCCCAGTTCCTCCCTACCCTCCCAGTTCCCCTACAGTTCCCAGAGTAGCTATACAATCAATCCCTCTTCCCAGGAAACTCTGAGAACTGTAGTTCTGGGAGGGGTATAGGGGGCTCCTGACAATGCTCAGCACCCTTAACAGACTACAGCTCCCATAATCCTTTGGGTGAAACATGACTGTTTAAAGAGGTATCATAGTGCTTTAAAGGTATGACTTGAATGTGGCCTAAGCGTTGGCCATGGACAGAATGGGCAGGTTGCATTCAACTGATGGCCACTGATAAGACCTTTCCCTTTTGTTGTAAAGAGCTGTGTGCAATGAGCTGGAGAAGAAGCAGAAGCCGCAGCAGCAACCACCACCTTAGTAATAACCCATGAACTTTAGTGGTAATTTTACTATTGGAAACCAAGCTCCAACTATTCAAAATGCAAGGGAAATCTCCATGCAGTGTGTCACCCATAATCACCAAACTATCATGTGACAATTACAGCAATAAAAAAGCAGGAACATGGGGATGCAATCACACTCTTTGCAATTCCCAAGTAATCTTCAAAAATCTGGAATGAAGCATTACAGAGCAATGAAGTGATCCTCTGTTTAGAAATCAACAAGCCACTGCTATCAAATGTTGCCTTAGACAGGGTATCAAAGGCTTGATTCCAGAACTGAACCCAGAGCCTCACAAAAATTCCTGGATATTTCATACTATCTTCAGGAAACTCTGGTATTAAGCATTTGGCAGGTGAAGGACATCATCCTAAGCAGTGAACTTTCCTAATTTTAAAATAATTATAGTTGATTAATGGTGCTGTGACATGCTACAGAGATGTATATAAATGCCCCCCAGCTGATTTTGCAACACCGCAGTCCCAAAGTGCTTAGAATCCAAAGTACATAAATCACCAGGAGCTGCCTTTAGGTTAGAGCACATCTTTAAAAAAATTATGAAGAGCACCACCTTCTCCCTCCTTAATGCCCTCCCCACTCTCACTTTCTCTGCATTTAAATAAAGTCTTCACAAGCACAACTTCCACTGAAGATTCTTCTTGCTATAATTCAGACACAGCAACACCAAATCATAATCAGAAGAAAATAAAATACAGTTGCAAGGCCAGGCAGTGTTGATGGCACCTGGGAGACTGATGGGTAGGAGCTGATAGAGGAGCCAGCAGTATCAGACTCAACTCTGTTCATTACCATAATAAAATGTTAATGAAGGCTGAGGGTGCAAATTCAAAATGGAGCCAGATGGATAAACAAGTGAATAGGCACAGTGGCAGAGATTCATGCTCCGGCACTGAGGGCAGAGAGCAGGCGGGGGCAGGGCTGGCACGCGTCCTGGGGGCGCGGTATGCCGCCTGTGGGGGTGGGGTGCCCAGTGTGGGCGGGGGCAGCAACCACGATGGAACCCCACTGGGATTGCTCTGCCGGGGGCGGTACACTCCCTCCATCCCCTCTTCCTCCACCAGTGCATAGGCAGCACATGACTCTGCCTCTGGAACAGAAGCATTGCTTGTAGCCATCTCTGATAATACACTTTCATGATCCTTGTATGATTTTGCTATCCTCTTGGACTACTGTTGTGCTGAATATTTAGCCCACATTTTAATTTTAAGGGACCCAAGGGGTGGCTGTGAGAGTCCCTTCTCTCATTCTAAAATTATCACCCCATGGATTTGCATTCTGCAGCTTTCCTAGGCAACCACTCTTCAAAGCCCAGGGAAAGCCACAATAAGGGAACTCCTACTAGGAGGCATATTCAGATCAGGAAGTGTGAGCAGCCCGGGAGGCTGAGGGGTGTTGAGGAAATCATAGCATTGTAAAGTTGGAAGGGCCTCCCCAAGGGTCATTTAGTCCAACCCCCTGCAATGCAGGAATCTCAACTGAAGTATCCATGCCAGATGGCCATCCAACCTCTGTTTAAAACCCTCCAAGGAGTCTGTTCCACCGTTAAATTGCTCTTATCTTCAGAACGTTCTTCCCAGTTTAATCAGAATGTCCTCTTTTGTTATTTGAATCTGTTGGTTCGGGTACCACTCTCTGGAGCAGCAAAAAACAGGCTTGTTTCCATGAGGCAGCCCTCTACAATTCTATGGTTCTATGTAAGATAGCAAGTGGCTTAACATTTTGCCAACTTTGCAGTGGGTGGCACACTCTGCTTGTTGGCTCAGACAGAACACATATTGGAGGGTCTTGCACTTTCTCTGGCTCTCCTCCCACTCCAGGGATCTCCAAGAGCAGGCCTTGTGCAAGACCAGCATTATATGAAAACAGCAGCCTCTCAAGCAGAGAGGCTGAACTGAGATCCATTGACTTTCTGTAATGCTCCTAGAAGGATAGGCTAAAAGGGGGCAGGGAATTCAGACAAATGAGCCCAGGCAGATGGCTTGATTTTCTGAAATGCTGCACCATGCAGCCTACAAAGCAGAGATGAGAGACAGGGACATCTCCATCATCTCCTTTCTCAGGCTGCAGCAGATGGATCCAGCACAGCAGTCTCCTTGTAGAACCACCCAGCCCAAAATGCCACCTTTGCCAGCCGTTAGTTTTACCTTTGCAAGCCCCTGCAGCACCCAGGTGGTAGATAGCAGCCAAAACTCGCCAGATGGCCTTCTGCTCCTCCACCACAATTCCCAGGATCTCCATGGCAGCCTGGAGCTGAGCAAATGCAGCTGAGGCCTTCTGCTTCTCTTCAGCCTGCAAGGAGAGAAAGGAACAGCCAGGTCTATGGCATGAGGGCATGGGTTGGGACCAGAGATACCAAGATGCCTTCAGAAAGAATGGCAGCATACAAAGCACCCTTATAAAGAACCCGACAGGGCCAGAGCCTCTCCAAAATACATCACCTACATTGATTATTCTTAAACCAGCATGTGAACATAGGAAACTAAGAAAAACCCGCTGGGTCAGGCCAATGACCCATCTAATTCAGGATCCTGCTCCCACAGTGAATGCCCCAAAGGGAAACCCATGAGCAGGACCCAAGCTCAAGAGCCCTCTCCTCCCCTCCTGCAGCTTCCAGCCCCAGGTTGGCGAAGGGTCCAGTAGAAGGAACCCCCAAGCTACAGAACTGAATGAGAGATAGCGCCTAGTTACTTCCCTTGTAAGGATAGTAGAATCTTTCAGTTTCAGTTTCTTAAGTCACAGGCAAAAATACACCATAAATAAGACATTGTGGGGGCCAGGCTTCTGCTGAGGGGGAGCAGAACCTCAGATAATTGAGTACTTTCAATGCTTTTCAATAATATTTTTGGATCTGCCCCTCCTTGGCTATACCCATGTCTTAAGTTTAGCTCTCCTCATTTCCATGTCACCTTAAAAATATTTTGCCACATTCCCACATCAGTTTGCAATTAAAAGAAAAAATCACCAGCATTTTTAGTGCAAATTTCTCATAACATGCACATAGTTTGTATGTAAAACTTGCCTAATGTATTTTTGTAAAACAATTTAAATTAATTTAATACATTTTTGTATGTTATTTCCCTAATACATGCATTTCTGGACACATGGCTTGACTGGAGGACAACCTTGCAAAATTCAGCAAGTGTGGATTTCAAACAATGGCTGCACTTCAGTACTCATTTTGTTTTGGGAAGTGCAAATTAAGTAGGTTTGCCTTTAAATGCAAATTGAATCACATTTCTCCTCCATCCCTAGTCCCTTGTTGTGTTTGAGTGTGATCAACAGACAGAATTCAGTATGGCTGGGCTAAGCAGTTGGGAGGAGGTGCAATTCCTTATTCCTCCTCCCAATAAAAACATTACAAGTGGCAAGACTACCGGTATTTGGGGAGACAAAATATTCTCATTACTAAATACGCTAGCTTTGTGTTCTCCTGGGGAGGTGGTGGTGGTGTCAAAGGCTGCCCCTGTCAGGAGCAACCATGACTCTTCTGCACATGGTTGTGTGGAGGCAAACATGACCCCTCCAAGGCACCTACAATATATGGGTCTCCTCTTTTGCCTTATCCACTTTTATGAGGAAAGGCTTTTACAAAGGGGGAGCCATTAAGATTCCAAACAGAAAACTGGATAAAATAAAGGAACCAGTGAGCTAAAACCTGGCATCATTCATACAAGAGAAAAGGTTTGTGCATTTTCAGAAGATATGCATAAAAGTTGAAAACCTGGAGGCAGAGATGACCCTACTTCAGAGCAGTAGATGGAAGTAGGGCTTCCATTTGATGAGCACCTACAGCTCTTGACCACAGACAAAGTTGCTGAAAGAGCACAGGGTGGTTAATCCTGCCATGTCTCTCCCACACTGGACATGACTGGGGTCATTCCCCAGCACTGGGCAGCTTTTTCTAATTTCAGAAAAGGTTCTCCGTTGCATCTCTGCATGATTGATTGTTGTTGAATTCCTTACTTCCAAGCAGTCTCTGCTAGGATGATTAATTCTAACTCTGGCAATTCTCTGCGTTGTGATTACTGACTCAGATACATGGCCAGAATCACCAGTCCTCCTCCAGTGAGGTTGCCTGATGCCTCTCTGTATGTCATAGCTCTGTGCTTCTTTCTACCCATTCAGAATGGATGAGTGACCGACAGGTGAGTGACTCTGACAGTCACAGGTGAGTGACAGAGACCCAAGGAAGGGGCTTCTCCAAGGCTGAGTAATTCCTACTTAAATGTATTTGAAAAGTAAACCTTTTCAATAGTGTTTCCAGTTCTAATTAAGCCATGCTCTTGGCTACCAAACATTTGAGACTTGAGATCTTGAAGCTTTCAAAGGGGAGTGTGTTTGGCTCAAAGCAACTTTCTGAAACACTACAGCTGGAATAGACAGAAGGGCTGAGCATCCGCTGAGGACGGCAGAAAATCCCATTAACCAGCAAGTCCCAGAACTCTTTCAGACATCTAAGGGCCCCTCCCCATTCAACTTCAACAGACAGCATGTGTCACCAGATCAGAGAACACACAGCAAAGCTCCAATCTGTCACAGTCCTCCTCAGTGCTTCCTTGGAGTAGAGCCTCTGGCTGTGAGGCAGACCATTTCATTGGGAATCCTGTTTTGCTAAGGTTTTTTTTGTGTATTTATTTTTTTGAGCCATTCTTTGAAGTGTTGCTTTTAAAGCAGGGTGAAAACAATCACTTGAGAGGATTGTTCTGATCATGAAACAAACTTCAGAACATGGTTTGAAAAGAAGCATGATTCCTGGCTTGGCACTCACTCCAGCTACTTTCAGTGACACACCTCTGTTTTGTTTTGGGGGTTGAGAGCATTGCCTGCTGAAAGACCTGATGCCTCACTCCTCCAGATTTGCAGGTTAGTTGGCTGTGTGCCTTTGGCAGTAGAGGCATAGACACAAGCAGCAAGGCTCCTCTCTAAATCTCTGCCACTGGGTGGCTTCCAAGGAATAATAATGTAATAACCAAAGAATAGTCTGCTGGAACAGGCCCACCTGCTGGAACATGGCCCACCTAGTCCAGCATCCTGTTCTCACAGTGGCCAGCCAGATGACAATGGGAAACCCACAAGCATGGCTGCTTCTGACTGTGAGGGCAGAGCAAGACCCTCTCCTCCATAAATTTGTCGAATCCACTTTTAAAGCCATCCAAATTTGTGGCCATGTCCCATCACTGCCTCCTGTGGAAACTTCAGTTGGGGTGGGGGTCAGGAAGTATCTGGGAAAGGGAGACCTACAATAGCTGGGAGTGCTCACCCCTTCCCCCATCTTCCCTGCCTGCCTAAGAGAGCCACTGTAACCCTCGTTATGTGTCCTTGTAGTTTGCCTTCCATTCTTGCGCATTTCTCTACAGCCAAGCAAGGAAACGTGCAAGGACACAGCCTTTCAGGGGGATTCTTCATGCAGTGGTGCTTAGAGTCTGCCTCCCCCACTGCAGTGTCCCTCCAGACACACAAAATCCTCCACTCAGTGTTTCTGCACAAGTCAGCAGAATGAATTGGGCTCTGGTGGAAAGTGCTAACAGCACAAGTTCAAGGTGGGTCGCCCAGCCCAGACACACAGAGGGTGTTGACAGCAGCAGACTCAATGATAACAGAAAAAAACTGAAGGAGTCCTGGCACAAGCCAGTCATTTCACTCCGCAGGGAAGCTCAAAGCAGCTCTGGCATAAATGGGATGCAGATTGGAGCCTACATTGGCCAAAGTGCATATTTGCATCACTAATCTCTCACCTTCCCTATTTCTTCCCTGTGAACAATCAGACGCTGACATCAAATGTGCCAGGGAGACAATTAAAATCTTCACATGTGGGAAAAAAAAAACCAGATGTCAGGAACCAGACTGAAGGGTATTGCTCTGAGGAAGAATGGTGTGAGCCCCCTCTCTCTCTGCACAAGGGCCTAATCCTGAAGCTCCTCTGGAGCAGGAGGATATTATCAACCCAGAGCAATAGTTCATGGAAGGACACAGTTTGGGAACTGACAGTTGGACGGAGCTAGGAGAAGAGCAACCAAGGGGAGAGGAACGGGAAGAGAGAGAGCTGTTTGAATCTCCCTTACTAGAAAGTGTGCTTCCCATGAGCCCGAGAGCCAGGCCACCAGATAGGGCAGCCTCTCAGAAGGCTCAGTGGTGAAGGGATCACGTGGTGAGGAGACAGGAAGATGGAAGTAACTAGAGGGAAGTGGGAGAAACTTAATTGGGAGCACCTGCACAATAAGAATGGACGCTATGTTTGTGCTGTGTTCAATAAACCTCTCTACTGCGGCAAAAGACTGCTTTTGCTTCATGCTGTTATCCACAGAGAGGGGGAAGGTAAGCCTCGCCTGGCAGCCTGACTCCACCTGAAACTTGAATTCTCCAAATCTGCAACTGACACTGGCCTGTTCAGACATAGAATCACAGAACTGGAGAGTTGGAAGGGAGCCCCAAGGGTCCTCTAGTGCAACCCCCTGCAATGCAGGAATCTCAGCTAAAGCATCCATGACAGATGACCATCCAACCTCTGTTTAAAAACCTCCAAGGAAGAAGAGTCCACTACCTGCCAAGGAAGAACATTCCCTTGAGATATTTGAAGATGGCTATGAAATCTCTGTCTCCTCTTTTCCAGGCTAAGAATACTCAGCTCCTTCAACCGTTCCTCATAAGGCTTGGTTTCCAGACCCTTTATCAACTTCATTGTCCAGAAAGTGGGAGAAGCAACAAGAGGAACAGCCATTTTAGATCTGGTCCTAACCAATGTTGATGACCTGGTTAGTGGGGTAGAAGTGGAAGGATCATTAGGCGCGAGTGATCATGCTCTTCTGAAGTTTACTATACAGCGGAAAGGAGCAGCCAAGCATACTAGGACTCAATTTCTTGACTTTAAGAAAGCCGACTTCATAAAACTTAGGGAAGTGCTGGGTGAGATCCCATGGACAGCAATACTAAAAGGAAAGGGAGTTCATGATGGCTGGGAGTTTGTTAAGAGAGAGATAGTAAAAACACAACGTCAGGCAATACCAATGAGACGGAAACATGGAAGGTGCCTAAAGAAGCCAGGGTGGCTATCTAAAGAACTTTTAACTGAATTAAGATTAAAAAAGGATGTGTACAAAAAATGGAAAAGGGGGGAAACCACCAAAGAGGAATTCAAACAAATAGCCAGCACGTGTAGACACAAAGTCAGAAAAGCTAAAGCACAGAATGAACTCAGGCTTGCTAGAGAGGTTAAAAGCAACAAAAAAGGCTTTTATGGGTATGTTCGTAGCAAAAGGAAGAACAAAGAAACAGTGGGGTCACTCAGAGGAGAAGATGGTGAAATGCAAACAGGGGACACAGAAAGGGCTGAACTCCTCAATGCCTTCTTTGCCTCAGTCTTCTCTGATAAAGAAAACAATGCCCGACCTGAAGAATTTGGAGCAAATGATTCAGCAAAGGAAACACAGCCCAGAATAACTAAGGAGACAGTACAAGAATATTTGGCTAGTTTAGATGTATTCAAGTCTCCAGGGCCAGATGAACTGCATCCAAGAGTATTAAAAGAACTGGCAGATGTGATCTCAGAACCACTGGCAGTCATCTTTGAGAATTCCTGGAGAACAGGCGAAGTCCCGGCAGACTGGAGGAGGGCAAATGTTGTCCCTATTTTCAAAAAGGGGAAAAGAGAGGACCCAAATAATTACCGCCCAGTCAGTCTGACATCAATAGCAGGGAAGATTCTGGAGCAGATCATTAAGCAAACAGTCTGTGAGCACCTAGAAAGGAATGCTGTGATCACCAATAGTCAGCATGGATTTCTGAAAAATAAGTCATGTCAGACTAACCTGATCTCATTTTTTGACAGAATTACAAGCCTGGTAGATGAAGGGAACTCAGTGGATATAGCCTACCTTGATTTCAGTAAGGCATTTGACAAGGTGCCCCATGATATTCTTGTAAAGAAGCTGGTAAAATGCGGTCTTGACTCTGCTACCACTCAGTGGATTTGTAACTGGCTGACTGACCGAACCCAAAGGGTGCTCATCAATGGTTCCTCTTCATCCTGGAGAAGAGTGACTAGTGGGGTGCCACAGGGTTCTGTCTTGGGCCCGGTCTTATTTAACATCTTTATCAACGACTTGGATGATGGACTCAAGGGCATCCTGATCAAATTTGCAGATGACACCAAACTGGGAGGGGTGGCTAACACCCCAGAGGACAGGATCACACTTCAAAACGACCTTGACAGATTAGAGAACTGGGCAAAAACAAACAAAATGAATTTTAACAGGGAGAAATGTAAAGTATTGCACTTGGGCAAAAAAAATGAGAGGCACAAATACAAGATGGGTGACACCTGGCTTGAGAGCAGTACATGTGAAAAGGATCTAGGAGTCTTGGTTGACCACAAACTTGACATGAGCCAACAGTGTGACGCGGCAGCTAAAAAAGCCAATGCAATTCTGGGCTGCATCAATAGGAGTATAGCATCTAGATCAAGGGAAGTAATAGTGCCACTGTATTCTGCTCTGGTCAGACCACACCTGGAGTACTGTGTCCAGTTCTGGGCACCACAATTCAAGAAGGACACTGACAAACTGGAACGTGTCCAGAGGAGGGCAACCAAAATGGTCAAAGGCCTGGAAACGATGCCTTATGAGGAACGGCTAAGGGAGCTGGGCATGTTTAGCCTGGAGAAGAGGAGGTTAAGGGGTGATATGATAGCCATGTTCAAATATATAAAAGGATGTCACATAGAGGAGGGAGAAAGGTTGTTTTCTGCTGCTCCAGAGAAGCGGACACGGAGCAATGGATCCAAACTACAAGAAAGAAGATTCCACCTAAACATTAGGAAGAACTTCCTGACAGTAAGAGCTGTTCGACAGTGGAATTTGCTGCCAAGGAGTGTGGTGGAGTCTCCTACTTTGGAGGTCTTTAAGCAGAGGCTTGACAACCATATGTCAGGAGTGCTCTGATGGTGTTTCCTGCTTGGCAGGGGGTTGGACTCGATGGCCCTTGTGGTCTCTTCCAACTCTATGATTCTATGATTCTATGATCTTGGTTGCCCGCCTCTGCACACTTTCCAGCTTGTCAATGTCTTTCTTAAATTGTGGTGCCCAGAATTGGACACAGTATTCCAGGTGTGGTCTCACCAAGGCAGAATAGAGTGGGACTATTACTTCCCTTGATTGGGACACTCTACTGTTGATGCAGCCTACGATGACATTAGCTTTCTTTCTTTTTTGCAGCTGCATCACACTGTTGACTCATGTTAAGTTCCTTTCACATTTACTGCTAGTAAGCCAGGTGACCCCCCCATTTATGCATCTGGTTCTTCCTGCCTAAGTGGAGAACCTTACATTTGTCCCTATTGAAATTCATTTTGTTAGCCTGGGCCCCATTCTCCAATCTGTTAAGGTCATTTTGAATCCCAGTTCTTTCTTCTACGGCATTAGCCACCCCTCTCAGGGGATGCTCATCAAATGTGCAATCTGCACATTTGATGAGCATCCCCTCAATTCCTTCATCCAAGTCATCATCAACCTTTTTATTCGACCGTCAGTCAGAAAAAAGTACATTTGTCAATACACAGTTAATGATCCAAGTCATTTATAAAGACATTGAACAACAGTCCCAAGACAGAACCCTGCAGCACCCAACTTGTAACATTTTTCCAGGATGAAGAGGAACCATTAACAAGTTCTCTTTGGGTTAGGTCAGTACTGGTGTACGGAGGGGGGCGGGGGGAGCGCACTGCACCAGGTACCATTTGGGGAAAGGGTGCCATCACGGCCGCCACACCCTGGGACATGCGCCACATGCCATGCAACCTCGGGACGTGCGCCAGCCACGCCCCTGCCTGTTCTCCAGTCCGGGGGTTGCAGCATGTTGCTCCGCCACTGACTGTGGGTGAGGACCAGGTCCGAGATAGATGATTCCCTTGTTGCTTCTTCCAACTTCTGGGAAATGAAATTGTCAGCTAGATAATGGAGGAATATGTTGGACCTTACATGAAACCCATCTGCAATCCATTTTTCCCAAGCTCACAAACTTCAAATGCAGAAAACAACACCTTAAACTTTTTCAGACCTGGAACCCACGCTTATTTCTTTATAAGAATATTTTTAAACTACCAACTCATTTTTAGAAATTGATGTGGTATAGCTTTCATTCAAACATGAATTTGTGGACTCTCCTCTTAGCTGGTCCTAGGACAGTTGTTGTGAGCCACCTTCTGTCAGCTGTGGCCGCAGACCCACCCACTGAAGATCCAAGCTTTGGCCCAAGTGTTCTGGAATAGAATTCCCATCAGCCCCAGCATCATATGGCCATGCTGACAGGGGCAGATGAGAGCTGCAGTCGAAAACATCTGGAGGGCACCAGTTGTGGTGGGAGGATCCTACTGTTCACAAAAGACCTTCCCATTAGGAAGCACCATAGCTCCGTGACCGAGTATCTGCATTGCAAACAGAAGCTCCCAGGTTCAATGCCCAGCATCTCCAGGTAGGGTTGGGAGAGAATCTTGCCTGAAACCTTAGAGCAGGGATCCCCAAACTACAGCCCGCAGGCTGGATGTGTCCCGCCACAGTCCTGGATCCGGCCTGCCCGAGGTCAGGAGAGGAAGATGCCCGGAGTTGCTGGAGGACAGATGCTTGCAGGGAAGCTTGCCAGCTTCGGCCGCAGGTTTGGCTTGCCTTCCGCTGTGCATGGGGGCATGAAAGGCCTGCACATAGACTGGGCCATGGGAGTGAGGGAGATCCATGTGTAGGCTGGGTTGTAGGGACGAACATTGGTGATATTGACCATCTCATTAGCCAAAAGCAGGCCCATACTTCCCATTGAAATACTTATAAGTTTATGTTGATTAAAATTGTTCTTCATTTCAAATATTGTATTGTTTTTCCTGTTTTTTGTGCACTACAAATAAAATATGTGCAGTGTGCATAGGAATTTGTTCATATTTTTTTCAAACTATAGTCCAGCCCTGAGGGACAGTGAGCCGGCCCCCTGTTTAAAAAGTTTGGGGACCCCTGCCTTAGAGAGCTGCTAGAACTGCTGCCAGTCAGTGTAGACAGTACTGAGCTTGGTGGACCAATGCTCTGACTTCTGAGAAATGCAGTGCAAAGCTAAGTGTGGATGAGCCCTCCATGTAAGGCTGCTTCCAGTGTTCCCTTCCCTAAATTGCTGGCACTATTTCCAGGACCTGGAGAGGAAATGGGTGTTTCTCCATATGTTCCAACCACCATCTCCTGCTGACAGGGGAGCAGGATTTCACTCTGTAGATTCAGCACATTCACACGCAAGAGTAAGTACATTTAAGTGCATGGAAATGCATGCCCATTTGCTTCTATGCTTACATAGCATAGAATACTGCTCCCGAACAGGCCTGGCTTATATAACGAAAGAGCCGGACAGAACACAGCACACTAGAGAAATGTTATACTGCGCAATTGGGGACAAGGAGTGCTCTGGACCAAATCCGATCCAGGATTTAAAAATATCCCTCTTTCTTCACCTTCTGAGGATGGCAGTGGCGACCACCTAGGCTTTGTCTACAAGGTGGGAGCCAATATTACAGTGGGCAGGGGGGTGGGAATTCCCATTTGCATGCAGAAGTTTGCCCCCTAGAAGGGTCTGTAGTTTATGGGGGTCTCTCAATTCGTAGGTGTCATAAATGAGCCAGCCCTCAAGGGAAGTTTGCAGCTCCTAGTGAAGAAAGGAACCAGGAAAAGTGAGGATTAATTGCAAGACAGGAGGATTATAGCCCATAGCGAACTCCCCCTCCCTTAGGAATGCCAACTGATAGCATTTCGGAAAGTTGGCAGCAGTGCCAGTGCGCCAGTGAAGGATAAAATGCAGGAGCTAGAAACGGAAGCAGCTCAGAGAGCGGGAAAAACCACGGAAGTATACTCTCAGAGAATGAGGAAGGGGTGGGAGCTGACCCCCTTAGCCCACGGTCTAGGCATATGGGGGGGTCTTCAAGACAGAATACGTCACAAGAGGAAGTTAAGCTGTTTCTGGTCTCACCGGAAACACCCTCCTTAGAAAGGGACATCTTTGATTTATGAACAGACGGCTGTGATCACCACTCCGGTGAACTTTGTTTTTGCAATACAGTGGTGCCTCGCAAGACGAAAAGAATTCGTTCCGCGAGTCTTTTCATATTGCGATGTTTTTCGTCTTGCGAAGCACAGTCCATCGCAACTGCGCCTCTTCAAGCGGCTTTAAAAAAAAAGCGCAAGACGTTTTCGTCTTGCGAAGCAAGCTCATAGGAAAATTTGTCTAGCGAAGCAATGCAAAAACGGAAAACCCTTTCGTCTAGCGAGTTTTTCGTCTTGTGAGGCATTCGTCTTGCGGGGCACCACTGTAAATCTTTTTTAAAAAAATTAACTACACTCGTTTGTTATCAAGACTCCCTGACAGTGGGGCTGCTGAAGGGACAAGACTTCTGTCAGAATCCTTGGAGAGTCACTGACTGTGACAAATACAGGACAGAATAGAAAACAATGACCATCCTACAGCCCTACTTCTGAGGCAAGATTGACGGCAAGAGGTGAGAGGGCTTTTTCCCACGGTGGTGCCCTGCCTATGGAACTCCCGGCCTCAGGAGGTCAGGTCATCTTACTTTTTCTTTGCATCACACATGCAATTGGGGAGAACAAAATCCTTTCTAACTAAATAAAACCTGACCCTGTAGAAGCCAGCTACTTGGATCCAAGCATTTGGTCTTCCACCAACAGAAAGAGGGATGCCACTGGCTGGGAGTGGGAACATTGGAAGCCGCCTTATATGAAGTGAGCCCCTTGTCTGGCAGCAACACCTCTCCAGGGTATGCATAGGTATGTACACTCCAGGTTTCTTGGATAACCAGCCCATAAACAGATGCATTTGACAATGCATATAACTGTATGAATAGGCACATCAAATTATGCTGCAAAGATATCATGCAGGATTTGATTCTAGGAAGGACCAGGCACTTCAGGGCCCATGAGCAAAGGCCTGGGACTCTAGCTACCCACTGACAAAGCCCCTGGACCCAGCTGACCAGGGATCAAATCCTGATTCAGCCATGAAGCTCACTAGGTATCCTTGGACCAGTCACCGCCTCTCAGTCTAGCCTACCCTACAGGGTGGCTGTTGTGAGAATAAAATGGGGGGACCATGTATGCCATCTTGAGTTACTTGGAGCAACAAGTGGAATATAAATGCAATAAACAAACAAATAATAATATGCCTTGAGCCAGTCCTGGCTGGTACTATTCCCCCAAGCACATTGTTCTTTCCCATCCTACCCCACCACCAGTCCTGCCCTCCTTTCTCTCCCATAATCCTCATCCCTTTTTCATTAGAAACGCTAACCAGCATGCCTCACTTTTTGCATCAAAACACAGGCAATACAACAAAGGAGTTCTACCCCCCCCCCAAGGAAAGCAAGTTCCTTGGGGCAGAGACCTGGTCTCAATGCTACTGAAACTAACCTCCATACTTTGTGCTCAAGGATTCATATAGCAATGGGGTGGGGAGGAGGAAGGCTAATTCAGCTGCCTACCTTCTGACACGGTCTGATGCCAAAGGTGCTGTTCTCCGCCATCTGATGCAAATGCAGCATAGTCCTAGTTGTGAGGGAAACACACGCACATTAAAAAATAAATCCCTCACATCAGATGCAGCCGCCTAAAGAGTAATTAAAAAAAACACAAAAAACCTGGCTGCTTGGTCAGATCAAAGACCTCTCGAGTCCAGCACCCCATTCCCAGCAGTGGTCAATTTTGGGAAACCCACAAGCAGAACAGGAGTAGCTGGTGCTTCCGAGGTGGAGAACTGATCCCAGATGGAGGGACAAATCAAGGCAGATCATCCATTGACCTCAAACTTTGGGCATGGTTGTTGTTGTTGTTGTTGTAATATTTATTTCCCCACCTTTTCCCCAGACTGAGACTCAAGGCAGCTTACACAAACTATAACAACACAGATAAATTAAAGCCAAGAGTGTTACTTTTAGGCAAAGTGGATAGCTCTATCCAACAGAGGTTTCTCTCTTCGGGTCTATTCGCCAGTGATTTCTGCTGATCTCTCAAACATCATTTACTCCAAGAGCAAAGGAGAAACCTCCGGGAATGGAATGCATGGCACTGCCCCTGACTGAGTCATTGTGACCCAAATAACTGAAAATGGCACTTGGGTATAAGAACACTGGATTCAAGTCCCATGGCGGCCATGGCATTATTCTGGGGGGCTCAGTTCTGCCCTTTGTAAAATGGGCACACAAAGTTGACCTTCCTCCCAGAGTTTCTTAAGGGAACACAAATTAAATGATAATGGGTGGTCTGCTCCTGCATAGTGTTCAAGGAAGAGAAGAACAATTTCATTTGCTTTGTTCCTCTGTTGAACTTTTGACTCTGCCTTCCATTCCTCCTGAATTCGGATTTAACTAGAAGTATTTTGAAAAATGAATTCCAGAACCAGAGCATGCATCATCTTGCACAGCTCCAGTTCATTTGCATAAGAACAGAAGAAGAGTCTGGCCTTGGTATTTGAAGCTGCAGCTCAGAATCTGTCCTCACACACAAGGCGCGTGAGGCTGCACAGGAAGGAGGCAGAGCCCAGCCACAAGGCCAAGTGAGGCAGAGAGCATTCAGGACAAGGGGTCCTGCTCAGCCAACTAAAAACATAAGAACATATGAAGACTCCTGCTGGATCAGGCCAATGGGGGCTCATTTAGTCCAGCATCCTGTTGTCACACTCACCACCCAAGATGCCTGTGGGGAACCAGCAAGCAGGACCCAAGGACAAGAACCCTCTCCCTGACTGTGGCTCCCAGCATCTGCTATTCAGAGGTATAACTGCCCCTGACTGTGCAGGCTAGTAGCCTTCAAGTAGCTTTATCCTTGGTGAATTTGTCTGAGGGTGGATCTACTCACGGGGGGGGGGGGGAGCTATAAGTCAGAAATTAAATCATTATAAAAAAAGAGAAAAACCGCTATGAAAAATTGCATAGATTTTTTTTATCTCTGGTGCCATCTGGTATTGCATGTTTATAATGCATTCAAAACATTATTTTTTGCAAATGTAGCTGACTCCTTGATCTCTTTTAAAGCCATCTGAGTTGGTGCATCCTTCCCCTTCTCTGTGCTTCCTATGGAACATGTGTGAAATATGTGTGCATTAATAACTCACAAATAAAAGGCAGTCCAAAACCTTGCTCTATGGGAGGTCTAGAACTCCAACCCCATCCTAAAAAATAATCTCTATACAACTACATATGGTAACATTATTTTAAAAGGGGGCGGAGTCTTTTTTTCAATGGGCAATGAACCCACTGATGGCCTAGAGCATGGGTAGGCAAACTAAGGCCTGGGGCCTGGATCCGGCCCAATCGCCTTCTAAATCCGGCCCACGGACAGTCTGGGAATCAGCGTGTTTTACATGAGTAGAATGTGTCCTTTTATTTAAAATGCATTTCTGGAATATTTGTGGGGCCTGTGTGGTGTTTTTACGTGAGTAGAATGTGTGCTTTTATTTAAAATGCATCTCTGGGTTATTTGTGGGGCATAGGAATTCTTTCTTATTTTTTTTCAAAATATACTCCGGTACCCCACAAGGTCTGAGGGACAGTGGACTGGCCCCCTGGTGAAAAAGTCTGCTGACCACTGGCCTATAGGCAATGAGCAGGTGGATGGCACACACTCCAAAACCCAAAACGAACATGCAGTATGGAATGAATTAGCCCCACTGATCTCGTTTTTTGACAGAATTACAAGCCTGGTAGATGAAGGGAACTCAGTGGATATAGCCTACCTTGATTTCAGTAAGGCATTTGACAAGGTGCCCCATGATATTCTTGTAAAGAAGCTGGTAAAATGCGGTCTTGACTATGCTACCACTCAGTGGATTTGTAACTGGCTGACTGACCGAACCCAAAGGGTGCTCATCAATGGTTCCTCTTCATCCTGGAAAAGAGTGACTAGTGGGGTGCCACAGGGTTCTGTCTTGGGCCCGGTCTTATTCAACATCTTTATCAACGACTTGGATGATGGACTCAAGGGCATCCTGATCAAATTTGCAGATGACACCAAACTGGGAGGGGTGGCTAACACCCCAGAGGACAGGATCACACTTCAAAACGACCTTGACAGATTAGAAAACTGGGCCAAAACAAACAAGATGAATTTTAACAGGGAGAAATGTAAAGTATTGCACTTGGGCAAAAAAAAATGAGAGGCACAAATACAAGATGGGTGACACCTGGCTTGAGAGCAGTAGATGTGAAAAGGATCTAGGAGTCTTGGTTGTCCACAAACTTGACATGAGCCAACAGTGTGACGCGGCAGCTAAAAAAGCCAATGCAATTCTGGGCCTCATCAATAGGAGTATAGCATCTAGATCAAGGGAAGTAATAGTGCCACTGTATTCTGCTCTGGTCAGACCTCACCTAGAGTACTGTGTCCAATTCTGGGCACGGCTAAGGGAGCTGGGCATGTTTAGCCTGGAGAAGAGGAGGTTAAGGGGTGATATGATAGCCATGTTCAAATATATAAAAGGATGTCACATAGAGGAGGGAGAAAGGTTGTTTTCTGCTGCTCCAGAGAAGCGGACACGGAGCAATGGATCCAAACTACAAGAAAGAAGATTCCACCTAAACATTAGGAAGAACTTCCTGACAGTAAGAGCTGTTCGACAGTGGAATTTGCTGCCAAGGAGTGTGGTGGAGTCTCCTTCTTTGGAGGTCTTTAAGCAGAGGCTTGACCACCATATGTCAGGAGTGCTCTGATGGTGTTTCCTGCTTGGCAGGGGGTTGGACTCGATGGCCCTTGTGGTCTCTTCCAACTCTATGATTCTATGATTCACTCTGGAAGCCCATTCTACGATAGCTGTCTGGAAGTATCAGGAGGATCATCATGTAGCTGGAGGAGGAGAGGGCAGGGGCTGGAAAATAAATTGTGAGTGGAGGGGCACCCTTCTTCCATCATTGGGACCCCCTGGGGAACTCACCAAACCTGCTGCACCTGGAATTGGGTGTGGAGAGGACACACCTGTGGGCAGCAGCCTGATGAGGCTCCCTCCACCTTGGGCCTGACATAAAAAGCATACATGGAGGGAGAGACTAGGGCGATGGCAGGAGCTTCTAGGAACCTTCCCCTCTGTGGGAGCTTTCCGAGGAACAGCTGTGAGTTAGTTTAGGCCCTGGGTGCAGGTGCCAGGGCAAGTTGAGCCCTGGGTGAGGCCGAGAGGGGTATTCCAGGAGCAGGAGGAACTGATATTGGCTTGCATGTATTTAGAATTTTTTGCTTTACTGTAACATTTTTATCTACATCTACGTATTCTTGTAAAGGGATGCGGGTGGCGCTGTGGTCTAAACCACAAAGTCTAGGGCTTGCCAATCAGGAGGTCAGCGGTTCAAATCCCTGCGACAGGGTGAGCTCCTGATGCTCGGTCCCTGCTCCTGCCAACCTAGCAGGTCGAAAGCATGTCAAAGTCCAAGTAGATAAATAGGTATCGCTCCAGAGGGAAGGTAAATGGCGTTTCTGTGTGCTGCTCTGGTTCACCAGAAGCAGCTTAATCATACTGGCCACATGATGCCGGCTCCCTCGGCCAATAAAGCGAGATGAGCGCCGCAACCCCAGAGTCATCCACGACTGGACCTAATGGTCAGGGGTCCCTTTACCTTTATTCTTGTAAAAGTAATTGTAGTTCAAGTTATCTTTTGCTTTCCTTTTCTGTACACCACTTAGATATTTGTAGTAGGTTAGATATGGTAAGGTTGCCAGACATCCCCGTTTCCTGGGGACAGTCCCCAGATTTACAGCTTTCTCAGCATTCACATGTACATAGTGAACAATAAGTGTCCCCGGATTCATTGAAAAAAATCTGGTAACCTTATGATATGGTCTTTAAAAAATAAAATTATGCAGAAGATCGAACAGGCGTGCTTTCTCTGTTACTCCAGGAGCAGGGCAGGGGCAGAACTGCGGGGTGCAAATTGCAGCAAGGAAGCAGATTTTGGCAAAACGTTGTGAAAAACATCCTAATGTCATTGGAAGGAGCTGCCTCAAGAGATCATAGGAAGTGCCCCTCCCCATTGTCCCCCAGCAACTTCTTGCCATTTTGGATTCTTTTTACACCTTAGAGAGGCTTTGGGCTACTTCAAATTAAACACAGCAGGAATCCAATGGTGCACAAACCAAGGAGTTAAAACAAAATGTATCTCCCTCCCTGAGTAACAACACATTTGTTTTTGTTTACCAACTGCTGCTTTCAAATCCTAGTCATCAGACAATGGATTGTGTATGTGTCACTAGAACTATGTGTCCAGATCTTGCACTGGGAACAATAACTGCCTCTCCTCTTCCTGGGCAGAGTAAAGTAAGATAGCTGGCCTCCAAAAGAGATTGGCAGGATGCCACCAGGCCCTGCTTGCGTCTCATTACCTGCTTCAG
This sequence comes from Podarcis bocagei, assembly GCF_964188305.1. NCBI lineage: Eukaryota > Metazoa > Chordata > Lepidosauria > Squamata > Lacertidae > Podarcis > Podarcis bocagei. The sequence continues at coordinate 556,882 of NC_138142.1, read as the reverse complement.
GTAGCAAAATGATGGTGAGCCTAGGCCAGTCCTGGGAGGGTTTCTCAGTCATCTTGTGCCCTCTACAGGTGAAATAAGGTTCCTTCATAATCAGACCAATCCTTTGCCTACATCAACTATGGATTGACAAATTTGTCGATTTGGGGTTTTCCACTTTTCCTGTCTTAAATTCAGTTTGCCACACTTCCAAATCAGTTTACAATTCAATTATTTTTAAAGCCTTTCACAGAAATTTAACAGCATTGAAGAGCACGGTTCTCTTTATGCAGTGCATACTTAAACTATGGAACTCCCTCCCACAGGAGGCAGCGATGGCCACCAACTTGCATGGCTTTAAAGGGGGTTGAGAGGGGCAGAAAGCTATTGTCAGCTGGACTTCCAGGGTGGCGCCATCGACAATGGCGGACTCCCTCTGAACTGGAGGGACTGGCTCTGCGTGAAACGGGTCTTTCCGCTACGCCGAAGGGGGGACCCTGCTAAAAATCACAGGCGGATGAAGCCTGTGACCATGGGACTCGGCGGGCACCCTTAGCGCCCCCCCAACCCGCAAAGGAACCCACTAACGGGCTCCGAAGTGAAGAGAGGGAAGTGGCGCGGTGCAGTGAGTCAACTGCTATTTCCATGGAGCGAAGCCGCATAGCCGTTGCCAGAGAGCGCTGCCTTTTTCCTGGGACAATTTGGCTTCTAAAATAAGCACCCGTGAGTACTTAAACTTTGAACAATCGGACTTTAAATAAGGACTTGCGAGCAGAAAGGAATTGGACTCAAAAATTTATTTCAATTTGGTACTGAAACAGGAAGGTCTAAACAAGAAGTCAGCCTTCCATTTCTTTGTAGACAGAATAAAGCAAAGAAAACATAAACTAGAGCTCAGAAAATCGCTTCTAAAGGATTGGCTTTCATCATTTAAAATTGTTGAACCCCCCTTCGGCAGCAGGAGAAGAAGGGGGATCTTTTTTGGACTGTTTAAACCTGCAGAAGTGAGTTTAAAGTAAAGTAACTTTCCACCGTCCTGATCCTGGAGCGGGGTGTCAGGACTGACGTTTGAAGCTCATTGACCAGAGACAAACGTTTTTGACAGATAGTTAAAGGAAGAGAAACATATTGATTCCACTGATTCCTTTCGCACTTTAAAGGAACAAATATTGACAAAATATCTCAAAAAGGATACTTTGTTGCAAGAACAAATAGAAGTTCTCCCCCTAGAGGGAGACCGTGAAACTGTAACTAATTCCAGGGAGCTTGCAGCTGTCTCAGATTACAATCGTGGGAATGGACTTGTGACCTTGTAGGACATTGTATTCAGAGGCTCTGTTGTGTGCTCTCTGCAAAACAAGTGCCCTACTGGAACAGTTAAGTGAGAAGATGGATTTGATGACTAATGCGGCCAGAATTTTTGAACAGGCAGTGGGAAACTATGTGGAGCCCACCCAGGAATTAGATCAGGAGTGTGTCCTGACAGAGCAGATGAGAGAAGAGGATGTTGCTGAATCTTGGGCGCCAGAGATGGAGGGAGCTGAGGGAGGAACATGAGCTTTTGGATTTGACAAATGAACTTGGAAAAAGCCAGATTTGGAAAGATAAAGTTTGGTTTGGTTTGGAAATGGGGGGTTGGATAGACCCCCCTATGCAGGGATTTTGGACTTTCCGAGTCTGGCAATGGGCCGTGAGATGTTTGGAGCTGTGGGGGCTCTCAATTTTGGAGGTATTCTGAAACATGTTTTTAAATATCACATGGAGTTGAGTCTGGACTATGGAAAAGGGGCTGATTTGTTGAAAAGGGTCAAAAACATCACCAAGCTGGAGTTCCCACGAGTGAAAGGAGAATATGAAGAAGAGCTGCGGAAGGGACATGGAAGAGATTTAAGGGCCTCGGATATAAGGTTACCAGGTTAATGCGCTAGATCGATGGGACAAAAAGGACTGACAAAACCCAGGACCAGGAGGAAAGGACGCTGGATGAAGACTGGATTGTTTTTATTTCTCTTCTTATTACCAGAAGAAGAAGAAGAAGAGTTTGGATTTGATATCCCGCCTTTCACTCCCCTTCAGGAGTCTCAAAGCGGCTAACAATCTCCTTTCCCTTCCTCCCCCACAACAAACACTCTGTGAGGTGAGTGGGGCTGAGAGACTTCAGGGAAGTATGACTGGCCCAAGGTCACCCAGCAGCTGCATGTGGAGGAGCGGAGACGCGAACCCGGTTCCCCAGATTACGAGACTACCGCTCTTAACCACTACACCACACTGGCTCTCAACCAGGACTGTTTTATAAAATGGATGAAATGTTAGAAAAATGTTGGAACGAAATTACTTGGTTCTAGCAAAAATGTTTAAAGAATTAGGTAAGAATATTATGGTTGTGAGAAGTCAGTAAAAATAAGATTTAAGTTTTAAGGTTTTCTATAAGATAAGATGAAAATAGATTAAGGTAATATAATGACAGAATACTATGAAATATGGAAAGGATTTGCTGCGATAATTATTAACCAGGATACAAAAAAAGGGAGGGGGAGGAGGTCAAAGAAAGAAGGTAATGAGAGTTGAGGATTTGAGAATGATGGATTTATTTTTGTCTGTTTGCGGTGTATTTTTGTTTTTTGAATTTGTATTGTTTGATGTGGTTTGTTTTTTCTTTCTGTTTTCTTTTTTCTTTTTCTGCTTTGTTTTTTCTCTGTAATTCAAAAAATTTCAATAAATATCATTTAAAAAAGAAAAAAGAAAGAAAGCTATTGTCAGCTATTCCCCATAAGTGACACCTCTGTAGAACAGGGGAGGCTGGCATATACCATTGGTTCATCTAGCTCTGGACTCTCTACACGGACTGGCAGAGGCTCTTTCAGACTGATCTGTCTGGAGATTGAACCCAGAACCTTGTGTGTGCAGAGCTTGTGTTCTGCCACTGAGCTATGGCCACAGAGGCAGCCTTCCTCTGCGGATTAGAAGTTGGGGGCAACCCTCCCCACTGCCTGCATTTTCTTCATCCATTCTGGTTGGGCCCTGTTAGAAGGGGGATAGTGGACTAGATGGACCCTTTGATTCAACAAGGAGATCTTTATGTACCTTCTGAAACTGAATCTTCCATGCTTAGAATTCTATCACTGAATCCAAGTTGCTGAGGAGCAACAGCAGGTCTTGCTTTGGGGCTTCCCTTTGGGGCATCTGGGTGGCCATGGTGAGGATAGACTAGATGGGCATTTGGACTGCATCCAGCACAGCATCACTCACATTCTTAGTGCCCAAAATATCACAGTGTGAGCCACTTCAGGCATATCTGAATAGGGTGCAGGTGTCATTCCCACAACCTCCACTTCCATGGGATGCATGTGTCATTCCCACCACCTCCACTCCCATGGGATGCTCACCAGAGCATCAGACAGAGACCAGCCTCTCCCCCTTCCCTTTGAGCAATACCTCTGATCCAGATCCAGCCCTGCAAGCATCTGAGAAAAGACATTGAAGGTGCTCTCTCCCTCTGGCTGCTGCACCACACGGATCCTTTCCAGCAGCATTGTCTGGGCAGAGAAAAGAGAGAGAATGCCAGCATCCATCCCACTGCTTGCCACCACTCAGAGGATGCCACTCAATGGTGGTGGTGCAATTGACTTTCAAGCTTTCCTTGGTCTACTCTAGAGTTCAGGAAGCAGACAGAGACCAAAGGAGAAGATCACAAACCTTCCACTCTTCAGCTTCCTTCTGCCATTGGTGTCCCCATCTCGTCAACACACAGAGAGAGAGAGACACACCACTTCCAAGGGAGGCAACAGAAGCATTAGGACTTCCGGTCGGTGCCAGCGCTTAATGGCGGTCCTACCTCCGAGCTCCGGAGAAGGACTGCTTCGCAAGTTCGGGTCTTACCCGCTACGGCAAGCGGGGGACCCCTAAAATCCCAGGCGCTGAAGCCTGAGAACAAGGAGACTCGGTGGGCACCTTTGCGCCCCCCGGTACCGTGAAAGAGCCTTTTTAAAGGCTACGGATCGACATCGGGAGTGAGCGCGGTGCTGAGAGTCGCTACCCAGCCTGCGAAGTGAAGCCGCGTCGCCATAAGCGGAGAGCGCCGATTCCTTCCTGAAAAGAAATTCGGACTGATTCCCCGTGAGTAAGAACTGAAAAATAACTGGGACTTTTCTTAATTTTAAAAATTGGGCTAAAAACGGGGGAGATTTAAACAAAGGAAGTCTGCAGTCAAATGCTCTACCACTGAGCTATACCCCCTCCCCCCGACCGCATGAAAGTGAAAGCAACGGAGCTCTAAACCTGCATCCGTTTAAATTCATCCTTTGATCAGCTAAACCGGACATTTAAACCTTTGATCTCCCCTCTAGCAAGCAGGGCAGAGGGGAGGCGAATTTGACCATTAACTGCATGACTTATTTGAAGGAAAAAACCTCTGCTATCTCATCTACTTGAAAGTCTGAAACGGTCTGCCTTCTTAGTACATTGAGCTGACTTTTCCCTGTGAAGTGACACCTTGATACAAAGTTTCCACAGTGCCTGACTTTTGTACATTTTAAGAAGAAACAGTATAAACAGTATACTGGGCAACTGTGGCAATTGGAAGCTATAAGACTTTAGTAACATTGATTTTGACTGGGTTAATCTCCTTTCTTTCTACATCTTGGAAGGTCTCCTTTGTTCATGTATTTTGAAATTTCCTTCTATGGCCATTTTGATTTGCTCCCTCTAGAGGATAAAGTGAAGTCCAGCACGGCCTAAGACAGTGGAATTTTCCAAGGGAGAATAAATCCCGTGGGAATTGACCTTGACATGAGTGGGCCACAAGAAGAGATAACTACAAGAGCCAAGACCAAGCAACAACAACAGCAACAGCTGCAGCTGCAACAAGCAAAGAGAAGAGGTTCGATCTTAGGCGTAACAGCCGGACTAGCTGGAACAACAGGACAGGACAAAGGAGCAGCCGTTTCTATGGAAGCTGTGACAGAAGCTTTGCTTAAGATAAACCAGACTCTGGAGTCTTTGACAAAACAGACTTCAGAGAACACACAAAAATTAACAGAAATATCAACAAGATTAAACCAGAATACAGAATCTATAAATAAATTGGTCGAGGAAAATGCCACCACGCGTCAAATTGCCGAAGAGGCCAAAGCCACAGCTGGAGAGACGCAGGAGAAATTAGAGCCACTTGCCAAGAAGGTCTATGAGCATGATGCAACCTTGGCCTTGTGGGAGTTACAGAGGAAAGAGAGAAACTTAAAATTAAGACTGATTCCGGAGAATGAAAGTGACAACCTTGTGGAATATTTGACACGGGAGTTTGCGGATTGCTGGGACCTGGAGGAAGACGATTTTAAAATCACAACTGCCTTTAGACTCGGCAAAAAGCAAGATAGAAAGACACCAAGAGATTGTTTGATCACACTCAGATCTAAGGAGGAAAGAGATAAAATTTTAGGACTACACTTTGGAAAAGCCCTCCAAATTGGAAATTCAGCAGTACAGATCTTTAAAGACATACCAAAATATATCTTGGACTTAAGAAACTTCTACAAGGATTTGGTGCTTTTGTTAAAGAAAAATCAGATCCGTTTCAGGTGGGAATTCCCACAAGGACTGTCATTCGACTACAAGGCAAAGAAAGTGAAAATAAAGACAATTCAAGATAAAGACAAATTTCTGGCAAGATATCAGGAGGACCTACAGAAGGGGACTGTGGACGTACTTGCAGAACAGAGGAGAGCACTGGATATTCTGAATCTCTCGTTTGGACAAAAACCACCACCGTCAGAAGAAGAGCAACAACTTGGAGCTGTTGGAGGAGCCTTAAGAAAATAACAAGATGGCTCTGCAATTCCTTAGTTGGAATTGTAATGGACTGAATGGGCCTTTGAAGAGAAGACAAGTATTTCACATTTTGAACAGAGAACAATTGGATTTGATATGTTTACAAGAAACTCACATAACTAGAGCCCACAGGAGATTACTCACAAATAAAAGGTTAGGACAAGAATTTGTCTCATCAGACAAAGTTAAGAAGAGGGGAGTGGTAATATATGTGAAGGAGAAATGGGCTCCAAAAATGATATTTAAAGATGAACAAGGGAGATATCTGGCTGTGGAGATACAAGTACAAGGAGAAAAACTTTTAGTTGTTGGAATTTATGCACCAAATGAAGGCAAATCTGACTTCTTTAAGGGACTTCATGAAACTTTGACGGACTATCTGGATTATAATATGATAATCATGGGAGACATGAATGGCGTGGTCTCCACTAATATGGACAAGGCACAAAGACTAACAGTCACTAAAGAAGGGAGACTCCCCAAGACTTTTTTCGAAATGACAGAAAACATGGACTTGATAGACATTTGGAGAACAAGGAACCCTCTGGAGAGAGAGGGAACCTTCTTCTCCCAAGCAATGATGACCTGGACCAGAATTGACCAAATCTGGGTTACTAGTGGACTGGCTCCAAAGATTAAGAAAGTGGAAATCTGCCCAAAAACTTGCTCCGACCATAACGCCGTGAAGATGGAGATGAAACTCACAATAACCGGTCAATTTAGATGGAGAATGAATGACACCCTCTTTCGAGATAAGGAGATTCTCACGAAGGCCCAAAAGACCTTAAAAGACTATTTTGAAATAAATTTGAGGACTGACGTGGAGAAAAGAGTGATCTGGGACGCAAGTAAAGCTGTTATGAGAGGATTTTTGATTCAACAAAATTCAATAAAGAGGAAAAAACAAAATGAGAAAAAAGAGAAGATCTTGGAAATGATAAAGGAAGGAGAGAGGAAATTAAGAACAAAACCAAAGTCTCAGGACATTTTAAGAGAGATTAAGTTATATCAAACTCAATATATGGAATTGATGAACCAAGAGATTGAATGGAAGATAAAGCAAATGAAACAAAAGACTTTTGAATCAGCAAATAAATGCGGTAAACTTTTGGCATGGCAATTGAAGAAAAGGCAGAAACTAAATACAGTTACAAGCCTAGAGGTTGATGGAAAGAGTATATCTAAACCTAATGAAATTAGAAATTGCTTTCTAAGTTACTTTAAAAAACTTTACACCCAAGGCCCGCAAAATGAAGAAGATATAGACAAATTCCTTGGAAGATATGGATTACAAAATATCTCTCAGCAAAGTAAGATGGACTTGAACCAGAGAATCTCAGAACAAGAGGTAGAGGCTGCCATTCAGAATATGCAATTGGGCAAATCTCCGGGACCAGATGGACTGACTTCTAGATACTACAAATCGTTGAAGGAATGGTTGATTCAACCATTAAGAGAAGTTTGTAATGAGATCCTTGAAGGAAAAAGGGCACCTGAATCGTGGAAAGAGGCATATATCTCACTCATACCAAAGTCAGAGACTGAAAAGACCCAACTCAAGAACTACCGCCCGATATCACTCCTTAATGTGGATTACAAAATTTTTGCAGACATTTTGGCAAAAAGATTTAAAAGAGTTTTGATGGAGAAGATTCATAAAGACCAAGCAGGCTTTCTCCCTAAAAGACACCTAGCGGACAATGTAAGGAATGTAATAGACATTTTGGAAAAGCTGGAGGTGAATATAAACACTAAAGCAGTATTGATCTTTGTGGACGCGGAGAAAGCCTTTGATAATATCTCTTGGAGTTTTATGAGGAAGAATCTTCATGGGATGGGGGTAGGCCAGGGTTTTGAGAATGGTATGGCTGCAATATATTCCGAACAAAAAGCTAAGCTGATTGTAAATAATGTTGTGACTGAGGAACTTAAGATAGAAAAAGGAACTCGGCAGGGGTGCCCAATTTCCCCATTACTTTTCATTTCGGTTCTGGAGGTGTTGCTGAATATGATAAGAAATGACCAGCAGGTCAAAGGTGTGCAGGTCGGAGCTAAACACTACAAGTTAAGAGCGTATGCAGATGACCTAGTATTGACTTTGCAAGAGCCAAACACTAGTACGAAAAGGGTTTTAGAAATAATTCAACAATTTGGCCAGGTGGCTGGATTTAAGTTGAATAAGCAAAAAACTAAAGTCTTAGGGAAAAACCTAACAGATATGGAAAAGGAGAAGTTTCAGGAGGAAACAGGTTTGACAGTGGTTAAGAAAGTCAAATACCTAGGGGTTTATTTAACACCTAAGAATGTTAATTTGTATAAGGACAATTATGAAAAATGTTGGTCAGAGATTAAAAAAGATCTAGAAATATGGTCAAATCTGAAACTGTCAATGTTAGGCCGAATTGCAGTAATTAAAATGAATGTATTGCCTAGAATGTTATTTTTGTTTCAGACCTTGCAGATTCTTGATAAGACGGAATGTTTTAAGAGGTGGCACAAAGACATTTCGAAATTTGTCTGGCAGGGCAAAAAGCCCCGAATTAAATTCAAAATACTGACTGACGTTAAAGAAAGAGGGGGTTTTGCCCTGCCGGACCTAAAATTGTACTATGAGGCAGCAGCGTTTTGCTGGCTGAAAGAATGGATGCTCCTCGAGAATACAGACATCTTGGATCTGGAAGGCTTCAATAATGCTTTTGGTTGGCATGCATATCTTTGGTATGACAAGGTCAACAGTACCTTTAAAAATCACATTGTTAGAAAAGCATTATTTAATGTCTGGATAAGATACAAAGACTTATTGGAAAATAAAACCCCTAGATGGGTGTCACCAGTGGAGGCTAAAGCAGTGAAGAAACTCAATATGGAGGTCGGATGGCCGAAGTATTGGGAAATTTTAGAACAGGATGGAGACAAGGTTAAACTACAAAGTCAGGAGAAATTGAAGCACAAAGTAGAAAATTGGTTTCAATATCGCCAAATAATGGAAATTTTTAAACAGGATAGGAAAATCGGTTTCCAAGTGGAGAAATCAAAACTAGAGACCGAATTGCTAGAACCCAATACTAAGAATTTATCTAGAATGTATAACTTGCTGTTGAAATGGAACACACAGGATGAAACAGTTAAATCTGCTATGATTAAGTGGGCGCAGGATGTTGGACACAACATTATGTCAGATGACTGGGAATGGTTATGGAACACCGGTATCAAATTTACGGCATGTAATGCCTTAAAGGAAAACATTATGAAAATGGTATACAGGTGGTACATGACCCCAGTCAAGCTGGCAAAAATCTATCATTTGCCCGATAATAAATGTTGGAAATGTAAAGAGACTGAAGGTACTTTTTACCACCTTTGGTGGACATGCCCGAAGATAAAGGCCTTCTGGGAAATGATCTATAATGAAATGAAAAAGGTACTTAAATGTACATTTTCCAAAAAACCAGAGGCCTTTCTCTTGGGCATTGTCGGCCAATTGGTGACAAAGAAAGATAGAAATTTCTTTATGTATGCCACAACAGCAGCAAGAATACTCATCGCAAAGTATTGGAAGACACAAGATTTACCTACTCTGGAAGAATGGCAGATGAAAGTGATGGACTATATGACACTGGCTGAGATGACAGGCAGAATCCGTGACCAACGTAAAGAGATGGTGGAAGAAGAATGGAAAAAATTTAAGAGCTATCTTAAGGACTACTACAAACTCAACGAATGTTAAAATGTTGCGGTTGCTAGAAGTAACAGGGTACAGGGATACAAGGTTAGATAATAAAGGAGGACTAAGATGACAGAGATTAGAAAGTAACAACTGGGAGTTGCTAGTTCAAATATGGACACTGGGATGCAGAGAGGGGGGGTATGGGGAAGTCCAAGAAAAGAGGTTTATGAAAATATCTTTGAAAGTATTTTGTATGTTTGTTTTGTTTTGTGTTTGTTTGTTCTTTTTAAAAAATGCTGTAAAACCAATAAAAATTTATTAAAAAAAAAAAAAGAAGCATTACCTGGAGATGAGCAGCTGTGATGTGGCCAGTGGCGCTGAAATCCAGTGCCATGACCATGGAGAAGCGGGTGGAAGCTTTGTTGTGGCTGGTCGTCACTGTCCCAAAGGCTCTCAGCACCCTGAACATGGCCTGGATTTTCTCCACTGCAAAAATCAAGCACTCACTGTCTGTTTTCTAAACAATTTCATCTCATCCCTCCCACCTCCAGCCTGCAGACCATCATGCAATTTCCCCCAAGGAAACACCCACCATGCCCTGAATGTGCCTTTCTTAGAAACCTCTAAGGCGATGCTGGACCAAGCAGCTTTGTCTGCAAGGCCAGTGGTCAGGGATGATGGAGGCCCAGAGAAAGATGTCCTGCACATGGAGGCCCCTGCCTCCTTAGCACATCACCTGCTGCCTCAAGCAAAGGCTTACCTGTGACTCGGTTGTCCATGCTCCCCACAGTGGCCACTAGGTATTCCAGGGTGTTCTGGCAGCAGGTGGTCTTGCCAGAATTGTTCCTGCCCAAGGGCATGATGGTCTGATCCTGCTGTTGCATAAGCATGCGCCAGTAGGCCCTCTGTGCCACGGAAAAAATGTGTGGGGACAGTCCATCCCGCTTGCCCTTGAATGCCTGGGAAAAGGTGAACAGAAGCAGTATGCCTGTGAGAACTTAGAAAAGACCCAGCACAGAACAAGTCATGTCTGACAAAACTCATTTCTTTTACAAGCTTGGTACACCATGGGAATGCTGTGGACATAATATATCTTGATTTGTAAGGTTTTTGACAAGGTTTCCTATGAAATTATTGCAAGGAAGCTGGTAAAATGTGGGCTGAATGAGGTAACTGATAGGTGCATCTGTAGCTGGTTGACTGACTGAACCTAAAGAGAGCCCATTAATGGTTCCTCATTATCCTGGAAAAATGTTACATGTAAGATGCCACAGTATTCTGTCCTGGGCCCTTTGTTGTTTAATGTCTTTAGAATTCCTTTATGGACAAAGGAATTGAGGAGATGTTCATCAAATTTGAGAGGGGAAGCTAATGCTGTAGAAGACAGATTAGAAAACTGGGCCCAAACTAATAAAATGAATTTCAACAGGAACAAATGTAAGGTTCTGCACTTAGGCAGGAAGAACCAGATGCATAAATATAAGATGGGGTCACCTGGCTTACTAGCAATAAATGTGAAAAGGAGCTTAACATGAGTCAACAGTGTGATGCAGCAGCCAAAAAAAAAGCTAATTCCATTGTAGGCTGCATCCACAAAAATATAGTGTCCAGGTCAAGGGAAGCAACAGTACTACTCTAGTCTGCCTTGGTGAGACCACACTTGGAATACTGTGTCCAGTTCTGGGCACCTCAATTTAAGAAGGATGTTGAGAAGCTAGAATATGTGCAGAGGAGGACAACAAAGAAGCTCAAGGGTTTGGAAACCAATGGATTCAACTTTGGAAGGAGTTGGAAGGAGTTGGAAGAAGATTCCAACTAAACATCAGGAAGAATGATCTGACAGTAAGAGCAGTTCAACAGTGAAATGGTCTCTCTCAAGAGGTTGTGGACTCTTGCTTCGTTGGAGGCTTTTAAGCAGAGATTGCATGGCCATCTGTACTCATAGGCACCAACTCTAGGGGGCTGGGGTACCTTTCCTATCTCCCCCCCATAATTTTCCTCTCAGAGTCCAGCCCCCTCAATACTTCTCCCACCCCACCTGTGCCCGCCACCACTGCTGCGCATCCCTCCTTCCTCCGCCTGCTTGCTCTTTCCCTCTGTGTTGCTTGGCATGCAGCAGCCAAGCAGAAGCGCACGGACAGGCAGGTGAGCCAGCAGAGATGGCTCCTCCCTATGGCGGGAAGAGTGGCCCTTTCAGGGGCCACCCCCCAAAATACCGCGGTTGCAGCCAGAGTGCTGAGCATGTCTGGTCAGTGGGTGGTGGCAGAGGAAGTAGGAGCAGGAGATGCAAGTGCCCAGCTGGCAGTCCAGGTCCCATGGGCAAGAACTGAGATTCTTGCATGCTCTCGTCCTTGTCCTTCAGAGCAGGGAGTCAACTAGACCAGTGTTTCCCAACCTTTTTTGGGCAAAGGCACACTTGTTTGATGAAAAAAATCTCGAGGCACACCACCATTACAGCCCCGTGATGTCAGCGCGCAGCGTCACGCCGGGAGGGACGCACGAAAGTGTAAGTTTCAATTTTTTCCCTCCCCCTTGCCGGGGAACCTCCAAGCTTTGGGGGTGGGGGGGAGGAGGCAGCAAAGTGAGGCAGGAAGGAGAGCGCGGCTTGGCTGGGTGAGCTTCGGCAGGGGCAGGAAATGAGAGCCGCGAGGCGGGCGCTGTGGACGGAGGCGCTGCCCGCCGAGGTCGCAGGCAGCCAGGCAGGCAGACGGTGAGAGCCCCACGCTGGGTGGCCTCTCCTCGCCGCCGCCGCCCTGCCTCTCGCCGCCCGACTCGCCCGCCTCCCTCCAGGCAACATCTCGCGGCACACCAGGCAACATCTCGCGGCACACTAGTGTGCCGCGGAACAGTGGTTGGGAAACACTGAACTAGACCAGGAAGGGCCAAGTGGTGGCTCCAGATGCAGAGTCATTCCTTGAAGTAATCTTATTTGGGCCCTGATCCTTGGCAACACCATAAATTATAAATGAACGATGGTAAAACATTTCACTGTAGCTTTACAGATAAGGTGCTGGAGCAGGAGTTGTTTGCAAGTGATATGAAATATGTACAATATATTCCATACCCTCCTAGATGAAAATAGGGACATTTCTCCCTCACTCCTAACTAACCATCCTCAACCCCCCATTCTGCCCCCCCAGAGCATTTCCTATCAGAAGAAGAGCAAGTGCCACCACCACTATACCAGTGGGACACAGCACACCCCCTCTACCATCCTGAGAGAACCACTTAATCTATTTATTTTATTTTATTTGGTAGATTTACAAAAAGAAAAACACACACTAATAAAGAAATCTTAGAAAGGGCCAAGATTAGACACAGAAGCACAAAGCATTTTTTTAAAAAAGGACTTTTTGCTCTCCGCTCCCGCTTTCTTCCCACCCTGCCCTCTCCCTGCTCCTCAGAGTCAGCGCATCAGGGCTGAGCCTTGGCATCTGTGGCTTCTCCTCCTCTTTGCCTGCTATCCAGCAGCCAAGGGAGGAGGCAGGCAGCGGTGACCATGAAGAAGCAGAGAGAGGCAATGGGATGCTCCCTCGCAGTGGTCACTGAGGCAGCACATCCTCCTCCCCAAGCTCAGCAGTGGTGGTACTGGCAAGGGAAACAGGGCCATTCCAGGATCAAATCAGAAGCTGGGATGGCTTTTGTAATTACAGGACTGTCCCTGGAAATGACGTTAGTATGATAACTGCAAAAAAAAAAAAAAATGCCTAGTATGGATGTGGCCTAAAGCTGCATACACACTACAGTTTTAAAGCACATTCGAAGCACATTCCACCCCTCCAGGAATTCTTCGGGACTGTTGTTTATTGAGGGCTGCTGGCAATTGTCTCTCGGGGGGGGGGGGGTAAACTGCAGTGCCCAGAATTCTTTGAGGCAAAGAATGTGCTTTAAGGTGATAAGGGTAGAAAATCTGGTGCATACTCAGTCTAAGTGGATTAAGAGGGAGTGCAGTTGTACAGCAATACTTCAAACACCTTTGCCCTTCCTTTGATTCCCCCCACCCAAAAAATGGCAGATTGCAGATGAAGGGGAAGCATGTTTCTGTACTGAAAGAACTTTAACAAAAACTTAGAAGTTCTTACTGGGGCATTGCACTCCCCTAATCCCCACCTAAATTTCACAACAGAGAAAGTAGGCAACAGGCAAGTAGGCACTCTTTACAGTAGCTATCCATGCAAATTGATCCTAAATCTCTAGATAAGTTGGGCCTCACTAGTCCAGATAGAAATCCATCTTCCTGGTCATTCTTCACACCACCTGATAACCACTGGTTGTGTTGCTGCCCAGATGGTGTTATAGGTTTGGGGGAGAGGTTTCCCCACTAAACCCTGGAAATTAATAAATGTTAGGATTTTGATTATTTGGAAAATACAAGGTGCAGAGGAATATCAAAGCAAAATGACCTCACCAGGCTAGGGCCCTGAAGAAACAATGGCCTGGTCTTTGCGGGCCATTGGGAATGCAAGAGAACTGTCCTTCCCTGTTGCCCTGAGGTTTGAATAGAGACTGGTGATTTGGAAGATCACAGCCTTTGGGATGGCTGAGAAAAGCCAGAATGATCTTGGCTGGCTGGCTGAAGGCTGCCTGGGAGAGATTGCTTTGACTCCAGTGCTGCCCTGTTGTGGGGAACAAGCCCCTCTCGAGATGACCATGCTGTACTCCCTCAATGTAGATTAAAGGTGTGAATATATGTAATTAATCCACATTTCTAAAGGTACAACAGTCTCTGCCACACCTTGATTCTCACTGGAACACGGGCCCTGGGTGAGGGTCTACAACCCTCTGGAATCTTGTCACAGCTTGGCAGAAATTGGAAGTAGCCTCCAACTTTTGCACCAATATTATCCAGCTTTTAAGACTCAATTTCTGCTGTATGGCAGTTGCCCAGGGTGGGCTATGCAATTATTTGTGTTGACCTCTCCTCGTCACCTGGGTGTAGAAGTCACATCCACTGCTCCTGCTCATCAGCGGCATACAGCCCCTGGCAGGTGGCTCCTGAAGAAATGCAGTCCACAGGCTGATAAAGGTTTCGTCACCCCAGTGCTAAGCAGTGCAAGAACATCCTCCGCCAAGCATCTCAGACAGCCCTCCTCATAAAAGCATCTGGAGATGCAGGGAGGAACGTTGTGGCTGTAGCAGCAAAAGCCACGAAAAAGTCACTTATGGTGCCATAAAGGTGCACAGAGTAAGAATAAAGCTGTCATTTAAGGTGCCACAAGCCCTTGGTTTTATTTACCACCAGTAGTACAGGGGTCTGGGGTCATAGGGGATCAAAGACTTGCTTTTATTTCTGCATCAGGGTCCCTTTCTCCAGCACCCTAGAGCCACCCAATCAACATGGAAGGGGAGCTTTTTGTCCATAGAGACAAAGTCTTCTCACCCTCTGTGCTGCTCAGAGTGATGAGTCAACCACTGAGGATGGGCTCCAAGGAGAAGGTGCAACAGAAGAACACCGAGAAGGAGTTGTTCCATGTGCTTAAAAGCTAAGTGTTTAGAACACAGAAAACGTTTTCACGAGAATGGTGTTACGTACAATGGAACTTGAAGAAAATGCAATTTAAGTCACTCTGAAAGGAGATAATGGAGCATTCCAAATGATTTGCCCATGTGCATGTCTGGAAAATAGCAGAGCTAGCTGAAAGGCAATGCATTGTTGCAATGCATCTCTAATTATTTTTATGATTGTGTAATTATAAGACTATTGTGTAATCTTAGAAGGGGGCATGGCTATGACCACCATGAAGGGTCTCTGCATTTCTGAGTGTCATTACATCACTGGTTGCCAGAGGAAAGGGCAGGTCTCCTCTGCCAGGCAATTATCCCAACTGGGTAGAGAGGTCCTTGTTAAGCGATGCCACCCCAGACTCAACCCCGTACCTTTATTGAACAAGTGGAAACAGAAGACGATGGTTCGATGGCGATCAGATCAGGACCACTGTGGGTGTAAAGCAGCTGAGACTGGTACCGGCGGTACAGAGTGTGGATGACGCTTGACTCATTCAGGCTGACTAGGGAGGCCAAGTCTTCGGCGTAGTCAAATTTTGAAGGATTGGTCTGGGGGATGAGTGTTATAAGAGCTCAACACAACGCTGCCTGCCAACCATGGTGAAATTGCTGTTCACATGAGTTTGCTCCCACTCCCTCCCCCACCCCCACAATGTTAGGAGGGGAGAGGATTCTTGTGCTCAGATTCTGCTTGAGGGCTTCTCATTGGGGCATCTGGCTGGCCACTGTGAGAACAGGAAGCTGGTCTAGAAGGGCCAGCAGACTCTTCTTATGCTCTTCTTTCTTTGTGGCAGAACCGGCCTGCTCCTCTGCCTGTATTCTTTCAGACCAGCTCCCCCTCTCCTACAGACTGCCTGGGCTTCATTCAAAACAGCTGGCAAGGGTGGGTGGGTGGGTGGCAAACAACCTCTGCTCATCATTTGCATGGTGGAATGTGCCCTCAAACTGCCCTATCACAATGGGCAACAGGATACCGTCCTCCACCACACACCTAAGGGCATGTTTAGGAAGAAGACTGCTTGGAGGCACCCAGCACCTCCCCATCACCTTACCCTGCTTCATAGCATGGCTAGCCCTGAAAGTCAGGGACTGTGAGGAAAGCAAGGGGACTCCTGAGGAGAAAGCCTCCCCAGTCCAGAGGCAGCCCATGTATCTGAAGTAGGCAAGGAAGGTGCCTCAGAACTAGACCAAGTAGGGATGGTTCGCTGCAGCCATGGGCTCTGCTGGAAGCTTGAGGAAGGGAGAGGCACAACAACTCACTCTCTGGACCTTTTCTTCATCCACCTCCATGATCGAGCCATCAGCTTCCACTCGGACTCGGACTGTCCCTGGAGGCAGCTCAGGAGTGCCCTCATCTGGCTTCAGTTCAGTAGCTGCCAAAGGGGGGGGGGTGGAGTAGTGAGAGGGAAATGACTCTTCAAATACTTGAAGGCTCTTTGTTCTCTCCTCTTTGGCTTGGCCACAGATCAGTGGCAGTCCAAGGGCCTTTCTTGTAGACAGAAAGTCCTCAGGTTCAGTTCCCAGAGTCTTCAGGTTGGGCTGGAAATGCTCCTGCCTGACCTGGGAGAGCCACTGCTGCCAGCCAGCAAAGGCCAGCCTTCACCAACTCCATCAACTCCAACCAGCACACTGATGCTGGCTGGGGCTGATGGGAGTTATAGTTCAAGCTCTCTGGAAGACAGCAGGTTGCAGAAAGCTGGTGTAGACCCAGATAGACCAGCTGTTTGACCAGCTGTGTATAAGGCAGTCTCTCAACACAGGGGCTCCCAAGGCCCAGTGGTAGAGCATCTGCCTTTCATTGCATGCAGAAGTTCCTGAGTTCAATTCCCAATGGCATATCCAGGGAGGGCTGGGAGAGGCTCATGCCTGAAACCCTGGAGAGTCACTGCTGGTCACTGTACAGAATACTGAGCTAGATGGACCAAGGGTCTGACTTGGTATAAAGCAGTTTCCCATGCTCCTAAACTCTCCCCTCCTGCCATCCTCAGGTCGTGGATAATCTCACGCAACTCTACACATTCTGCACCCAGTGGGACCATTTCTGTAGCCATTCTTTCCTGTTCCTCCTTGGTCACACCTTTTCTGCCACC
Organism: Podarcis bocagei; assembly: GCF_964188305.1. NCBI lineage: Eukaryota > Metazoa > Chordata > Lepidosauria > Squamata > Lacertidae > Podarcis > Podarcis bocagei. Next base: position 539,818 of record NC_138142.1, on the reverse strand, counting down.
ACTATCCCTTTAATTGAAGGAGAAGCCTCTGCTGTAATGCACCCCTATTCACACACATGATCATGTGCACTATTGTGATCTGGAGCACATGCACCACCAACAAAGAGCAGCTTCCCACCTTGACATTCTCACACCCTCGTAGCTACAAAGTGTAAAGGCTGGAGAAAACCACGGCCACCTTACCAAGAATGAATCCATCTTTTTGTAACAGCCAAACTTTCTCTGTTTCATACCAGACATCATGGTACACCTGGGTGAAGGAAGGAAGAGTGAGGAAGGGGAATAATTGTGCACAATAGTTGTGGATCATTTTTGCTTTTCATCCAAATTCATTCATCTGTCAGGGATCTCCCACAGTCAAAGTTATTCCTTCCTGATTTGGTCCAAATGTTCAAAGCAATCTCAGATTTGAGATGGCTGAAGATTTGACATTCAGTGAAAGAATCTTCACTCAGTGAGGGAATGAATGAACCAAGGAGAGGAAACAAACGGGATTTCTACTGCAGAGGTTCCACTTTGAAAACCAGCATAGCTGAGACAGAACTCCAAATTCCAGGGAAGAAAAAATAGCCATGCAAGGACAAGTTGGGAATCTTTGGGAGGCCTTGTCCAGGACACATGCAGAGTGCTCTGCACTAGGTAAAACCACCAAGGGTGCAGGATGAAGCCCTTCCCCAGCAAAGGGATATACAGCTGAAACCCTAGGAAGTGGGCCCATAACACTGAATTCAGCATCAACCTCACCTTGTCCGAATCTGTGCTTTCTCCAAGTTCTTCTTTGTTTTCTCCTGCCAACACTTCCTTAATTTCCTCTGGTTTCTCCTTCATTTCTGCTACTGGAGATTCTTGATTTCTTTTTCCTCCCTTCCGAGACAGTTCCTCTTCCATTTCTCCCTGTTCCACCTTCAATTCTGCTAATACTTTCTCGGTTTCTACCTGCCTCTCTTTGGGCTCTCCTTGCTGCTTCCCACTGTCTGTGGCCTTTTCTTTATTTTCTCCAAGCTCTTTCCCCTTCCCTGTAAATTTTGCCTTATTTCCTGGCTTGCTCACAGCCTCTTCCTTGGTCCTCATTTTCCAATTATCCTTTCCTGGGCTTTCAAAGTGTTTGTTCCAGAGTAAATGGCCCTTCTTTGCATGTTCTGTTCCAGACCCAGGTAGATCCTTAGCACTGCTGCTTTTGATTTGATCTGGAGCTTCAGGAACTTTAGGAGGCTGAGATGCATCCAAGTGGACCTCCTCGTCCAGTGTTGGAACTGCTGGTGCTGATTTTGGAGTGGCCGGTGCTAATTCAGGCACAGGCAGTACTGGTTGCTGGGTGTGGCCCCTCTGGGCAGTTCTCTTGAAAGGCAAAGGCTTCCTTTCTGGAATCTCAGACTCACCTTCCACTCCATGCTTCTCACCATTCAATTGTCCTTGCAGCAGCTGTCCCTTGTTGGCCATGTCCTCTCCCACTTCCAAAATGTTGGTGTCCCTGATTACAAACTGCTGCACGGGCCCGTCAACCTGCTTTCCTGGAGGCTGGGAAACAAACACACACTCAAGGACATTAGCACCAGAGGAGTTAGTCATGCCCATTTCCAAACAAAGCAGAGGGGCGTTTCCTAGAGTGCAGCAGCATCAGTTGAGACATAGTCATCTCAAGGGCCTTTCAAAGGTATTTGTGTCTGGTAGGGTTTGTTGCCTTTAAATAGGTTATATTAGATTCTTACAACATATTACAACATCATGCACACATAATAATAAAATATCCCATACCAGTCCAGAAGATGGAGTTAAGGCCATACATCCAAAATAACATCCAGATTGCATCATACTGTGAGTTCCTATCCCAGACAACCATTTGTACAGAAAGCAATATTCAGTTTATGCCAACCAAGACATTTTATAACGTGAGGGGAGCCGTCTAGTTTCATTTTGTTACTGTGTGTCTATACTGTTTGGTATAAAGCTATACCAAACAGTTACAAAGGAGTCTTTATGCTTCAAATTTTGTGCCAATTTTTCCACAAGTGCTATTCCCATATTTTATTGGACCAGTCTGTCGAAGAAGCACACTCTGAATTCTTCCAGTATACTGTATAATTATCAGCCTGGTATTTGGACTCAGCTGGGTCCTCCTGCCAGAAATTAAGTATTGCACACATTACACAGGGAAGACCTGGATTTGCCAACCAATGTGGGCACCTAACAGGCCCCTGAGGCCAGTCACTGTTCACTGCTGAGAATTCATGTCCATAGTGGGTCCATTGTGTTCTCTCTACATTTTTAGATGCACATCCAAAATGGTGGTGTGTGAAGGGACCTGGAGGCCATCTCCTTTAAAAGTTTGTGTACATCTTATTTGTGAGTTTCAGTGGAAAGTAAGACATGAATTGGCAGGGGCTAAACTAAGGCATGCCTTCTGACCTTCTCAAAGTCTGGCAAAAGCTTCCCTCTTGTAAAGGGTTTGTAGGGCATGATCCTGCTTGCCTCTCTGGCTTGATAGATGGTTCAACATCAAACCAGTGTAACTGTAGCAACTGGCTGACTTATCATTTGATATGGTGGTTATGATTTTATCACTGTGAGCTACCCAGAGTAGCTATTTGGACTGGGGGGGGGAGGATATACATTTTAGCCATTGACATTAATTCCCCTAAAAATTAATGCAAGGTGATGTGATGTTAGCACTACTCTACTGTAATTATTTCCTCTATTGCGCCAAAATCTAATTCAATAGCAAAACTGAATATATTTCTGTCAGGGAACTGCCATCAGAGGCACGGGAGAAGGAGAGGGTCTCTGATTCTGCAGGGGAAGGTCCAAGCGCTAGAGGGAGACTCAGCCGGGAAGGAGGGGAAGAGAATGAGTGTAACACCAGGGATCCAGGAGAGCAACGGGACAGGGAGGTGCAGGGGCTCCAGGACTCTTCGTTGGAAGTTAGCGAGGAGAGCCCAAGCACCCCGCTGCCCACGCCCACCCTGCACAGGAGACTCCCGCGCAGTGAGAGGCGGAGACGATTGGGCGTCAAACAACTCTTATGTTGGCAACGCTTTAAGAAACGCCCACAGACAGATTCTACGAGTGACTAAGGGCAGCCACGCTGAGATGGGCTGTGCAGTCCAGAGGGTTTAACCAGGCAATCTAATGCTCAAACGGAGCAGGATTACGCACGAGTAACTCCCAACCCATTATAATTTCATATTAAGGCAATACCTTTATTAGACAAATGAAAATGTAAAAAAAATAGTGTGCAAACTTTGCAGTTCCCCAGAATTCTTCATCAGGTTAGATGGCAAAAATGCAAAGTGGGGAGGGAAAGGAAGAGAAAGAAAAGGCTGCTGTTCAAGCATTTTTCTCTCCACACACACACACACACCACACAGTTTAAAAGGCCATAGATTGTTTAATCAGCCAAAGGCCTGGAAAAAGGGGAATGTTTTCGCCTGACACCTAAAGATATTTAACAAAGGTGCCAGGCGAGCCATTTAAGGCTTTATAGGTCAAACTAGCACTTTGAATTGGAAACTAAATGGTAGCCAGTGCAGTCAGCCCAGGGGTGGTGTGAGATGCCAGTCTTTCTTTCCCTTTTCCTTTTTTCTTTCTAGTTTGGTGAAGTATTTTGGGGGACTCAAAAGCTTATACACCATTTTGTGACATTTCTGTTGGCTGCATAATAAAAATATTGGCCCAATATCTTTTGATTTTTGTCCTTAGGTGCCAATACCTTTACATTTCAGACAGCAATTGTCAGTCTGTATTACTTCTCAAGTGTTGGGTTTGGAATAATTGTCCAAATCTATTCAATTGTTTTCATTTACCATTTATCCATTTGCCTTGGGGGGAAAATAGATTATCACCTAACTAATGCATAAATATGGACAGGCCCAAGGATTCAGCAGTGCAGAGACTGCAGCTGAATGTTTGAATTCCCAGTGTTGTTTTCTTACTCACATCTTCTTTGGAAATTAATTTCTCTTTTAATTTTGCTTCTTTGGACTCCTTTTCTGTTTCCCGCACAAGTTGCTTGATGAAGCCTCCGGGAATGACCGAGAAAAGTGGGGGTGGCGAGGTGGGTGGCGGGCTGCGGTCTTCTTCCCTAATCTGTATACACAAGCAAAAATGGAGTTATTGTACAGCGTTGGCAAAGGCATTCCACAGAACCCTCTGCCACAAGGGCCACAGACCACACTAGCCAATTACACCCATCTGCTGCTTCTCTGTCAGGATTTTGAAAAGGGAAATAAAATCTGCTCTCACTGAAGATTTCCTAAGAGGAGCTACAAGGACAGAAAAGATGCTCAAAGGAAACCAAGCTGTGGCAGCGCAGGGATGAAATTGGCACATGCAAACCCTGTAAAGAAACTTTGGCAGCAGGTGGGCATTTGGGTTCAAGAGGGAAAAGGATGGTGAAAAGGATACTTTTCCATGCTGCACACATAACCATTTCTTTCCTCCCATGCACACAGGTTGCAAATTTTAAAGCAATGCAAGGACCTGCCAGCCCATTAGACCAGAGGTAATGTGGGATGACTGGGCACATCTCCTTTTTCAAATTGCCTTCAATTCTGGGGAGGCAGGGAGGGCTAGAATCAGCCTCCCGGCAAATACAGGAGAAGACTTCTAAGCAGAGAAGCCCGGAAGAAGAAACCAAAAGCAGCAGAATTCTATATGGAAAGCAAAAATCTAAAATTAAATTAAATTGTGCTGGTGATAAGCTATTTAGTATTGGGCATGGGTTAGCCACAGCAACAGGGAACCAGGAGACATTTGCAGTGCTTTCATTGGGTTTGTAAAGGCCTAGATTTCAAGGAGAGGGCAAAGCTCCTCCCTCATGCCATAGGCTCCAATCTCTCTGCATGCAGAAGGGCTAACAGTGTGGTAGGGGAATGGCACTTTCCTTTTGTTCCCACAGAGCCAGACGTGATGAGATGGCCATGCTGATGTGGTGAGGGTGGCTCAGAGGTTATGGTGCTTCAAAAGATGAGACACAAGGAATGATGCTTTATGGAGATGAGGACACTGGCCTGCCTCAGGACCAGCAACACACATAGTGCAAGGAAGAAAAAGAGAGAGAAAGACTTTTCAGACATCTGCAAACACAACCATTTCATTCACTCTACAGGGTTGTTGTTTTTTCTTGGGTGAGGCGAGAGACTCTGGGTAGAACCAGAATTGTTCAGTTTTTACATCCTACCATGGCCCCATGTCATAGTACAATGTGAGTCACAATACAGCACAGAGTAAAATATAAAACCAAACAAAATAATACTATGCAGTCATTATAAAAACAGCATGACCACACTTACTTTTCATTTGCTTTTTCCAGGCATAATTCAGGATTTAAAGCTCACAGTCTGAGCACCCTTTTTGTTTTTTGCTCCAGAGCTTTCCCCACAAAACCCCACTCTTTAAAGCTCAGTCAGAGCAAGCCTGAATTGATGTTTGTTCCGATTCAGCTTTAAAGAACAGGTTTTCATGGGGAAAGCTCAGGGCAAAAAGTGTGTGTGTGCGTGCATGTGTGCGTGCGTGCGTGCGTGCGTGCGTGTGTGTGATCAGGTAGCGGGCCTGGGCAAATAAATATGTTTTTACTGAAAAAATAAAAGACTTTTACATATCTATGTGATGACACAGGGTGCAGCTTGCACCCCAAGTGGGAACGAAAATAAGCCAAGCAAGCAACCCAACCCTTATTTGTCTTCACTTCACCACTGCAACAAAGTTGATCTCTCTGTTTTCAATGCAAAACCTTTAATCTATACTCATTAGCTTTGACTATTAAGAGAACACATGCACAAGACAAAAACTAGCAGTAGCACTCTCCTCTCTTATTCTTAAGACAGGTATTTTTTTAATGCAGCTCAGCTGAGACATTCATCCCATTACCAAATGAAGAACCTGGATATCATGGAAAGCAGCAGCTGGTGAAGGCTGTGATTTGGAATGGAACCAGGACTATACAGACATTTATTTAGTTAATAAAGTTATACGCCACCTGTCAGGGCAAAACAGCCTCTTGCAAGGCAGCGAACGCCATCCTGAGCTATCCTGTTCCCACCCATTTGCAGACACAATGGAATGTTGATATAAATTCACTGAACACTAGAATACCAAAACTCAATATAAAAACATTGAGAAGGTTATACTGAAAACAGTGTAAACCTAGTTTGCATTATACTTGAACATAGGAAATTCTAAGCTCTGAACAGGTAAGATGCATCCCCTTTATTATATCAATGCTATGCTATTATTATAGTGAAGACTCTCTGCCACGATAATGTGTGTCAAACCTTATAATGAAAAAAATGTTTCATTTGCTATAAATACAAATAAATACCATATTTTTCCATGTATAAGAAAATGTTTTTTTATTATAGAAAAATCTAAAAAATGGGGGGCACATCTTATACACGGATAGTGCAGAGGGGGTACGAGCGACTAGTGTTAGCCGCGAGCATGAGTTTGTAAGTGGCAAGTCGTGGCTGCAGCAAGGCCTGCTAGCGATTGACTGCTGCAGTGGCGATTGGGTGGGTGATTGGTGGCTGTATCTTATACACGGGTGCATGTTATACACAGAAAAATACGGTACCTTGTTTTTGAAAGAAGGACACTGACAGTGCTCTCCTGTCTTACCCATTCCCAGCTTCCAGACCCAAAAGCAAGACAGGCAAATTATGACTATAGGGAGATGGGTAAAGAGTCCCTCTCACTGGGGTTCTAGTCTGGATCAGGGCCCTCACACTGGCAACATGTACTTTTAAAAAACAGATTTTCATGGATGAAAATAAAGCTGCAGATGACTCAGTAATGAACCTTATCAGTTCCTTGGCAGACTCCTTTCATTCTTCTGTCCAACTGAAGATAAATAAGCAATTATACGTCCAATTAAATTAAATTCCAAGTCCTCTTAGCATTATTCAGTTCACTCCGTAAATAATAAAGGATGGGGAAGAGTCAGCTCTAAGTTTCCATTATAAACTTTTTGGAAATAGAGCTTCCCTCCCTTTTTCCATTTTTTTACATACACAAAATTATAAAGGAGATGGGGCAACTCTCATATGAGGAAAGTTTGCAGTGTTTGGGACTTTTTAATTTAGAGAAAAGGCAAGTAAGAGACAACAGGATAGAAGCTTATAAAATTATTGTGGGGATGATTAGGGAGGCAGGAGAGGATATATTATTTAATGATATCCTTCCTAACTTGCGCTAGCAAGTTCCATATTCTAGCAGAGTTCCAAACATCCCCCTTTTTAAATTATGCAGCAACCAGCTTGTTGCTGACTCATCTGAGTCTTACTATTAAAGATTCCTTCCTGGTAAAATCCCTTCTAAAAAGGAATAAACACAAGAATCTGATTAATGCTGATATAAAAGTAGTTTACTCAGATTCATTCAGGTTCACAGACATATCCCTGAAGGCAGAATTAGGTTACATAACAACTAGAACTATTCCATAGAGAAGTTAGTCCCAAGTGACTGCGACTAAGCAGTCACTTCTCCAAACACACAGCAACATACAAAATGGAGAAGACAAACTGATCTGATCATGGAGGCCGTGGGCTCCTCCATGCTAGTACAATAGACCTCACCCTCCTCAAGTCTGTCCCAGCTCAGGAGGAAATAGGAAGTCTTCTCCTGAGTGGGACAAAACATCCCCTAAAATGTCCACTGTAGAAATGTTGTGCTTGACTGCATTTTTACATCCCACAATTATGCATGGAATGGAGAAAGCAGATAGAGAAAACATTTTCTCCATCTCTCCTAACAGTAGAATTGTTGGACATCCAATGAAGAGTCAGGACTAGGGTTGTAACTTTTTTACTTCCTCCTCCCCCCCCCAAAAAAAACCCCCACCCATTTTCCTGTATCATAACGGGATGAACTTTTGCTTAGAAATATTGTAAAAGGGACTAATTCTTCTTAGTTCTGAAAAAAGGTCACCCCGAAATGAAAAGTTGGAATCACCGTATATGTAACGTTGCTACTTGTCAGGTGCTGGTGGTGGTTGCTCGCGAGTAACCAGGCAGGACTCTGACCTGTCTTTTACAGGTTTTATTGGTGCAAACTATTTACAGCGCAGAACCCCAAAGTTCATGTCCGTCTTAGTCACTTGCAGATTTGGGAGTGGCCCCTTCCAGTTTCCCCCCCAACATAAGAACTTAGACACCCCAAATCTCCGCCTCCCCTCCGTACATTTCACCCCTCTGCACAAGCTGGGCAACGGAAACGGCATGTCTGTTTCCTGGCCAGCCGGGCTAGGTGAGGGCTTGGGCTCTCAGTCGCATCTTCGAGCCCTCCCCTCGCCTGGCTACCCCCTTTCCCCACCGCTTGACGAGGAGCTGCTCCTCAGCAGCGTTGGAGGCTTTCTGTATTTCCCTACCCCTCTCCCCTGTTCCGATGACAGTCCCCTGAGACTAATCATAAGTAATAGCACTTTAAAAAACTTTATGGAACTATTTAGAACTTTTACAGGCGTCTGGGGACTCAGCTATACAGCTGCAAATAAAACTTTTTAAATGTGTTGTGTAGTGCAAAATATAAATGTGACCCAAGATGGCAACAGTGAGCTATCCCAAATTCAATGTATTTGAATTTTTTTTTTAAAGCATTTTCACAGCATTTTTTATGTGTGTAGCTTCCACCTTGAACTCCTAAAACTGTATTGGAGAATCCTGGAAGCAGGAGCCATCCGTATTCCAGATATTCAGAAGTAATAAGTGCACATCACACAATCAAAGTGATGGGGGAACTTTATGGTGCTTGCAGCATAAACAAAGATTTATTCTAAGCAATGAGAAGTGATGTACAATGTACAAAATATTGTACAGTGGCACCTCAGGTTACACATGCTTCAGGTTACATACACTTCATGTTACAGACTCCGCTAACCCAGAAATAGTACCTCGGGTTAAGAATTTTGCTTCAGGATGAGAACAGACATCATGCTCCGGTGGCGCAGCAGCAGCGGGACGCCCCATTAGCTAAAGTGGTGCTTCAGGTTAAGAACAGTTTCAGGTTAAGAACAGACCTCCGGAACGAATTAAGTACTTAACCTGAGGTACCACTGTATAAATATTAGAAAATTTGCAAGCTCTGTTTTTCCTGTACAGTGCTACCTCTGGATACGAACGGGATCCGTTCTGGAGCCCCGTTTGCATCCTGAAGTAAACGTAAGATGCGACAGCGCATCTGCACGTGCGCAGGTCATGTTTCGCCGCTACCGCACATGCGCGTGACGTCATTTTGAGTGTTTGTGCATGCGCGAGCAGCGAAACCCGGAAGTAACGCACTCTGTTACTTCTGGGTCACCGCGGAGCGCAACCCAAAAATACTTAACTTGAAGCTACTTCAACCCGAGGTATGACTGTATTATAATACATGTATATGCTATGAACGTTACATAATACATTATACAGTTACAGATACAAATATTGATTTATTAATTTTGGGGTGACCTTTTTTAAAAGATTTGGAAATGACAGTTCATTCCTTTGTTTTTAGGCAAAAGTTCATCTAACTAAGCTACAGGAACATTTGGTTGTAAAAAAAGATATAGCCCTATTCGGCATAGATAGGATTTCTTCACATGGCACAATGCCGACCTATGTAACTCGTTCCTACAGGAGGCATTGGGCAGTGGTGGCTACCAATTTGGATGGCGGATGGCTTTAAAAGAGAATACATGGCTTTAAAAGAGAATACACACACACACACACACACACACACACACACACACTGGTACCTTGGGTTACATACGCTTCAGGTTACAGACTCCGCTAACCCAGAAATAATGCTTCAGGTTAAGAACTTTGCTTCAGGATAAGAACAGAAATCGTGCTCCGGCGGCGCGGCAGCAGGAGGAGGCCCCATTAGCTAAAGTGGTGCTTCAGGTTAAGAACAGTTTCAAGTTAAGAACGGACCTCCGGAATGAATTAAGTACTTAACCTGAGGTACCACTATATGTATGTTTGTGTGTGTGTGTGTGTGTGTGTGTGTGTGTGTGTGTGTGTGTGTGTATATATATATATATATATATATATATATATATATATATATATATAATTTGCTTTTGTAGATTTTCACGGGTACAGGAATGTAGGTTTTGGTGTCTTCGGGTGTCTTCCCGTGTAAGAGTTGGGGTGTCTAGGCGACGTTTCGACGAGGTCTCACTCGTCATCTTCAGGCTACCAACTAAGTGCAGTACAGCCATCTTCTCAGAAAAACTCTTTACAAGGTCAAGAGGTCAAGACACGAAAGCTTTAGCAACTAATCCACACCTAATGACCCTCCTAAGTGGTACTCAGAATATCACTCAAGTAATCACTCAAGATATCCCTCAAGTAATTAATGAACAAAAGAAGAAAAGGCACATTAACCTAGGAACTTCCTCTCTGCCCAGAACGTTGGAGGCTATACACCACACCCCCTCAACAGTATTTATAGGAACTCAAACACTGAGATCCTGCTCTGTTCTAGTAACAAGAAGCCGAAAGCACCAGCCTGAAGATGACGAGTGAGACCTCGTCGAAACGTCGCCTAGACACCCCAACTCTTACACGGGAAGACACCCGAAGACACCAAAACCTACATATATATATATATATATATATAATAATTTGCTTTATTAATTTCTACAAAAAAACAAACATACAACAAATAAATAAAAACCCTTTGACACAATACATCTAAATATAATAATTTCCTAATACATATCTTCTATAATGACTTCCCATGACAAATTCATGAAGCATAAGACTATCAATGGAGGCTATAATCCATTTCTAAAGTAATTTAATAAATAAAGCAGCTCTCCCCAGGGAGGCTTGCTTGGCACCTTTATTACATATTTTTAGGTGCCCGGCAAAAACATTTCTCTTCTCCCAGACCTTTGGCTAATTAAACCATCTATGTGCTTTTACGGGGAGTGTTATTGTGTTTATGTGTTACTATAGAATCATAGAATTGTAGAGCTGGGAGGGCTATATTAAGCATGTCTGTGTTTTTATATTGTAAACTGCCCTGTGATTCTCAGATGAAGGGTGGTGTCGGGGGTTCAGGGGCAGAGGCACATGGGAGGCAGGAGAGGGAGGACCATTGGGCAGAGTCCGAGGACAGCGAGGAGGAGGAGGGCTGTGGCCCAAGGGACTCCATGAGCTTTTCCAGCGAATCAGGGGATTCCCAGGAGGGGGCGCCTGTAGCCAGGGGGAGAGGAGCCCCAGGGGGGACTCATCAGGGGGAAAGAGCCAACAGGGAATCCCGAAGCAGCAGTTGGAGATCAAAGCCGGCTTCCCCTCCAGAGCGTAGCGAGGGGGGGGGGAGTTCCAGTGTGTCAGGAGAAGCAGCTCCGTTGGCTGGAACGGAGGAGAGGTCAGAACAAACCACTCTTCTGGAAGGGGAGGGGAGCAGTGAGAGGAGTGACGTTACCGTCAGGAGAAAGGTTGGAGGCTGGGCGCGCGCGCCAAGTTCAAATGTGCAAGCGCACGGGGAAACGGAGAGTCCGGGGGAGGAGCCAGGTCCCAAAGCCCGCAGGAGGGAGGGAGAGCCATCGGGAGATTCAGCGTCAGAGGAATCCAGGAGGGGCAGAACTCCAGCGGGCAGAAAGAAAGAGGGTCTGCAGAGCCTCTCCTTCCCTTCTGCTGCAAGAGAAGAAACTTTGGGCTCCTCTTGTCCTTGAAATCTTCCCATTCCAGGACAAAAAGATAGGATTCCAGGTGGAAAAATCGAAATTAGAAACAGAATTGTTAGAGCCAAAGACTAAGGTACTTTCAAGAATGTATAATCTGCTGCTTAAATGGAACACTCAGGATGAGACAGTTAAATCAGCCATGATAAAATGGGCTCAGGATATTGGGTACAACATCATGTTTGAGGACTGGGAAAGGTTATGGACCACCGGAATGAAATTCACGGCATGTAATGCCTTGAAGGAAAATATTATGAAAATGATATATAGGTGGTACATGACCCCAGTCAAGCTCGCAAAAATATATCACTTGTCTGATAACAAATGTTGGAAATGTAAGGAGGCTGAAGGGACATTCTTTCACCTCTGGTGGACTTGTCCAAGAGTGAAGGCCTTCTGGGAAATGATCTACAATGAGTTAAAAAAGGTATTCAAATATACCTTTACCAAGAAACCAGAGGCCTTCCTCTTGGGCATTGTTGGCCAGAAAGTGTTAAAGAAGGACAGAACTTTTTTTATGTATGCAACTACAGCAGCAAGAATACTCATCGCAAAACATTGGAAGACACAAGATTTGCCCACACTGGAAGAATGGCAGACGCAACTGATGGACTATATGGAACTGGCCAAAATGACTGGCAGAATCCGAGATTTGGGAGAAGAAACAATGGAAGAGGATTGGAAAAAGTTTAAGGACTATCTACAAAAACAATACAAATTGTATGAATGTTAAGAAATTGCACGATCGGGAAAAATATGGTTCCAGTAACTCGACTGAAAGATATAGAAAATTAAGTGATATCTAAGAAAAGGTTGAAACTTAAAGTAACATTATGCTTAATTTAAGTTACAAATAATTGACAAAAACTACTTTTAGTTTAGAAATATAACATTTGAGAGGTATAAAATAAGAAATGGAACAAGGTAATAAATTGCTGTTATTTTTATCACAGAGAATGCAGGGTAGGGAGGTGTGAGGAAGTCCAGTTAGTTACACAAAAGAAGTGTTATAGACAGTTATGTTTTTTATTTTTTATATTGTTTGTTGGTGTAATTGTATGTTTTTTTGTTTGTTATTTCTTTGGTGAAGGGATTTTATGTGTTTGGTATGTGACTTTCTATTCTATGTTTGAAAATTGAATAAAATATTTATTTAAAAAAAAAGAAATCTTCCCATTCCAGCAGATCACCACAATTACTCTGCGGCTAATAAATATTTTTGCTTCCCTCCTCCCTCCCCAACCACTCTCCTTTTGCATCGAGACTGTAAAAGCTGAAGGGCAGGGACTGTTTTATCAGTGGCATTTGTAAACCATCTTGGGAAACTTTTTTGGCTGAAGAGCAGGATTGAAATTGAGTTAAATAGTAGGTCTCTGGGCTGTTACAAGGCATCGCACCTGCCCAGCCACTGGTGCTCAGGCAGCCCCTCTGCCTGCAGCCTGCAAAAATGTGCCCCAGGGGAGCACAGGAGACAAGCGGGTGACCTTTTCCTGCTGACGCTTTGGAAATCTGGCCTCCCCGGATCCTTCTTGCAGCCACCTGGCAGAGCTGGGCAGCTCACATACCTCTGTGTTAAAGTCACTCTACTGTACATCACACAGGGAGGGGAAGGCATGGCAAAGGACACCCCCCCTGCACTAGGGGGGGCACTGCTGCTAATATTGGGTGGTGCAGACTTTGCCAACTCCTGCTGGGGAAGAACAGCTTTGGTGTCTCTAAAAGCTCCACAACACCCCTTCGTCTATAGAAGGCAACATCTCCAGGGTGGAAAGGGCAGAGTCTGGATAGTTGCTACTAAAAAATTAGATGGGAGGGGGTCTGCACATTTTTTCCAGAAAAAATGGAGTTTTTATTTGGAGTTCTTGAACTAGGAGGGCCAGACATGCACTTTTGAGAGGCAATGTGATGCGACTTCTGGTCGATCGCGGAGCAAAAAGCAAGCGGGAATACTCTCGGAGAGAAATTCCAAGCTTTCGGGAGGAAAAAAGGGTGCTGCAAGGGCGGCACAGCCCCCTATTCCCCCTTGGAGGAAAATCCAGGGGGCCAGGTTCCCGGCAAAGCCTTTTTGCGGACCACCCGGCCGTCAGGTAGCCCTTAAAAGGGGTGAAGAGTACAGCGGAGTGAAGAAGCAGGCTAAGGGAAGCCATTTTCTACCCTCCGAAAGCGCAGCCCCTGGCTTGCACGGAAAAGCGATTGATTCTCAACCAATAAGAACTTTGGACCTAAATTGAGGTATTTAATGAAAATTTTAATTGGGAAAGGATTCAGAACAGATGAAGTGAAGAAAAAGGAGGTCAGCTTCATCTGAAATCGAACTTATACGCAAAGGGAATTTGCAGAACGCAGGAGAGTGGAGTGTAAGTTACCGCAAGCGGTTTTTCTTCTGTTTTTATAATATTTGAACATATACTTAAATAATAAGGATATTGAGAGCAAAGGAGGAGTGGAAAGATACTGTTTAATATAGTTTGAAGTCTTTTTGGTGAAACGGATGAGACCGTGGGAAAAGGGTCGCTAGGAGTTTTTTAGTTTCGGTTTTAAAAGTAACTGCGCAACAGGATTGTAAGTTTTTCTTCTCCATTTTTATTTTGTTAAAAAACTTTTCTGGCAGCAACTGGTGGTAAAAAGAGTTAAAGAAAGAACTGAATGGCTGAAAAAGAATCAAAATTTCAAACAGAAATGCTAAATAATGATTACAAAATTTTATCAAAGATGTATAAACTGCTGCTAGAATGGTATACTAAAGGTGAAGAAGTTAAATCGGTTATGATACATTGGGCCAGAGATTTTGGATACAATATACAGCTAAATGAATGGATAAAATTATGGAATGAAGGGTTAAAATTTATGGCCTGTACTGCGATAAAGGAAAATGTTATGAAAATGATATATAGGTGGTATATCACCCCTGTAAAGTTAGCAAAAATGTATAAAATGTGTAATAAGTGTTGGAAATGTAAAGAAAAAGAAGGAACTTTTTACCATATGTGGTGGGAATGTAAGAAGGTGAAGGGCTTCTGGGAAATGATATATAATGAATTGAAAAAGATGTTGAAATATACATTTGTTAAGAAACCAGAGGCATTTTTGTTAGGAATGGTAGGAAATGAAATAAATAGAAAGGATTGTAAACTTTTTCAATATGCAATAACAGCGGCAAGAATATTACTGGCCCAAAAATGGAAACAAGAAGAATTACTGGAAGAATGGAGAATGAAGTTCATGGATTATGCAGAACTTGATAAATTAACAGGAAAGATCCGAAATCTATGGGATCACAGGTTCACTGAGGACTGGAGTAAATTTACAGATTATTTGAAAAGTATATGCGATGAGCAAATAACGCTTGTGGGTTTGCAAGAAGCTCTGTGAAAATATCTGGAGTATTGTAAAAAAGGGAATAGGGAGGGGAAAGGTTTGATAAAAGGCAATATTAAATTAGGAAATGCGTAAAGAAAGAATCAAAACTGAAGATTCGCAGGAGAACTGAGGGAAGTCTAAAAGAATATATTTGTGATAAAAAATTTGGTATGGTTTTATAAATTTGTATTGGAAAATCAATTAAAAAATTTAAAGAGAGAGAGAGAGGCAATGTGATGCAATGTTTAGTGTGTCAAACTAGGAGCTGGGAGAGAACGGGGTTCAAATCTGCTATGAAGCTCACTGGCTGATCATGGGCTAGTCACTGCCTGCCAGCCTAACCTACCTCACAGGGAATTAAATGAGGGGTGAGAAAACAGTGGTGGACCTTGGCGCTTGCTGTAGCACCCTAGAAGCTCCACACCCAGTATGACTGAACTAGTTGCACTCCCCTAGATCTGCCTTTGGGAAGTAGCATGTACCTTGGAAGAAAAGGTGGGATATAAATTTAACAAACAAACAAACAAAGCACACTGGGCTTGGACCAGGCAGCACTCCAGACAGAAGACTCCTTTAAACAGAGGGTTATCCTCTGTAAAGTAGAACACAAGCACACAATCAGAACTAGGAGTGGGAGAGGTATTCAATTCAGTTCACATTAAAGGTGAACTCAGTGGCGGAGGAAGGTGGGTGTGGGGAGTGCGCTGCGGGTGGCACCCCCCTGGGACACTTGCTCAGGACACTCACCACCGGTGGCACCGCCCCTTGGGGACACTTGCCACGTAGCCTACCTTGATTTCAGTAAGGCATTTGACAAGGTGCCCCATGATATTCTTGTAAAGAAGCTGGTCAAATGCGGTCATGACTATGCTACCACTCAGTGGATTTGTAACTGGCTGACTGACCGAACCCAAAGGGTGCTCATCAATGGTTCCTCTTCATCCTGGAGAAGAGTGACTAGTGGGGTGCCACAAGGTTCTGTCTTGGGCCCGGTCTTATTCAACATCTTTATCAACGACTTGGATGATGGACTCAAGGGCATCCTGATCAAATTTGCAGATGACACCAAACTGGGAGGGGTGGCTAGCACCCCAGAGGACAGGATCACACTTCAAAACGACCTTGACAGATTAGAGAACTGGGCCAAAACAAACAAGATGAATTTTAACAGGGAGAAATGTAAAGTATTGCACTTGGGCAAAAAAAATGAGAGGCACAAATACAAGATGGGTGACACCTGGCTTGAGAGCAGTACATGTGAAAAGGATCTAGGAGTCTTGGTTGACCACAAACTTGACATGAGCCAACAGTGTGACGCGGCAGCTAAAAAAGCCAATGCAATTCTGGGCTGCATCAATAGGAGTATAGCATCTAGATCAAGGGAAGTAATAGTGCCACTGTATTCTGCTCTGGTCAGACCTCACCTGGAGTACTGTGTCCACTTCTGGGCACCACAATTCAAGAAGGACATTGACAAACTGGAACGTGTCCAGAGGAGGGCAACCAAAATGGTCAAAGGCCTGGAAACGATGCCTTATGAGGAACGGCTAAGGGAGCTGGGCATGTTTAGCCTGGAGAAGAGTAGGTTAAGGGGTGATATGATAGCCATGTTCAAATAAATAAAAGGATGTCACATAGAGGAGGGAGAAAGGTTGTTTTCTGCTGCTCCAGAGAAGCGGACACGGAGCAATGGATCCAAACTACAAGAAAGAAGATTCCACCTAAACATTAGGAAGAACTTCCTGACAGTAAGAGCTGTTCGACAGTGGAATTTGCTGCCAAGGAGTGTGATGGAGTCTCCTTCTTTGGAGGTCTTTAAGCAGAGGCTTGACAACCATATGTCAGGAGTGCTCTGATGGTGTTTCCTGCTTGGCAGGGGGTTGGACTCGATGGCCCTTGTGGTCTCTTCCAACTCTATGATTCTATGATTCTATGATTCTACGTGCGCCACCGCCTCTGTGCTCACCGTGCCACCCCCCCCCCCCGGATCACCATGGGCACCGGAACCCCCGTGGGTGGATCACCCCACCCACGGGTGCACCACTCCAGGTGCCAGAGCAGCTAGCTCTGCCTCCGGGTGAACATACCAAATGTGGACTTCCGGGGTGGCACCACTGGCAATGGCGGACTCCCTCTGAACTGGAGGGACCAGCTCCGCATGAAACGGGTCTTTTCCGCTGCGGTGTAGTGGGGACCCTTCTGGAAATCACAGGCGGATGAAGCCTGTGACTGTGGGACTCGGCGGGCACCCTTAGCGCCCCCCAACCCACAAAGGAACACACAAACGGGCTCCAAAGTGAAGAGGGGGAAGTGGCGTGGTGCTGTGAGTTAATTGCTTTTTCTGTGGAGCGAAGCTGCATAGCCGTTGCCGGAGAGTGCTGCCTTTTTCCTGGGACAATTTGGCATCTAAAATAACCAACCGTGAGTACCGGAACATTAAATATTTGGACTTCAAATAAGAACTGGCGAAATAAAAAGGAATTTGGACTTTAAAATTAACCCTAATTTGGTACTGAAACGGGAAGGAAGTCACCCTTCCGTTTCCTTGTAGTCAGAACAAAGCAAAGAAAACGCAAACTAGAGCCTTAAAAATCACTTTTAAAGGATCGACTTTCATCATTTTAAATCACTGAACCCCCCTTCGGTAGCAGGAGAAGAAGGGGGGCTTTTTCCTGAGCTGTTTAAACCTGCAGAAGTGAAGCTAAAGCAAAGTAATTTTCCACCGTCCTGACCCTGGAGTGGGGTGTCAGAATTGATGTTTGAAGCTCATTGACCAGAAACAAATGTCTTTGACAGATAGTTAAAAGAAGAGAAACATTGTGACTCCATTGTTTCCTTTCATCTTTTAAAAGAACAAATATGGACAAAATATCTTAAAAAAGAAACTTTGTTGTTATTGTTTTCAAGAAAAAGAACAACCAGAAGTTTCTCCCCCTAGAGGGGAACTGTGAAATTGTAACTAAATCCTGGGAACTTGCAGCTGTTACTGATTACAACTGTGGGAAAGGATTTGTGACCTTGTAGGACAATGCCTTCAGAAGCACTGTTGGGTGCTTTCTGTAAAATAAATGCCCTATTGGATTAGTTAAGTCAGAAGACGGATTTTATGACTAATGCGGCCAGAACCTTTGAACAGGTAGCGGGAAACTATATGGAGCCCACCCAGGAACTTAAACAGGAGCGTGCCATGACAGAACAACTGAAAGAAGAGGACCTTGCTGAATCTTGGGCGCCAGGGATGGAGGGACTTTTGGCCCAGCAGGAAAATGAGCCTTTGGATTTGACAAATGAACTTGGGAAAAACCAGATTTGGAAAGACAAAGTTTGGATTGATTTGGAAATGGGGGGTTGGACTGACCCCCCTATGCAGGGATGTTTGGAATTTCCGAGTCTGGCAATGGGCCGTCAGAGGTTTGGAGCTGTTGGGACTCCCAATCTTGGAGGGAATCTGAAACATGTTTTAAAATACCACATGGACTCTAGACTGGACTATGAGAAAGGGGCTGATTTGTTGAAATGGGTCAAAAACACTACCAAGCTGGAGTTCCCACGAGTGAAAGGAAAATATGAAGAAGAGCTGCGGAAGGGACATGGAAGAGATTTGAAGGCCTCGGATATAAGATCACCAGGTTAATGTGCCAGACTAATGGGTTTAAAAAAAAGGGACTGACAATCCCGGGACCGGGGAGAGGGGACGCTGGAAGAAGATTGGATTGTTTTTATTCTTTTTTTTCTTTTTATTATCAGAAATGTTTTATGACCGTTGGAAAAATGTTGAAATGAAATTACTTGGCTCTTGTAAAAATGTTTAAAGAATCAGGTAAAAAGGTTATGGTTATGAGAAGCTGGTAAAAATAAGACTTAAGTCTTAAGTTTTAAGGTTTTTTATAAGATAAAATGAAAATAGAGTAAGGTAATGCAAGGACAGAATACTATGAATTATGGAAAGGATTTGCTGTGACAATTATTAATCAAGATACAAGAGATGGGAGGAGGAGGAGGTCATGGAAAGAAGGTAATGAAATTGGAGAATTTGAAAATGATGGTTTTATTTTTTATTTTTATTTTTCTGTTTTTGTCTTTTTTCTTTGTAATTTTGTCTTTTTTATTTTTTTGTAAGTTTTTTTAAAAAAATCTTTTTTCAATAAATATCATTTTTTTAAAAACAGAACTTACCAAATGTGCACTTCTCCAAAATACACAGAAACTGAAACCCATTCTTAAAAATCCATACTTCTCTGAATTTTGCAATGTTATTCAGCCAAGGCACATGCACAAAAATGCATAGATAGGGGTGAAGTGTGCATAAATATACATATATTCCTAATAACAGCATCCAAAAATCCATAATATTAGGGGAAATTGTTCTGCAAAAAAAAAGTGTACCTTGGACAAAATTGCATACAGGCATATATATGTCCATTAGCAAAAGGTAGAAGAATCTGAAATGTGAATTGATGAATTTTCATTGACTTTTTAAAAATGCTGTGAAAATGTGGAGAACTGAACTTATGCCTAGAAAAATGAAAAACTGAAGAAGAAGAAGAAGAAGAAGAAGAAGAAGAAGAGGAGGAGGAGGAGGAGGAGGAGGAGGAGGAGGAGGAGGAGGAGTAGTTTGGATTTGATATCTCGCCTTTCACTCCCCTTCAGGAGTCTCAAAGCGGCTAACATTCTCCTTTCCCTTCCTCCCCCACAACAAACACTCTGTGAGGAGAGTGGGGCTGAGAGACTTCAAAGAAGTGTGACTGGCCCAAGGTCACCCAGCAGCTGCATGTGGAGGAGCGGAGACGCGAACCCGGTTCCCCAGATTACGAGACTCTTTTTTTAAAAAAATAGTAATTTTTATTGGTTTTTTAACACATATTTAACACAAACAAAACACAATACAATAACAAACAAACACATAAACATGTAAAATTTCAAGACCTTCTTTTCTTGAACCCTGTTTCACCGACTTCCCCATACCTTCCCTTTCTGCATCCCTATTTTCAAATTTCTTCCAGCAAATCCTCACTTCAGAATTTAACTAATTAACCTTTTACTCCTCCTGTCTTTACCAAATCAATACAGCTGTAACCTCTTAATTTCCCTAGCCTTGGCGTTTTAGCATTCATTTATTTTATAATAGTTCTTAAGATAGACTTTGAATTTCTTCCAATCTTCCTCCACCGTCTCTTTTCCTTGGTCTCGGATTCTGCCAGTCATCTCAGCCAGTCCCATGTAGTCAATCACCTTCGTCTGCCATTCTTCCAGTGTGGGTAGTTCTTGTGTCTTCCAATACTTTGCTATAAGGACTCTTGCTGCTGTTGTGGCGTACATAAAAAATGTTCTGTCTTTTTTTAACACCAATTGGCCGACCACGCCCAGGAGAAAAGCCTCTGGTTTCTTAAGAAAGGTATACTTAAATACCTTTTTCATTTCATTATAAATCATCTCCCAGAAGGCCTTAATCCTTGGGCAAGTCCACCAAAGGTGAAAGAATGTACCTTCAGTTTCCTTACATTTCCAACATTTATTATCAGGCAAATGGTAGATCTTTGCAAGCTTGACTGGTGTCATGTACCACCTGTAAATCATTTTCATAATATTCTTTCTTAAGGCATTACATGCCATAAACTTTATACCGGTGGTCCATAACTGTTCCCAGTCAGCAAACATAATGTTATAACCAAAGTCTTGTGCCCATTTAATCATAGCTGATTTAACCGTCTCATCCTGTGTATTCCACTTCAGCAACAAGTTATACATTCTTGACAAAATTTTTGTATTGGGTTCTAACAATTCCGTTTCTAATTTGGATCTGTCCACCTGGAAGCCAATTTTCCTGTCTTGTTTAAACACCTCCATTATTTGATAATAATGGAGCCAATCTCGAACTTTAGACTTCAATTTCTCATAGCTCTGTAGTTTCACCTCTTGCTCTAGAATTTCCCAATATTTTGGCCATTTCGATTCCATATTAAGCTTTTTCACCCCTGTCAGGGCTGCCTCAGGTCTCAGCTCACAAAAGACCAACGCCAGGTTCTTCTTATATACAAGGATGTTTATTGCAGTTCATTATTGGTTCCACAACCGAGGCGCGCAGCCCCGTGTCTCTTAGCCTAGACGTTTTAAGTCCCCTCTGAATCGGTCCCGCCCCTACACCAGCTTAAGAGGCTTGTGCTAGTCCACCTCTTCCTGTCTTTCCTTTTCCGCAGGGTCTTTCTGCCCCCCTGGGTTCCTTCCCTCCTGCTCTCTCCTGAAGCAGATTCCTCAGATGCCTGTTCCCCCCTCCTTCGTGCTTTGGGGCCAGGCTCCTCCTCCGGGCTTTCTCCATTTCCGCGCGCCTCCACATTTGAACTTGGCGCGCGTTCGCTACCCCTGACCTTCCTCTTGACACTTACACTACTCCCTGTACTACTCTCCACCTCTTCTGGCAGGACGTCCTGCCCCGATCTCCTTCCCCTGTCTCCTTCCTGCTCCGCTCCGTGTGTCACACTGGGAACTCCACTCTCTTCACTTCGTTCCTGCTGGGAAGCCGGCCCCGATCTCCCACTCCCACTCGGGGTTTCCCTGCTGCTTCCCTGCTCCTGGCAGGTCCCCCCTGTGACCCCCCTTGGCCTGACTAGGGGCGCCCCCTTCTGGGAATCCTCCGATTCACTTGAGAGACTCATGGAAGACCTCAAGTCATTGTCATCCTCTTCCTCACTGTCCTGTGATTCTTCCCCATCGCTCTCCGTCTCCCCCCTCACCTGTGCCTCTGTCTCTGAACCCCTGACAACCCCCTTAGCTTCCATTGGCGACAGCCACCTTGGGGTTTTGTTTTCCAACAAGTCTTTGTATCTAATCCAGACATTATATAATGCTTTCCTAACAATGTGATTCTTAAAACCTTTATGAGCTTTTACCTTGTCATACCATATATATGCATGCCATCGGAAAACATTATTAAACCCTTCCAAATCTAAAATGTCTGTGTTCTCAAGAAGTAGCCAATCTTTCAACCAGCAAAAGGCTGCTGATTCATAATACAGCTTTAAGTCCGGCAGGGCAAACCCCCCTCTTTCTTTTGCATCCGTTAGTATCTTAAATTTTATTCTGGGCTTTTTGCCCTGCCAGACAAATTTAGATATATCTTTCTGCCACTTCTTGAAACAGTCCATTTTGTCCAGAATCTGCAAAGCCTGAAATAAGAACAACATTCTAGGCAAGACATTCATCTTGATAACAGCAATTCGGCCTAACAAGGAAAGCTTCAAATTTGACCATACTTCTAGATCTTTCTTTACTTCTGTCCAGCATTTCTCATAATTATCTTTAAATAGATTCACATTTTTAGATGTCATATTAATCCCCAAATATTTCACTTTCTTAACCACAGTTAATCCTGTTTCATTTTGAAACTGCTCTCTTTCCATGGCTGTTAGATTTTTCTCCAGCACTTTAGTTTTTTGTTTATTTAACTTAAAACCTGCAACTTGACCAAATTCTTGAATTAATTCAAAAACCCTTTTCGTACTAGTGTCTGGCTCTTGCAAAGTGAGTACTAAATCATCTGCAAAAGCCTTCAATTTATATTGTTTTGCTCCGACCTGAACCCCTTTGACCAGCTGGTCTTTTCTAATCATATTTAACAGAACCTCCAGGACTGATATGAAAAGCAGTGGAGATATTGTGAACCCCAGTCGTGTCCCTTTTTCTATCTGAATTGCTTCAGTGACCACATTATTTACAATTAGCTTAGCCTTTTGTTCAGAATATATTGCACCTATACCATTCTCAAAACCTTGGCCTACCCCCATCCCTTGTAGATTCTTCTTCATAAAACTCCAAGAGATATTGTCAAAGGCTTTCTCCGCGTCCACAAATATCGAAACTGCCTTAGTGTTTATATTCACTTCTAATAATTCCATAATGTCTATTATATTCCTCACATTGTCTGACAAATGTCTTCCTGGGAGAAAGCCAGCTTGGTCCTTATGAATCTCACCCACTGTCAGAGCTGCTTCAAGATCCTAGCTCACAGAGGATCACGCTAGCCAGCGGTCATTAAGTAAAAGTCTTTATTGAGTTACAGTTTCCATTCCCAAGCTGCTGCGTGCAACTCTACGTCTAATGGCTAGATCGGCGAAGCTCCGTCTGAGTCTCCGCCCCTTGTGCACCAACTTAATATCCTAGCCCTGCTCCACCTTTTCCGCCTGACTGCTCTCCTCTGGGTCCCTCTGCCCCCCGGGGTCTCTTCCTTCCGGGATTCTTCTGATGCCGACCCCCCGGAACTCCCTGTCTCCTTGCGCCGGGCTTTAGGACCTGGCTCCCTTTCCTGGCTGCCTACTGCGTCACTTTCCTGTGCATTTGAACTTGGCGCGCGCGCCCAACCTTCCACTTTCCGTCTGACCGTTTCTTCGCTCCCCGATGGAGGTGTGGCCACCCCTGACTCGTGCCCTCCCCCCTGTTGCGAGCTGCCAGCGCTTGATCTCTGGCGCTCCTCCTCTTCCCTGCTCTCTGGCTGTGACGCTGGTCCCGATTTCCAACTGCTCTCCTCTGAGTCCCCTCTGGCTCTATCTTCCTGGGGTGTCCCCCTAGGCTCCCCCCTTGCCCTGACCACTGGTGCTCCTTTCTGTGAATCTTCTGATTCACTGGAAAGACTCGGAGATCTCGGGTCGTCGTCATCACTCATCTTTTCTTCTGCCTCCTCCCCCTCGCTCTCTGTTTCCTCCCTTGCCCTTGCCTCTGCTCCTGAACCCCTGACATCCATCCCCCCCTCGAAGCCCCCCGTTCCCCCCTCCCCTCCTTCCGGTGCGGGAACTGGGTGCTGCTGTGTCAGAGGGACGAATGTCGGATACAGTTCGCTTCCCGTGGCGGGCCTCCATCTGAAGTCTCCCGGTTCTGCCTCCCTGCTCTCGTCGACGACGGTCACCTCCGCTTCCATCTCTGTGCCGCCGTGCTCGAAACCAGGGTCGTCCCCGAAAACGTCCATGTCCGTCTCTCCCTCACTTCCTCCTGGCGGCGTTGCTCGTCCTGGACCTTCCTGCCACTTCCTGCGCCACTGCTCCTCTGGTCTGTCGTCCCACCAATACGAGGGTTCTGAGGCAGATCCCGAGGGTGACCCCTCCGGGGAACGGGCGTCTCGTATCGGGTCCTCGTCCGAGTCGAACCCCCGGAACGTGCTGGCAGAAAGCGTTGGCGTGAAAAGCCAGTCGTCGAAAAATTCTGCTGGCATTGGTCTATGTGGGAAGAGGGCATGAAACTCGTCTTTGAGCAGAGGTTCGTCCAAGGCGTAGCCCGGCACCCAGCTGTTGGCACTGGCCGGGGTGCCCTCCTTGGCGAGAAGGTATTCTACCCCTTCTTCCCCCCATCTGGAGTCCAAAATCTCCGTGACTTCGTTGATGCGTTCCTTCTGTGCCACTCCCGCGTGCCTGGTTCCTTCTCTGAGCGGACTCGGTGCCGTTCCGGGTTCCTGAAACCTGTGCGGTGCCTTGTAGGGGGTGAGCACCGATCTGTGGAACACCGGATGCATTCTAGAACCCTCCGGAAGCGCCAGCCTGAAAGCCACCGGGTTGACCTGCTCTTCGACTTGGTAGGGCCCCAGTTGCTTATGCCCCAGCTTCTTCTTGGCCAACGACCTGGCCGGCACTGCGTGGGCTGCTAACCAGACCCAGTGTCCCACATGGATCTCTTCGCCAACCCTTCTGTGTTTGTCCGCTTGCACCTTGTATGCATGTTTGGCCAGCTCCAGGTGTCGCCGCAGCTGATCGTGGACCTCCTGCAACTCCGACGCGAACGCATCTGCTGTCTGCGGCTCCCCCTCCCCCATCCTTTCCAGTCCCGGGAAGGTTCTGGGGTGCCTCCCGTTGTTAGCGAAGAACGGCGTGACCCCCGTGGACACGTGCTTCGTGTTGTTGTAGGCAAACTCGGCGAGCGGCAGGTAATCCACCCACGTCGCAGGCTGTTGATTCGCATAACATCTCAGGTACTGCTACATGATGGCATTGACCCGCTCCGCCTGCCCGTTGGTCTGCGGGTGTCTCGCCGACGCCAGGTTGATCTTGACGTTCAGGAAGCCCATCAGCTTCTGCCAGAAATTCGAGATGAACTGTTGCCCCCGGTCGGACAGAATAGACCGTGGCAGACCGTGAACCTTGAACACGTGGTCTATGAACAGTTTGGCGGTTTGCTCCGCCGTGGCCACCTTGGCACACGGAATGAAATGTGCCATCTTGGAGAACAAGTCCACCACCACCAGCACGGCCATCTTGCCCCTCGAGCTGGGCAGATCCGTGACAAAGTCCAGGGCCACCCTCTCCCATGGTTCGACCGGAGTTTGCAGCGGTTCCAACAGTCCGGCCGGTGGTTTGTGCACCGGTTTGGCCCTCTGGCAGGTGTCACACCTCGCCACGTAGTCCGCGACCTCCCCTCTCATTCCGGGCCACCAGAAGTCCCTGGCGACTAATTCCACCGTCTTCTCCTTGCCAAAGTGCCCGGCAGTGGGCGCGTCGTGCAGCTGCTGCAGTACCTTGGCGCGAAGTTCGTCTCCCGGCACGTAGATGGCCCCTTTACGGATGAGCAATCCATCTCGCAGCTGGAACTCGTCGGTCGCTGCCGTGCCCCTGTGCACCTCTGCCATCTTCGCTTGCGCGAAGGAGTCATCCTGCAACGCTCGCCGCACCGCCTCCAGGTCCACTGTTGCCACAGCGCACGCCCACACTGTCGGTGCGAAGATGTGCATGGCGGCCGCTGGCTTGGCGTCCTCCAGATATTGTGGCTTACGAGAGAGAGCGTCCGCCATGATGTTGGTGTCCCCCGGGACGTACTCTATTCGGAAGTTAAAGTTCGCAAAGAACTCAGCCCAACGTATCTGCCTTTGGTTCAGGAACTGTGCCGTGCGCCAGTGCTCCAGATTCTTGTGGTCCGTGCAGACCTGCACCGTGTGCTTGGCGCCGATCAGGAAGTGCCTCCATGCTTTGAATGCTGCATGAATGGCCAGCAACTCCCTGTCCCAGATGGTGTAGTTCTGTTCGGACTTGCTGAGCTTCCTGGAGTAAAACGCTCCCGGACACCAAACCCCCTGCGGGTCTTTCTGCAGCAGGACTGCTCCCACGGCTCTGTCCGAGGCGTCTGTCTCCACCCTCATCGGCCTGCTGGGGTCGACATGCAGCAGCTGCTCTTCCGACGCGAAGAGACGCTTGAGTGCCTGAAAGGACTGCTCCGCCTGCTCTGTCCAGATGAACTTCTTTTTTTTTGGAGCTAAGCGTGTCCGTGATGGCCGCTGTCTGCATAGCGAAGCCTTTGATAAACTTGCGATAGAAGTTCGCGAAGCCGACAAACCGTTGGACCTCCTTCCGGTTGCGTGGGCTCTTCCAGTCCAACACCGCTCGAACCTTGGTGCTGTCCATGGCGAGCCCCTTGTCAGACAACTTGTAGCCCAGAAAATCCACCTCCGTCACGTCGAATTGGCACTTCTCCAGCTTGGCGTAGAGCCTATGCTGCTGTAGCCTGCTTAGCACTTCTTTGACGTGTCTGTCATGCTCCTGCTGCGATTCCGAAAAGATCAGGATGTCATCTAAGAAACAGACGCACGTCTTGTAGAGGAGCCCCGCCAACACGTGATGCATGAACGCTTGAAAAACATGGGAGCCATTTTGCAATCCAAAAGGCATAACGCTATATTCGTAGGTGCCCAGCGGCGTGAACATGGCTGTCTTCCACTCATCCCCTTCCCGCATGCGAATGAGGTTGTACGCCCCTCGCAGGTCTAACTTGGTGAACACGCTGCCCTTCCGTACCTTTGCGAGGAGGTCGTCGATTCGGGGCATGGGGAAGTCCGATGGCTTGGTCACACTGTTTAAGATGCGATAGTCCACCACAAGTCTTTTTTGGGGCGTGTCCCGCTTCTTAACAAAGAATACAGGACTGCCCCCCGCTGCCTTGGACTCCCGGATGAAACCGCGCTCCAAATTATGATCTATGAACTCTTTGAGTTCCTGCAGTTCGTCCTCAGACATGGAATACAGCTTCCCTTTAGGCAGCGCCGCCCCCGGCAGCAGGTCAATTTTGCAGTCATATGGTCTGTGGGGGGGTAGCCTGTCTGCCTCCTTCTCGCAGAAAACCTCCAAAAATTCTGCGTACTTGTGGGGAATCGCTTGCAGCGTGCCTAGCAGCAGCTGTGTCTCCTCTTCCTCTCCTTCCTGCCGGGGGACGATGCAGTGTTCAGCACAAAAGGAAGAGCCGAAGGTCAGCTGCCTCTGGTACCAAGCCAGCGTTGGGCTGTGCTTGTCCAGCCAACTCATGCCCAATACAATGGGCGTGTCCGATAGTTGAGTGACGTTGAAGCTGATGATTTCCTTGTGATTCCCAAGGCGCATCACCATTGGTGGCGTCTGCTTCACCACTTGCCCCCCTAGCAGCTCCCTGCCATCCACCGTGACCACCTGCAGGGGCAGCGTGGCCGGCAGCAACTGTATAGCGTGCCGGTCTACAAAGTCTTGCCCTATAAAGTCCGCATTGCTTCCCGAGTCAATGGTGAGCGGCACGTCCATGGTGATTCCATTGGGCAGCTGGAGTGATGCGGTGAGCCTCACTACTGGTTTGGGCGGGAGGGGGTCCATGGGCTGTGAAATCTCCGGGGACTTCTTCACTGACACGTCTGGCTGGGCCCCATTGCCTCTTCCTCCAGCCAGACATCGTCGTTTCCCTGCTGTGGTCCTCCTTGTTGCGTTGCTGCAGTTACCATTGCTGAGGCTGCAGTGTGCTTGTGGAGCCTCCGGGGACACTCTTTCGCCATATGCCCTGGATCCTCGCAGATGTAACACTTCCTGTTCCCTCTAGGAGGCTTCGCTTTCACTGTTGTCGGTGCTAGGGCTCTGGCTGCTGATTGAGCCCTTGCACTTCCAACCTCCATAGGTTCCACTCCTCCTCCTGGCGGAGGCGTGGATTGCGCACGCGCTGCTTCTCTGGGAAGGAAGGAGGAGCCCCTGGCTGGTTCGCGCCCTCCACGCCCCTCGTCCCTGCTCCACGGACGTTCTTCCAGCCGCACCCCCACGGCTAGCGCCCTCTGAACGATCTCCTGCGTGGTCCGGGGTCTCTCCCCCCCTCGCAATTTCATCTTTAACAGAGCCGTGCAATCCCTCCCAAAACAGGTCTCTTACAGGAGCCGAATCCCTGTCCCATTCCAGAGCACTGACCAAAGCGAAAAAGCGGGCATGATACTGCCTTACGCTGGCCCTCCCTTGTTTCAGTCCATGTATCTGCTGCCGAGCAAGATCCACGTCAATGCTTGATAAGAAACACCCATCCATCGCTTTTATAAAGGCATCCGTATTTTGGAGCGCCGGATCCTTATCCCTCCACAAATTGCGCAGCCATGCTTTAGCTTCCCCATGCAAATGGGACATGATGAACCCCACTTTCTCTTGCTCATCTCTAAAGTCTTTTTTCAGCAGTTCCAGTGCGCACATTACATCTGCTCTAAAGTTGGGGTACTGCTGCAGGTTCCCATCGAAGTGAGAGACCAGACCGCCTGTTCGTCTCGCCAACCCAATTCCCTCCTGTCTGGGTGTCAGTTCCCCGTGCTTCGTAAGCATGTCCAACCTGACCTGGAGATCCCTGCAGGCGGCAGCTGCCTCCTCCTCTCTCTTCCTGGATGCGAGAGCCTCGGCATTCAGTTGTGACACTGCTTTTCTGAGTTCCTCTATCTGCTGCTCAGCCGTCATGTTGTCTGCCGTTCGTGAGCTAGCTAGTAGGCACCTGCTTCTCTCCTCTCCTCGAGGCTGTAGATGCCCACAATTTTGAGACGGAGCTTACTGTCAGAGCTGCTTCAAGATCCTAGCTCACAGAGGATCACGCTAGCCAGCGGTCATTAAGTAAAAGTCTTTATTGAGTTACAGTTTCCATTCCCAAGCTGCTGCGTGCAACTCTACGTCTAATGGCTAGATCGGCGAAGCTCCGTCTGAGTCTCCGCCCCTTGTGCACCAACTTAATATCCTAGCCCTGCTCCACCTTTTCCGCCTGACTGCTCTCCTCTGGGTCCCTCTGCCCCCCGGGGTCTCTTCCTTCCGGGATTCTTCTGACGCCGACCCCCCGGAACTCCCTGTCTCCTTGCTGCCTACTCCTTTCCTGGCTGCCTACTGCGTCACTTTCCTGTGCATTTGAACTTGGCGCGCGCGCCCAACCTTCCACTTTCCGTCTGACCGTTTCTTCGCTCCCCGATGGAGGTGTGGCCACCCCTGACTCGTGCCCTCCCCCCTGTTGCGAGCTGCCAGCGCTTGATCTCTGGCGCTCCTCCTCTTCCCTGCTCTCTGGCTGTGACGCTGGTCCCGATTTCCAACTGCTCTCCTCTGAGTCCCCTCTGGCTCTATCTTCCTGGGGTGTCCCCCTAGGCTCCCCCTTGCCCTGACCACTGGTGCTCCTTTCTGTGAATCTTCTGATTCACTGGAAAGACTCGGAGATCTCGGGTCGTCGTCATCACTCATCTTTTCTTCTGCCTCCTCCCCCTCGCTCTCTGTTTCCTCCCTTGCCCTTGCCTCTGCTCCTGAACCCCTGACACCCACCAACACTTTTTTCAGTCTTTTTGCTAAAATGTCTGCAAAAATTTTGTAATCCACATTAAGTAGTGATATAGGGCGGTAGTTCTTGATCTGAGTCTTTTCAGTCTCTGTTTTTGGTATAAGTGTAATATACGCTTCTTTCCACGATTCAGGTGCCTTTTTCCCCTCTAATATTTCATTACAGACTTCCTTCAAAGGTTGTATCAACCACTCCTTCAAAGCTTTATAATATCTGGAAGTCAGTCCATCTGGTCCTGGAGATTTTCCCAGTTGCATATTTTGAATGGCACCCTCTATTTCTTGCTCAGTTATTTTCTGGTTCAGATCTATTTTACTTTGTTGTGAAATTTTTTGTAATCCATGTTTCTTGAGAAACTCGCCTGTGTCTCCTTCATTCACGGGCCCTTGTGAATATAATCTTCTGAAGAAGCTCTGAAAACAGTTTCTAATTTCATTTGGCTTATTGATATTCTTTCCTTCAGCCTCTAAACCTGTGACTGTATTTAATTTTTGTCTTTTCTTCAATTGCCATGCAAGAAGTTTCCCACATTTATCTGCAGATTCGAAAGTCCTTTGTCTCCTTTGTTTAATTTTCCATTCTATTTCTTGATTCATCAGTTCCAAATATTGCGTCTGATATAGCTTAATTTCTCTCAGAAATTGGTTTAGACCTCAGTTTTTTCCCCCTTCTCTTATTTTTCCCAAAATTTTCTCCTTCTTCTCATTTTGTTTCTTCCTCTTTATAGAATTCTGTTGTATTAGGAAACCTCACATCACGGCTTTACTTGCATCCCAAATTGTTCTTTTTTCCACCTCTGTTTTCAGATTTATCTCAAAGTAATCTCTCAAAGTCTTCAGATAACGAGACTCTTAACCACTACACCACACTGGCTCACCAAACTGAGGAACCAAAATTGGCATATTTGCCTCTCTCTCTAATCAGAAGCCCTCAAGCAATGCTGATTGCAGGCAAGTCCCTCACCTGTGTGCATAGCAGCAGTTTGGGGGTAAGAGGAACATCAGCGCCAGCTCTTGAGGTCACAGAATCACCGAGCAAGAGAAGCCCACAGACCAAGAAACATAATGAACCATTCCTGCATGAAGCTAAAGGCTGTTCACGCGGGTCCTTTGATTTGTACAGGTACTGGGCCTCCCTCCACAGAATGCCAAGGCATCAACCCTGCGCTGCCTCATTAAAAAAAGTCATGCTCTGGTTGTTTTCTAGACAGCTAGAGCTGAGAACCACTCAAATATTTTCTATATGTCCTTATAGACTTATCCGGGCAAAGTCCATCCAGAAGCAGGCCTGATTTTATCAAGGTTCATGGGAAGGGGACCCAGGAAGAATGGAATCAAAACGGTCACCATTCTCTGCCTCTCTCTCATTCTCTCTCACACAAATGCCACATGCATCCCGAATCAGCAAGTGTCTTGCAAAATACTTAAGTCAGTTCCAAACATCCTGCACACTTCAGAACCACAACGAAAGGATAATTAAATGCCATCAAAATTGTGATGTTGTGTGATATTATGACAAATATAGCTCACACAGTTCTAGTGTTCATGCTCACAGAATTATAGAATGGGAGAGTTGGAACGGACCCCAAGGGTCATCTAGCCCAAGCCCCTGCAAATGCAGGAATTGCTTCTTCACACAGTACATAGTCAAGGTATGCAGCTCACCACCACTTCCTGTGTTAAAAGGGGTGTAAGGGAGAAGATGCAGAGTTTTAAGAGGCAATTCAAATCATTCAGAGGTGTTCAGAGGTTCAGAGGCATTTGTATTTAGCGGGAAAGGAGGGGCTTTAAAAGTTGGTATTCTTTTCACAGGCATCTTCTAGAGCTGAAAGGGTATTAAAGGAAGGTTTTGCACACAAACAAAAAGAGGTTAAACACACCTTTGAAAGCTCTTGTAAAAGTTGGATAAATGTCTAAAACACTTCTTCCTAATTAGAAAGTACATCTGACTCATAGGGATCAGTTTGTGCTATATCCAATTCAACCCACCTGTCAGCATTAGCAGCTTAAAAGTGTCCAAAGAGAGCAGCAAGGTGTGAGCGAAGAAAACAAGCTGCCCTCTCTGCTGAAGAGCCTGTCCCAAGGTGCTAGTTCCCATTCCACTTGCTGCAAGTCCAAAGGTGAACTCATGGCGTACGGGTTCATATGTGCATGCACTTTATGATCTAAGAAGGCAGAGGACCTTCTCAGTAGTGGCACCCACCCTGTGGAACGCCCTTCTATCAGATATCAAGGAGATAAGTCTTATACAAACTTTAGAAGACATCTGAAGGCAGTCCTCTATAGGGAAGTTTTTAATGTTTAATTATGTTTTTGTATACAGGACTGCCTTCAGATGTCTTCTAAAAGTTGTATAATTAATTATCTCCTTGATATCTGAAAGAAGGGCGTTCCACAGGGTGGGTGCCATGGACTGCAAGAAGATCAAACCTATCCATTCTGAAGGAAATCAGCCCTGAGTGCTCAATGGAAGGACAGATCCTGAAGCTGAGGCTCCAGTTCTTTGGCCACCTCATGAGAAGAGAAGACTATTTGGAAAAGACCCTGATGTTGGGAAAGATTGAGGACACAAGGAGAAGGGGACGACAGAGGACGAGATGGTTGGACAGTGTTCTCGAAGCTACAAACATGAGTTTGACCAAACTGCAGGAGGCAGTGGGAGACAGGAGTGCCTGGTGTGCTCTGGTCCAGGGGGTCACGAAGAGTCGGACACGACTAAATGACTAAACAACAACAAATGTTTTTGTATATGCTTGAAGCCTCCCAGAGTGGCTAGAGCAACCCATTCAGAACTGGGGGTAGAAATAATAACATGCTCATCCTCATCATGATCATCATCACCACCATCACTGGAACCTGCTGGATCAGGCCAATGGCCAACAGTGGACAACCAGATCCCCCAATAGGAAACTCACAAACAGGACCTGAGCACAAGATCCCTCTTCCTTCCTGTGGCTTCCAGCAACTGACATTCAGAAGCATTTACTGCCTCTGAACATAGAGGCAGGGCAGAGCCATCTTGGCTAATAGCCAATGATAGCCATATCCTCTATGAATTGTAAGAACTTAAAAAAATACTGCTAGATAAAAAGATCCTGTAGCTCAGCTATTGAATGGAGATGTTGTAAACCATTCCTCGAAGACCCTCTGTCTTGCCACTTTCAATTGTTGCCATCTTAGGGAGAAAAGAAGCTGCATTAGTAAGATCATTGGCTCCATTCATTTTAGCATAGTCTGCAACTGCCTTCCCCAACCTGATGTCTTCCATAAATTGTTGGTCTCCAATTCCCAATATCCCTGATCACTGGCCAGGTTGGTGGGGACTCATGGGAGTTGGAGTTGAACAGTATCTGGAGAACATTATATTCATTATATTCTCTCTTAAGGAACTTCCTGACAGTAAGAGCTGTTCGACAGTGGAATTTGCTGCCAAGGAGTGTGATGGAGTCTCCTTCTTTGGAGGTCTTTAAGCAGAGGCTTGACAATCATATGTCAGGAGTGCTCTGATGGTGTTTCCTGCTTGGCAGGGGGTTGGACTCGATGGCCCTTGTGGTCTCTTCCAACTCTATGATTCTATGATTCTATGATTCTAACAGCAGTTTGGAAAAGGCTGCTCTACACCATGGGTAGGAAAGCTAAGGCCCGGGAACCAGATTTGGCCCAATTGTCTTCTAAATCTGGCCCGCCGATGGTCTGGGAATCAGCATGTTTTTACATGAGTAGAATGTATCCTTTTATTTAAATGCATCTCTGGGTTATTTGTGGGGCCTGCCTGGTGTTTTTACATGAGTAGAATGTGTGCTTTTTTAAAAAAAATGCATCTCTGGGTTATTTGTGGGGCATAGGAATTCATTCATTATTATTTTTTTCCAAAATATAGTCCGGCCCCCCACAAGGTCTGAGGGTCAGTGGACCGGCCCCCTGCTGAAAAAGTTTGGTGACCTCTGCCACTGATTAGTAGAGCAGGAATCCCTGGAATGGTCATTCTGAAGATGCAATGCCATCACCAAAAATGCCCCATCTCTGGCCGATTGAAAAAGCACCTGGTGCAGGGATCATCTCTGGGTTGTCCAAAGATCTAGATCTATTCTGGACAGAAGCAGCCTAGGTTTCCTGCTTGAAACCCCTGAAGCTGTCAGTGCTGTTATAGAAGGGGGGAGGGTTATTGGGTTGCCTCTGCTTTTATTTTTATAATGTATTTTGTGTTTTCTGTATTGTAATTTTATGTTGTAAACTGCCCTGAGATCCATGGGTATAAGGTGATATAAGAAAGAAAGAAAGAAAGAAAGAAAGAAAGAAAGAAAGAAAGAAAGGGCTGTCTCCCACTGATTCCCCACCTACCACTTTTAGTGGAGAAAGGGCATGGGGGAGGGTCTGCAGTACCCTTTCCCGTCTGTCATTTGGAAGCTTCATCAGAGCATAAAAGACAAAATACAAGAAAATATAAACAATTAAAAACAATTCCATCTTTCCATGTCTTATCTTTCATTCACTTGTTTCCCTGACCTCCTCACACCTCCCTTTTTTGTATTCTAGTTCAATTAAATATTCCAGCAAATCCTTTCCGCTTAGTTTTTATCCTAATAATTTATCTTAGTGTACTATAATTTTACATTCTCGTTTCACCACGTCTTCAAAACCAGCCTACCAATACACATGGATGGGAGGCAGGGGATAACATTCCCATTTCGTCTCACGTGGTAAAACGGGTTGGGCTGCGCCTGCCTCGGGTAAGCCCAAAGCTGATCTCTGATCCTGGTGCCTCTACCAATTGTAGTACAATGGATATGTTGGGAATCTGAATACATGCAGCTACTCACACAGAGTCAATTAAGGTTTGGCAGACAGCCAGAAGGCAATCTGAAGGAATAAGTCTGCCTGGTGATACAGAGGCATGGAGACAGCTCCATGATTGGTCAAGCTCTCTCAAGGGAGTGATAATTAATGGCCTACTAACTGGAATAGTTCAGTGTTCTGTGTATCAGTGTAGGAGTTGGAGGTTGTGAGTTGTGAGTTGTGTATGAGAGAGCAAGCTAAAGATCCATATTTTGTTCCTGAATATAAAGGTAAAGGTACCCCTGCCCGTCAGGGCCAGTCGTGACCGACTCTAGGGTTGCACGCTCATCTCGCTCAAGAGGCCGGGAGCCGGCGCTGTCCGAAGACACTTTCGGGTCATGTGGCCAGCATGACAAAGCTGCATCTGGCGAGCCAACACCAGCGCCGCACACGAAAACGCCGTTTACCTTCCCACTATAAAGCGGTTCCTATTTATCTACTTGCACTTAGGGGTGCTTTCGAACTGCTAGGTTGGCAGGAGCTGGGACCGAACGATGGGAGCTCACCCCATCGAGGGGATTCGAACCGTCGACCTTACAAACAGCAAGTCCTAGGCACTGAGGTTTTACCCACAGCGCCACTCGCGTCCCGTTCCTGTATATAGTCCACTGTATATAATAAACACCTAACTACAAGTTCCTGGTTCCTGCTTCATCTATCCTGTCTGCAGCCAAGTTGCTAATTGCTTCCGTGGATTCTGCGTTTACTTTGCTAGGTCTGGCTAAGGTGCTGCAACTAGTCAGAAAGTTGTGAAACACCAATAGGTTTTGCAAATAGGATATTGATCAGAAAGAGGGCATATTGTTGGTGGCACCACGCCTTTGGAATGCCCAGCTCAGTGCGGATTAAAAACTGCTCCACCAAAAGTATTTGCTTCCATGCAAGGATACACAGACCAGCATTGAAACCTCCCAAAAAGGTCTCCATGAATGTAAAGCACTAGGCAGATAGAAGGGAGAGAGGCAGAGGAAATGGGTGCAATTCTGTTACTGATTCCTCAAGCTGCCAGACAGAACAACTTGACCCAGTCTCTCTTTCAATTTCCAGTCACAACAATGACAGGAAGACTGTGGCTTTGCTGCAATCTGAGCAGAAAACAAAATAACTAAAATAAAATGGGGGAGAATTGGTTCTCCCCCATAGCACCCTCCCCCAACTCCTTTCTCTATGCTTCTGAAATTTTGCAGGGAACTTGACTAGATTTCTTTTTTTTCCCCTTTCTTTTTATTAAAGATTTTCTTGTTTTACAGAAGTATGTGTAATGTCTCTCGTATTTTTTCCATGTAACATTTTTACAAATCAGTTTCATTTGTTGAGACAGTTGGGGGGGGGAGATTGGGGGATGTCACATTCAGGCAAATTGCGCATAAAGAAGAGCAATAAATCGTTCTTTTAAACACTCAAATTTTAACGGTACTTAGTACAAAAAGAAAATGCATCTCTTTGACTGAAATTTTGCAGGCTCTGCCCCCTCTGAACAGACTGCTATGCTGGAAAATTTCATCCAATTCTGCAAAAATACACACAAAAAATGAAAGGCTTCTCTTGATTTCCACCTTGCAGTAAATGAGGAAGACATCCAAGTTTTTGCCCGTCACCTGACTCAGGAAAGTGAGTTTGGAGGTAAATATCTTATCTGTGCAAAACCCTATAGTTTTCTCTTATGCTTTTCATATATTGAAAATTGTTGATTTCATTATTAATTGGGGGAGGGGTGTTTTGCTTTATGTATGCTGCTTTCAGCCCTATCTGAGAAAAGGCAGGGGTACAAAAATGTAAATACAGTGGTGCCTCGCAAGACGAAATTAATTCGTTCCGCAAGTTTTTTCTTCTTGCGAGTTTTTCGTCTTGCGAAGCACGGTTTCCCATAGGAATGCATTGAAAATCAATTAATGCGTTCCTATGGAAACCGCTTGCCAGGCTGGCGGTGCGGAGAAGGGCTTTTCTCCCCACCGCAAGCCTTCAGGACAGGTACGGGAACAGAGGGGAAGGGGCGCAGCGCTTCTCCTCTGTTCCCGGGGCTTACGGTGGGAGGAGGGTTTTTCCTCCCCACCGCCAACATTCAGAACAGCATTCTGAATGTTGGCGGTGGGAAGGAAAACCCTCCTCCCACCGCAAGTCTTCAGGACAGCCATCCGAAGGCTGGCATGGGGAGAAGGGCTTTCCGCCCCACCGCCAGCCTTCGGAGCAGCCTTCCGAAGGCTGGCGCGGGGAGAAGGGCTTTTCTCCCCACCGCCAGCCTTCGGAGGAGCCTTCCGAAGGCTGGCGCGGGGAGAAGGGCTTTCCGCCCCACCGCCAGCCTTCGGAGGAGCCTTCCGAAGGCTGGCGCGGGGAGAAGGGCTTTCCGCCCCACTGCCAGCCTTCGGAGGAGCCTTCCAAAGGCTGGCGCGGGGAGAAGGGCTTTCCGCCCCACCGCCAGCCTTCGGAGGAGGTCCGAGGACAGTGGGGAAGAAGCGCTGCGCTTCCCCGCTGTCCCAGAGATTTCCCTATGGGCTTTCGTCTTGCGAAGGAAGCCCATAGGGAAATTCGTTTTGCGAAGCGCCTCCAAAACGGAAAACCCTTTCGTCTAGCAGGTTTTCCGTCTTGTGAGGCGTTCGTCTTGCGGGGCACCACTGTAGATTAAAACAGGGACTTCCGGGTTCGCGCCATCGGCGAATGGCGGAGTTCCTCTGACTGGAGGAACGGGCTCCATGGAAATTGGGGCTTCCCACCGCGGCGAAGGTGGGGGCCTGCTAGAAATCCCAGGCAGAGGAAGCCTGGGAACGTGGGGTTCGGCAGAGCACCAAGAGCGCCTCCCCTACTCACGAGGAAACCCATTTTGGGGGGTCCGGAGTGAAGCGGGGTGAGCAGCGCGGTGCATCAAACCGATCACTATTTCCATGGAGGGAAGCCGCGTAGCCATCGCCGGAGAGCGCTGACTTTTTCCTGATGACATTTGGACTCTAAATCAAGTACCCGTGAGTAAAACGGAGAATCGGACTAAGAACTAGCAAATTTTATGAATTAGGCACAAAGCGGGAAGGTATAAAAAGGAAGTCCGCCTCCCGTTTTTGTATACAGATTGAAGCAAAGACCTTGCAACCTAATAGCTTAAAAAGTCTTTTTAAAGTTGGAAATGTCCTGCACCCATAATCAACAAAAACCCCCTTGGAAGCAGGAGAAAAGGGGGGGGGGAATTTGACTGTTTAATCCTGCAGGAAGTGAGAGAAGGAATATAAGTTTCTACCGTCCCAAACCTGGGGACGGGGTATCAGGACAGAATCTGCTTGAGACGTCCATCGATTGAAAGTGGAATACTTTGACAGATAGAAAAAAGAAAAGAAAAGAGAAACAAACTAACTTCAATGCCACCTTCTGCATTTCTGCTCTTTAAAGAAACAAAGTATTTGAAATTGAAAGGACTTTGAAATCGAAAGTAACTTTCTTTGTCTGATATTTTTCTGAAAAATGGAAACAAATAGAAATTGTGTCCCCTAGAGGGAGCCTGTCAGTTTGTGGTTTCAGCGTACATATGTGAGGTCTGCACCGTCGGAACAGCCGTTCGACCTTGTTTTGGAACAGAAATGTTTTGGCAGGAAGGCTTTGTGTCTGCCCTTGATAGGATCAACGCTCTGTTGATGCAGCTGTCTGTGAAAATGAGCCTGATGAATGAAAAATTGGATTTTGTGAGTGTGGTGGCCAGTGAAGATGATCTACCAGGGAACAAGGATAAAGAAGTTACACTGCGATCAACTCAGGAATCCGGTTTGACAAGGCAAGTTCAAGGGCAGATGGAGAAGGAAGAGGTGGTAGCTAAAACCCTACACAATACAAATGGTAAGACACAAAGTTCTACAGGAACAAAAGCTATTGCCTTGGAAGATTGAATTTGGAGAGTGCTGGGAAGTATTTGAAGTTAAGGAAGCTCTTTACTCTAGTGGGACTGTGAAACAGGAGAATAATTATTTGGACAAATACTTTTTGGACTACAAAGATGAAGACTGGGAGTGGAACCGGGGGGAAGGAGACGACCAGACGAAGAAAAATGGAAATTATTATTGGATGGAACCCTCCGGAGAGCCACTTCCTTATAATCCAACAATAGACAAGGAACTGCATAAGTACAAACAAGAACAAAAAAATCTGCAGAAGGGGCCTAGAAGGGACTTAAGGGCCTCAGACATTAGAACTCCAGATTGATGGACTAAGTAAGTGACAGAAAGGACTGATACGACCCGAAACCAGACAAAGGGACGTTGGATGAAAATTAGAAATATGAAGGATTTTTTTTTTTTTTTTTAATGTTAAGTTGGAATCAGTGTAAAATTATTGAAATTTGAGGCTTTTGTCGGAAAGGAACTAAATTGGCTTTAGCAGAAATGTTTTCAAGGAGAAAAGTAGGAATGTGATGTGTTTCTGAAATTTTAAGACTTTCAATATAAGATAAGGATAATAATAATAATAATAATAATTTATTATTTATACCCCGCCCATCTGGCTGGGCCTCCCCGGCCACTCTGGGCGGCTTCCATAAAAACCAAAAATACAATAAAATATCACCCGTTAAAAACTTCCCTGAACAGGGCTGCCTTAAGATGTCTCCTGAATGTCAGGTAGTTGTTTATCGCTTTGACATCTGCTGGAAGGGCGTTCCACAGGGCGGGCGCCACTACCGAGAAGGCCCTCTGCCTGGTTCCCTGTAGCTTTGCTTCTCGCAATGAGGGAACCGCCAGAAGGCCCTCGGCGCTGGACCTCAGCGTCCGGGCAGAATAATGGGGGTGGAGACGCTCCTTCAGGTATACTGGACCGAGGCCGTTTAGGGCTTTAAAGGTCAGCACCAACACTTTGAATTGTTCAAATATATAAAATTGTGCTCGGAAACGTACTGGGAGCCAATGCAGGTCTTTCAAGACCGGTGTTATATGGTCTCGGCGGCCGCTCCCAGTCACCAGTCTAGCTGCCACATTCTGGATTAGTTGTAGTTTCCGAGTCACCTTCAAAGGTAGCCCCACGTAGAGTGCATTGCAGTAGTCCAAGCGGGAGATAACCAGAGCATGCACCACTCTGGCGAGACAGTCCGCAGGCAGATAGGGTCTCAGCCTACGTACCAGATGGAGCTGGTAAACAGCTGTCCTGGACACAGATTTGACCTGTGCCTCCATGGACAGCTGTGAGTCCAAAATGACTCCCAGGCTGCGCACCTGGTCCTTCAGGGGCACAGTTACCCCACTCAGGACCAGGGAATCCTCCACACCTGCCCGCCTCCTGTCCCCCAAAAACAGTACTTCTGTCTTGTCAGGATTCAACCTCAATCTGTTAGCCGCCATCCATCCTCCAACCGCCTCCAGACACTCACACAGGACCTTCACCGCCTTCACTGGTTCTGATTTAAAAGAGAGGTAGAGCTGGGTATCATCCGCATACTGATGAACACCCAGCCCAAACCTCCTGATGATCTCTCCCAGCGGCCGCATGTAGATGTTGAAAAGCATAGGGGAGAGGACAGAACCCTGAGGCACCCCACAAGTGAGAGCCCAGGGGTCTGAACACTCATCCCCCACCACCACTTTCTGAACACGGCCCAGGAGGAAGGAGCGGAACCACTGTATAACAGTGCCCCCAGCTCCCAGCCCCTCAAGACGGTCCAGAAGGATGCTATGGTCGATGGTATCGAACGCCGCTGAGAGATCCAGCAGAACTAGGAAACAGCTCTCACCTTTGTCCCTAGCCCGCCGGAGATCATCAACCAGTGCGACCAAGGCAGTTTCAGTCCCATGATGAGGCCTGAATCCCGACTGGATAAATGGAATAAGGTAAATTGAATAATAGATTATGCTAAAAGAGGGAAAGGCTATGTTGATTAATAAATAAGATAGAGCGTGAAGATTAACTATTTAAATTAAAATTGAGAAATATGGGAAGAATTTGCTGAAATAACGAACTAAATTAGAATACAAAAAGGGAGGTGTGAGGAGGTCCAAGAATTAAGCAAATGAAAACTGTAATTTGAGACTTGTATATATATATTTTCTTTTTCTTTTTCTATTTCTTTCTTTACTGTTTTCTTTTTTGGGTTAGGGTTGGGCTTTTTCATATGTATTGATGAAACTCTGAATAAATATCATTTGGAAAAAAATAAAACAAATGGGCAGGCATGATTTTTGGATTTTGGAAAATTGCAACTTTTCTATGCAATCTATATTAGGTTATTTTTGCTCTGTTTAGAATACTGAATACACTTTATAGTGGAAGAAATATATCAAGAAAATTAAATAATATTGTGCTGTATGCCAATGTTGGCCCAATGAAATTAATGGAGATGGCTGGTTGCTTGCTTGCTTGGTTAGTTAGTTAGTTACCGTACTTTTCGCCCCATAGGGCGCATCGCCCCATAGGACGCACCTAGGTTTTTTTGGGGGGAAATAAAGGGGGGAAATTATTTCCCCCCCAGGTGCGGGGCTGGCGCGGGGGAAGCCCGAGCTTCCCCCGACCACAGCCCCCAGAACAGCTTTCTATCCGCAAGCCTAGGGAGCCCAGTGCAAAGTCGCACCGGTCTCCCCAGGCTTGCGGAGAGGTGCGCGAAGCTGGGCACGCTCTTCAGCGCGTCCCAGGCTTCGGAATGAAGGCACCTCCGCGCAGCCGTCAGGAGGGCTCCAGAGGGCTGCGCGGAGCTGGGCGAAGCCCGGGGCTGCAGGCACCTCCATGCAGCCGTTGGGAGCCCGGTGCGACTTCGCGCTGGGCTCCGGATGGCTGCGCGGAGCTGTGCGAAGCCCAGGGCTGCAGGCACCTCCGCACAGCCATCGGGAGCCCGGCGCGACTTTGCTCCGGGCTCTGGAGGGCTGCGTGGAGCTGGGCGAAGCCCGGGGCTGCAGGCACCTCCATGCAGCCGTTGGGAGCCCGGTGCGACTTCACGCTGGGCTCCGGATGGCTTTGCGGAGCTGCACGAAGCCCGGGGCTGCAGGCAGCTCCGCGCAGCAGTCGGGAGCCCAGCGT
Organism: Podarcis bocagei; assembly: GCF_964188305.1. Classification (NCBI taxonomy): domain Eukaryota; kingdom Metazoa; phylum Chordata; class Lepidosauria; order Squamata; family Lacertidae; genus Podarcis; species Podarcis bocagei. The sequence goes on along the minus strand of NC_138142.1, from coordinate 498,448 downwards.
GACTTTGCGCCGGGCTCCGGATGGCTTTGCGGAGCTGGGCGAAGCCCGGGGCTGCAGGCAGCTCCGCGCAGCAGTCAGGAGCCCAGCGCGACTTTGCGCCGGGCTCTGGAGGGCTGCGCGGAGCTGGGCGAAGCCCGGGGCTGCAGGCAGCTCCGCGCAGCAGTCAGGAGCCCAGCGCGACTTCGCGCAGGGCTCCCGAGGGCTGCGCAGAGCTTCCTGAAACCTGGAGAGCGAGAGGGGTCAGTACGCACCAACCCCTCTCCAGGCTTCAGCGAAAGCCTGCATTTGCCCCATAGGACGCACACACATTTCCCCTTCATTTTTGGAGGGGGAAAAGTGTGTCCTATAGGGCGAAAAATACGGTAGTTAGTTAGTTAGTTAGTTAGTTAGTTAGTTAGTAAGTAAGTAAGTTAGTTAGTTAGTTAGTTAGTTAGTTAGTTAGTTAGTTAGTTAGTTAATGGAGTTTGGGCCTACTCTAGGTAGAACTTCCTTGGGTACAATCCTTTGTGTTTAATTTTCTATATCAGTCATACTATCACAAGTATGTGGGTGGCTTCTTCTCATAAGCTTGTAATGAGGACTGCCAATCTGGATAGCTTTAACAGAGGATTAGACAAATTCAGGGGTGCCATGGGGGGGATAGATAAGCCCTGCCCTCTGTAATTGATCACATGACACACGCCTTTTGAATGACAATGGCTATCAACTTGGGGGGAGGGGCTCAAATATTTTATTGGGGGAGTGAAGCCCCCTAAGCCCCTAAGAGTTGGCTCCTATTGATAAAGTCATGGAAGATAATATTAATTATTATAATTATTGTCAGGGATTTAGGAGCAGAGGCAAGGCCAAGGGAGGAAACAGAGAGCGAAGGGGAGGAGGCAGAAGAAAAGATGAGTGATGACAACGACCCGAGATCTCCTAGTCTTTCCAGTGAATCAGAGGATTCACAGAAAGGAGCACCAGTGGCCAGGGCAAGGGGGGAGTCTAGGGGTGCACCCCAGGAAGATAGAGCCAGAGGGGACTCAGGGGAGAGCAGTTGGAAATCGGGACCAGCGTCACCGCCAGGGAGCAGGGAAGAAGAAGGGAGCCAGGGGGCAAGCGCTGGCAGCTCACCACAGGAGGGAGGGCATGAGTCAGGAGTGGCCACACCTCCATCGGGGAGCGAAGAAACGGTTAAGAGGAAAGTGGAAGGTTGGGCGCGCGCGCCAAGTTCAAATGCAGAGGAAGGCGGCGCAGTAAGCAGCCCGGAAAGGGAACCAGGTCCTAAAGCCCGGCGCAAGGAGGCAGGAGGGTCCGGGTCAGCGTCAGAAGAATCCAGGAAGGAAGAAACCCCGGGGGGTAGAGGGACCCAGAGGAGGACAGTCAGGCGGAAAAGGTGGAGCAGGGCTAGGATATTAAGTTGGTGCACAAGGGGCGGAGACTCAGACGGAGCTTCGCCGATCTAGCTACTAGACGTAGAGTTGCGCGCAGCAGCGTGAGAATGGAAACTGCAATTCAATAAAGACTTTTACTTAATGATCGCTGGCTAGCGTGATCCTCTGTGAGCTAGGATCTTCAAGCAGCTCTGACAGTAAGCTCCGTCTGCTCTCAATTGTGGGCATCTACAACCTCGAGGAGGGGAGAGAAGCAGGTGCCCACTAGCGAGCTCACGAACGGCAGACGACATGACGGCTGAGCAGCAGATAGAGGAACTCAGAAAAGCAGTGGCACAACTGAATGCCGAGGCTCTCGCATCCAGGAAGAGAGAGGAGGAGGCAGCTGCCGCCTGCAGGGATCTCCAGGTCAGGTTAGATGTGCTGACAAAGCAGACACCCCGGCAGGAGGGAATTGGGTTGGCGAGACGCACAGGCGGGCTGGTCTCTCACTTCGATGGGAACCTGCAACAGTATCCCAACTTTAGAGCAGACGTACTGTGCGCACTGCAACTGCTGCATAAAGACTTTAGAGATGAGCAAGAGAGAGTGGGATTCATCATGTCTCATTTGCATGGGGATGCTAAAGCATGGCTACGCAATTTATGGAGAGATAAGGATCCGGCGCTCCAGAATGCAGATGCCTTTATTAAAGCGATGGATGGGTGTTTTTTATCAAGCATTGACGTGGATCTGGCCCGGAAGGAGGTGCATGGGCTAAGACAAGGGAGGGCCAGCGTCAGGCAGTACCATGCCCGCTTTTTCGCCTTGGTCAGTGCCCTGGAATGGGACAGAGATTCGGCCCCTGTAAGAGACCTCTTTTGGGAGGGGTTGCACAGCTCGATTAAAGATGAGATCGCGAGGGGGGAGAGACCCCGAACCACCCAGGAGGTCGTTCAGAGGGCACTGGCAGTGGGGGTGAGGCTGGAAGAACGCCCGTGGAGCAGGGACGAAGGGCGTGGAGGGCGCGAACCAGCCAGGGGCCCCTCCTTCCTTCCCAGAGAAGCAGCGCGGGCGCAATCCACGCCTCCGCCAGGAGGAGGAGCCGAACCTATGGAGGTTGGAGGTGCAAGGGCTCAGTCAGCAACCAGAGCCCTAGCACCGGCAGCAGTGAAAGCGAAGCCTCCTAGAGGGAACAGGAAGTGTTACGTCTGTGAGGAGCCAGGGCATATGGCGAAAGAGTGTCCCCAGAGGCTCCACAAGCTCACTGCAGCCTCGGCAATGGTGACTGCAGCAACGCAGCAAGGAGGAACACAGCAGGGAAACGAAGCAGTCTGGCTGGAGGAAGAGGCCCTGGGGCCCAGCCAGACGTGTTAGTGCCGCAGTCCCCAGAGATTTTACAGCCCGTGAACCCCCTCCCGCCCAAACCAGTGGTGAGGCTCACCGCATCTCTCCAGCTGCCCAATGGAATCACCATGGACGTGCCCATCACAGTGGACTCGGGCAGCAACGCGGACTTTATAGGGCAGGACTTTGTCGACAAGCACGCTATACAGTTGCTGCCGGCCACACTGCCCCTGCAGGTTGTCACGGTGGATGGCAGGGAGTTGCTAGGGGGGCAAGTGGTGAAGCAGACGCCGCCAATGGCGATGCGACTTGGGAATCACAAAGAAATCATCAGCTTCAATGTCACTCAACTATCGGATACGCCCATTGTATTGGGAATGAGTTGGCTGGACAAGCACAGCCCAACGCTGGCTTGGTACCAGAGGCAGCTGGTCTTCGGCTCTTCCTTTTGTGCTGAACACTGCATCATGCACCGGCAGGAAGGAGAGGAAGAGGAGTCACAGCTGCTGCTAGGCACGCTGCAAGCGATTCCCCACAAGTACGCAGAATTTTTGGAAGTTTTCTGCGAGAAGGAGGCGGACAGGCTACCCCCTCACAGACCATATGACTGCAAAATTGACCTGCTGCCGGGGGCGGCGCTGCCTAAAGGGAAACTGTATTCCATGTCGGAGGACGAGCTGCAGGAACTCAAAGAGTTCATCGATCATAATTTGGAGCGCGGTTTCATCCGAGAGTCCAAGGCAGCGGGGGGCAGTCCTGTATTCTTTGTTAAAAAGCGAGACACGCCCCAAAAAAGACTGGTCGTGGACTATCGCATTTTAAACAGTGTGACCAAGCCGTCGGACTTCCCCATGCCCCGAATCGACGACCTCCTGGCGAAGGTGCGGAAGGGAAAAGTGTTCACCAAATTAGACCTGCGAGGGGCGTACAACCTCATTCGCATGCGGGAGGGGGAATGAGTGGAAGACGGCCATGTTCACGCCACTGGGTACCTACGAATACAGAGTTATGCCTTTTGGACTGCAAAATGGCTCCCACGTTTTTCAAGCTTTCATGCATCACGTGTTGGCGGGACTTCTCTACAAGACGTGCATCTGTTTCTTAGATGACATCCTGATCTTTTCGGAATCGCAGCAGGAGCATGACAGGCACGTCAAGGAAGTGCTGACCAGACTAAAGCAACATAGGCTCTACGCCAAGCTGGAGAAGTGCCAATTCGACGTGACGGAGGTGGATTTTCTGGGCTACAAGTTGTCTGACAAGGGGCTCGCCATGGACAGCGCCAAGGTTCGAGCGGTATTGGACTGGAAGAGCCCACGCAACCGGAAAGAGGTCCAAAGGTTTGTCGGCTTTGCGAACTTCTATCGCAAGTTTATCAAGGGCTTCGCTATGCAGACAGCGGCCATCACAGACACGCTTAGCTCCAAGAAAAAGAAGTTCGTTTGGACGGAGGAGGCGGAGCAGTCCTTTCAGGCACTCAAGCGTCTCTTCGCGTCGGAAGAGCAGCTGCTTCACGTCAACCCCAGCAGGCCGATGAGGGTGGAGACAGACGCCTCGGACAGAGCCGTGGGGGCGGTCCTGCTGCAAAAGGACCAGCAGGGGGTGTGGCGACCGGGAGCGTTTTACTCCAGGAAGCTCAGCAAGTCCGAGCAGAACTACACCATCTGGGACAGGGAGTTGCTGGCCATTCATGCAGCGTTCAAAGCGTGGCGGCACTTCCTGATCGGCGCCAAGCACACGGTGCAGGTTTGCACGGACCACAAGAATCTGGAGCACTGGCGCACGGCACAGTTCCTAAACCAGAGGCAGATACGCTGGGCTGAGTTTTTTGCGAACTTCGACTTCCGCATAGAGTATGTCCCGGGGGACACTAACATCATGGCGGACGCCCTCTCCCGTAAGCCACAGTATCTGGAGGACGCAACGCCAGCGGCAGCCATGCACATCTTCGCACCAACAGTATGGGCGTGCGCCGCGGCCACCGTGGACCTGGAGGCGGTGCGACGAGCGTTGCAGGATGACTCCTTCGCGCAAGCAAAGATGGCAGAGGTGCAAAGGGGCAAGGCTGTGGCCGACGGTTTCCAGCTACGAGATGGATTGCTCATCCGTAAAGGGGCCATCTACGTGCCGGGAGACGACCTTCGTGCCAAGGTGCTGCAGCAGCTGCACGACGCGCCCACGGCCGGGCACTTTGGCAAGGAGAAGACGGTGGAATTAGTAGCCAGGGATTTCTGGTGGCCTGGAATGAGAGGGGAGGTCGCAGACTACGTGGCGAGGTGTGACACCTGCCAGAGGGCCAAACCAGTGCACAGACCGCCGGCCGGACGGTTGGAACCGCTGCAAACTCCGGTCGAACCTTGGGAAAGGGTGGCTCTGGACTTTGTCACAGATCTGCCCAGCTCGAGGGGCAAGACGGCAGTGCTGGTGGTGGTGGACCTGTTTTCCAAGATGGCCCATTTCATTCCGTGTGCTAAGGTGGCCACGGCGGAGCAAACCGCCAAACTGTTCATAGACCACGTGTTCAAGGTTCACGGTCTGCCACGGTCTATTCTGTCCGACCGCGGGCGGCAGTTCATCTCGAATTTCTGGCAGAAGCTGATGGGCTTCCTGAACGTCAAGATCAACCTGGCGTCGGCGAGACACCCGCAGACCAACGGGCAAGCGGAGCGGGTCAATGCCATCATGCAGCAGTACCTGAGATGCTATGCGAATCAACAGCCTGCGACGTGGGTGGATTACCTGCCGCTTGCCGAGTTCGCCTACAACAACACGAAGCACGTGTCCACGGGGGTCACGCCGTTCTTCGCCAACAACGGGAGGCACCCCAGAACCTTCCCGGGACTGGAAAGAATGGGGGAGGGGGAGCCGCAGACGGCAGATGCGTTCGCGTCGGAGCTGCAGGAAGTCCACGATCAGCTGAGGCGCCACCTGGAGCTGGCCAAACACGCATACAAGGTACAAGCGGACAGACACAGAAGGGTTGGCGAAGAGCTCCACGTGGGAGACTGGGTCTGGTTAGCAGCCCACGCAGTGCCGGCCAGGTCGTTGGCCAAGAAGAAACTAGGGCATAAACAACTGGGGCCCTACCAAGTCGAAGAGCAGGTCAACCCGGTAGCTTTCAGACTGGCACTTCCGGAGGGTTCCAGAATGCATCCGGTGTTCCACAGATCGGTGCTCACTCCCTACAAGGCACCGCACAGGTTCCAGGAACCCGGAACGGCGCCGAGTCCGGTCAGAGACAGAACAGGGCACGCGGGAGTGGCACAGAAGGAGCGCATCAACGAAGTCACGGAGATTTTGGACTCCAGATGGGGGGAAGAGGGGGTAGAATACTTTCTCGCCAAGGAGGGCACCCCGGCCAGTGCGAACAGCTGGGTGCCGGGCTACGCCTTGGACGCTCTACTCAAAGACGAGTTTCATGCCCTCTTCCCACATAGACCTATGCCAGCAGACTTTTTCGACGACTGGCTTTTCACGCCCACGCTTTCGGCCAGCACTTTCCGGGGGTTCGACTCGGAAGAAGACCCGACACAAGACGTCCGTTCCCCGGAGGGGTCACCCTCGGGATCTGCATCAGAACCCTCGTATTGGTGGGACGATAGACCAGAGGAGCAGTTCCGCAGAAGGTGGCTGGAAGGCCCAGGACGAGCAACGCCGCCAGGAGGAAGTGAGGGAGAAACGGACATGGACGTTTTCGGGGACGACCCTGGTTTCGAGCACGGCGGCACAGAGATGGAAGCGGAGGTGACCGTCGTCGACGAGAGCAGGGAGGAAGACCCGCGAGACTTCAGATGGAGGCCCGCCACGGGAAGCGAACGATATCCGACGTTCGTCCCTTTGCAACAGCAGCACCCAGCTCCAGCAACGGAAGGAGGGGAGGGGGGAATGGGGGGCTTCGAGGGGGGGATGGATGTCAGGGATTTAGGAGCAGAGGCAAGGCCAAGGGAGGAAACAGAGAGCGAAGGGGAGGAGGCAGAAGAAAAGATGAGTGATGACGACGACCCGAGATCTCCTAGTCTTTCCAGTGAATCAGAGGATTCACAGAAAGGAGCACCAGTGGCCAGGGCAAGGGGGGAGTCTAGGGGTGCACCCCAGGAAGATAGAGCCAGAGGGGACTCAGGGGAGAGCAGTTGGAAATCGGGACCAGCGTCACCGCCAGGGAGCAGGGAAGAAGAAGGGAGCCAGGGGGCAAGCGCTGGCAGCTCACCACAGGAGGGAGGGCATGAGTCAGGAGTGGCCACACCTCCATCGGGGAGCGAAGAAACGGTTAAGAGGAAAGTGGAAGGTTGGGCGCGCGCGCCAAGTTCAAATGCAGAGGAAGGCGGCGCAGTAAGCAGCCCGGAAAGGGAACCAGGTCCTAAAGCCCGGCGCAAGGAGGCAGGAGGGTCCGGGTCAGCGTCAGAAGAATCCAGGAAGGAAGAAACCCCGGGGGGTAGAGGGACCCAGAGGAGGACAGTCAGGCGGAAAAGGTGGAGCAGGGCTAGGATATTAAGTTGGTGCACAAGGGGCGGAGACTCAGACGGAGCTTCGCCGATCTAGCTACTAGACGTAGAGTTGCGCGCAGCAGCGTGAGAATGGAAACTGCAATTCAATAAAGACTTTTACTTAATGATCGCTGGCTAGCGTGATCCTCTGTGAGCTAGGATCTTCAAGCAGCTCTGACAATTATGATAATTATTTATTATTATTTATTATTATATTATACCCCGCCTATCTGGCTGGGTTTCCCCAGCCACTCTTGACAGCTCCCAACAGAATAATAATAATAATAATAAATAATAATAATAATAATAATAATAATAATAATAATAATAATAATAATAATACTGCTAATAATAATAAAGTGACAAAACATCAAACATTAAAAACTTCCCTAAACAGAGCTGCCCTCAGATGTCTTCTAAAAGTCAGATAGTTGTTTATTTCCTTGACAACTGTTGGGAGAGCATTCCACAGGACAACTGTTGGGAGGGCATTCCAAGAAGGCCCTCTGCCTGGTTCCCTGTAGCTTCACTTATTGCAGTGAGGGAACCACCAGAAGGCCCTTGGAGCTGGACCTCAGTGTCCAGGCAAAACAACAGGGGGGGGGAATATGCTCCTTCAAGTATACCGAGCTGAGGCCATTTAATAATAATAATAATAATAATAATAATAATAATAATAATAATAATAATAATAATAAATTGTATTTATACCTCGCCTTCCCTAGCCAAGGCCGGGCTCAGGGCAGCTAACAACCAATAATAAAAACAAGTTGAATGAATACAACTTAAAAACAAGATTAAAATACAACATTAAAACGTTAAAATGCAGCGTCATCACAGGAGGTGAAAGGAAAAAAGAAAGAGGGGAGGGGATCAAATTGACTCCAAGCCAAAGGCCAGGTGGAACAACTCTGTCTTACAGGCTCTGTTTAGGGCTTTAAAGGTCAGCACCAACACTTTATGGGACGTGGGTCGTGCTGTGGTCTAAACCAGAGCCTAGGGCTTGCCGATTGGAAGGTCAGTGGTTCGAATCCCTGTGCCAGGGTGAGTTCCCGTTGCTCTGTCCCTGCTCCTACCCACCTAGCAGTTCGAAAGCATGTCAAAGTGCAAGTAAATAAATAGGTACCGCACCAGGAAGGTAAACAGTGTTTCCGTGCACTGCTCTGGTTTCGCCAGAAGTGGCTTAGTCATGCTGGCCACATGACCCGGAAAAACTGTCTGTGGACAAACGTCAGCTCCCTCAGCCAGTAAAGCGAGATGAGCCACAACCCCAGAGTCGTTCACGACTGGACTTAACTGTCAGGGGTTCTTTACCTTTACCTTTTACCAACACTTTGAATTGTGCTCAGAAACGTAGTGGGAGCCAATGAAGGTATTTCAGGACCGGTGGTATATGATCTCGGCAGTCACTCCCAGTCACCAGTCTAGCTGCCACATTCTGGATTAGTTGTTATTTCCAGGTCACATTCAAAGGTAGAAGAGAGTGCATTGCAGTAGTCCAAGTGGGAGATAACTGCGAGACAGTCCGCAGGCAGATAGGGTCTCAGCCTGCGTACCAGATAGACAGATAGACAGCTGCCCTGGACACAGAATTCACCTGTGCCTCCATGGACAGCTGTGAGTCCAAAATGATTTCCAGGCTGCGCACCTGGTCCTTCAGGGACACAGTTACCCCATTCAGAGCCAGGGAATCCCCCAAACCTGTCCACCCCCTGTCCCCCCAAAACAGTACTTCTGTCTTGTCAGGATTTAACCTCAATCTGTTAGCCACCATCCATCTTCCAACCGCCTCCAGACACTCACACAGGACCTTCATCACCTTCACTGGTTCTGATTTAGAAGAGAGATAGAGCTGGGTATCATCCGCATACTGATGAACACCCAGCCCAAACCCCCTTATGATCTCTCTCAGTGGCTTCATATAGATGTTAAAAAGCAAGTGGGGAAGGACAGAACCCTGAAGCACCCCACAAGTGAGAGTCCAGGGGTCTAAACACTCATCCCCCAAAACCACTTTCTGGACACAGCCCAGGAGGAAGGAGCAGAACCACTGTATAAAAGTGCCCCCAGCTTCCAGCTCCTCTAGAAGGATGTCATGGTCAGTTGTATCAAAGGCCCCATAGAAATCCAGCAGAACTAGGAAACAGCTTTCACCTTTGTCCCTAGCCTGCCAGAGATCATCAACCAGCACCACCAAGGCAGTTTCAGTCCCATGATGAGGCCTGAATCCGGATTGGAAGGGATCCAAATGGTCTGCATCTTCCAGGTGTGCCTTGAGCTGTTCAGCAACCACCCACTCAATCACTTTGCCCAAGAATGGAAGATTTGAGACTGGGCAATAGTTGGCCATATTGGCCAGGTTCAAAGATGGTTTTTTAAGAAGTGGTTTAATTTTCGCCTCTTTCAGTGGGTCTGAGAAGGCTCCCTCACAGAGGGAAGCATTCACCACCCCGCAGAGCTCATTGCCCAGCCCTTCCCAGCTCGCTTTTATTAAGATAAAGCTGGCAAGGCATACTCGCCACAATGGCTATGCACTACATCTAGAAACAGGGACAACATGTCTCTGAATCCCACTTGCTGGAAATCACAGGTGCTGGGAATGCTGTTGTGCTCACAGCTTCCTTTTTCCCAGTGGGATCTGGTTAGTCCCTGTGAGGACAGGATGAGAGCCTCTAGTCCGATCTGCTGGGCTCCTGCTATGATATACAGAAGCAGACCTTCCCAAATCTAGAGAGAGTGTATTTCTGAGTTGTGAGAGATTGCAGACAAACATAACTATGCATGAGCGCTAGTTAGTGCATGAAGGGGTTAACAGCAGAGTTCTGTTCCTAGACTCAGCTAGGTCATGGCCCCTCACCCCCACAAGGGAGGAAGTGAAGTGTCTTCTATTTCCTTTCCTCATGTAACCAAGTAGGATGCGCATGTCTGAACTTGCTCCAAAGTTTAGACTGCATGTTTGAAACTTTATGCTGTATTTTAAACCCAATAGTAATCTATCTGTGTGCTCCTTGCTGCTGCATGGAATAACAGATGAACCAGACCTTTGGATTTAGTAAGAAAAGAATTTTAAACTTACTTAACAGTGTATGGTCTGTTTATTGCTAGAGGGGTAGAGAGGAGGGGCAAGCATCTTAAGGCAGACTAAATGGGATATGCAAAAGGGTTTAACAACCTATATTCCACACTATGCGGCTGCTGTTAACTCTGAAAGTGTTTTTAAATCTGGAGGCTCTCTCCCACTAAAGAGTGTGCAAATCCCCATTTTTGAATCTAGACACCCAGCTGATTCTTTTGTTAATTACCCACCCATGGGTCAGATCTATATTTCCACCTCTTTTGGACCCAGACCCCCTCTTTCACTTGATCTCCCCACCCAAACGTGTTCAAACCACTAACAGCCATCATTGCTTTGACAGGCAAATGTAGAACGTTCCTTACTCACAGCTTCATCCATGCAGCCCCTGCTTTGGGATTAAGGATCTGCAGATTGAGAGTGTCACCTAACAATGGAATTAGGACTAGAGCAAAGCATCTGATCTTTCCTCCTAAAACCAACCAGCCCTAAGAGAAGGCTTGGAAGTTGCCTCCTTCTCTCTACAGATCCTGTAAGTATCACCACAGTTCCTGCAACTTGTTTTGTCTGTTCTCCATCCCTCTGTCCCCAAAGGTCTCTTGCAGGAAGCTGTCTTATGCCCATCCAGTTCAGTATTGTCAACAACAGCAGCCTTTTGTTTGCCAGATGCTTTGGACTACAGCTGCTATAAGTCCCAACCAGCACAGCTTACTATCTTTAAGATATTAATCCACTGTCCTTGACTGCCATGTTGCTGAGCTAGACAGACCTAGAACAGCAGCTCCGGGGACTTCCGGGGTGGCGCCACCGGCAATGGCGGACTCCCTCTGAACTGGAGGGACTGGCTCCGCGGTAAACCGAAGCGGGGACCCTTTTAAAATCACAGGCGGATGAAGCCTGTGACCATGGGACTCGGCGGGCACCTTTAGCGCCCCCCCAATCCGCTAAGGAACCCACCAACAGGCTCCGAAGTGAGGAGGGGGAAGTGGCGCGGTGCTGTGAGTCAATCGCTATTTCCGTGAATCGAAGCCGCACAGCTGTTGCCGGAGAGCGCTGCCTTTTTTCCTGGGACAATTTGGACTTTAAAAATAAGCACCCGTGAGTACTTAGAATTTGAACAATTGGATATTAAACAAAGATTTTGTGAGAAGGACAGAATCGGACTATAGGAAAAAAAAATCTATCGAATTGGGTACGGAGCGGGAAGGGCTAAACAGGAAGTCACCCTTCCGTTCTTTTGTAAATAGAATAAAGCAAAGGCAATTTATACTAGAGCTCAGAAAACTGTCTTTAAAAGATTGGATTTCAACATTTTAAATTGTGAACCTTTTTTGGGGGGGGACTGTTCGAAGTGATTTTAAGGGGAAGTAACTTTCCTCCGTCCTAATCCTGGATCGGGGTGTCAGGACTGACGTGGAAGTTTACCAAGACAATCGCTTTTTGACGGATAGCTAAAAGAAGAGAAACTTTGCGATTCCACTGTTCCCTTTCGCATTTTAAAGGAATATATATGGACAAAGTATCTAAAGCATCTTAAAAAAAGGAAACTCTGTAGCAAGAATAAACAGAAGTTTTCCCCCTAGGGGGAGCTTGTGAAATTGTAACTAACTCCAGGGAATTGACAGCTGTTACAGAATAACCGTGGGAAAGTATTTGACCTTGTAGGACAATGTATCCAGCCTTGGTGTGTGCTTTTTACAAAACAAATGCTCTACTGGAAGAATGACACGAAAAGGTGAACTGGATGGTCATTTCGACTGGAAATCTTAAACAGGCAGTGGAATGTTTTGACCAGACAGTGGGAAAATATGTGGAGCACACTCAGGATTTAAACCAGGAGTGTGTTTTGACAGAACAGGAGTTTGTGGCATTTAATCAGGAGTGTGTTTTGGCAGAACAGACCCAACAGGAGTATGATCTTTTGGATTGGACAAATGAATTTGGAAAAAGCCAGATTTGGAAAGGAAAAGTTTGGTGTGGTTTGGAAAGGGGGGGCTGGATTGACCCCCCTATGTTGGGATGTCTGGACTCTTCAAATATGGTAATGGGCTGCGAAATGTTTGGGACTGTCGGGGCTCTCAACTTTGGAGGGCCCTTGAAATATGCTTTTAATTACCACATGGAATGCAGCGATGAACATGGAAAAGGGTCTGATCTGTTGAGAAGAGTCAAAAACGTTGTTAAGCTGGAGCTACCACGAGCAAGAGATATTGTTAAGCTGGAGTTACCACGAGCAGGAGATAAGGGAAATTACAACTACAAATATGAAGAAGAGCCACGGAAGGGCCATGGAAGTGACTTGAGGGCCTCGGACATAAGGTTACCAGGCTAGACTGATGGGAATAAGGACTGACAAATCCCGGAACCAGGAGGAAGGGGCGTTGGATAAAGATTGGACTTGTTTATACCTTTCTTTTTCTTTTTTTCTCATTATTAGATTGTTTTATAAGGTTGATGAAGGATAGAAAAATGTTGGAAGAAATCACCTGGCTTTAGCAAAGATGCTCAAAGAATTATGAAAGAATATTATGATTATAAGAAGCTAGCAAGGATAAGACTTAAGTTTTAAATTTTTAAGGTTTATTTTATTATAGAAAGATAGGATTAAAATAGTCTGGGGTAATGTAATGATAGAATTTTATGAAACATGGAAAGGAAAGGATTTGCTGGGATAATTAACAACTAGGATACAAAGGGAGGGAGGAGGAGGAGGTCTAAGAAAGAAGGTAATGACAGTTAAGGGTCTGAGAATAACGAACTTGTTTTTAAATGTTTTCTTTTAATGTTTGGGATTTTTGCAATTTTGTCACTTTTTTGGAATTTTCTTTTTTCTTCTTTTTTACACGGGGGGAAGGGGATTCTTTGTATTTTCTTTTGTTGCTATTTTCTCTTTTTTCTTTTTGTAAAATTTTGAAAATTTTAATAAATATTTAATAATAATAAAAAAAAGAACAGCAGCTCCGACGTGCATTTGAGTTAGTCATACCTGCGTCTTTAGCAAAATGTCCAAGGAGAAGAAAAGCATGTGCTATCCAGTGGCTCCACACATTGCCAAACTCAGTGCTATAGCATCACACAACCACAGAAAAGCCAGCATATTTTGCCTCCACTTACCCCAAGCAGTCTACCCCCATTACCACCATTGCACCCTTTGTTGATCCAATCTGTGTGGCCCAGTGTAAAAATCACCCAGGGCTGCAGAGCTCAGCACATTTGCCAGGAAGGATCAGAAGCGCCTGAGACCCTGAAATTGGAGCCACCTGGACATGCCCTGGCTGGCTGGCTGGCTGGATTCCACAGGGATGGACTTTCAGGAGAAATCTGATCATTCCAGGGACTCCTAGCTATAGAAACTGCAGTCAGCTCAAGCACCTTTTCCAGAAAGCAACCTGGACTGTCTTCTTGCAGATGGGTGACTAACAACCATGGAGAATTGCTGCCTACAAGTCAGTTTGATCAAAGTCTAGCCAGGGAGCAAATCAAAAGCATATTTCCTTACCAGGAATCTGTGAAGAAAGACATGGTTTGCAGATCCTTCTTTCCTATGGGGCAGTCATTCAGTGGCAGAGCATCTGCTTTGCATGCAGAAGGAAGGACTGCAGTTCAATCTCTGCCAGCTCCAGGTAGGATCCAGGGAAAATCCCTGCCTTAAACCCCATAGAAATCCAGGTTTTCAGGCAGAGGACATTCCCAGCCCCATCTGGAGCTGTCAGGGATTGAACTGGAGAGCTTCTGTGTGCAAAGCAGGTGCTCTAGCACTGAGCTATGGCCCCTCTCCCATAATATTTATACTGTTAAAGATGTTAAAGCTGTTAAAGATCATGAAGGCCAACATGCTTTCAACACTTGAAAGACCATTATTTATTTGCCTTAACCCTGAACACCAGAGACTCTCTGAAATTTTGGTCAAGTCATTTTCCCAGTAGCCAAGCTGTCTCAAAAAGCAGGCACCGGGAAGCTCAGGCCTGGAGGATTGTTCCCCAGGCTTGGCCCTTCCTCAGGCCCATCCCCTCCCCTGCTTCTGGCTGGCCAGAATGTCCCCTTAAGCTCTGATCATGACTGGATGGATAATATTTATTTATTGCATTTATTGTGGAGTTTGGAACTGACAGGGTTAAAACTCACTGGTGTCCTGTATCTGGATCTGGGAGGAGCTGGGAGGAGCTCCATGCAGAGAAGTGCGTCACAGGATGTTGTTCTGACGCTCTTCAGATCTGTCTCTGCAACGGACAGAGAAGCAGCTCAACTTAGGCTGCTGTGAGAAAGTGCTTTTGGAAAGCACACAAAGATGCCGGAATGCTCTGATGGTGTCTGATGGAAATTTATTGCTCTGTAAATAAAGCTACTAGAGATAAGGACGGACTGTCTCTGGACTGATTTATCCCTTTTTCCTCACACGGAAGCAGGACCGCTGCTACTCTGCAATTTCTTTGGCCAGGTCAGGGTGATAGCAGAGCCTACGCCAAGGGAGCGCTGCCTGGACCCAAAGATTTATTTCTCCAAAGGTTATGGATGGTCCGCGTTTCCTGATAAGTGTGAGAAGGGAGGAAGGCTGCCAGCTGTGAGCTGCTGTGATCTCCTGCCAGGAAGGGCAGTGAGGAATGCTGGTGATCGGAGCCACGAGCCAAGAAGGACGGCTGCTTCAAAGGCTGCAGCTTCGGAGGCAAACTTGTGAGTACGCTTGAAGTCCCGGGGGGAGGAGATGGCTGCTCAGGCACAGCAAGGCCATGAGAGCTTCAACATCCCCTTCGAAAGGCTCAATGGAGCCAACTGGGAGGACTGGTCCAAGCGCATGTATTATTGGCTGGAGGGAAAGCAGCTGTGGGAATGCACACAGGCCGATCCAGTCGTGGCCGGGCCCAATGCAGCAGCTGCAGATGTGGAGAGGGCTGCAGCAGCGGCAAAGAAAGATAAGAAGGCCATGTCCCATGTGGTGATGGCGATTGAAGCGTCGCAGCTCCCCCATATTGATGGCTTACGTACCTGTCATCAGATATGGTCTGCTCTGACTAGAATACATCAGAGGACCACAGCTGGGGCAAAGATCCATGTGATACGTTCTCTGTTTGAGAAGAGGCTGTCCCCAGGGGAGCCGATAAGGGATCACATTGCTCAGATGCTGACCATCTTCAGTAAGCTGCGTCAGCTCAATGTGCCCTTCCCAGATGAACTTAAAGCTTATACGCTTTTAAGCTCTTTGGACAGGAGTTATGAGAACTTGGTTCTAACGATGGAAACGATGCCGCCGCAGGATCTTACGATCGAATATATTAGCGGACGCTTGATTGACGAAGAATCCAAGCGCCAGAGGGCTGTGAAAGAGGGCGCAGGCTGCACCCCAAGAAAGAGCGGGGGGGCAGCAGCCAGGAGTGGCGAGGACTGTGTGAGAGCCTTTGTTTCAAAGAGATGCTATCGGTGTGGCAGCAACACACATCTGGTCCGCAATTGTCCGCTAGAGGCGCAGGATGGCAGCAAGGACTCTGGCCGGCGTGGAATGTCAACAAAGCAGGTTCCCAGGGCCGGTTCTCACCAGAGACGTGGGAAAGCAGCAGGCCAAAACAAAGACAAGGCGTCTTATCACCTCACAGCTGCGCTGGTCTGTCTGGGAAACAGCGAAAGCCCTAGTCGGGGGGAGGCTGTGGCCATGACAACCAGGAAGGACACTGACAGTGGGGGTGCAACCAACGCCATGGCATCTTTGGAAAACAGCCAAAGCAACAGTTTTTCTTTTGTTGTTGACAGTGGAGCTTCGCATTGCCTCGTTAACTCCAGAGATCTCCTGAGGAACTGCAAGACAGTTAAAACTGGACGCTATGTTACGTTAGCTGATGGGTCGAAAAAACCTCTGACTGAATCTGGGTCTTTGTTTTGCTCTTTTCTAGGTTGTGAAGTGCCAGCTTATTTATTCCCAGAACTTGCCCATTCTCTTTTGAGTGTGTCAGCATTATTGGCTA
This sequence comes from Podarcis bocagei, assembly GCF_964188305.1. NCBI lineage: Eukaryota > Metazoa > Chordata > Lepidosauria > Squamata > Lacertidae > Podarcis > Podarcis bocagei. The sequence goes on along the minus strand of NC_138142.1, from coordinate 482,238 downwards.
TTGGAATTGATGTCCTGTTCTCTAATAATTTGTGCTCTTTTTACAGGGATGGGAAGAAGATCTACAGCGTTGGGAGGAAAGACAGGCTCTTTCTGGTGGAGCTGCCCATTGAAAATGGGGCTGGTGGGAAAATGGGGCTGGTGGAAAATGTGGCTAGTGGAGAGTCCATTGATGATGCCCAAGTGCAATGTGCAAATGTCCCACCACACAATGATTGTATTCATCTGTGGCACAGGAAATTTGGGCACGCAGCGTGGTCGTATGTGCGAAAAGCCGCAGAGAACACAATTGGGTGTAGGTTCAAGGCATGTGACAAATTCCTAGATTGTCAAGCTTGTAAGCAATCAAAGGTCACAACATGCACATACCCCAGGTCAGAGAGAAGGACCAGCAAACCCTTTGAACTGGTCCATGCAGATTTGTCAGGGCCCATGCCAACACCGTCTTTAGCTGGGTCTAAATGGGTTCTGATTCTGATTGATGATTTTTCGAAGCACACCTGGCTATTTACGCTTAAATGTAAATCAGAAGCAGCTGCACTGATCAGAGATTGGATCTACTGGAAGAATTACACGAAAAGGTGAACTGGATGGTCATTTCGACTGGAAATCTTAAACAGGCAGTGGAATGTTTTGACCAGACAGTGGGAAAATATGTGGAGCACACTCAGGATTTAAACCAGGAGTGTGTTTTGACAGAACAGGAGTTTGTGGCATTTAATCAGGAGTGTGTTTTGGCAGAACAGACCCAACAGGAGTATGATCTTTTGGATTGGACAAATGAATTTGGAAAAAGCCAGATTTGGAAAGGAAAAGTTTGGTGTGGTTTGGAAAGGGGGGGCTGGATTGACCCCCCTATGTTGGGATGTCTGGACTCTTCAAATATGGTAATGGGCTGCGAAATGTTTGGGACTGTCGGGGCTCTCAACTTTGGAGGGCCCTTGAAATATGCTTTTAATTACCACATGGAATGCAGCGATGAACATGGAAAAGGGTCTGATCTGTTGAGAAGAGTCAAAAACGTTGTTAAGCTGGAGCTACCACGAGCAAGAGATATTGTTAAGCTGGAGTTACCACGAGCAGGAGATAAGGGAAATTACAACTACAAATATGAAGAAGAGCCACGGAAGGGCCATGGAAGTGACTTGAGGGCCTCGGACATAAGGTTACCAGGCTAGACTGATGGGAATAAGGACTGACAAATCCCGGAACCAGGAGGAAGGGGCGTTGGATAAAGATTGGACTTGTTTATACCTTTCTTTTTCTTTTTTTCTCATTATTAGATTGTTTTATAAGGTTGATGAAGGATAGAAAAATGTTGGAAGAAATCACCTGGCTTTAGCAAAGATGCTCAAAGAATTATGAAAGAATATTATGATTATAAGAAGCTAGCAAGGATAAGACTTAAGTTTTAAATTTTTAAGGTTTATTTTATTATAGAAAGATAGGATTAAAATAGTCTAGGGTAATGTAATGATAGAATTTTATGAAACATGGAAAGGAAAGGATTTGCTGGGATAATTAACAACTAGGATACAAAGGGAGGGAGGAGGAGGAGGTCTAAGAAAGAAGGTAATGACAGTTAAGGGTCTGAGAATAACGAACTTGTTTTTAAATGTTTTCTTTTAATGTTTGGGATTTTTGCAATTTTGTCACTTTTTTGGAATTTTCTTTTTTCTTCTTTTTTACACGGGGGGAAGGGGATTCTTTGTATTTTCTTTTGTTGCTATTTTCTCTTTTTTCTTTTTGTAAAATTTTGAAAATTTTAATAAATATTTAATAATAATAAAAAAAAGAACAGCAGCTCCGACGTGCATTTGAGTTAGTCATACCTGCGTCTTTAGCAAAATGTCCAAGGAGAAGAAAAGCATGTGCTATCCAGTGGCTCCACACATTGCCAAACTCAGTGCTATAGCATCACACAACCACAGAAAAGCCAGCATATTTTGCCTCCACTTACCCCAAGCAGTCTACCCCCATTACCACCATTGCACCCTTTGTTGATCCAATCTGTGTGGCCCAGTGTAAAAATCACCCAGGGCTGCAGAGCTCAGCACATTTGCCAGGAAGGATCAGAAGCGCCTGAGACCCTGAAATTGGAGCCACCTGGACATGCCCTGGCTGGCTGGCTGGCTGGATTCCACAGGGATGGACTTTCAGGAGAAATCTGATCATTCCAGGGACTCCTAGCTATAGAAACTGCAGTCAGCTCAAGCACCTTTTCCAGAAAGCAACCTGGACTGTCTTCTTGCAGATGGGTGACTAACAACCATGGAGAATTGCTGCCTACAAGTCAGTTTGATCAAAGTCTAGCCAGGGAGCAAATCAAAAGCATATTTCCTTACCAGGAATCTGTGAAGAAAGACATGGTTTGCAGATCCTTCTTTCCTATGGGGCAGTCATTCAGTGGCAGAGCATCTGCTTTGCATGCAGAAGGAAGGACTGCAGTTCAATCTCTGCCAGCTCCAGGTAGGATCCAGGGAAAATCCCTGCCTTAAACCCCATAGAAATCCAGGTTTTCAGGCAGAGGACATTCCCAGCCCCATCTGGAGCTGTCAGGGATTGAACTGGAGAGCTTCTGTGTGCAAAGCAGGTGCTCTAGCACTGAGCTATGGCCCCTCTCCCATAATATTTATACTGTTAAAGATGTTAAAGCTGTTAAAGATCATGAAGGCCAACATGCTTTCAACACTTGAAAGACCATTATTTATTTGCCTTAACCCTGAACACCAGAGACTCTCTGAAATTTTGGTCAAGTCATTTTCCCAGTAGCCAAGCTGTCTCAAAAAGCAGGCACCGGGAAGCTCAGGCCTGGAGGATTGTTCCCCAGGCTTGGCCCTTCCTCAGGCCCATCCCCTCCCCTGCTTCTGGCTGGCCAGAATGTCCCCTTAAGCTCTGATCATGACTGGATGGATAATATTTATTTATTGCATTTATATCCCACTTTTTTCCTCCTAGGTGGCTTGTACCATTCCCCGCCTCCCCATTTTATCCTCATAACAACCATGCGAGGTAGGTTAGGCTGAGAGAAGCAAGGACTGGTCCAAGGTCACTCAGTGAGCTTCATGGTCAAGGGGGAGAATTTGAACCCTGGTCTCCTGGATCCTGATCCAATACTCTAACCACTACACAACACTGCCTCTTATCACATTAATAAATAGGGGAGGGTGTTTATGTTTAGGAACCTTTGGCTTTTGAGTGGTTACCTAGTGGAGTCACCCTTTTTTTCCTATGGGCCCCACCACCACTGCTGGCATGCAGCCCTTTGGAGGGTGCCCTTTGGAAGGTGCCCATTGGGCTAAAAAAGGCTTCCGACTCCTGCTTTAAAGGGCTTTCTATCTAACCCTGAGCAAAGCACATCTCCACATGCCCTACACCACGGTGGGTCCTTTCTGAAAAACAAGGAAAGCAGAGTAGGATCTCTTGAAGGAGACTCATAGGGTAGGACTCAAACTAATAGCTTCAAGTTACAAGAGAGGAGATTCTGAGTAAACATCAGAAAGACCTTCTGGTCAACAGCTGAACGATCTCCCTCAAGGAAGGAGAGGCTGTGGACTCTCCTTCCTTGGGGGTTTTTAATCAGAGGTTGGATGGCCACCTGGCATGGATGCTTTAGTTGAGATTCCTGCATTGCACCTAGTAAGGTGACCTTGGGGTCCCTTCCAACTCTACAATTCTATTATTCTAAGTCAATGACTTCACCCGCCACCCCCCTACCCACTTGGCTCCCTCCTTCAGGGTCATGGCCTCTTTGCCCCCTTGCCTTTCACATACATATACACAGGTGCATGCACCTAGATGAAGCTTTTCCCACCATTGCACCTCCATACCAGGAAAAGCTTCACCTTTCAGTTTCTGACTTATGCAGCTGTTTGAAGCACAAGGGACCTCTTTTGCTCTCTCCATAAAATGGTTACAAATTTTCAGATTCTTAGTTTTCCTCACACCATGGATTTCCTGGTAGGGCCTTCTCCACACAAATCCACGGCCGTTTCCCTCTGCTGAGAGCTCTCTGTGTGAGTGGCATTAAGCGAAAGAAAGGAAAGGAATGAGGAATTTGGATCTCACAATGTTCAGCTGTCAGGATCACAGTCGTTAATGCCGGATTTTCTCCAGCACTTGCATCCAGCAAACCAAAAACCAGACACTCCCGATCAGCAGATTCAAACTCATTCAGACATGCCTTGCTATGATTAAATTCTCATGCACCAATGGATATGCTGAATATATGAATGGGGTGCAGAGATACACCCTGCTTTGCTAGCAGTCTCTATAGCATTTCAGAGCTCAAAGACTAAATTTCTGCATTTCCTATCAATGAGTAAGTAAACACCACCATTATCGTCCCCCCATTTGATTTATTTAAAAGGAAACATTCCTTCATCCCACCAAGTTGGGCTTCTGGGATTTTTATTTTTATTTTATTTTCATAAAATTTAAACATGGCTTGATTGTAAAACAACAACCTCAAAACAGTTTCCAAAAAAAGACAACTTAAAAATATCAATGAAAAGAACAATATTAACAACAATAATTTAAGACTTCCAAAAAGTTAAAGCAATGTTAATAATAAAAGCAGATTAAAACTTGAATCAGGATTTTTTCTTTTTCATTTTCACACTTTAGATCTTGCTCTCTTCATCTTTGTCAGTTCCTAGATTATGTATTTATTGCATTTCTATCCTTCTCTCCCCCCCCAAGGAACTCCTCATTTAATTTCCACAACAACCCTGTGAGGTAGGTTAGGACTGAGAGAGTTCAGTGTGGCTGACCTTCAAGGTCACCCAGTGAGCTCCAGGGCAATTTGAACCCTGGTGGCACTCTAAGCAACTACACCACACTGGCACTCTTCTCAAAACGTCTTGGTTCCAGAAGGGGCCTCAATGCCACATTTGCAAAAACAATCAATATTCAGAAAACGAATTTTCCATCCCTACCTAACAGGATGCTCCTAGTTTCATCAGTGCCTGGCAGCTCACTTCTGATGAATGGATAATTCAGAGAATCAATAAATGAACATTCCTGCCCACTTAAATCATGTCTTGCTCAACATATATGATCCTATGGTGTGCACACACACAGCCATATGCTGAAGGGATCAGCTCCAGCCATTTTGATGTCCCCTCGTGTTCCTCCAGGCCTTCTTCATAGCTGGCTAAAAATAGCCCCTCACACCCAGCAAGCAGCACACTGAAAGAAAGACATTTTGTATCCCAAAGCAGCCCCCTGCCCAATTAATCCCCTTCCCAATCACTCCCCAAGAACCCACTCCCCAATTTCCTCCCCAACCAAACAAGCCCAGGCATTGTCTACCTTCTCTATTTTCAGCACTGCCAGCAACAGGAGGGGGACAGTTTCTACACAAAGAGCCTCCCAGGCTCTAGGAGCAGCTACAGGTTCCTACCAAGCACAGGAAAAGCGGAGAGTAGGAGGGCAGAGGCTAAGAAGGGGGCCCCTCCCTTCCCTCCCACCGCAGATGAGAACCAGCAGCTGAGTCGAGGGGACAGGTCATGGCTATAAATATGCCCAGGCATCAGGACTGGGGGATGGCTGAGTGACAGGGCCAGGAAGAGCCAGCCAGCCAGCTGACTGAGCCAAGCCCTTGCTCTCCTCCCCTCTGAGCACATCTCAAGGGTCAGCTTGATCTTCCAGGCCCGCACACAGCGAGCCCTTGCTCAAGCACCAAAAACAAGGATGACTCATTAAACAGAATGGAGTTCACTCATGAGTAAGCATGCAGATAATGAGACGTATGCAAACATACACAAGAGCACCACAAACCGACCCTCTACTATAGCTTATTGTACTTTCAAGAGTTTCCTTGTCCAAACTTATGATGGCCTAGCTAATGGAACATACTACTAAACCTTAGGTTGTGTAAATACAATCCTGGTTACAACACACACAACGTAATAGGCTGTTTTTTACTATGTAACTTCTATTTCAAACACAATTCAACATATAATATCTCACAAAGTGTAATTCCATAGACCAACACATCATGCAAACAGAACATATCAAGAGAAATTAAAGTCCAATGAGTGGTCAGGAGATAAAGTCCATTCGGTTCCTAAAGTGGCATATTGGCAGACAGGAAAATTGGCTTCCAGGTGGAGAAATCAAAATTAGAAACAGAATTGTTAGAACCTAATGCTAAGAATTTGTCTAGAATGTATAACTTGTTGCTGAAATGGAATACACAAGATGAAACAGTTAAATCAGCTATGATCAAGTGGGCACAGGACATTGGTCATAATATTATGTTTGCTGACTGGGAACAGTTGTGGACCACCGGTTTGAAATTTACGGCATGTAATGCCTTAAAGGAAAATATTATGAAAATGATTTATAGGTGGTACATGACCCCAGTCAAGCTAGCAAAAATTTACCATTTGCCTGATAATAAGTGTTGGAAATGTAAAGAAACTGAAGGTACTTTTTATCACCTTTGGTGGACGTGCCCGAAGATTAAGGCTTTCTGGGAAATGATATATGAGGAAATGAAAAAGGTACTTAAATGCACCTTTCCTAAGAAACCGGAGGCCTTTCTCTTGGGCATTGTCGGCCAATTGGTGTCAAAGAAAGATAGAATTTTTTTTATGTATGCCACCACAGCAGCAAGAGTACTTATCACAAAGCATTGGAAGACCCAAGATCTACCCACTTTGGAAGAATGGCAGATGAAGGTGATAGACTATATGGGACTGGCTGAAATGACCGGCAGAATCCGTGATCAGGGGAAAGAGACGGCAGAAGAAGATTGGAAGAAATTTAAAGTTTATCTTAAGAAACATTGTAAAATTAATGAATGCTAAAATGTCGTGTTTTAGGGGAAAAAAGGAGACTACAGCTGTAAAAGTTTAAGTAAAAGAAAAAAATAAGGGAAAATTTGATAAAACCAAGTGTTAGAATTTGCTGAAATAATTTTGGAAATTGGGATGTAGAAAGGGGAGGTATGGGGAAGTTGGCGAAGTAAGGTTTAAGAAAAAGGGATATGAAATTATACATGTTTGTTTGTGTGTTTGTTTATTTGTTTGTATTGTGTATTGTTTGTGTTTATAAAAACTGTGAAAAACCAATAAAAAATTTTATATAAAAAAAATAAAGTGGCATATTGGCAATAACCACAATATGGTATGCTTATTTTATGATGTTCCACGTATCGCTGCTTTGAGGAGTCTAACATGCATTGTATGTAGATATCAGATCAGATGGAAAACTTGAAGGTATGGCACAACAAGGATTCTGGGATAATACCTTGTTTCGCCCAACCGGGCTTCGTCAGCCATGTATACTCTAAATTAAACAAACATGATGTACCTACAAACTATGTAACATAACATACAAATTACTGTATTTTTCACCCTATAGGACGCACTTTTTCCCCTCCAAAAATGAAGGGGAAATGTGTGTGTGTCCTATGGGGCGAATGCAGGCTTCAGGAAGCTATCCGCAAGCCTTGGGAGCCCTCGGGAGTTCCCGCTGGGCTCCCAAGGCTTGCGGACAGCAGCCTGCAGCCCGAAACCCGGGGAGTGCTACTCAAGCCTGGGGAGCCCAGCAGGAGTTCCGTTGCTTGGTCCTGGCTCCTGCCCACCTAGCAGTTCAAAAGCACATCAAAGTGCAAGTAGATAAATAGGTACGGCTCCTGCGGGAAGGTAAACGGCATTTCCATGCACTGCTCTGGTTCACCAGAAGTGGCTTAGTCATGCTGGCCCCATGACCCGGAAGCTGTACGCCGGCTCCCTTGGCCAATAAAGCGAGATGAGCGCCGCAACCCCAGAGTCGGTCACGACTGGACCTAATGGTCAGGGGTCCCTTTACCTTTACCAGAAAGAGACCATGACACGAAGACATTTATTATTGATATTTGTGAAGTAATGTCCAGTGTGCATTGGCCTCTAAGGATTAACACCTTCCCCAAATTATGTAAAAACCATAAAATCATATGGAAGGGGGATGTGTCATTACATTCCAGCCAACTATCACAATAACGTTACTCATCTTCTCAGGTTCAAGAATTTGTACTTTGAATATCTGCTCTAGAAATACGATCGTATCACAACAAAAGTACTACCTTCTGGGGAGATGTGAAACACAAAAAGCATTGCTCTGCGCTGCAGGGGGCAGGGTGGGGAGAGGAGAGGAGAGAAGGTGACGACTGCAAAAATCCCACCCCACTTCACCCCAAAAAAACCCCCCAAAGGAAGCCAAGGTTCCCTGGAGCCAGTCCTACCTGGCAGCTCCAGGGGGTCCCAAGGCAGACCCTGTGCCTTAAAGGGCCAATTCAGGCGCCAGCCTTTGGACCTCGTTGGGGCTGGGGCAGGGCAAGGGGAAAGAGGTTTTTGAAGAGAGTCCCCATGGACAGGGAGGAGATCGAAGGAAGCCCAGTGCCAGGGTTCCGCGCTCGGTGGGTAGACGGTCCCTGCTTCGAGCCCCGGCGGCGAGGGATGGGACCTTAGGCAGAAATCGCCGCGGGCACCATATTAGGAGAGGGAAATAGCCAAGGGAAGTGCCTCCATGTTGGAAGAGGGCACAAAGCACCACCAGCACCATTTTAGGAGAGGGAAATAGCCAGCAGAAGTGCCTCCATGTTGGAAGAGGGCACAAAGCGCCGCCAGCACCATTTTAGGAGAGGGAAATGATCCCAGGGCAGCAATTGCTCTGTTTCCAGTCAATAAAAATTGATTGCAATGTGTGCTTCATGGCATAGCTTGCAGATGCAGTAGAGGCCTCAATCCTCTGTGGATGTTACTTCCTAGGATGTGGACAGGCTGCTTGGACGAGTGAAACCAACCACCTGTCTCCCTGATCTTTGCCCATCCTGGCTTATAAAAGCTAGCCGGGAAGGGCTAGGTGATGGGCTTCGTGGGGTGGTGAATGCTTCCCTCTGTGAGGGAGCCTTCCCAGACCCGCTGAAAGAGGCAGTTATCAAACCGCTTCCTAAAAAACCATCTTCTTCTTTTTTAATACACTAATAAAACAAAAAAGATAAAACGAAGCAACAAAAAGGAAAAGAAAAAACATTACATAACAAAAAACACCGACAAATTAAACATACAATAACTAAATAACACAACAATAATTGACTTCCCTTCAACTCATTTTTGGACTATGTTACAAAAGTTTTCTTTCTGCAGTTTCACTTTCTTAAATCTCTTTACGTCGCAGGTGCTATATCGAGCCTACTGTGATTTTTAAATTTCTTACATCTGTTTCAATATATGTCAAAAATTTATTCCATTCATTGTTAAACTTTGTACCTTTTTGGTTTCTTATTTTTTGTGTCATTTTTGCCAATTCTATGTACCGTATTTTTCGCCCTATAGGATGCACCGGCCCATAGGACGCACCTAGTTTTCAGGGGGGAAAATCAAGGAAAAAAATATGATTCCCCCCCCCCCCGCAGCTCTGGGAGGAGCGGACAGGCTGCACGCAGCCTGTGCGCTACTTCAAGACCTTCTTCCTCCTTTTGAGGGATGTGGCGGAATTCCCCACCTCCCGCAAAAGCCCACAGGAGCCACGCGCGACTCCTGCGGGCTTTTCGACCAGGAGGGAGAAGGGACTGAAATGGCCAGTCAGTCCCTTCTCCCTCCTTGGGGAAAAGCCCCAAAGAGCGGAGCACTCTTTAAAGGCTGCGCGGCTCCTACGGGCTTTTCTACGAGGTGGGGGAATTCCCCCACCTCCTAGAAAAGCCAGCAGAAGCCGCGCTGCCCCTTTAAAGAGCGCAAGGCTTTTGCCTGCATTTGCGGGAGGTGGGAGAATTCCCCCATCTCCCGCAAAAGCCCACAGGAGGGAGAAGGGACGGACTCAGACCATCAGTCCCTTCTCCCTCCTTGGGGAAAAGCCTGCTTTCCCCCACTGCCAGCCTCAAAGCCGGGTTGGAGAGTAGCGGGAAGGCGTCGTGCGCCTTCCCGCTGCCCCCCATCCTCTGGGGCTGGCGATGGGGGAAGCGTTGCTTTCCCCCACTGCCAGCCTCAAAGAGCAGACTCTCCTGGCTTCAGCGGAAGCAACGCGAAGCCTCTGGAGCGCAGGCTTCGGAGGCTTCACGTTGCTATCGCTGAAGCCAAGGAGCCAGCATTCGCCCCATAAGACGTACACACATTTCCCCTTCATTTTTGGAGGGGGAAAAGTGCGTCTTATAGGGCGAAAAATACAGTTTCAAATAATTTAATTTGGCAATCATTTACAGTTGGGGTTTTTGGTGTCTTCCAATTTTGTACTATTAATATTCTAGCAGCTACTGTTGCATATTGGAATAATATTTGGTCTTCCTTTTTAATTTCTTCTCCAATTATCCTCAAAAGGAAGGCCTCAGGTTTTTTTGTGAAGGTATAGAATCATAGAATCATAGAATCATAGAGTTGGAAGAGACCACAAGGGCCATCGAGTCCAACCCCCTGCCAAGCAGGAAACACCATCAGAGCACTCCTGACATATGGTTGTCAAGCCTCTGCTTAAAGACCTCCAAAGTAGGAGACTCCACCACACTCCTGGGCAGCAAATTCCACTGTTGAACAGCTCTTACTGTCAGGAAGTTCTTCCTAATGTTTAGGTGGAATCTTCTTTCTTGTAGTTTGGATCCATTGCTCCGTGTCCGCTTCTCTGGAGCAGCAGAAAACAACCTTTCTCCCTCCTCTATGTGACATCCTTTTATATATTTGAACATGGCTATCATATCACCCCTTAACCTACTCTTCTCCAGGCTAAACATGCCCAGCTCCCTTAGCCGTTCCTCATAAGGCATTGTTTCCAGGCCTTTGACCATTTTGGTTGCCCTCCTCTGGACACGTTCCAGTTTGTCAGTGTCCTTCTTGAACTGTGGTGCCCAGAACTGGACACAGTACTCCAGGTGAGGTCTGACCAGAGCAGAATACAGTGGCACTATTACTTCCCTTGATCTAGATGCTATACTCCTATTGATGCAGCCCAGAATTGCATTGGCTTTTTTAGCTGCCGCGTCACACTGTTGGCTCATGTCAAGTTTGTGGTCAACCAAGACTCCTAGATCCTTTTCACATGTACTCAAGCCAGGTGTCCCCCATCTTGTATTTGTGCCTCTCATTTTTTTTTTTGCCCAAGTGCAATACTTTACATTTCTCCCTGTTAAAATTCATCTTGTTTGCTTTTGCCCAGTTCTCTAATCTGTCAAGGTCGTTTTGAAGTGTGATCCTGTCCTCTGGGGTGTTAGCCACCCCTCCCAGTTTGGTGTCATCTGCAAATTTGATCAGGATGCCACTGAGTCCATCATCCAAGTCGTTGATAAAGATGTTGAATAAGACTGGGCCCAAGACAGAACCCTGTGGCACCCCACTAGCCACTCTTCTCCAGGATGAACAGGAACCATTGATGAGCACCCTTTGGGTTCGGTCAGTCAGCCAGTTACAAATCCACTGAGTGGTAGCATAGTCAAGACCGCATTTTACCAGCTTCTTTACAAGAATATCATGGGGCACCTTGTCAAATGCCTTGCTGAAATCAAGGTAGGCTACATCCACTGTGTTCCCTTCATCTACCAGGCTTGTAATTCTGTCAAAAAGCGAGATCAGGTTAGTCTGACATGACTTATTTTTCAGAAATCCATGCTGACTATTGGTGATCACAGCATTCCTTTCTAGGTGCTCACAGACTGTTTGCTTAATGATCTGCTCCAGAATCTTCCCTGGTATTGATGTCAGACTGACTGGGCGGTAATTATTTGGGTCCTCTCTTTTCCCCTTTTTGAAAATAGGGACAACATTTGCCCTCCTCCAGTCTGCCGGGACTTCGCCTGTTCTCCAGGAATTCTCAAAGATGACTGCCAGTGGTTCTGAGAATATTTAAATATTTTTTTAAATATATTTAAATATTTTTAATTCATTATAAATAAGTTCCCAAAACTTTTTAATTACCTCACAAGTCCACCACATGTGGTAGAAATTGCCTTCCTTAATTTTACATTTCCAGCATGTTTTATCTACTGTTTTATATATTTTTTCTAATTTTACAGGTGTGATCTGTACATCATTTTTTCCATGTTCTCTCTAAGTGTTGTACAAGCTGAAAATTTCATGCCTTTATTCCAAAGTTTCTTCCAACTATCGTACTCTAGATTGTATCCAAAGTCTATCACCCATTTCACCATTACTTCTTTTATTTCTTCATCCTTAGTATCCCATTCTAGTAGCTGGTTGTACATTATGGATAGGAGTTTTGATTTGCCTTCCAATATTTCTACCTGGAATCTGGTTTATTTTTTTCCCGTTCATCCCAATCTTTTTGTCTTCGGTCCACAAAGCATTAATTTGATGAAATTGAATCCAACCTGTTAGTTTATTCTTTATCTCTTCATATGGTTTGATCTTCCATCCTTTTTCTGTTTTTACTAACAGAACTTCATAAATCCATCTTTCTCCTTTAATATTTTTGTTGTTGTTGTTAAGATGTCGATTGGCGATAACCACCAGGGAGTGCTTCTTTCCAATAATTTTTTATTTCTCTCCCATACTTCCAGCAGTGACCCTCTAATAATATGATTAGAAAATCCTTTGTGGACCTTTTCCTTATTGCGCCACAAATATGCGTGCCAGCCGAATCTGATGTTGAAACCTTCCAAGTCCAACAGGTCTGTGTTTTTTATAACAATCCAATCTTTAACCCAGCAAAGGCACGAGGCTTCATAGTATAGCTTCAAATTTAAAAACCATCTTTAGATGCTGCCAATATGGCCAACTATCGCCCAGTCTCAAATCTTCCATTCTTGGGCAAGGTGATTGAGCGGGTGGTTGATGAACAACTCCAGGCACGCCTGGAAGAAGCGGACCATTTGGATCCTGTCAGGGAACTGACATCGGAGCTAGAGGCGGAGGGAAGGCTCTCAAATGATGCTGGAGAAGGGCCCAGCAGGAAGAGAGGCAGCTCCGCAGATGGGGAAGCAAATCAGCGCAACACCAGGGATATAGAGGGGCTGATGGGGGAATCGGTGAGAGGGCTCCAGGACTCTTCACCAGACACCAGCGGGGAGAGCACGGGTCCTCCGCTACCCACGCCCACCCTGCAGAGAAGACTTCCGCGCAGAGAGAGTAGGAGGAGACTGGGTGTCAAACAACTTTTATGTTGGAAAAGATTTAAGAAACGCCCACTGACGGATTCTGCTAGCGACTGAGGCAGCCACGAAGTGAAAGGCTGCCCAGACTGAAAGGTTTAGCAAGGCAACAAAGCCTGGAGAGGCGGCAACTTACGCACGAGCAACCCATACACATTACAGCAATCCGTCAGTCCCTGACGTCGCTCGTGCACAGCGACAGGCAGGCAGCCTCATGAGCAAAACCGGAGAAGCTGGCGCCACGGAGGGAGCAGCTGGAGGGCAAAATCTGGTGGAGAGCAACCGAGATTTGGAACAGCATGTGGCTCTGCTGATGGCGCGGCTGGACGAAAGGCGGTCTCAGGATGCTCAGGTCAGACCCACCCCCGTAGCAAGGAAGGTACCGGGACTGGTACACAAGTTTGGAGGGAAACCCCAGGACTACAGTGCGTTCCGAACGGAAATAGAGTACGCTTTGGAATTGCAAAAGAATGATTTTGCAGACGATGGGGAGAGGGTTGCCTATATTGTGGGACATCTGCAGGATGGGGCCAGAGATTGGATTAGGCCCCTAATGGCAACGCAGAATGCCGCCTTGAAAGACCTGAGGAAATTCTTCCAGGCGATGGATGCGATGTATGCCAGTGATGTACAGCAAAGTGTGAATCGGCGGGAACTGATGGGTTGCAAACAGGGGAACCAGTCAGTTAGAGACTACTGGTCACGCTTTGCCATGTTAGTCCACCGGCTCGGGTGGAATTTGGACTCGGAACCCATTCAAATACTGTTCGAGGAGGGGTTGTCCCCAACGGTGAAGGAGGAGCTTTCCCGCACACCCCGCCGGCAGTCGATGGATCAGCTGACCAAGGCAGTGCTTGCGATTGGTGTAAGGCAGGAAGCGCAGGCCCAGGAGAAGCGGGAAGGGAGAGAGCAACATTACCATGACTACCGCATTCCTGAAATACCAAGGCAGCCTTCCCCGCAGGCGGAGCCCATGGAAATAGATGGGGGGTGCGTGCGGGAGATTTCAAACTCCAGTGAAGGTCGCAAGAGAGAGGGAAAGGATGGGAAAACCACCACAAAGTGTTTTCTCTGCCAGTGGCCAGGACATTTTGCCAGGGTCTGCCCACAAAGAAAAGCCTGGCAAGGGATGGTGGGAGCTGCAGGGGGTGAGGAGGAGATGGTAAAGGAGCAGGGAAACGCCAAAGCTTGGCTGCCACTCAGCGGGCACAGCAGCCAGGCCAGCAACCAATAAAAGTGCCCAAACCAGACCCCCCCCAGGGCGCCGATAGCCATAGAAGTGGTGCTAGAACTCCCAAATGGGCACCCAGTCAAGGTGAAAGGGCTGTTGGATTCAGGCAGTTCCTGCAATTTCTTCAGCAAGGACTTTTCACTAGAGCACCAGCTCCACCTGCTGCCCCTGGATTTCCCCTTGCAAGTAACCACCATTGATGGCAGGGAGCCTCTGGGAGGGGAAGTGACGCACCAGACCCCACCAATGAGAATGAGGGTTTCCAGGCACGCAGAGACTATCGCCTTTCACGTAGCCTCACTGGCAGGGCCCCCAATAATATTAGGGATGAGCTGGCTAGCACAACATGATCCAGTGGTGGCATGGCATCAGAGAACAGTCACCTTTGGGTCCGCTTACTGCTTGGAACACTGTCTAAGGGGAGAAACCCCAAGGATGACAGTGGCCAGGGTGGCTGGGATAGCGGTGGAGCCGAAGGGGGAGGTGCCACCACAATATGCTGACCTGCAGGAGGTCTTCAGCGAGAAGGAGGCAGATAGGCCCTTTGACTGCCAAATAGGCCCTTTGACTGCCAAATCAACTTGCTCCCTGGGGCGCAGCTACCGGTGGGTAAACTGTATGCCATGTCGGACAGGGAGATGAAGGAGTTGCGGGAGTTTATTGACAAGAACCTGAAGAGGGGGTTCATAAGGGAATCAAAGGCGGTGGGGGGCAGTCCGGTGTTCTTTGTGGACAAAAAAGGGACTAACCAGCCCAGATTGGTCGTAGATTTTAGGGCGTTAAATTTGGTAATCAGAACCCGTGACCTTCCCAATGCCCAGGATTGACGACATTTTAACACGGGTGAGGCAGGGGAAGATTTTTACCAAGCTGGACCTCAGGGGAGCCTACAATTTGATTAGGATGAGGGAGGGGGACGAATGGAAGACCACAATGTTCACCCCCCTGGGGGCCTTTGAGTACTTAGTTATGCCATTTGGATTACAGTCAGGCTCCGCCTGTTTTCAAGCTTTCATGCACCACGTGTTGGGGTCCCTGCTGTACAAGAACTGCGTAGCCTTCTTGGGCGACGTCTTAATCTATTCAGACAATGAGAAGCAACATGTCAGAGATGTCAGGGAAGTGCTGAAGAGACTGCAGAAGCACCAGTTGTGGGTCAAGCTGGAGAAATGTCAGTTTCACGCCAGAGAAGTCGAGTTTTTGGGGTACAAGTTGTCAGACAAAGGCTTAGCGATGGACCCAAGCAAGGTGCAGGCAGTGCTGGAGTGGAAGGCTCCCAAAACCCGGAAGGACGTGCAGAGGTTCCTAGGGTTCAGCAACTTCTACAGGAAGTTCATCAAGAACTTCGCCCACTTGACAGCACCCATCACAGACTGTCTCAGTAGCGAAAGGAAGTTCGCCTGGACAGAGGAGGCCCAACAATCCTTTGAAAAACTGAAGAAGGCGTTCGCATCTGTCAGAGCTGCTTCCAGGTCCCAGCTCACAGAGGACCACGCTAGCCGGTATTACTGTACAAAAGTCTTTATTGAGTTACAAGTTCCATTTTCAAGCCGCAGCGTGCAGCTCTACGTCTTAGAAGCTAGACCGGCGAAGCTCCGTCTGAGTCTCCGCCTCCTGTACACCAACTTAATACTCTAGCCTTACTCCACCTCTTCCTTCTTCCCTTCCTCCTCTGGGTCCCTCTACCCCCCGTGGTCTCTTCCTTCCTGGACTCTTCTGACGCCGACCCCCCGGACTCTGCTCCCTCTTTGCGGCGGGCTTTAGGACCTGGCTCCCTATCCGGACTGCTTACTGTGCCACCTTCCTGTGCATTTGAACTTGGCGCGCGCGCGCAGCCTTCGACCTTCCTCTTGACCATTTCCTCGCTCCCCGATGGAGGTGTGGCCAATCCTAACTCCTGCCTTCCCGCTTGCGGCGAGCCGCCAGCTCCCGATGCCTGCGACCCCTCCCCCCTACTGTGCTCTGGTGGGGAAGCTAGTCCCGATTTCCAACTGCTGCTCTCTGAGTCTCCTCTGGTCCCTTCTTCCTGGTGTGTCCCCCTAGGCGCCCCCCTTGCTCTGACCACTGGCGCCCCTTTCTGTGAATCTTCCGATTCACTGGAAAGACTCGGAGATCTCGGGCCGCTGTCATCGCTCATATTTCCTTCGGATTCCTCCCCCTCGCTCTCTGTTTCCTCCCTTTCCTGTGCCTCTGCTCCTGAACCCCTGACATCCATCCCCCCTCGAAGCCCCCCCTTCCCCCCTCCCCTCCTCCAGGCGTGGGTGTAGGGTGCTCCGTTGTTACGGGGGTAAGTGCCGGATACAGTTCATTTCCCGTGGCGTCCATCCAACTGGACAAGTCCGGCTCTTCTTCCCTGCACTCGCCGACGTCGATCTCCTCTGCTTCCATCTCCGTGCCGCCGTGCTCGAACCCAAGGTCCTCCCCGAACACGTCCATGTCCGTCTCGTCATCGGTCCCTCCTGGGGGCGTTGCTCGCCCGGGACCCTCCAGCCACTTCCTGCGCCACTGCTCCTCTGGTCGATCATCCCACCAATACGAGGGTTCTGAGGCAGATCCCGAGGGTGACCCCTCCGGGGAGCGTGTGCCCAGTGTCGGCTCCTCGTCCGAGTCAAACCCCCGGAACGTGCTGGCGGAAAGTGTGGGTGTGAAAAGCCAGTCGTCAAAAAACTCGGCTGGCATGGGTCTGTGTGGGGAAAGGGCATGAAACTCGTCTTTGAGCAGAGGTTCTTCCAAAGCGTAGCCCGGCACCCAGCTGTTGGCACTGGCTGGGGTGCCCTCTCTGGCGAGAAGGTATTCTACTCCCTCTTCCCCCCATCTAGAGTCTAAAATCTCTGTGACCTCGTTGATGGGCTCCCCCTCTGGCGACCCCCCCTTCGCGTGGTCCTTTCCCTGAGCGGGCTCGGTGCCATCCCCAGCTCTTGAAACCTGTGAGGTGCCTTGTAGGGAGTGAGCACTGATCTATGGAATACCGGATGCATCCTGGATCCCTCCGGAAGTCTCAGCCGGAAAACCACCGGATTGACCTGTGCCTCGACTTGGTAGGGCCCCAGCTGCTTATGTCCGAGCTTCTTTTTCGCTAACGATCTGGCCGGCACTGCCTGGGCTGCCAACCAAACCCAGTCTCCCACCTGTATTTCTTCCCCAACCCTCCTGTGTCTGTCAGCCTGCAGTTTGTATGCGTGCTTAGCTAGCTCTAACTGCCTTCGAAGCTGGTCGTGGACCTCCTGCAACTCTGATGCGAAAGCGTCCGCTGCCTGTGGCTCCCCCTCCCCCACTCTCTCTAGTCCCGGGAAGGTTCTGGGATGCCTCCCATTGTTGGCGAAGAACGGTGTCACCCCGGTGGACACGTGCTTCGTGTTGTTGTAGGCGAATTCGGCGAGTGGCAGGTAGTCCACCCACGTTGCAGGCTGTTGATTTGCGTAACATCTCAGGTACTGCTGCATGATGGCATTGACCCGCTCCGCTTGTCCGTTGGTCTGCGGGTGTCTCGCCGACGCTAGGTTGATCTTGACGTTCAGGATGCCCATCAGCTTCTGCCAGAAGTTCGAGATGAACTGTCGCCCCCGGTTGGACAGTATAGACCGAGGCAGCCCGTGAACCTTGAACACGTGATCTGTGAACAGTTTGGCGGTCTGTTCCGCCGTGGCCACCTTCGCACACGGAATGAAATGTGCCATTTTGGTTAACAAGTCCACCACCACTAGCACTGCTGTCTTGCCCCTCGAGCTGGGCAGATCCGTGACAAAGTCCAGGGCCACCCTCTCCCACGGTTCGAGCGGAGTTTGTAGCGGTTCCAGCAGTCCCGCCGGCGGTTTATGCACTGGCTTAGCCCTCTGGCAGGTGTCGCACCTCGCGACGTAATCCGCTACCTCCCCCCGCATCTTGGGCCACCAGAAGTCTCTGGCGACTAATTCTATCGTCTTTTCTGTGCCAAAGTGCCCGGCGGTGGGTGCGTCGTGCAACTGCTGCAGTACCTTGGCGTGGAGGTCGTCTTCCGGCACGTAGAGGGCCTCTTTGCGGATGAGCAACCCCTCGCGTATCTGGAACTCGTCGCCCTTCGCCGTGCCTCTGTGCACCTCCTCCATCTTCGCTCGTGCGAAGGAGTCTTCCTGCAGCGCGCTACGTACAGCATCCAGGTCTACGGTTGCCGAAGCGCACGCCCACGCTTCTGGTGCGAAAATGTTCTTGGCCGCCGCTGGCGTCGCCTCCTCGAGGTATTGCGGCTTCCTGGACAGTGCATCCGCCATGACGTTGTTGTCACCAGGGACGTACTCTATCCTGAAGTCGAAATCCGCAAAGAACTCCGCCCAACGTATGTGCCTCTGGTTCAGGAACTTCGCCGTGCGCCAGTACTCCAGATTCTTATGGTCCGTGCGGACCTGCACTGGGTGTTTGGCTCCGATCAGGAAGTGCCTCCACGCCTTGAATGCTGCATGAATGGCAAGCAACTCCCTGTCCCAGATGGCGTAGTTCTGCTCCGACTTGCTGAGCTTCCTGGAGTAGAAGGCGCACGGCCTCCAATCCCCATGCGGGTCTTGCTGCAACAGGACTGCTCCCACGGCTCTGTCTGAGGCGTCTGTTTCAACCCTCATCGGTTTGCCGGGATTTACATGCAGTAGCTGCTCTTCAGACGCGAAGAGACGCTTGAGTTTCCGAAAGGACTGCTCCGCCTGCTCCGTCCAGATGAATTTCTTCTTCTTGGCGTGTCGGTAATGGCCGCCGTCTGCATCGCGAACCCTTTGATGAACTTGCGATAGAAGTTGGCAAAACCGACAAACCGCTGGACCTCCTTCTGGCTGCGCAGGCTCTTCCAGTCCAACACTGCGTGAACCTTGGCGCTGTCCATGGCGAGCCCCTTGTCCGACAATTTGTAGCCCAGGAAATCCACCTCCGTCACGTCGAACTGGCACTTCTCCAGCTTGGCGTACAGTCTATGCTCCCGTAGCCTTTGCAGAACTTCCTTGACGTCACTGTCGTGAACCTCCTGAGATTCTGAAAATATCAGGATGTCATCCAGAAAGCAGACACACTTCTTGTAGAGGAGCCCCGCTAACACGTGATGCATGAAAGCTTGAAAACAGTGGGAACCATTTTGTAATCCAAATGGCATAACTCTGTATTCGTAGGTGCCCAGGGGTGTGAACATGGCCGTCTTCCACTCGTCGCCCTCCCGTATGCGAATAAGGTTGTACGCCCCTCGCAGATCCAACTTGGTGAACACGCGTCCCTTGCGCACCGTCGCGAGGAGGTCGTCGATTTTGGGCATGGGGAAGGTCGTGGGCTTGGTTTTTGAGTTCAAAATCCGATAGTCCACCACAAGTCTTTTCTGGGGCGTGTCCTTCTTCCTCACAAAGAATACGGGACTGCCCCCCACTGCCTTGGACTCCCGGATGAATCCGCGCTCCAAATTATGATCTATGAACTCCCTGAGTTCCTGCATCTCATCTTCAGACATGGAATACAGTTTCCCTGTCGGCAGCGTCGCCCCTGGCAGGAGGTCAATCTTGCAGTCATAGGGCCTGTGGGGAGGCAGCTTGTCCGCCTCCTTCTCGCAGAAAACTTCCAAAAATTCTGTGTACTTGTGGGGGACTGCTTGCAGCGTGCCCAATTGCAGCTGTGCGTCCTCTTCTTCCCCCTCCGGTCTGGACAGGATGCAGTGTTCTGCACAGTAAGAGGAGCCGAAGGTTAGTTGCCGCTGGTACCAAGCCAACGTTGGACTGTGCCTGTCCAGCCAACTCATGCCCAATACTATAGGCGTGTCTGACAGCTGGGTGACATTAAAGCTGATGACTTCTCTGTGATTGCCAATTTGCATCACCATCGGTGGCGTTTTCTTCACCACCTGCCCCTCTAGCAATTCCCTGCCATCCACCGTGACAACCTTCAGGGGCAGCGTGGCTGGCAGTAGCGTTATATTGTGCTGCTCGATGAACTCCTGTCCTATAAAGTCCGCGTTGCTACCAGAGTCAATGGTAATTGGCACTTCCATTGTAAGTCCATTGGGTAGCTGGAGCGATGCGGTGAGCTGCACTACTGGTTTGGGCGGGAGGGGGTCTGTGGGCTGCAAAATCTCTGGGGACTGCTTCACTGACTCGTCTGGCTGGGCCCCAGTGCCTCTGTTTCCAGCCAGACTCCGTCGTTTCCCTGCTGTGGTTCTCTCTGCTGAGTTGCTTCTGTTACCGTCGCAGAGGCTGCAGTGTGCTTGTGGAGCCTCTGGGGACACTCTTTCGCCATGTGCTGAGGACTGTCACAGAGGTAGCACTTCCTGTTCCCTCTAGGAGGCTTCGCTTTGACTGCTCCCGGTGCTAGGGCTCTGGTTGCTGATTGAGCCCTGGCACCTCCAACCTCCATAGGTTCCCCTCCTCCTCCTGGCGGAGGCGTGGAGTGCGCACGCGCTGCATCCCTGGGAAAGAAGGAAGGTGCTCTTGCCGCCTCGCGTCCTCCACGCCCTTCGTCCCTGCTCCATGGAGGTCTTCTAGCCACACCCCAATCGTCAGCGCCCTCTGAACGATCTCCTGAGTGCTCCGGGGTCTCTCCCCCCTCGCAATTTCGTCCTTTACTGCACTGTTCAAACCTTCCCAGAAAAGGTCTCTGACTGGAGCTGAATCTTTGTCCCATTCCAGTGCACTGACCAGTGCAAAAAAGCGGGAATGATACTGCCTTACACTGGCCCTCCCCAGCCCAATTCCCTCCGATTTGGGTCCCGGTTGCCCCTGCTTTGTAAGCACTTCCAACCTGACTTGGAGATCCTTGTAGGCGGCGGCCGTTTCTTCTTCCCTCTTCCTGGATGCGAGTATCTCAGTGTTTAGATGTGACACTGCATTTTGCAGGGCTGCTATCTGCTGTTCAGTATTCATCTCATCCGACTTTCGTGAGCTCGCAAAGCACCAATCTTCACCCCTCGCTGCGTCCACTCACGCTGCAAGGCTTTTGGTGCAACTGGGGACGGAGCTTACTGTCAGAGCTGCTTCCAGGTCCCAGCTCACAGAGGACCACGCTAGCCGGTATTACTGTACAAAAGTCTTTATTGAGTTACAAGTTCCATTTTCAAGCCGCAGCGTGCAGCTCTACGTCTTAGAAGCTAGACCGGCGAAGCTCCGTCTGAGTCTCCGCCTCCTGTACACCAACTTAATACTCTAGCCTTACTCCACCTCTTCCGTCTTTCCTTCCTCCTCTGGGTCCCTCTACCCCCCCGTGGTCTCTTCCTTCCTGGACTCTTCTGACGCCGACCCCCCGGACTCTGCTCCCTCTTTGCCGCGGGCTTAAGGACCTGGCTCCCTATCCGGACTGCTTACTGTGCCGCCTTCCTGTGCATTTGAACTTGGCGCGCGTGCGCAGCCTTCGACCTTCCTCTTGACCGTTTCCTCGCTCCCCGATGGAGGTGTGGCCAATCCTAACTCCTGCCTTCCCGCTTGCGGCGAGCCGCCAGCTCCCGATGCCTGCGACCCCTCCCCCCTACTGTGCTCTGGTGGGGAAGCTGGTCCCGATTTCCAACTGCTGCTCTCTGAGTCTCCTCTGGTCCCTTCTTCCTGGTGTGTCCCCCTAGGCGCCCCCCTTGCTCTGACCACTGGCGCCCCTTTCTGTGAATCTTCCGATTCACTGGAAAGACTCGGAGATCTCGGGCCGCTGTCATCGCTCATATTTCCTTCAGATTCCTCCCCCTCGCTCTCTGTTTCCTCCCTTTCCTGTGCCTCTGCTCCTGAACCCCTGACAGCATCGGAAGAGCAGCTCCTGCACGTGGATCTGGAGAAACCCATGAGGCTAGAGACCAACGTGTCCGACAGAGCCATTGGGGCGGTTCTTTTGCAGCCAGGGAGGAGCAAGCAGGAATGGAGACCGTGTGCCTTCTTCTCAAGAAAGCTGAACAAGTCGGAGCAAAACTATACGGTGTATGACTGCGAACTGCTTGCGATCTATGCGGCGTTTCGTCGATGGCGACATCTACTAATAGTGGCGCAGCACAAGATCCAGGTTTGTACAGCTCAGAAGAACTTGGAATACTGGAGGACCGCACGAGTGCTCAACCAGAGACAGATTCGATGGGCACAGGAGTTTTCCATGTTTTCCTTCGAAATCCGATACGTGCCAGGAGAGGAAAACGTGAGAGCAGATGCTCTCTCCCGGAAACCGGAGGACTTGGAAGGAGAGGGGCCACCGGAGATACGACAAGTGATCCCTGAGGACCGATGGGTGTGGGGGGGAACCTTGGTGGGGCAACGAGAACTGGCTGGACTTACTAGAAATGACGTGTTCGCACAAACTAAAATCCGGGAACTCCGAGACGGAAGAGAGACCCAAGGAGGGTTTGAGGAGAAGGAAGGGGGCGCTGTATGTACTGGGGGAGACCCTACGGGGGAAGGTACTCAAACAACTCCACGACAACCCCATAGCGGGGCACTTTGGACAGCACAAAACCATGATGCTCGTCACCAGGCAGTTCTGGTGGCCCAGGGTGAGGGAGGATGTACGGGAATATGTACGGGGTTGCGACCACTGCCAAAGGGCAAAGGGGGAGTGGACCGCCCCAGCAGGATTACTGGAACCCTTACCCACGCCGGGGAAACCTTGGGAGGTGGTATCCATTGATTTTATGACCGATTTGCCGAAGTCCCGGGGGAAGACAGCGGTCATGGTAGTGGTCGATCTACTAACAAAAATGTGCCATTTTATAGCTTGCTCACATGCGGTCACGGCAGAGGAAACAGCCAGGTTGTTTGTAGATCACATCTTCCGGTTGCATGGGGCTCCTTCGAGGGTCATCTCCGACCGCGGGAAACAATTTACTTCCCGTTTCTGGAGGAAGCTCATGAGCTTGCTGCAGGTCGAAGTGGGCTTCTCAACGGCGAGACACCCGGAAACCAACGGGCAAGCAGAAAGAGCGAACACTATTCTCCAGCAATACCTACGCTGCTACGTCAGCGAGAGGCAGAACGATTGGGTAGAAAAACTAGCGCTGGCTGAATTTGCGTACAATAACGCTGAACATGTGTCAACGGGAATGAGCCCGTTCATGGCCAATTATGGGTGTCACCCCAGGGCCTTCCGGGGAGTGGGGAGGAAGGTTGGAGTGTACCGGCAGCAGAGCAGTTTGTGGAAGAAATGGAAGCCCTGCACCAGCAACTTAAGATGAACTTGGAGCAGGCCAAGGAAATTTACAAGAGGCAGGCAGACAAGCGCAGTAGGGAAGGGGAGACCATACGGGTAGGAGATCGGGTGTGGTTGTCAACCCAAGGGTTACCTTTTAAGGGGGGGTGCAAGAAGTTGCAACCCAGGCGGCTGGGACAGTTTGAGGTAACACAGCAGGTGAACCCCGTGGCATTCAAGCTCAAATTGCCAGACAGCATGAAGATACATCCGGTGTTCCATAGGTCCCTACTCTCACCGTACAGGGAAGGAAGGGGATTCCCGGGGCGAGAGGGAGAAGTCACCACACACCCGCAGGTAGAAGAGAGGGAGCACCACAATTTGGTCACGGAAATACTTGATTCAAGGTGGCGAGGGCGCCAGGTGGAGTACTTGGTGGCTTGGGAGGGAGAACCTGGGTCGGAAAACACGTGGGTTCCCACGGAGACAATCACTGACGGGTATCTGGTGAAGGAATTCCACCGCCTGTTCCCAGACAAACCCAAACCACTAGCGAGATTCTGGGAGGAGCAATTTGGAACCACAGACGATGAAGAGGATTTTGTGGGGTTTTCTGTCTCCGAAGGGGAGGGAGAAGAGGTTTCGGAGGAAGAAGAATCAGACTGGGAGGCCCACCCCGCGGGAAGGGATCGGGGGGGGAAGCGGGTTTTGAATCCTCAGAGGATAGCGACAGCTCCTTCCGGGGGTTCCCCGCATCGTCGGCCGAAGAAAGGGACGAAGTTGGGTCAACAGGTCGGGCCGGGGTGGAGGGGGTCCTGGGGGAGGAGGTGGATGTCAAGGAACTCACATCGGAGCTAGAGGCGGAGGGAAGGCTCTCAAATGATGCTGGAGAAGGGCCCAGCAGGGAGAGAGGCAGCTCCGCAGATGGTGACGCAAATCAGCGCAACACCAGGGATATAGAGGGGCTGATGGGGGAATCGGCGAGAGGGCTCCAGGACTCTTCACCAGACACCAGCGGGGAGAGCACGGGTCCTCCACTACCCACGCCCACCCTGCGCAGAAGACTTCCGCGCAGAGAGAGTAAGAGGAGACTGGGTGTCAAACAACTTTTATGTTGGAAAAGATTTAAGAAACGCCCACTGACGGATTCTGCTAGCGACTGAGGCAGCCACGAAGTGAAGGGCTGCCCAGACTGAAAGGTTTAGCAAGTCAACAAAGCCTGGAGAGGCGGCAACTTACGCACGAGCAACCCATACACATTACAGATCCCTTCCAATCGGGATTCAGGCCTCAACATGGGACTGAAACTGCCTTGGTCGCACTGGTCGATGATCTCCGGTGGGCTAGGGACAAAGGTGAGAGCTGTTTCCTAGTTCTGCTGGATCTCTCAGCGGCTTTTGACACCATCAACCATAACATCCTTCTGGACCGTCTAGAGGGGTTAGGAGCTGGTGGCACTGTTATACAGTAGTTCCACTCCTTCCTCCTGGGCCATGTTCAGAAAGTGATGGTGGGGAATGAGTGTTGAGACCCCTGGGCTCTCACTTGTGGGATGCCTCAGGGTTCTGTCCTCTCCCCCATGCTTTTCAACATCTACATGCAGCCACTGAGAGAGCTCATAAGGGGGTTTGGGCTGGGTGTTCATCAGTATGCGGATGGTACCCAACTCTACCTTTGTTTCAAATCAGAAGGTCCTGTGTAAGTGTCTGGAGGCGGTTGGAGGATGGATGGCAGCTAACAGATTGAGGTTGAATCCTGACAAGACAGAAGTACTCTTTTAGGGAGACAGGAGGCGGGCAGGTGTGGAGGACTCCCTGGTCCTGAATGGGGTAACTGCACCCCTGAAGACCAGGTGCGCAGCCTGGGAGTCATTTTGGACTCACAGCTGTCCAATTCTGTGTCCGGGGCAGCTGTCTACCAGCTCCATCTGGTACACAGGCTGAGACCCTAGCTGCCAGCAGACAGTCTCACCAGAGTGGTGCATGCTCTGGTTATCTCTCACTTGGACTACTGCAATGCGCTCTACGTGCATGCTCTAGCGTGCTATGAAAACAGTTATGAAAACAGCTCGATTTGGGATGATGTGAAAAGACCTTTTTTTACTTCTTATAATTGTTGTTGAATTTTTACTCCCATGGAGTGGTACTTGTGAAATTTCCTATCCCAGAGGCCAACGTATCTCAATCAGTCTTGGCCACTAGGCACCTTGTTTGGAGACAGCACCATTCGCTGTTCTACCCCAAGATGTCCTGGGCCAGTCCTGTTGGTAAGCATATCAATTTTCTGATCCAACACAATGAAATTCTTCATCTCCCATTCTCCTTCAGAGAGGTACTCCCAGGGAACTCTGGGAAATGTAGCACTGTGAAGGGAGAGACTCTCAGTGCCCTACAGTTCCCAGAATTCTTTGGGGAAGATGACTATTTAAAGTTGTATGACTATTTAAAGTTGTACTGTTTGAAATGTATAGTGCAGAAGGGGCCTAAGATGTCACTTTGAGGTAATCTCTAGAAATCAAATTTCAGCACTGAAAATAAACTTTTTTGAAATGCTTCTGCTACCATATCTGCTTCAGTCCTTGTGTCTCATTCTCACACAGACACTCAAATACTCCACATACTGTATTACAAAATACTCCACTGCTTTACGAAAGGAGTAAGTGTGGACTGCCACCTAGTGGCAAGCTTTTCTTTTTCAGGATATAAAACAGCTTTAAATTTATAGTGGTAGCCTAGTTAGGTGTTGCCAACCTTTTGGGCCCAGGGAAAACTGCTATGGGTAACATACACACGCTGCAATCAAGCATACATTGCAGCTTATTTTGTTGACTCCAACAGAGTGGTTCATTCTGGAAGGCACCAGAAAAGACCTCTGC
Source organism: Podarcis bocagei (assembly GCF_964188305.1). NCBI lineage: Eukaryota > Metazoa > Chordata > Lepidosauria > Squamata > Lacertidae > Podarcis > Podarcis bocagei. The sequence continues at coordinate 455,968 of NC_138142.1, read as the reverse complement.
GTTTGCTGGTGCCCCCTTAGGCACTGTTTTGGTGACCCCCTAGCTTAGATGATGGAATTTCCTGCCTGATGAGATTTACCCTGCCTCTTCATTTGCAAATATTCGACACCAGATGAAGAATTTTTCTGCTTAAGCAAGCATTTGGCTTTCATGCTGTTCAATTTTAGTCTCCAGGTAATGCTTTATATTGCCATGATAGGGGCAATAGCAGCAGCTGTGGTAAGGGCAGAGCCACCCAACCAGCATCAGCATCACTGCAGCCTATCTGGGCAGGACAAGAGCAAGGAAATTGTAAGGTAAGGGTTTGTGCAGATGCACCAGTGGAATCAATCTAGTACTGGGCAACTACAGAGCCCTGACCTCACCAGCCCTCTGGTAAGCTGCAAGGAAGGTGTGTCAGGAGGGTAGCTCAGCAGCTGTGCCCCAGTGAAGGTCCCCACACCTGTTGCCTCCCCATATTCATTTCACAGCTCTTTCCCCAGTGTTCACATCATCAGGGCTTCCATTTGTTACTGTCTGTATACACACATGAGCCACTGATGCTGATAGGACAAGGATGTATTTACACTATGCAAAGGTGTTCATACTTTAGCTAGAAGTGAATTAATAATGGAAATTGGCATAAAGCTGGTTTGAAAAACAACTCATCAAACAGTAGCATTTTATAATGCATCTGCATTTTCAACAATCCATGTGACTATGGATGAAAAATCCAGCACTGAAACAGCAGTGAGTGCACAGTGAACAGGAGGGTGAAGAGAGCATTAGTGTGCACTCCTTGTACTAGAATCATAGAATAGAATCATAGAGTTGGAAGAGACCACAAGGGCCATCGAGTCCAACCCCCTGCCAAGCAGGAAACACCACCAGAGCACTCCTGACATATGGTTGTCAAGCCTCTGCTTAAAGACCTCCAAAGTAGGAGACTCCACCACACTCCTTGGCAGCAAATTCCACTGTCAAACAGCTCTTACTGTCAGGAAGTTCTTCCTAATGTTTAGGTGGAATCTTCTTTCTTGTAGTTTGAATCCATTGCTCCGTGTCCGCTTCTCTGGAGCAGCAGTAAACAACCTTTCTCCCTCCTCTATATGACATCCTTTTATATATTTGAACATGGCTATCATATCACCCCTTAACCTCCTCTTCTCCAGGCTAAACATGCCCAGCTCCCTTAGCCGTTCCTCATAAGGCATCGTTTCCAGACCTTTGACCTTTTTTGTTGCCCTCCTCTGGACACGTTCCAGTTTGTCAGTGTCCTTCTTGAACTGTGGTGCCCAGAACTGGACACAGTACTCCAGGTGAGGTCTGACCACAGCAGAATACAGTGGCACTATTACTTCCCTTGATCTACCGTATTTTTTGCCCTATAGGACGCACTTTTCCCCCTCCAAAAATGAAGGGGAAATGTGTGTGCGTCCTATGGGGCGAATGCAGGCTTTCGCTGAAGCCTGGAGAGCGAGAGGGGTCGGTCCGCACCGACCCCTCTTGCTCTCTAGGCTTCAGGAAGCTATCCCCCCAGCCGCGCAAGCTCCCAGAGCGATGCCAAAGCAGCTTCGCCATCGCTCTGGGACCTGTTCTGGGGGCTGGGGGCAGGGGAAGCTCCAGCTTCCCCCGCCCCCAGCCGTGCAAGGTCCCAGAGCAATGGCGAAGGTGCGCGCACCTTCGCCAGCGCTCTCAGACCCGCTCTGGGGGCGGGGAAGCTCCAGCTTCCCCCGCCCGCAGCCTCGCAATCTCCGAGAGCTATGGCAAAGGTGTGCGCACCTTCGCCATCGCTCTCCGACCCGTTCGGGGGGCTGGGGTCGGGGGAAGCTCGGGCTTCCACCACCCCAGCCCCTGCAAGCTCCGGGAACAATGGCAAAGGTGTGCTCACCTTCGCCATCACTCTCGGACCCTTTCAGGGGGCTGGGTGTTGGGGAAGCTCGGGCTTCCCCCAGCCCCGCAAGCTCTGGGAGCCACTCTGGCTCCCATTCTGGGGGCCGGGGTCGGGGGAAGCTCGGGCTTTCCCCGCCCCAGCCCCGCGCCGGGGGGGGGAATAAATTTTTTTCCCCTTTATTTCCCCCCCAAAAATCTAGGTGCGTCCTATGGGCCGGTGCGCCCTATAGGGCGAAAAATACAGTAGATGCGGTAGACTCTTATTGACGCAGCCCAGAATTGTGTTGGCTTTTTTAGCTGCCGCGTCACACTGTTGGCTCATGTCAAGTTTGTGGTCAACCAAGACTCCTGGATCCTTTTCACATGTACTGCTCTCAAGCCAGGTGTCACCCACCTTGTATTTGTGCCTGTCAGGGGTTCAGGAGCAGAGGCACAGGAAAGGGAGGAAACAGAGGGCGAGGGGGAGGAATCCGAAGGAAATATGAGCGATGACAGCGGCCCGAGATCTCCGAGTCTTTCCAGTGAATCGGAAGATTCACAGAAAGGGGCGCCAGTGGTCAGAGCAAGGGGGGCGCCTAGGGGGACACACCAGGAAGAAGGGACCAGAGGAGACTCAGAGAGCAGCAGTTGGAAATCGGGACCAGCTTCCCCACCAGAGCACAGTAGGGGGGAGGGGTCGCAGGCATCGGGAGCTGGCGGCTCGCCGCAAGCGGGAAGGCAGGAGTTAGGATTGGCCACACCTCCATCGGGGAGCGAGGAAACGGTCAAGAGGAAGGTCGAAGGCTGCGCACGCGCGCCAAGTTCAAATGCACAGGAAGGCGGCACAGTAAGCAGTCCGGATAGGGAGCCAGGTCCTTAAGCCCGCGGCAAAGAGGGAGCAGAGTCCGGGGGGTCGGCGTCAGAAGAGTCCAGGAAGGAAGAGACCACGGGGGGGTAGAGGGACCCAGAGGAGGAAGGAAAGACGGAAGAGGTGGAGTAAGGCTAGAGTATTAAGTTGGTGTACAGGAGGCGGAGACTCAGACGGAGCTTCGCCGGTCTAGCTTCTAAGACGTAGAGCTGCACGCTGCGGCTTGAAAATAGAACTTGTAACTCAATAAAGACTTTTGTACAGTAATACCGGCTGGCGTGGTCCTCTGTGAGCTGGGACCTGGAAGCAGCTCTGACAGTGCCTCTCATTTTTTTTGCCCAAGTGTAATACTTTACATTTCTCCCTGTTAAAGTTCATCTTGTTTGTTTTGGCCCAGTTCTCTAATCTGTCAAGGTCGTTTTGAAGTGTGATCCTGTCCTCTGGGGTGTTAGTTACTGTTTGTATTTAAAATACTGCAAGTTGCCATGAGCATTCCTCTTGCAATGGAAACCTGGGGGTAAAATAAATAAGTAGATAAACCAACAAGTTTATCAAGTCAGCATGCCAGCTTTGAAATAAGTCTAGTAAAATAAAAGGCAACCATTTCACAATATTATACATATTTAGAAGTGCCAAGTAAACAATGAGGCGGAAATCGTATGCGTAAAGAGTAAGCATGCATATCATCAGGTGGTATGTCACTTTGAATACTGGACAACATACAGCATCTTAGAATCTAAGGCCCTCATTTACAAAATCAAATGCCTTCTGCTGGTCAGGAACAGCAAGGGTGTGTACATTCGTGTGCATGTATTTGTTATAGCTTAAACCGCCATCTAGCTCAAAGAAGCTTTTATCAGTTGATAAAGAGAAATGAGGTTAGGTTTTGTAGCCTTATTGGAGTTCATCGATTGGATCTGCGTTGCTCCGGGACAGGAGGAAGGAAGTCAAATGACACCGAGTTGGTTCAAAGAAAGAGTTTATTCTGCTCTCCGGATAGCAGAAGGCACTTGCGTGGTGAGTCCACAGCAAGTCCAAAGAAATGACAAGTTTCATGCAGTATATATATCCTCCAGGCACCCTCTCCCCCTTCCCCAGCCACGTCAGCTTGTACACACAGGTTGACATCACAGATGTTCCTGCTCTGGTATTCTCAACCATAAAAGGATCTTCCTTCCTGTACTTCTGACCATAAAAGGATCTTCCTACTCTTATCTGGGAGGAATAGGTCATCATCTCCGGGAACACGCTTCTGGCGTTTTCCCTGGACATCGGTCTGCACGTATTTTGTGGTCAGCACATAAGATAAGGTACTGACATGTTTTCTCTGTTCCCCTAGAGAGCCAGGGTCATCCCTTGCCGTGACTGATAAAGGAGAGAGCTTGTTTATGCAGCTGTGCCCTTATTATGCTTTTGCTCAACAGCTCAAGTTTTACGCATTTTAGAGTGCTCTCTTTTGAAAGAACAAAAGGGGGGGTTGAGTCAGTTTTAAACTTACTGCACAGAAACCCATTCCTTCAGTTTGGTCATGAGAAACACACAGCTGCATGGAAACAGGAAGCATTTGGAGTATTGTTCAGGCAGAGGGTGCACTGTTTTGTGACAAAAAGGGGGAAACTGGGAATTTCCCAAATGATGCCTGAGAATATACACTGGAGAAGAAATCACTTTGGTTCACATGTAAGGAAGGCCACATATGATTATTTTTCAGGAGCACCTCATATTTCCAGTCTTCTCATTGGTTCTACACAGTGAATGACTACTATTATTATAAATAGTGAAATGGGGCCTATGTGTACCAGTTGTGCATGACAAAAGGAACAAATCCCTTTGAATAAAAGTAGTTGGGGTGATAATTTGAACAGCATTAGCAATATTGCTATATTAAAGGTAAAGGTAAAGGGACCCCTGACTGTTAGGTCGTCGCAGACAACTCTGGGGTTGCGGCACTCATCTCGCTTTACTGGCCGAGGGAGCTGGCGTACAGTTTCCAGGTCATGTGGACAGCATGACTAAGCTGCTTCTGGCGAACCAGAGCTGCGCACGGAAACACCATTTACCATTTACCTATTGATCTACTTGCACTTTGACGTGCTTTCGAACTGCTAGGTTGGCAGGAGCAGGGACCGAGCAACGGGAGCTCACCCCGTCACGGGGATTTGAACTGCCGACCTTCTGATCGGCAAGCCCTAGGGCTCTGTGGTTTAGACCACATGAGGTATCAAAAGGGTAAATGCAAGGAAGGTTCCTAATACACACTGCTTTGCATCAAATTCATCTTAAATATATCCACAAGCAGACTTTAAAATCTTACAGAGAATCTTGTGCTGCCCTCCCCTCGCTGAAGTTTGAACTGGCACCCCTGGAGCACTAAACCAAGGCAGCAGAGAATCAAGGCAGATGCCAAGAACAGCTACACAAATTTGTGGAAGCGAGGTTCTGATGCCAGCAAATCATCCCAACTCTGTAATTGCATCAAGCGTACCTCAAGAAAGGTGGCAAAGAAGTGTGCTCTTGCCTTTCTGCTCAAGCGAGGAACTGACATTCATGCTTCTTTCAAAGTAGTTTCTGCCAGAGGCTGCTTGCCTGGTGAGGTGGAGCCACAACTCTAGTTTCCTAGTAGGAAAGTTGCTGCTGCTTACCAACTGGGGCAAGGCAGTGTGGAGGTCAACACAATACAGCACAAGTGCACTGATGGGAGCATTGGACTGGCTCCACTGGTGCAACAATGCCACATTGACCTTTCCACTGCTTTGCCTTCTCCCTCCTGGAAAGCCAGAGCAAAACACTGCTATCAGGGTGAGCCACTTCTGGTTTCTTTTTTCTTTTCTTTTTTAAAGGCTCTGAACACAGGACTTATTTTAAACATTTTATGGTTTGGAGGAGGTTTTTTTAATGCATTGTTATCTCTCTCACAATCTTTTCCTCACCATCTTCCCTGTCTCCTTTTACCCATTCTCTCCTCTTTGCTGAAAAGAGGAAAAGAAGCAAAAATGCATCAGTGCTGCTGGTGTGACCCACCTTAGGTTGAACAGTCAATCTGCCTTCAGCCGGCAGGTCATGAGCCTCAGCCTACTTAGAAGGCAAGATTTTAGCCTTTGTTTTGGCCAGGATGGTTTACAGAGCTCCAGCGAATGAGAAAACAGATTGTTTTTCTTAGCAGAGGAGGCCATGTTTAAGAGGATGTAACCAAGGAAAACACACACACACACGCCACAATAGTTAAGATAGTCTCTACACATATGTCTTACTGAAATATGCAGCAGTTCTTGACATAAGCAGAAAAATCTATTACAGCAAAGATGATGTTTCCTCCACTTAATCTGCAAACTCCAGGTTGCCTCCAAAGAATACAGGCTCCCACAAAAATCCAAATAACAAAACGGCAATAGATTACAAGTGCCAAACCTGCCAATGCTGTTCATAGAGTTGTTTATTCTTTGTACTCTGCTGCAAGTCTCTCAGGCCCAAAGGGGAGAGTGGCAATGTAGTAGCAATAGAGGCCTCTCGAAGGAGAGACTCAGCCACCTTTTGGAAAATAGTTGCAAAGTGATGGCAAGACTCCCCCTCCAAAGTAGAATACTCTATCCCTGTTGGAGCTTGAGAGTCATACGTTCATACCTTATGTTGCGTCCGCTTCATGTTGCGTCTTTTCGCATTACATCCCGCGGCAACCCGGAAGTACCGGAACGGGTTACTTCTGGGTTTCGCCACTCGCGCATGTGCAGAAGCACCAAATTGCGCCGCACACCTGCGCAGACACAGCACGTCGAATTGCGGGCATTTCACGTTACAGACGGGCCTCCGGAACAGATCCTGTCCATAACACAAGGTACTACTGTACTTCCAATCCCTATACACAACTAATCAACATCTACAGGCTCAGTCCCTACCTCTAAGTGATACCAGGGCTGAGTGGCCCCCGGTGTCAACTGAAGAAGTCCACAGGCTTATTCAATCTCTTAAGCCTGGCAAAGCTCCTGGCACAGACAATATCTCCCCTGAGCTCCTCAAGGCCAATGCTGAATGGTGGACCCCAGTGCTTGCTGCCCTGTTTACCAGCATAGATCAATCAGCTACCATCCCAGAGGACTGAGGACTAGCAATCATCATCCCAGTATACAAGAAAGGGAGCAGGGCTGACCCTGCTAATTACAGACCAATTAGTCTCCTAAGCATTATTAGTAAACTCTATGTTCCACATGTAATAAAACTTGAGGATTGGATGGAGCGAGAATATGTCCTTTCAGAAGCACAAGCTGGTTTCAGGACAAACCAATCAACTTTATATTAAGGCTTAGTACTCCAACATGTTGAGGAAAAATATACCTCAAGACAGTGGCGTAGCGTGGGTTCTCAGCACCCGGGGCAAGGCAAGTAATTTGCGCCCCCTAACCCGTGGATTTTAGCACTCGAGTCTCTTCCGCGCCCCCCCCCAGATGTTGCGCCAGGTGCAGCAGGCCCCCCTGCACCCCCCATGCTACGCCACTGTTCCCACCACAAGTCTTCAGGACAGCCATCCGAAGGCTGGCGCGGGGAGAAGCTCTCTCCGCCCCACCGCCAAGCTTCGGAGCAGCCTTCCGAAGGCTGGTGCGGGGAGAAGGTCTCTCCGCCCCACCGCCAGCCTTCGGAGGAGGTCCGAGGACAGTGGGGTTCCTGCTTCCTCGAGGAGGACCAGCCAAACGCGCCCCCCCAAAATGTTGCGCCCGGTGCGGCCGGCACCCCTGGCACCCCCCACGCTACGCCACTGCCTCAAGAAAAGGAGGATCCCTTTATGCAGCTTTCATAGACTTCAAATTCATAGACTGCCTTTGATTTAATATCACAAATAGGTAGCCGTGTTGGTCTGCCATAGTCAAAATAAAAAAATTCCTTCCAGTAGCACCTTAAAGACCAATTAAGTTAGTTCTTGGTATGAGCTTTCGTGTGCATGCACACTTCTTCAGATACACTGAAACAGAAGTTGCCAGACTCTTCTATATAGTGAGAAGGTGGGGAGGGGTATTACTCAGAAGGGTGGTGGGAATGGGAGATAGGCAGATAGCTGAGATGAGCCTGTTGACGACTCTTAACGACTGCAATAGGTCTTACAGGAAAAGGCAAGGGGTGAAGAGGTGAAAAATGGCTTAGTCATTGTCAGAGCTGCTTCAAGATCCTAGCTCACAGAGGATCACGCTAGCCAGCGGTCATTAAGTAAAAGTCTTTATTGAATTACAGTTTCCATTCCCACGCTGCTGTCTGCAACTCTACGTCTACTAGCTAGATCGGCGAGGCTCCATCTGAGTCTCCGCCCCGTGCGCACCAACTTAATATCCTAGCCTTGCTCCACCTTTTCCTCCTGACTGTCCTCCTCTGGGTCCCTCTACCCCCTGGGGCTTCTTCCTTCCGGGATTCTTCTGACGCTGACCCGGACCCTTCTGCCTCCTTGCGCCGGGCTTTAGGACCTGGTTCCCTTTCGGGGCTGCTCACTGCGCCGCCTTCCTCTGCATTTGAACTTGGCGCGCGCGCCCAACCTTCCACTTTCCTCTTAACCGTTTCTTCGCTCCCCGATGGAGGTGTGGCCACTCCTGACTCCTGCCCTCCCTCCTGTGGTGAGCTGCCAGCGCTTCCCCCCTGGCTCCTTTCCTCTTCCCTGCTTCCTGGCGGTGACGCTGGTCCCGATTCCCAGCTGCTTCCCCCTGAGTCTCCTCTGGCTCTATCTTCCTGGGGTGCCTCCCTAGACTCCCCCCTTGCCCTGGCCACTGGTGCTCCTTTCTGTGAATCCTCTGATTCACTGGAAAGACTGGGAGATCTCGGGTCGTCGTCATCACTCATCCTTTCCTCTGTCTCCTCCCCTTCGCTCTCTGTTTCCTCCCTTGCCCGTGCCTCTGCACCTAAACCCCTGACATCCATCCCCCCCTCGAAGCCCCCCAGTCCCCCCTCCCCTCCTTCCGGTGCTGGAGCTGGGGGCTGCTGTTGCAAAGGGACGAACGTCGGATATCGGTCGCTTCCCGTGGCAGGCCTCCATCGGAACTCTTCCGGGTCTTCCTCTCTGCTCTCGTTGACGACAGTCACCTCCTCTTCCATCTCTGTGCCGCCGTGCTCGAAACCAGGGTCGTCACCGAAAATGTCCATGTCCGTCTCTCCCGCACTTCCTCCAGGCGGCGTTGCGCGGTCGGAACAGTCCAGCCACTTCCTGCGGAACTGCTCCTCCGGCCTATCGTCCCACCAATACGAGGGTTCTGAGACAGATCCCGAGGGTGACCCCTCCGGGGAACGGACGTCTCGTGTTGGTTCCTCGTCCGAGTCGAACCCCCTGAACGTGCTGTCCGAAAGCGTGGGCGTGAAAAGCCAGTCGTCGAAAAAGTCTGCTGGCATAGGTCTATGTGGGAAGAGGGCATGAAACTCGTCCTTGAGCAGAGGTTCGTCTAAAGCGTAGCCCGGCACCCAGCTGTTCGCACTGGCCGGGGTGCCTTCCCTGGCGAGAAAGTATTCTACTCCCTCTTCCCCCCATCTGGAGTCCAAAATCTCCGTGACTTCGTTGATGCGCTCCTCCTGTGCCACTCCCGCGTGCCCCGTTCCTTCTCTGAGTGGACTCGGCGCCGTTCTGGGTTCCTGGAACCTGTGCGGTGCCTTGTAGGGAGTGAGCACCGATCTGTGGAACACCGGATGCATCCTGGAACCCTCCGGAAGCGCCAGCCTGAAAGCCACCGGGTTGACCTGCTCTTCGACTTGGTATGGCCCCAGTTGTTTATGCCCTAGTTTCTTCTTGGCCAACGACCTGGCCGGCACTGCGTGGGCTGCTAACCAGACCCAGTCTCCCACGTGGAGCTCTTCGCCAACCCTTCTGTGTTTGTCCGCTTGTACCTTGTATGCGTGTTTAGCCAGCTCCAGGTGGCGCCGCAGCTGATCGTGGACTTCCTGCAGCTCCGACGCGAACGCATCTGCTGACTGCGGCTCCCCTTCTCCCCTGCATTCCAGTCCCGGGAAAGTTCTAGGGTGCCGCCCGTTGTTGGCGAAGAACGGCGTGACGCCCGTGGATACGTGCTTCGTGTTGTTGTAGGCAAACTCTGCAAGCGGCAGGTAATCCACCCACGTCGCAGGCTGTTGGTTTGCATAACATCTCAGGTACTGCTGCATGATGGCATTGGCTCGCTCCGCTTGCCCGTTGGTCTGCGGGTGTCTCGCCGACGCCAGATTGATCTTGACGTTCAGGAAGCCCATCAGCTTCTGCCAGAAATTCGAGATGAACTGCCGCCCGCGGTCGGACAGAATAGACCGTGGCAGACCGTGAACCTTGAACACGTGGTCTATGAACAGTTTGGCGGTTTGCTCTGCCGTGGCCACCTTAGCACACGGAATGAAATGCGCCATCTTGGAGAACAGGTCCACAACCACCAACACTGCCGTCTTGCCCCTTGAGCTGGGCAGATCCGTGACAAAGTCCAGAGCCACCCTTTCCCAAGGTTCGACCGGAGTTTGCAGCGGCTCCAACAGTCCAGCCGGCGGTTTGTGCACCGGCTTTGCCCTCTGGCAGGTGTCACACCTCGCCACGTAGTCTGCGACCTCCCCTCTCATTCCAGGCCACCAGAAATCCCTGGCTACTAATTCCACCGTCTTCTCCTTGCCAAAGTGCCCGGCCGTGGGTGCGTCGTGCAGCTGCTGTAGCACCTTGGCTCGAAGTTCGTCACCCGGCACGTAGATGGCCCCTTTACGGATGAGCAATCCATCTCGTAGCTGGAAACCGTCGGCCGCTGCCTTGCCCCCTCGCACCTCTGCCATCTTCGTTTGTGCGAAGGAGTCCCCCTGCAACGCTCGCCGCACCGCCTCTAGGTCCACGGTCGCCGCGGCGCACGCCCACACTGTCGGTGCAAAGATGTGCATGGCGGCCGCTGGTGTTGCGTCCTCCAGATACTGTGGCTTGCGGGAGAGAGCGTCTGCCATGATGTTGGTGTCCCCCGGGACATACTCTATTCGGAAGTCGAAGTCCGCAAAGAACTCAGCCCAACGTATCTGCCTCTGGTTCAGGAACTGTGCCGTGCGCCAGTGTTCCAGATTCTTGTGGTCCGTGCAAACCTGCACCGTGTGCTTGGCGCCGATCAGAAAGTGCCTCCACGCCTTGAACGCTGCATGAATGGCCAGCAACTCCCTGTCCCATATGGTGTAGTTCTGCTCGGACTTGCTGAGCTTCCTGGAGTAAAACGCTCCCGGCCGCCACACGCCCTGCGGGTCCTTCTGCAGCAGGACCGCCCCCACTGCTCTGTCCGAAGCGTCTGTCTCCACCCTCATCGGCCTGCTGGGGTTGACATGAAGCAACTGCTCTTCCGACGCGAAGAGACGCTTGAGGGCCTGAAAGGACTGCTCCGCCTGCTCTGTCCAGATGAACTTCTTTTTCTTGGAGCTAAGGGTGTCAGTGATGGCCGCCGTCTGCATCGCGAAGCCCTTGATAAACTTGCGATAGAAGTTCGCAAAGCCGACAAACCGTTGGACCTCCTTCCGGTTGCGTGGGCTTTTCCAATCCAACACTGCTCGAACCTTGGCGCTGTCCATGGCGAGCCCCTTGTCAGACAGCTTGTAGCCCAGAAAATCCACCTCCGGCACGTCAAATTGGCACTTCTCCAGCTTGGCGTAGAGCCTGTGTTGCTTTAGCCTGCCCAGCACTTCCTTGACGTGCTTGTCATGTTCTTGCTGCGACTCCGAAAAGATCAGGATGTCATCCAAGAAACAGACGCACGTCTTGTAGAGAAGTCCCGCCAACACGTGATGCATAAATGCTTGAAAAACGTGAGCGCCATTTTGCAGTCCAAAAGGCATAACTCTGTATTCGTAGGTACCCAGTGGCGTGAACATGGCTGTCTTCCACTCATCACCCTCCCGCATGCGAATGAGGTTGTACGCCCCCCGCAGGTCCAACTTGGTGAACACCTTTCCCTTCCGTACCTTCGCCAGGAGGTCGTCGATGCGGGGCATGGGGAAGTCCGACGGCTTGGTCACACTGTTCAAAATCCTGTAATCCACTACGAGTCTTTTTTGGGGCGTGTCTCGCTTCTTAACAAAGAATACGGGACTGCCCCCCGCTGCCTTAGACTCCCGGATGAAACCGCGCTCCAAATTATGATCGATGAAGTCTTTGAGTTCCTGCAGTTCGTCCTCAGACATGGAATACAGCTTCCCTTTAGGCAGCGCCGCCCCCGGCAGCAGGTCAATTTTGCAGTCATATGGTCTGTGAGGGGGTAGCCTGTCCGCCTCCTTCTCGCAGAAAACTTCCAGAAATTCTGCGTACTTGTGGGGAATCGCTTGCAGCGTGCCTAGCAGCAGCTGTGACTCCTCTTCCTCTCCTTCCTGCCTGGGTACGATGCAGTGTTCGGCACAAAAGGAAGAGCCGAAGACCAGCTGCCTCTGGAACCAAGCCATCGTTGGGCTGTGCTTGTCCAGCCAACTCATGCCCAATACAATGGGCGTGTCAGACAGTTGAGTGACGTTGAAGCTGATGACTTCCCTGTGATTCCCAAGTCGCATCACCATTGGTGGCGTCTGCTTCACCACTTGCCCCCCTAGCAGCTCCCTGCCATCCACCGTGACAACCTGCAGGGGCAGTGTGGCCGACAGCAACTGCACAGCGTGCCTGTCGACAAATTCCTGCCCTATAAAGTCCGCGTTGCTGCCGGAGTCGATGGTGATGGGCACGTCCATGGTGATTCCATTGGGCAGCTGGAGAGATGCTGTGAGCCTCACTACTGGTTTGGGCGGGAGGGGGTTCACTGGCTGTAAAATTTCTGGGGACTGCGTCACTAACACGTCTGGCTGGGCCCCAGTGCCTCTTCCTCCAGCCAGACATCGTCGTTTCCCTGCTGTGGTCCTCCCTGCTGCGTTGCTGCAGTCACCATTGCTGAGGCTGCAGTAAGCTTGTGGGGCCTCTGGGGACACTCTTTCGCCATATGCCCTGGCTGCTCACAGACGTAACACTTCCTGGTCCCTCTAGGAGGCTTCGCCTTCACTGCTGCCGGTGCTAGGGCTCTGGTTGCTGACTGAGCCCTTGCACCTCCAACCTCCATAGGTTCGGCTCCTCCTCCTGGCGGAGGCGTGGATTGCGCCCGCGCTGCTTCTCTGGGAAAGAAGGAGGGGCCCCCGGCTGGTTCGCGCCCTCCACGTCCTTCGTCCTTGCTCCACGGACGTCCTTCCAGCCTCACCCCCACTGCGAGTGCCCTCTGAACGACCTCCTGGGTGGTTCGGGGTCTCTCCCCCCTCGCTATCTCATCTTTAATCGAGTTGTGCAGTCCCTCCCAAAAGAGGTCTCTTACAGGAGCCGAATCTCTGTCCCATTCCAGGGCGCTGACCAAGGCGAAAAAGCGGGCATGATACTGTCTGACGCTGGCCCTCCCTTGTCTCAGCCCATGCACCTCCTTCCGTGCAAGATCAATGTCAATACTTGATAAGAAACACCCATCCATCGCTTTAATAAAGGCATCCGCATTCTGGAGCGCCGGATCGTTATCTCTCCATAAATTGCGCAACCATGCTTTCGCCTCCCCATGCAGATGGGACATGATGAACCCCACTCTCTCCTGTTCATCTCTAAAGTCTTTATGCAACAGTTGCAGTGCGCACAGTACGTCGGCTCTAAAGTTGGGATACTGTTGCAGGTTCCCATCGAAGTGAGAGAGTAGCCCGCCTGTCCGTCTCGCCAACCCAATTCCCTCCTGCCGGGGTGTTTGCTTTGCCAGTACGTCTAACCTGACCTGGAGATCCCTGCAGGCGGCAGCTGCCTCGTCCTCTCTCTTCCTGGATGCGAGAACCTCGGCGTTCAGTTGTGCCACTGCTTTTCTGAGGTCCTCTATCTGCTGCTCAGCCGTCATGTCTCCTGCCGTTCGTGAGCTCGCTAGTGGGCGCCTGTTTCTCTCCCCTCCTCGAGGCTGCAGATGCCCACAATTTAGGAGACGGAGCCTACTGTCAGAGCTGCTTCAAGATCCTAGCTCACAGAGGATCACGCTAGCCAGCGGTCATTAAGTAAAAGTCTTTATTGAATTACAGTTTCCATTCCCACGCTGCTGTCTGCAACTCTACGTCTACTAGCTAGATCGGCGAGGCTCCGTCTGAGTCTCCGCCCCGTGCGCACCAACTTAATATCCTAGCCTTGCTCCACCTTTTCCTCCTGACTGTCCTCCTCTGGGTCCCTCTACCCCCTGGGGCTTCTTCCTTCCGGGATTCTTCTGACGCTGACCCGGACCCTTCTGCCTCCTTGCGCCGGGCTTTAGGACCTGGTTCCCTTTCGGGGCTGCTCACTGCGCCGCCTTCCTCTGCATTTGAACTTGGCGCGCGCGCCCAACCTTCCACTTTCCTCTTAACCGTTTCTTCGCTCCCCGATGGAGGTGTGGCCACTCCTGACTCCTGCCCTCCCTCCTGTGGTGAGCTGCCAGCGCTTCCCCCCTGGCTCCTTTCCTCTTCCCTGCTTCCTGGCGGTGACGCTGGTCCCGATTCCCAGCTGCTTCCCCCTGAGTCTCCTCTGGCTCTATCTTCCTGGGGTGCCTCCCTAGACTCCCCCCTTGCCCTGGCCACTGGTGCTCCTTTCTGTGAATCCTCTGATTCACTGGAAAGACTGGGAGATCTCGGGTCGTCGTCATCACTCATCCTTTCCTCTGTCTCCTCCCCTTCGCTCTCTGTTTCCTCCCTTGCCCGTGCCTCTGCACCTAAACCCCTGACAGTCATGTATAATGAGATAAGAATCCAATGTCTTTGTTCATTCCGGGTCTCTCCATGGTTTTAAGTTTGGTAATGAGTTGCAATTCAGCAGCTTCTCTTTCCAGTCTATTTCTGAAATTACTTTGTAGTAAAACAGCTACTTTGAGATCTTGTATAGAATGTCCTGGGAGATTGAAGTGTTCTCCTACTGGTTTCTCTGTTTTGTGATTCTTGATGTCAGATTTATGTCCATTTATTCTTTGGCGTAAGGTTTGGCCTGTTTGTCCAATATAGAGAGCTGAAGGACACTGTTGGCATTTGATGGCATACACAATGTTAGACGATGAGCAATTAAATAGTCCCGAGATGGTATGTGTGATGTTGTTGGGGCCAGTAATGGTGTTGTCCGGGTGTATGTGGCAACAAAGTTGGCATCTGTAACCGTAACCCTAACCCAAACTTAAAACCATGGAGAGACCTGGAATGAACAAAGACATTGGATATGTCCACGTATCCCACTGAATATGCAAGAAAACTATGCAACACTTTCTCTAAGAAGCTGCTCAAACATCTGATCAGCGTTCTCTACTCTAAACAGAAGCTAATAAAGAAGGAACTCCTTGTATTAGACAACTCTATCAGGAACCACCAAGCTTGGCAAGAGTTCCAAAAGGAAAAACAAAACATTTACCACTCTCAACTGGAGCTACTGAAAAAACAGAAAAACAAGAAACTCTCTAACCTTTCCAACCTACAGGCTACTAATCAAAACAAGATCAACAATATTGTCAATCTCTCACAGCAAGCACTCAGCCCAGCCGAGGAATCAGTCCTTTCACGTGGACTGTCATTCTGCCCTGCCAAATCCCCACACATGATTCAGTTCTACGGGGACTTGGAAGCATTTTTCCGCCGTTTACGCCTGAAGGAGTATTTTCAACACACACAACAACAAGACAAATCAGAACAAACAACAACTTCACAACACAACACCTCTCAAACCACTGGAGAACAACAACCACCCTCCCAACAGAACACTGACCACCAACTACCACCGAAAAAGTGTTACACAAAAAGGGACTCCACATGGACCCCTCCTGATGGACGCTGTCAGAGCTGCTTGAAGATCCTAGCTCACAGAGGATCACGCTAGCCAGCGATCATTAAGTAAAAGTCTTTATTGAATTACAGTTTCCATTCTCACGCTGCTGCGCGCAAACTCTACGTCTAGTAGCTAGATCGGCGAAGCTCCGTCTGAGTCTCCGCCCCGTGAGCACCAACTTAATATCCTAGCCTTGCTCCACCTTTTCCGCCTGACTGTCCTCCTCTGGGTCCCTCTACCCCCCGGGGCCTCCTCCTTCCGGGATTCTTCTGACGCTGACCCGGACCCTCCTGCCTCCTTGCGCCGGGCTTTAGGACCTGGTTCCCTTTCGGGGCTGCTTACTGCGCCGCCTTCCTCTGCATTTGAACTTGGCGCGCGCGCCCAACCTTCCACCTTCCTCTTAACCGTTTCTTCGCTCCCCGATGGAGGTGTGGCCACTCCTGACTCATGCCCTCCCTCCTGTGGTGAGCTGCCAGCGCTTCCCCCCTGGCTCCCTTCCTCTTCCCTGCTTCCTGGCGGTGACGCTGGTCCCGATTTCCAGCTGCTCCCCCCTGAGTCCCTTCTGGCTCTATCTTCCTGGGGTGCCCCCCTTGCCCTGGCCACTGGTGCTCCTTTCTGTGAATCCTCTGATTCACTGGAAAGACTAGGAGATCTCGGGTCGTCGTCATCACTCATCTTTTCTTCTGCCTCCTCCCCTTCGCTCTCTGTTTCCTCCCTTGCCCGTGCCTCTGCTCCTAAACCCCTGACATCCATCCCCCCCTCGAAGCCCCCCATTCCCCCCTCCCCTCCTTCCGGTGCTGGAGCTGGGGGCTGCTGTTGCAAAGGGACGAACGTCGGATATCGGTCGCTTCCCGTGGCGGGCCTCCATCTGAAGTCTTCCGGTTCTTCCTCCCTGCTCTCGTCGACGACGGTCACCTCCGCTTCCATCTCTGTGCCGCCGTGCTCGAAACCAGGGTCGTCCCCGAAAATGTCCATGTCCGTCTCTCCCTCACTTCCTCCTGGCGGCGTTGCTCGTCCTGAGCATTCCAGCCACTTTCTGCGGAACTGCTCCTCTGGCCTATCGTCCCACCAATACGAGGGTTCTGAGGCGGATCCCGAGGGTGACCCCTCCGGGGAACGGACGTCTCGTGTCGGTTCCTCGTCCGAGTCGAACCCCCGGAACGTGCTGGCCGAAAGCGTGGGCGTGAAAAGCCAGTCGTCGAAAAAGTCTGCTGGCATAGGTCTATGTGGGAAGAGGGCATGAAACTCGTCTTTGAGCAGAGGTTCGTCTAAGGCGTAGCCCGGCACCCAGCTGTTCGCACTGGCCGGGGTGCCCTCCTTGGCGAGAAAGTATTCTACCCCCTCTTCCCCCCATCTGGAGTCCAAAATCTCCGTGACTTCGTTGATGCGCTCCTTCTGTGCCACTCCCGCGTGCCCTGTTCTGTCTCTGGCCGGACTCGGCGCCGTTCCGGGTTCCTGGAACCTGTGCGGTGCCTTGTAGGGAGTGAGCACCGATCTGTGGAATACCGGATGCATCCTGGAACCCTCCGGAAGTGCCAGTCTGAAAGCTACCGGGTTGACCTGCTCTTCGACTTGGTAGGGCCCCAGTTGCTTATGCCCTAGTTTCTTCTTGGCCAACGACCTGGCCGGCACTGCGTGGGCTGCTAACCAAACCCAGTCTCCCACGTGGAGCTCTTCTCCAACCCTTCTGTGCTTGTCTGCTTGTACCTTGTATGCGTGCTTGGCCAGCTCCAGGTGGCGCCTCAGCTGATCGTGGACTTCCTGCAGCTCCGACGCGAACGCATCTGCTGTCTGCGGCTCCCCCTCCCCCATTCTTTCCAGTCCCGGGAAGGTTCTGGGGTGCCTCCCGTTGTTGGCGAAGAACGGCGTGACCCCCGTGGACACGTGCTTCGTGTTGTTGTAGGCGAACTCGGCAAGCGGCAGGTAATCCACCCACGTCGCAGGCTGTTGATTTGCATAACATCTCAGGTACTGCTGCATGATGGCATTGACCCGCTCCGCTTGCCCGTTGGTCTGCGGGTGTCTCGCCGACGCCAGGTTGATCTTGACGTTCAGGAAGCCCATCAGCTTCTGCCAGAAATTCGAGATGAACTGCCGCCCCCGGTCGGACAGAATAGACCGTGGCAGACCGTGAACCTTGAACACGTGGTCTATGAACAGTTTGGCGGTTTGCTCCGCCGTGGCCACCTTAGCACACGGAATGAAATGGGCCATCTTGGAAAACAGGTCCACCACCACCAGCACTGCCGTCTTGCCCCTTGAGCTGGGCAGATCCGTGACAAAGTCCAGGGCCACCCTTTCCCAAGGTTCGACCGGAGTTTGCAGCGGTTCCAACAGTCCGGCCGGCGGTTTGTGCACTGGTTTGGCCCTCTGGCAGGTGTCACACCTCGCCACGTAGTCTGCGACCTCCCCTCTCATTCCAGGCCACCAGAAATCCCTGGCTACTAATTCCACCGTCTTCTCCTTGCCAAAGTGCCCGGCCGTGGGCGCGTCGTGCAGCTGCTGCAGCACCTTGGCTCGAAGTTCGTCTCCCGGCACGTAGATGGCCCCTTTACGGATGAGCAATCCATCCCTTAGCTGGAAACCGTCGGCCGCTGCCTTGCCCCTTTGCACCTCTGCCATCTTTGCTCGTGCGAAGGAGTCCCCCTGCAACGCTCGTCGCACCGCCTCTAGGTCCACGGTCGCCGCGGCGCACGCCCACACTGTCGGTGCGAAGATGTGCATGGCGGCCGCTGGTGTTGCGTCCTCCAGATACTGTGGCTTACGGGAGAGAGCGTCTGCCATGATGTTGGTGTCCCCCGAGACATACTCTATTCGGAAATCGAAGTTCGCAAAGAACTCAGCCCAACGTATCTGCCTCTGATTCAGGAACTGTGCCGTGCGCCAGTGCTCTAGATTCTTGTGGTCCGTGCAAACCTGCACCGTGTGCTTGGCGCCGATCAGAAAGTGCCTCCACGCCTTGAACGCTGCGTGAATGGCCAGCAACTCCCTGTCCCATATGGTGTAGTTCTGCTCGGACTTGCTGAGCTTCCTGGAGTAAAACGCTCCCGGTCGCCACACCCCCTGCGGGTCTTTCTGCAGCAGGACCGCCCCCACGGCTCTGTCCGAAGCGTCTGTCTCCACCCTCATCGGCTTGCTGGGGTTGACATGAAGCAGCTGCTCTTCCGACGCGAAGAGACGCTTGAGTGCCTGAAAGGACTGCTCCGCCTGCTCTGTCCAAATGAACTTCTTTTTCTTGGAGCTAAGCGTGTCAGTGATGGCCGCCGTCTGCATCGCGAAGCCCTTGATAAACTTGCGATAAAAGTTCGCAAAGCCGACAAACCGTTGGACCTCCTTCCGGTTGCGCGGGCTCTTCCAATCCAGCACCGCTCGAACCTTGGCGCTGTCCATGGCGAGCCCCTTGTCAGACAGCTTGTAGCCCAGAAAATCCACCTCCGTCACGTCAAATTGGCACTTCTCCAGCTTGGCGTAGAGCCTATGTTGCTTTAGCCTGCTCAGCACTTCCTTGACGTGCTTGTCATGCTCCTGCTGCGACTCCGAAAAGATCAGGATGTCATCTAAGAAACAGACGCACGTCTTGTAGAGAAGTCCCGCCAACACGTGATGCATAAATGCTTGAAAAACGTGGGAGCCATTTTGCAATCCAAAAGGCATAACTCTATATTCGTAGGTCCCCAGTGGCGTGAACATGGCTGTCTTCCACTCATCACCCTCCCGCATGCCCAACTTGGTGAACACTCTGCCCTTCCGTACCTTCGCGAGGAGGTCGTCAATTCGGGGCATGGGGAAGTCCGATGGCCTAGTCACACTGTTCAAAATCCTGTAATCCACTACGAGTCTCTTTTGGGGCGTGTCCCGCTTCTTAACAAAGAATACGGGACTGCCCCCCACTGCCTTGGACTCCCGGATGAAGCCGCGCTGCAAATTATGATCAATGAACTCCTTGAGTTCTTGCAGTTCGTCCTCTGACATGGAATACAGTTTCCCTTTAGGCAGCGCCGCCCCCGGCAGCAGGTCAATTTTGCAGTCATATGGTCTGTGAGGGGGTAGCCTGTCTGCCTCCTTCTCGCAGAAAACTTCCAAAAATTCAGCGTACTTGTGGGGAATCGCTTGCAGCGTGCCTAGCAGCAGCTGTGACTCCTCTTCCTCTCCTTCCTGCCTGGGCACGATGCAGTGTTCAGCACAAAAGGAAGAGCCGAAGGTCAGCTGCCTCTGGTACCAAGCCATCGTTGGGCTGTGCTTGTCCAGCCAACTCATGCCCAATACAACGGGCGTGTCAGATAGTTGAGTGACGTTGAAGCTGATGATTTCTCTGTGATTCCCAAGTCGCATCACCATTGGTGGCGTCTGCTTCACCACTTGCCCCCCGAGCAGCTCCCTGCCATCCACCGTGACAACCTGCAGGGGCAGTGTGGCTGGCAGCAACTGCACAGCGTGCCTGTCGACAAAGTCCTGCCCTATAAAGTCCGCATTGCTGCCTGAGTCGATGGTGATTGGCACGTCTATGGTGATTCCATTGGGCAGCTGGAGAGATGCTGTGAGCCGCACTACTGGTTTGGGCGGGAGGGGGTTCACGGGCTGCAAAATTTCTGGGGACTGCGTCACTAACACGTCTGGCTGGGCCCCAGTGCCTCTTCCTCCAGCCAGACTGCGTCGTTTCCCTGCTGTGGTCCTCCTTGCTGCGTTGCTGCAGTCACCATTGCTGAGGCTGCAGTGAGCTTGTGGGGCCTCTGGGGACACTCTTTTGCCATATGCCCTGGTTCCTCACAGACGTAACACTTCCTGTTCCCTCTAGGAGGCTTCGCTTTCACTGCTGCCGGTGCTAGGGCTCTGGTTGCTGACTGAGCCCTTGCACCTCCAACCTCCATAGGTTCGGCTCCTCCTCCTGGCGGAGGCGTGGATTGCGCCCGCGCTGCTTCTCTGGGAAGGAAGGAGGGGCCCCCGGCTGGTTCGCGCCCTCCACGCCCTTCGTCCCTGCTCCACGGACGTCCTTCCAGCCTCACCCCCACTGCCAGTGCCCTCTGAACGACCTCCTGGGTGGTTCGGGGTCTCTCCCCCCTCGCGATCTCATCTTTAATCGAGTTGTGCAGCCCCTCCCAAAAGAGGTCTCTTACAGGAGCCGAATCTCTGTCCCATTCCAGGGCACTGACCAAGGCGAAAAAGCGGGCATGATACTGCCTGACGCTGGCCCTCCCTTGTCTCAGCCCATGCACCTCCTTCCGTGCAAGATCCACGTCAATACTTGATAAAAAGCACCCATCCATCGCTTTAATAAAGGCATCCGCATTCTGGAGCGCCGGATCCTTATCTCTCCATAAATTGCGTAGCCATGCTTTCGCATCCCCATGCAGATGGGACATGATGAACCCCACTCTCTCTTGTTCATCTCTAAAGTCTTTATGCAGCAGTTGCAGTGCGCACAGTACGTCGGCTCTAAAGTTGGGATACTGTTGCAGGTTCCCATCGAAGTGAGAGACTAGCCCGCCTGCCCGTCTCGCCAACCCAATTCCCTCCTGCCGGGGTGTCTGCTTTGTCAGCACGTCTAACCTGACCTGGAGATCCCTGCAGGCGGCAGCTGCCTCCTCCTCTCTCTTCCTGGATGCGAGAACCTCGGCGTTCAGTTGTGCCACTGCTTTTCTGAGGTCCTCTATCTGCTGCTCAGCCGTCATGTCGTCTGCCGTTCGTGAGCTCGCTAGTAGGCACCTGTTTCTCTCCCCTCCTCGAGGCTGTAGATGCCCACAATGAGGGGACGGAGCTTACTGTCAGAGCTGCTTGAAGATCCTAGCTCACAGAGGATCACGCTAGCCAGCGATCATTAAGTAAAAGTCTTTATTGAATTACAGTTTCCATTCTCACGCTGCTGCGCGCAAACTCTACGTCTAGTAGCTAGATCGGCGAAGCTCCGTCTGAGTCTCCGCCCCGTGAGCACCAACTTAATATCCTAGCCTTGCTCCACCTTTTCCGCCTGACTGTCCTCCTCTGGGTCCCTCTACCCCCCGGGGCCTCCTCCTTCCGGGATTCTTCTGACGCTGACCCGGACCCTCCTGCCTCCTTGCGCCGGGCTTTAGGACCTGGTTCCCTTTCGGGGCTGCTTACTGCGCCGCCTTCCTCTGCATTTGAACTTGGCGCGCGCGCCCAACCTTCCACCTTCCTCTTAACCGTTTCTTCGCTCCCCGATGGAGGTGTGGCCACTCCTGACTCATGCCCTCCCTCCTGTGGTGAGCTGCCAGCGCTTCCCCCCTGGCTCCCTTCCTCTTCCCTGCTTCCTGGCGGTGACGCTGGTCCCGATTTCCAGCTGCTCCCCCCTGAGTCCCTTCTGGCTCTATCTTCCTGGGGTGCCCCCCTTGCCCTGGCCACTGGTGCTCCTTTCTGTGAATCCTCTGATTCACTGGAAAGACTAGGAGATCTCGGGTCGTCGTCATCACTCATCTTTTCTTCTGCCTCCTCCCCTTCGCTCTCTGTTTCCTCCCTTGCCCGTGCCTCTGCTCCTAAACCCCTGACAGACGCAATACCACACTGGACTTGTACATTGACTGCTTCCGCCACAGAATCCAAACAGATGTGACCAGAAAACACCATCGCTTACAACAAAATCTAAACCATGCTGAAAGGAGAGCCATAGATAATCTCAGAAACAACCCAGACATTATAATTAAAGAAGCAGACAAAGGTGGAGCTGTCGTCATCATGAACAAAACTGACTACATTCAGGAGGCTCACAGACAACTTTCCAATACCGCCTTTTACACAAAATTGGACTCAGACCCCACACAAGAATACAAGAAAGAACTGAACAAGATTGTTAAGGAGCTATCCCCACACATCCAAGAACAGATCCACACCAACAGAACCTCGACCAGGAACTTTCTATCTTCTACCTAAAATACACAAACCAGGAAATCCAGGACGCCCCATCATTTCAGGTATTGGCACTATTACAGTGGGTGTCTCCGGTTATATGGACTCTGTTCTGAAACCATATGCCATCAGTGCTCCCAGCTATGTATGTGACACCACAGATTTTCTGAGGAAAATACAATCTTTAAATAATCTTCCCAACAATACTATACTAGCTACTATGGATGTGGAATCTCTGTATACCAACATCCCACACAACGATGGTTTACAAGCTATAAGGAACACCATTTCAGATAAAACCACAGCGGACCTTGCCACCAAACTCTGCCAATTTGTCCTTACCCACAACAACTTCAAATTTGGCGATGACCTGTTCCTTCAGATCAGCGGTACAGCAATGGGCACCCGCATGGCCCCACAGTATGCCAACATCTTCATGGCAGATTTAGAACGTTTCCTAAACTCCTACCCACTCAAACCTCTCTTGTACCTGCGATACATTGACGATATTTTTATCATCTGGACACATGGTCAACAGACCCTGGACACCTTTCACCAGAAATTTAATGATTTTCACCCCACAATCAACCTTACAATGAATCAATCTATGCAAGAAATACACTTTTTGGACACTACTATAAAAATACAGGATGGGCGCATAGACACCACCTTATACCGTAAACCAACTGACTGACAAACATATCTACATGCCTCTAGCTACCATCCCAAACATACCAAACAGTCCATTGTATATAGCCAGGCACTACGTTACAGCCGCATCTGTTCCAATTCTACAGACAGAGACTCACCTAAGAGATCTACAGCAAACCTTTTCAGAACTAAAATACCCAGCAGATGAAGTTAGACAACAGATCAACAGACCCAGAGAGAACTTGCTGCAAGACAGACCCAAAAAAGAAAACAACAGAACACCTCTAATCATCACATACAGCTCCCAAGTAAAACCGGACAACGCATCATCAGAGATCTACAACCTCTCCTGGACAATGACAATTCGCTTTCTCAAGCTCTGGGAGGAAGACCTTTCATTGCCTACAGACAGCCACCCAATCTTAAACAACTCCTAACCCACAATAATACTACAACCAGACTTAACACGGACACTGGCACCAGAGCCTGCAATAAACCCAGATGCCAAGTTTGCTGCCACATACACCCGGACAACACCATTACTGGCCCCAACAACATCACACATACCATCTCGGGACTATTTAATTGCTCATCGTCTAACATTGTGTATGCCATCAAATGCCAACAGTGTCCTTCAGCTCTCTATATTGGACAAACAGGCCAAACCTTACGCCAAAGAATAAACGGACATAAAACTGACATCAAGAATCACAAAACAGAGAAACCAGTAGGAGAACACTTCAATCTCCCAGGACATTCTATACAAGATCTCAAATTAGCTGTTTTACTACAAAGGAATTTCAAAAATAGACTGGAAAGAGAAGCTGCTGAATTGCAACTCATTACCAAACTTAAAACCATGGAGAGACCTAGTTTGAACAAAGACATTGGATTCTTATCCCATTATACATGACTAAGCCATTTCTCACCTTCTCACCCCTTGCCTTTTCCTGTAAGACCTATTACAGTCGTTAAGAGTCGTCAACAGGCTCATCTCAGCTATCTGCCAATCTCCCATTCCCACGACCCTTCTGAGTAATACCCCTCCCCACCTTCTCACTATATAGAAGGATCTGGCAACTTCTGTTTCAGTGTATCTGAAGAAGTGTGCATGCACATGAAAGCTCATACCAAGAACTAACTTAGTTGGTCTTTAAGGTTCTACTGGAAGGAATTTTTTTATTTTGACTATGGCAGACCAACACGGCTACCTATCTGTAACTGTTAGTATTAGTGTTAGGGTTAGGGTTGGGGTTAGGGTTAGGGTTAGGGTTAGGGTATGGGCCAGGGTTGGGGTTGGGGTTAGGGTTAGGGTTAGGGTTAGGGTAAGGGTTAGGTTTAGCGTTTCGGTTAGGGTTAGGGTTAGGGTTAGGGTTAGGGTTAGGGTTAGGGTTAGGGTTAGGGTTAGAGTTAGGGCTAGGGTTAGGGTTAGGGTTAGGGTTAGGGTTAGGGTTAGGGTTAAGGTTACGGTTAAGGTTAGAGTTAGGGTTAGGGTTGGGGTTGGGGTTACAGTTAGGATTAGGGTTAGGGTTAGGGTTAGGGTTACGGTTAGGGTTAGGGTTACGGTTAGGGTATGGGCCAGGGTTGGGGTTGGGGTTAGGGTTAGGGTTAGGGTTAGGGTAAGGGTAAGGGTAAGGGTTAGATTTAGCGTTTCGGTTAGGGTTAGGGTTAGAGTTAGAGTTAGAGTTAGAGTTAGAGTTAGGGCTAGGGCTAGGGTTAGGGTTAGGGATAGGGTTAGGGTTAAGGTTACGGTTAAGGTTAGAGTTAGGGTTAGGGTTAGGGTTAGGATTAGCGTTCGGGTTAGGGTTAGTGTTAGGGTTAGGGTAAGTGTTAGGGTTAGGGTTAGGGTTAGGGTAAGGGTCAGGGTCGGGGTCGGGGTCAGGGTTAGGGTTAGGGTTAGGGTTAGGGTTAGGGTTAGAGTTAGGGTTAGGGTTAGAGTTAGGGTTAGGTTTAGGGTTGGGATTGGGGTTAGGGTTAGGGTTAGGGTTAGGGTTAGGGTTAGGGTTAGGGTTAGGGTATGGGTCAGTGTTGGGGTTAGGGTTAGGGTGAGGGTTAGGTTTAGCTTTTCAATTAGGGTTAGGGCTAGGGTTAGGGTTAGGGATAGGGTTAGGGTTACGGTTACGGTTAAGGTTAGGGTTAGGGTTAGGGTTAGGGTTAGGGTTAGGGTGGGGGTTGGGGTTACAGTTAGGATTATTGTGAGGGTTAGGGTTAGGGTTAGGGTTAGGGTTAGGGTTAGGGATAGGTTTACGGTTAGGGTTTGGGTTCGGGATCGGGTTTAGGTTCGGGTTCGGGTTAGGGTTAGGGTTAGGGTTAGGGTTCGGGTTAGGGTTAAGGTTAAGGTTAGGATTAGGGTTAGGGTTAGGGTTAGGGTTAGGGTTAGAGTTAGAGTTAGGCTTAGGATTAGGCTTAGGCTTAGGCTTAGGCTTAGGCTTAAGGTTAGGGTTAGGGTTAGGGTTATGATTAGCGTTAGGGTTAGGGTAAGGGTTGGGGTTAGGGTTAGGGTTAGGGTTAGGGTTAGGGTTAGGGTTAGGGTTAGGGTTAGGGTTAGGGTTAGGGTTAGGGTTAGGGTAAGGGTCGGGGTCAGGGTCGGGGTCAGGGTTAGGGTTAGCGTTACAGTTAGGTTTAGGGTTAGGGTTAGGGTCAGGGATAGGGTTAGGGTTAGGGTTAGGGTTAGGGTTAGGGTGAGGGTGAGGGTGAGGGTGAGGGTGAGGGTGAGGGTGAGGGTTAGGGTTAGGGTTGGGGTTACAGTTAGGGTTTAGGTTAGGGCTAGGGTTTGGGTTAGGGTTAGGGTTAGGGTTAGGGTTGGGGTTGAGGTTGGGGTTACAGTTAGGGTTATGGTTATGGTTATGGATAGGGCTAGGTTTAGGGTTAGGGTTAGGGTAAGTGTTAGGGTTAGGGTTAGGGTTAGGGTTAGCGTTAGGGTTAGGGTTAGGGTTAGGGTAAGGGTCAGGGTCGGGGTCAGGGTTAGGGTTAGGGTTAGGGTTACTGTTAGGGTTAGAGTTAGAGTTAGGGTTAGGGTTAGGGTTAGGGTCAGTGTTGGGGTTAGGGTTAGGGTTAGGGTATGGGTCAGTGTTGGGGTTAGGGTTAGGGTTAGGGTATGGGTCAGTGTTGGGGTTAGGGTTAGGGTTAGGGTTTGGGTGAGGGTTAGGTTTAGTGTCAGGGGCTGCCTCAGGTCTCAGCTCACAAAAGACCAACGCCAAGCTCTTCTTATATACAAGGATGTTTATTGCAGTTCATTATTGGTTCCACAACCGAGGCGTGCAGCCCCGCGTCTCTTAGCCTAGACGTTTGAAGTCCCCTCTGAATCGGTCCCGCCTCTACACCAGTTTAAGAGGCTTGTGCTAGACCACCTCTTCCTGTCCTTTCTTTTCCGCAGGGTCTTTCTGCCCCCCTGGGTTCCTTCCCTCCTGCTTTCCCCTGACGCGGATCCCTCAGATGCCTGCTCCCCCCTCCTTCGTGCTTTGGGGCCAGGCTCCTCCTCCGGGCTCTCTGCATTTCCGCGCGCCTCCACATTTGAACTTGGCGCGCGTTCGCTACCCCTGACCTTCCTTTTGACAGTTACACTACTCCCTTTACTACTCTCCGCCCCTTCCGGCAGGACGTCCTGCCCCGATCTCCTTCCCCTGTCTCCTTCCTGCTCTGCTCCGTGTGTCACACTGGGAACTCCACCCTTCTCACTCCGTTCCTCCTGGGAAGCCGACCCCGATCTCCCACTCCCACTCGGGGTTTCCCTGCTGCTTCCCTGCTCCTGGCAAGTCCCCCCTGTGACCCCCCTTGGCTTGACCAGGGGCGCCCCCTTCTGGGAATCCTCCGATTCACTTGAGAGACTCATGGAAGACCTCAAGTCATTGTCATCCTCTTCCTCACTGTCCTGGGATTCTTCCCCATCGCTCTCCGTCTCCCCCCTCACCTGTGCCTCTGTCCCTGAACCCCTGACATCCATCCCCCCCTCGAAGCCCCCCCTTCCCCCCTCCCGCTGCTCGGGCGCAGGTTCTGGGAGCTCTGTCGTTGCGGAGGTCGCTGCCGGACACAGGTCGTCGACGTCAATCTCCTCTGCTTCCAGTTCAGTGTATGTGTGCTCGAACCCATGGTCCTCTCCCAACACGTTCACGTCCTCCTCTCCCCCTGTTGCCTGGGTGGGGTATGCTTGCCAAGGCCCCATCCGCCACCTCGTGCGCCAGTCCTCTTCTGGTTGGTCGTCCCACCAGTAAGAAGGGTCGGTGTCCACCCCCGAACACGATCCCCTCGGAGGGCTCGACTCTGGCGTCGTCTCCTCTGCGGAGGAGAACCCTCGGAAGGTGCTGGCGGAAAGTGTGGGCGTAAAAAGCCAATTGTCGAAAAACTGTGCTGGCATGGGCCTGTGTGGGAAAAGGGCATGGAACTCGTCCTTGAGGAGGGGCTCGTCCAAAGCGTAGTCCGGCACCCAACTGTTGGCGCTGGCTGGGGCACCTTCTCTGGCGAGAAAATATTCTACTCCCTCTTCCCCCCCATCTCGAGTCCAGAATCTCTGTGACCTCGTTGATTGGTTCGGCCCTAGGTGACCTTTCCCTCTTGGGCGACTCTCTGCTTGGTTCTGGTGCCGTCCCTGACTCCTGAAATCTGTGTGGGGCCTTGTATGGGGTGAGCATCGACCTATGAAAGACCGGGTGCATTCTGGAACCCTCGGGGAGGGCCAGTCGAAACGCTACGGGATTGATCCTGGCCTCAACTTGGTACGGCCCTAGTTGCCTGTGTCCTAGCTTCTTTTTAGCGAATGACTTGGCCGGCACCGCTTGGGCCGCTAACCATACCCAGTCTCCCACCTGGATGTCTTCCCCCTCCCTCCTGTGTTTGTCCGCCTGCACCTTATAGGCTTGTTTAGCTAGCTCTAAATGTCTCCGTAGCTCGTCGTGCACCTCTTGCAATTCTGCTGCGAAATGGTCGGCCCCGTGCGGCGCCCCCTCCCCCGTCGTTACGAGCCCCGGGAAGGTTCTGGGATGCCGTCCATTGTTAGCGAAGAACGGCGTCACCCCCGTCGACGCGTGCTTCGTGTTGTTGTAGGCAAACTCAGCCATCGGCAGGTAATCCACCCAAGCTGCGGGTCGCTGATTGGCGTAACATCTCAGGTACTGCTGCATGATCGCGTTGACCCTCTTGCTTGGCCGTTGGTCTGCGGATGTCTCGCCGACGACAGGTTGAGTTTGACGTGCAGGATCCCTAGGAGCTTCTGCCAGAAACTAGAAACAAACTGGCGCCCCCTGTCGGACAGAATGGACCGTGGCAACCCATGCACCTTGAACACGTGGTCGATGAAGAGTTTGGCTGTCTGTTCCGCTGTCGCCACCCTCGCGCAAGGAATGAAATGAGCCATCTTGGTGAACAGGTCTACAACCACAAGCACCGCCGTCTTGCCTCGCGAACTGGGCAGATCAGTGACAAAGTCCAGCGCCACCCTCTCCCACGGTTGCAGTGGCATCTCCAACGGTTCCAGCAGTCCCGCTGGCTTCTGGTGCACTGGCTTGGACCTTTGGCAAGTGTCACACCTGGCGACGTAATCCGCGACCTCCCCTCGCATCTGGGGCCACCAAAAGTCTCTGGCCACTAATTCCGTCATCTTTTCCTTGCCGAAGTGGCCAGCGCTGGGTGCGTCGTGCAACTGCTGCAGAACCTTCGTGAGGAGATCGTCTCCCGGAACGTAGAGAGCACCTTTACGGGTTAGCAGGCCGTCGCGTATCTGGAACTCGTCGTCCTTCGCTGTGCCTTTCCGCACCTCTTCCATCTTGGACTGTGCGAACGGATCCGTCTGCAACGCGCGACGCACCGCCTCCAGGTCCACGGCGGCTGAAGCGCACGCCCACGCCTGCGGTGCAAAAATGTGCTTGGCTGCCACTGGTGCCGCTTCCTCGAGATACTGCGGTTTCCTGGAGAGCGCATCTGCTATGACATTGTTGTCGCCTGGGATGTACTCTATCCTGAAATCGAAATACGCAATGGACTCTGCCCAGCGTATGTGCCTCTGGCTCTGTAGCTTCGCCCTGCGCCAGTACTCTAGGTTCTTGTGGTCCGTGCGGACCTGCACGGTGTGCTTGGCTCCGATGAGGAAGTGCCTCCACGCCTTGAAAGCTGCGTGGATGGCCAACAACTCCCTGTCCCAGATGGTGTAGTTCTGTTCTGACTTGCTGAGCTTCCGGGAGTAGAAAGCGCAGGGCCTCCAGTTCCCCTGCGGGTCTTCCTGTAAGAGGACGGCCCCCACCGCTCTGTCAGATGCGTCAGTCTCAACCCTCTTTTTTTTTAATAAAATTCTTTTATTGGTTTTACAAAAAAATTTTTAAGACAAACACACACATACAAAGACATACAAACACGTATAGTTTCATAACATTTTTTCATAAACCTCTTTTCCCGGACTCCCCCATACCCCCCCTTTCTGCATCCCAATGTCCATAATTTTTAGCAACTTCTAAATATTTCTTTCCAACCTTTATCTTCTTAATCTTTTCTTTAATCTGATCTTATATCGCTGTAACCCTTTCTTTCTGAAAACCTCGACATTCTAGCATTCATCAAGTTTATAGTAGTCTTTGAGATAAGTTTTAAATTTCTTCCATTCTTCTTCCGCCGTCTCTTTTCCCTGATCACGGATTCTGCCAGTCATCTCAGCCAATATCATATAGTCCATCACCTTCATCTGCCATTCTTCCAGGGTGGGTAGATCTTGTGTCTTCCAATACTTTGCGATGAGTATTCTTGCTGCTGTCGTTGCGTACATGAAAAAAGTTCTGTCCTTCTTTGGCACCAATTGGCCGACAATGCCCAAGAGAAATGCCTCTGGTTTTTTAGAGAAAGTACATTTAAGTACCTTTTTCATTTCATTATATATCATTTCCCAGAAAGCCTTAATCTTCGGGCATGTCCACCAAAGGTGATAGAAGGTACCTTCAATTTCTTTACATTTCCAACACTTATTATCAGGCAAATGATAGATTTTTGCTAGCTTGACTGGAGTCATGTACCACCTGTATATCATTTTCATAATGTTTTCCTTTAAGGCATTACATGCCGTGAATTTAATACCGGTGTTCCACAACCATTCCCAGTCAGCAAACATAATATTGTGGCCAATGTCCTGTGCCCACTTAATCATAGCCGATTTAACTGTTTCATCTTGTGTATTCCATTTCAGCAGCAAGTTATACATTCTTGACAAATTCTTAGTATTGGGTTCTAAAGTTCAGTCTCTAATTTTGATTTTTCCACCTGAAAGCCAATTTTCCTGTCCTGTTTAAAAACCTCCATTATTTGGAAATATTGAAGCCAGTCTTGTAATTTAGGTTTCAGTTTCTCATGACTTTGTAATTTCAATTTATCTCCATCCTGTTCCAAAATTTCCCAATACTTTGGCCATCCGGCCTCCATATTGAGTTTCTTCAATGCCTTAGCCTCCAAGGGTGACAACCATCTAGGGGTTTTGTTTTCCAACAAATCTTTGTATCTTATCCAAACATTAAACAATGCTTTTCTGACAATATGGTTTTTGAAGGCCCTATGCACCTTGATTTTGTCATACCATAAATATGCATGCCAACCAAATGCATTATTAAACCCTTCCAGATCCAGCATGTCTGTGTTCTCGAGGAGCATCCAATCTTTCAGCCAGCAAAACGCTGCTGCTTCATAGTACAATTTTAAATCCGGCAGGGCAAATCCCCCTCTTTCTTTGGCATCTGTCAATATCTTAAATTTAATTCTGGGCTTTTTGCCCTGCCAGACAAATTTCGAGATATCTTTCTGCCACCTCTTAAAACAGTCCATCTTGTCAAGAATCTGTAAGGTTTGAAACAAAAATAACATTCTAGGCAATACATTCATCTTAATAACTGCAATTCGGCCTAACATTGACAATTTCAAATTTGACCATTGTCAGGGGTTCAGGAGCAGAGGCGAGGGCGAGGGAGGAAACAGAGAGCGAGGGGGAGGAGGCAGAAGAAAAGATGAGTGATGACGATGACCCGAGATCTCCGAGTCTTTCCAGTGAATCAGAAGATTCACAGAAAGGAGCACCAGTGGCCAGAGCAAGGGGGAGCCTAGGGGGACACCCCAGGAAGAAGGGTCCAGAGGGGGCTCAGAGGGGAGCAGTTGGAAATCGGGACCAGCGTCACCAACAGAGAGCAGGGGAGAAGAAGGGCGCCAGGCATCAAGCGCTGGCAGCTCGCAACAGGAGGGAGGGCACGAGTCAGGAGTGGCCACACCTCCATCGGAGAGTGAAGAAACGGTCAGGAGGAAAGTGGAAGGTTGGGCGCGCGCGCCAAGTTCAAATGCACAGGAAGGTGGCGCAGTAAGCAGCCCGGAAAGGGAGCCAGGTCCTAAAGCCCGGCGCAAGGAGACAGGAGGGTCCGGGGGGTCCGCGTCAGAAGAGTCCCGGAAGGAAGAGACCCCGGGGGGCAGAGGGACCCAGAGAAGAACGGTCAGGCGGAAAAGGTGGAGTAAAGCTAGGTTAGTAAGCTGGTGCACAGGGGGCGGAGACTCAGACGGAGCTTCGCCGGTCTAACCCTTAAGACGTAGAGTTGCGCGCAGCAGCTTGAGAATGGAAACCGTAACTCAATAAAGACTTTTATAAAGTGACCGCTGGCTAGCGTGATCCTCTGTGAGCTAGGATCTGGAAGCAGCTCTGACAGTAAGCTCCGTCTCCTGTTGTGGGCATCTACTGCCCCGCGGACAGGAGAGAAGGCGGGTGCCTACGACTCAGCTCACAAACGGCAGACAATATGACGGCCGAACAGCAGATAGGAGAACTCAGAGAAGCAGTGACACGACTGAATGCCGAGATACTTGCATCCAGGAAGAGAGAGGAGGACGCAGCTGCCGCCTACAGGGATCTCCAGGTCAGGTTGGAAGTGCTTACGAAGCAAGGGCAACTGACACCCAAACCGGAGGGGATTGGGTTGGGGAGAAGAACAGGCGCTCTAGTCTCTCACTTCGATGGGAATTTACAACAGTACCCCAACTTTAGAGCAGATGTACAGTGTGCACTGCAACTGCTGAACAAAGACTTTAGAGATGAGCAAGAAAAGGTGGGATTTATCATGTCCCATTTGCATGGAGATGCTAAAGCATGGCTGCGCAATTTGTGGAGAGATAAGGATCCGGCGCTCCAAACCGCGGATGCCTTTATTAAAGCGATGGATGGCTGCTTTTTGTCCAGTATAGACGTGGATCTTGCCAGGAAGGAGGTACATGGGCTGAAGCAAGGGAGGGCCAGCGTAAGACAGTACCATGCCCGCTTTTTTGCACTGGCCAGTGCCCTGGAATGGGACAGAGATTCAGCTCCAGTCAGAGACCTATTTTGGGAAGGATTGAACAGTGCGGTTAAAGACGAAATTGCAAGGGGGGAGAGACCCAGGACCACGCAGGAGGTCGTTCAGAGGGCGCTGGCAGTGGGAGTGAGGCTGGAGGAACGTCCATGGAGCAGGGACGAAGGGCGTGGAGGGCGCGAACCAGCGAGAGGCTTCTCCTTTGTTCCCAGGGAAGCTGCGCGTGCGCAATCCACGCCTCCGCCAGGAGGAGGAGCGGAACCGATGGAGGTTGGAGGTGCCAGGGCTCAGTCAGCAACCAGAGCCACAGCACCGGGAGCAGTCAAAGCGAAGCCTCCTAGAGGGAACAGGAAGTGTTACATCTGCGAAAGTCCGCAGCACATGGCGAAAGAGTGTCCCCAGAGGCTCCACAAGCACACTGCAGCCTCAGCAATGGTAACTGCAGCAACGCAGCAAGGAGAACCACAGCAGGGAAACGACGGAGTCTGGCTGGAGACAGAGGCACTGGGGCCCAGCCAGACGAGTCAGTAAAGCACTCCCCAGAGATTTTGCAGCCCACAGACCCCCTCCCACCCAAACCAGTAGTGCAGCTCACTGCATCGCTTCAGCTACCCAATGGCCTCACTCTAGACGTGCCAATCACCGTTGACTCAGGAAGCAATGCGGACTTTATAGGGCAGGACTTTGTCGATAAACACGCTGTACAGCTGCTGCCTGCCACGCTGCCCCTGCAGGTTGTCACGGTGGATGGCAGGGAGCTGCTAGGGGGGCAGGTGGTGAAGCAAACACCTCCAATGGTGATGCGACTTGGAAATCACAGGGAAATCATCAGTTTTAATGTCACCAGACTGTCGGACACGCCTATTGTCTTGGGCATGAGTTGGCTGGACAGACACAGTCCGACGTTGGCTTGGTACCAGCGGCAGCTAGTCTTTGGCTCCTCATACTGCGCTGAGCACTGCATTCTGCCCCAGCAGGAGGGAGAGGAGGAGGAAGCGCAGCTGCAGCTGGGGACGCTGCAAGCAATCCCCCACAAATATGCGGGATTTTTAGAGGTCTTCTGCGAGAAGGAGGCGGACAAGCTACCCCCCCACAGATCATATGACTGCAAGATTGACCTACTGCCAGGGGCGGTGCTGCCCAAAGGGAAGCTGTATTCCATGTCGGAGGACGAACTACAGGAACTCAAGGAGTTCATAGATCACAATTTGAAGCGCGGTTTCATCCGAGAGTCCAAGGCAGTGGGGGGCAGTCCTGTATTCTTTGTTAAGAAGCGGGACACACCCGAAAAAAGACTTGTAGTGGACTATCGGACCTTGAACAGTGTGACCAAGCCATCGGACTTCCCCATGCCCAGGATCGACGACCTCCTCGCGACGGTGCGCAAGGGACGCGTCTTCACCAAGTTGGACCTGCGAGGGGCATACAACCTCATTCGCATGCGGGAGGGTGATGAGTGGAAGACAGCCATGTTCACGCCCCTGGGCACCTATGAATACAGAGTTATGCCTTTTGGATTGCAAAATGGCTCCCACTGTTTTCAAGCTTTCATGCATCACGTGCTGGCGGGGCTCCTCTACAAGACGTGTGTCTGCTTCTTGGATGACATCCTGATATTTTCTGAATCGCAGCAGGATCACGACAGACACGTCAAGGAAGTGCTGAGCAGACTACAGCAGCATAGGCTTTACGCCAAGCTGGAAAAGTGCCAGTTCGACGTGACGGAGGTGGATTTCCTGGGCTACAGGTTGTCAGACAAGGGGCTCGCCATGGACAGCGCCAAGGTTCGTGCAGTGTTGGACTGGAAGAGCCCGCGCAACCGGTTTGTTGGCTTCGCGTCGGAAGAGCAGCTGTTGCATGTCGACCCCAGCAGGCCAATGAGGGTGGAGACGGACGCATCAGACAGAGCCGTGGGAGCAGTCCTGTTGCAGAAAGACCCGCAGGGGTCCTGGAGGCCGGGAGCGTTTTACTCCAGGAAGCTCAGCAAGTCTGAACAGAACTACACCATCTGGGACAGGGAGTTGCTTGCCATTCATGCAGCATTCAAGGCGTGGAGGCACTTCCTGATCGGCGCCAAGCACACGGTGCAGGTCTGCACGGACCACAAGAATCTGGAGCACTGGCGCACGGCGCAGTTCCTGAACCAGAGGCAGATACGTTGGGCCGAATTCTTTGCAAACTTCGACTTCCGAATAGAGTATGTCCCGGGGGACACCAACGTCATGGCGGATGCCCTATCCCGTAAACCACAGTATCTGGAGGAGGCGAAGCCAGCAGCTGCCATGCACATCTTCGCACCGACGGTGTGGGCGTGCGCTTCGGCTACAGTTGACCTGGATGCGGTGAGGAGAGCGTTGCAGGACGACTCCTTCGCGCGAGCCAAGATGGCAGAGGCGCAAAGGGGCACGGCGGCGACCGGCGAGTTCCAGGTTCGCGATGGATTACTCCTCCGTAAAGGGGCCATTTACGTGCCGGGGGACGATCTTCGCGCCAAGGTACTGCAGCAGTTGCACGACGCACCCACTGCCGGGCACTTTGGCACAGAGAAGACGATGGAATTAGTCGCCAGGGACTTCTGGTGGCCCAGAATGAGAGGGGAGGTAGCGGACTACGTGGCGAGGTGCGACACCTGCCAGAGGGCCAAACCAGTGCACAGACCGCCGGCGGGACTGCTGGAACCGCTGCAAACCCCGTTCGAACCGTGGGAGAGAGTGGCCCTGGACTTTGTCACGGATCTGCCCAGCTCGAGGGGCAAGACGGCAGTGCTGGTGGTGGTGGACTTGTTCTCCAAGATGGCACATTTCATCCCGTGTGCGAAGGTGGCCACGGCGGAACAGACCGCCAAACTGTTCATAGATCACGTGTTCAAGGTTCACGGTCTGCCGCGGTCTATACTGTCCGACCGGGGGCGGCAGTTCATCTCGAACTTCTGGCAGAAGCTGATGGGCTTCTTGAACGTCAAGATCAACCTGGCTTCGGCTAGACACCCGCAGACCAACGGACAAGCGGAGCGAGTCAATGCCATCATGCAGCAGTACCTGAGATGTTATGCGAATCAACAGCCTGCGACGTGGGTGGATTACCTGCCTCTCGCCGAGTTCGCCTACAACAACACGAAGCACGTGTCCACGGGGGTGACTCCGTTCTTCGCCAACAACGGAAGGCACCCCAGAACCTTCCCGGGACTGGAAAGAATGGGAGAGGGGGAGCCACAGACAGCAGACGCGTTCGCATCGGAGTTGCAGGAGGTCCACGATCAGCTTCGGCGGCACCTGGAGCTAGCCAAGCACGCATACAAGGTACAAGCAGACAAACACAGGAGGGTTGGCGAAGAGATCCATGTGGGAGACTGGGTCTGGTTGGCAGCCCACGCAGTGCCGGCCAGGTCGTTAGCGAAGAAGAAACTAGGGCATAAACAACTGGGGCCCTACCAAGTCGAAGAGCAGGTCAACCCGGTGGCTTTCAGGCTGGCGCTTCCGGAGGGTTCCAGGATGCATCCGGTGTTCCACAGATCGGCGCTCACTCCCTACAAGGCACCTCACAGATTTCAGGAACCAGGAACGGCACCGAGTCCGCTTCGAGAGGGAACCGAGCAAGGGGGAGTGGCACAGGAGGAGCCCCTCAACGAAGTCACAGAGATTTTGGACTCCAGATGGGGGGAAGAGGGGGTGGAATACCTTCTCGCCAAGGAGGGCACCCCAGCCAGTGCCAACGGCTGGGTGCCGGGCTACGCTTTGGAGGAACCTCTGCTCAAAGACGAGTTTCACGCCCTCTTCCCACATAGACCCATGCCAGCAGACTTTTTCGACGACTGGCTTTTCACACCCACGCTTTCAGCCAGCACGTTCCAGGGGTTCGACTCGGACGAGGAACCGACACGAGACGCCCGTTCCCCGGGGGGGTCACCCTCGGGGTCTGCCTCAGAACCCTCGTATTGGTGGGACGATAGACCAGAGGAGCAGTGGCGCAGGAAGTGGCGGGAGGGTCCCGGGCGAGCAACGCCCCCAGGAGGGACCGACGACGAGGCGGACATGGACGTGTTCGGGGACGACCCGGGTTTCGAGCACGGCGGCACAGAGATGGAAGCGGAGGTGACCGTTGTCGACGAGAGCAGGGAGGAAGAACCGGAAGCCTTCGGTTGGAGGCCCGCCACGGGAAGCGAACTGTATCCGACATTCGTCCCCATGACACGGCAGCACCCAGCTCCCGCACCGGAAGGAGGGGAGGGGGGAAGGGGGGGCTTCGAGGGGGGGATGGATGTCAGGGGTTCAGGAGCTAGGATCTGTGAGCTAGGATCTGGAAGCAGCTCTGACAACCATATTTCTAGATCTTTTTTAAGTTCTAACCAGCATTTTTCATAGTTGTCCTTATACAAATTCAAATTTTTAGATGTCAAATAAACCCCTAGGTATTTCACCTTCTTGACCACTGTCAAACCTGTCTCTTCTTGGAATTTCTCCTTCTCCATGACTGTTAAATTTTTTTCTAAGACTTTCGTTTTTTGTTTGTTCAGTTTAAATCCAGCTACCTGGCCAAATTGTTGAATTATCTCCAACACCCTTTTCGTACTAGTGTTTGGCTCTTGTAGGGTCAATACTAAGTCATCTGCAAATGCCCTTAACTTATAATGTTTAACTCCGACCTGTACACCTTTAACCTGCTGGTCATTTCTAATCATATTCAGCAACACCTCCAGGACAGAAATAAAAAGCAATGGGGAAATTGGGCATCCCTGTCGTGTTCCTTTTTCTATTTTAAGCTCCTCAGTTATCACATTATTTACAATCAACTTGGCTTTTTGTTCAGAATATATCGCACCCATACCATTCTCAAATCCTTGGCCTACCCCCATCCCATGAAGATTCTTTTTCATAAAACTCCAAGAAATGTTGTCAAAGGCTTTCTCCGCATCCACAAAGATCAGCACTGCTTTAGTGTTTATTTTCACCTCTAGCAATTCTAAAATGTCTATTATATTCCTTACATTGTCTGATAGGTGCCTTTTTGGGAGAAAGCCTGCTTGGTCCTTGTGAATCTTCTCCATCAACACTTTTTTAAATCTTTTTGCCAAAATGTCTGCAAAAATTTTATAATCCACATTAAGTAATGATATTGGGCGGTAGTTCTTCAACTGAGTCTTTTCAGTCTCTGTCTTTGGTATGAGTGAAATATACGCTTCTTTCCACGATTCAGGTGCCTTTTTTCCCTCTAAGATCTCGTTGCAGACTTCCTTTAACGGTTGGATCAACCACTCCTTCAAAGATTTGTAATATCTGGAAGTCAGTCCATCTGGCCCTGGAGACTTGCCCAATTGCATACTCTGAATGGCACCCTCTATCTCTTGTTCTGTTATTCTCTGGTTCAGATCCATCTTACTTTGTTGAGAGATTTTTTGTAATCCATATTTATCAAGGAATTTATCTATATCTTCTTCATTTTGTAGTCCTTGCGCATAAAGTTTTTTAAAATAACTCAGAAAACAATTTCTAATCTCATTAGGTTTAGATATATTCTTTCCATCCACTTCTAGGCTTGTAACTGTATTTAGTTTCTGCCTTTTCTTCAATTGCCATGCCAGAAGTTTGCCACATTTGTCTGCCGATTCAAATGTCTTTTGTTTCATTTGCTTTATCTTCCATTCAATCTCTTGGTTCATCAATTCCATATATTGTATTTGATATAACTTAATCTCTCTCAAAATCTCCTGGGACTTTGGCTTTGCTCTTAATTTTTTCTCTCCTTCCTTTATCTTTTCCAAGATCTTTTCCTTTTTCTCATTTTGTTTCCTCTTCTTTATTGAGTTTTGTTGAATCAAGAAACCTCGCATCACAGCCTTACTTGCGTCCCAGATCACTCTTTTTTCCACATCGGCCTTTAAATTTATTTCAAAATAGTCCTTTAAAGTTTTTTGGGCCTTCATGTGGATCTCCTTATCTTGAAAGAGGCTGTCATTCATTCTCCATCTAAATTGACCAGTTGTTGTAAGTTTCATTTCCATCTTCAAGGCGTTATGGTCGGAGCAGGTTTTTGGGCAGATTTCTACCTTCTTAATCTTAGGAGCCATCCCACTAGTAATCCAGATTTGATCAATTCTGGTCCAGGTCATCATTGCTTGGGAGAAGAAGGTTCCCTCTCTCTCAAGAGGGTTCCTTGTTCTCCATATGTCTATTAGGTCCATATTTTCAGTCATTTCAAAAAAGGTCTTCGGGAGTCTCCCTTCCTTGGTGACTGCCAATCTTTGTGCCTTATCCATGTTTGTGGAGACCACACCATTCATGTCTCCCATAATTATCATATTGTAATCCAGATAGTCCATCAAAATTTCATGAATTTTCTTAAAGAATTCTGCCTTGCCTTCATTTGGTGCATAAATTCCAACTATCAGAAATTTTTCTCCTTGCACTTGTATCTCAACTGCCAAATATCTTCTTTGTTCATCTTTAAACATCATTTTTGGAACCCAATTCTCTTTTACATAGATCACAACTCCTCTTTTTTGGACTTTGTCCGATGAAATAAATTCTTGTCCTAGTCTTTTATTTATAAGTAGTCTCCTGTGGGCTCTGGTTATATGAGTTTCTTGTAAACATATCAAGTCCAGTTGTTCTCTGTTCAAAATATGAAAAACTTGTCGTCTCCTCAAAGGCATGTTGAGCCCATTACAATTCCAGCTGAGGAATTGCAGGGCCATCTTGTTATTTTTCTAGTACTCCTCCAACAGCTCCAAGTTGCTGCTCTTCCTCTGATGGTGGTGGGTTGTGTCCAAACGATAGGTTCAAAATGTCTATTGCTCTCCTCTGTTCTGCAATTGGGTCCACAGTTCCCTTCTGTAAGTCCTCTCGTTTTCTTTCCAAAAATCTTTCTTTATCTTGTATCGTTTTTATTTTCACCTTCTTTCCCTTGTAATCGAAAGACAATCCCTGTGGGAATTCCCACCTGAAGAGGATGGTGTTCTTCTTTAGCAGATAAGTCAAATCCTTGTAGGAAGCTCTCAGATCCAAGATATATTTAGGGATATCTTTAAAAATCTGTATAGATGAGTTTTCAATTTGCAAGGCCTTTTCAAAGTGTAGTCTTAGTATTTTATCTCTTTCTTCCTTGGATCTAAGGGTAATCAAACAGTCCCTCGGAGTTTTTCTGTTCTGTCTTTTACCCAGTCTAAACGCTGTTGTAATTTTAAATTCATCCTCCTCCAAATCTTCCCAGCAGTCAGCAAACTCTTGTGTTAGGAACTCCACGAGATTGTCCCCTTCGTTCTCTGGAATTAATCTCAATTTCAAGTTTCTCTCTTTTCTCTGTAATTCCCACAAAGCCAGAGTTGCATCATGTTCATGCACCTTTTTAGCAATCGGTTCTAAGTTCTCTTGAGTCTCTCCAGCTATGGTTCTAGCTTCTTCTGCAATTTTACGTGTTGCAGAATTTTCCTGAACAAGCTTGTTTATAGATTCTGTGTTCAAGTCGAGTCTTGCTGTTAATTCTGTTAATTTCTGTGTGTTTTCTGAACTCTGCTTTGTTAAAGTCTCCAGGGATTGGTTTATCTTAAGTAAAGCTTGTGTTACTGCATCCATGGAAACAGCTGTCACTTTTTCTTGTCCTGTTGTTCCTGTAGGAGTTACGCCTGTAATCGAGCCTCTCTTCTTTTGTTGCTGTTGCTGTTGCTGTTGCTGGTGTTGTTGTTGTTGTTTTGCCTTAGCTCTTGTAGTTATCTCTTCTGGTGGAGCACTCATGTCCCAAGGTCGTTTCCCACGGGAACCGTCTTCCGATGAAAAAATTCCACTGTCCTGGGCTGTAACAACCTTTACTTTACCCTCTAGGGGGAGCAAATCAAAATGTCCAAGTACAGAAACAGAGAAGATTTAAAACAAGTATATCAGGAGGCTTGTAAATGTGAATTGCAACACTTTTCCAATAGATACTGTCTCAGCCTGCTCTAATATACTGTAACAAGAAACTCCAAGAACTTTGTATCAAGCAAAACTTCCACCATGTAACTTTCACAAAAGTTTAAAGTCAGTTCGGTGCCCTATTGTCTTATTTAGCAGTCCGTTTCAGGTTATTGAGGCAGCAGTAGACTTTTTCTTTTGAGTAAATCATGCAGTTCTAAATGTCTCTTTTTTCTCCCCTCCGCCCTGCTAGCTAGAGGGGAGGTCTAAAGTCCAAATGTCAGATTTAGGTAGTCAAAAACAAAGTCTCTTACGGATGCAGCTTTAAAGTTTCGTTGCTTTAACTGTCATGCAGTCGGGGGAAGGCAGACTTCCTTAATTTTCTCCTTCCCCGTTTTCAGCCAAATTTCAAATATAGCTTTAGTTTCAAGTAGACGTTCAATCTTACTCACGGGTTTTTTTTCAGTCCAAAATTTACAGGAAGGAATCGGCGCTCTCCGCTAATGGCGACGCGGCTTCACCCTGCGGGCTGGGTAGCGATTCTCAGCACCGCGCTCCCCCGATGTCGTTCCGGAGCCTTTAAAAAGGCTCTTTCTGCGGTAAAGGGGGGGCGCTTCTGGTGCCCACCGAATCTCCTTGTTCACAGGCTTCCGCGCCTGTGATTTTAGGGGTCCCCCGCTTGCCGTAGCGGGTCAGACCCGAACTCGCAGAGCAGTCCTCCTCCAGAGCTCGGAAAGAGGACCGCCATTAGCGCTGGCACCGACCGGAAGTCTCTCCAGTCTCAACCCTCATGGGCCTGCCGGGATTCACGTGTAGCAGCTGTTCTTCGGACGCGAAGAGACTCTTAAGTCTCCTGAAGGACTGCTCCGCCTGGTCCGTCCAGGTGAACTTCTTCTTCTTGGAGCTGAGAGTGTCCGTGATAGCTGCCGTCTCCCTGGCGAAACCCCTGATGAACTTGCGGTAAAAGTTGGTGAAGCCGATGAACCTCTGGACCTCTTTCCGATTTCACAGGCTCTTCCAGTCCAACACCGCCCGGACCTTGGCGCTGTCCATGGCTAGTCCCCTGTCGGACAGCCTATAGCCCAGAAAATCCACCTCCGTCACCTCGAATTGGCACTTCTCCAGCTTGGCGTAGAGCCTGTGCTCCCGTAGCCTCTGCAGGACCTCCTTCACGTCGCTCTCGTGAGCCTCTGGCGATTCCGAGAAGATCAGAATGTCGTCGAGGAAACATACGCACTTCTTGTAGAGGAGTCCCGCTAGCACGTGGTGCATAAAAGCTTGGAAATAGTGGGAGCCATTTTGGAGACCAAACGGCATA
Organism: Podarcis bocagei; assembly: GCF_964188305.1. NCBI lineage: Eukaryota > Metazoa > Chordata > Lepidosauria > Squamata > Lacertidae > Podarcis > Podarcis bocagei. The sequence continues at coordinate 414,489 of NC_138142.1, read as the reverse complement.
ACTCTGTATTCGTAGGTGCCCAACGGCGTTGTCAGGGGTTCAGGAGCAGAGGCGAGGGCAAGGGAGGAAACAGAGAGCGAGGGGGAGGAGGCAGAAGAAAAGATGAGTGATGACGACGACCCGAGATCTCCGAGTCTTTCCAGTGAATCAGAAGATTCACAGAAAGGAGCACCAGTGGCCAGAGCAAGGGGGGAACCTAGGGGGACACCCCAGGAAGAAGGGTCCAGAGGGGGCTCAGAGGGGATCAGTTGGAAATCGGGACCAGCGTCACCAACAGAGAGCAGGGGAGAAGAAGGGCGCCAGGTATCAAGCGCTGGCAGCTCGCAACAGGAGGGAGGGCATGAGTCAGGAGTGGCCACACCTCCATCGGGGAGCGAAGAAACGGTCAGGCGGAAAGTGGAAGGTTGGGCGCGCGCGCCAAGTTCAAATGCACAGGAAGGTGGTGCAGTAAGCAGCCCGGAAAGGGAGCCAGGTCCTAAAGCCCGGCGCAAGGAGACAGGAGGGTCCGGGGGGTCTGCGTCAGAAGAATCCCGGAAGGAAGAGACCACGGGGGGCAGAGGGACCCAGAGAAGAACGGTCAGGCGGAAAAGGTGGAGTAAGGCTAGGTTAGTAAGCTGGTGCACAGGGGGCGGAGACTCAGACGGAGCTTCGCCGGTCTAACCCGTAAGACGTAGAGCTGCGCGCAGCAGCTTGAGAATGGAAACTGTAACTCAATAAAGACTTTTTCAAGTGACCGCTGGCTAGCGTGATCCTCTGTGAGCTAGGATCTGGAAGCAGCTCTGACAGGCGTGAACATGGCCGTCTTCCACTCATCACCCTCTCGCACGCGTATGAAATTGTAAGCTCCGCGGAGATCCAACTTGGTGAAGATCTTCCCTTTCCGCACCGTCGCGAGCAGGTCGTCAATCTTGGGCATGGGAAAGGCCGCGGGCTTTGTCTTCGAGTTTATGAATCTAAAGTCTACGATCAGCCTTTTTTGGGGTGTGTCCTTCTTCTTCACAAAAAACACAGGACTGCCCCCTACAGCCTTTGATTCTCGGATGAATCCCCGCTGCAGGTTGTGATCTATGAACTCCCTGAGCTCCTGCAGCTCCTCCTCGGACATGGAATACAGCTTCACAGTCGGTAGCGTTGTCCCTGGCAAGAGGTCAATAGCCCAGAAAATCCACCTCCGTCACCTCGAATTGGCACTTCTCCAGCTTGGCGTAGAGCCTGTGCTCCCGTAGCCTCTGCAGGACCTCCTTCACGTCGCTCTCGTGAGCCTCTGGCGATTCCGAGAAGATCAGAATGTCGTCGAGGAAACATACGCACTTCTTGTAGAGGAGTCCCGCTAGCACGTGGTGCATAAAAGCTTGGAAATAGTGGGAGCCATTTTGGAGACCAAACGGCATAACTCTGTATTCGTAGGTGCCCAACGGCGTTGTCAGGGGTTCAGGAGCAGAGGCGAGGGCAAGGGAGGAAACAGAGAGCGAGGGGGAGGAGGCAGAAGAAAAGATGAGTGATGACGACGACCCGAGATCTCCGAGTCTTTCCAGTGAATCAGAAGATTCACAGAAAGGAGCACCAGTGGCCAGAGCAAGGGGGGAACCTAGGGGGACACCCCAGGAAGAAGGGTCCAGAGGGGGCTCAGAGGGGAGCAGTTGGAAATCGGGACCAGCGTCACCAACAGAGAGCAGGGGAGAAGAAGGGCGCCAGGTATCAAGCGCTGGCAGCTCGCAACAGGAGGGAGGGCATGAGTCAGGAGTGGCCACACCTCCATCGGGGAGCGAAGAAACGGTCAGGCGGAAAGTGGAAGGTTGGGCGCGCGCGCCAAGTTCAAATGCACAGGAAGGTGGTGCAGTAAGCAGCCCGGAAAGGGAGCCAGGTCCTAAAGCCCGGCGCAAGGAGACAGGAGGGTCCGGGGGGTCTGCGTCAGAAGAATCCCGGAAGGAAGAGACCACGGGGGGCAGAGGGACCCAGAGAAGAACGGTCAGGCGGAAAAGGTGGAGTAAGGCTAGGTTAGTAAGCTGGTGCACAGGGGGCGGAGACTCAGACGGAGCTTCGCCGGTCTAACCCGTAAGACGTAGAGCTGCGCGCAGCAGCTTGAGAATGGAAACTGTAACTCAATAAAGACTTTTTCAAGTGACCGCTGGCTAGCGTGATCCTCTGTGAGCTAGGATCTGGAAGCAGCTCTGACAGGCGTGAACATGGCCGTCTTCCACTCATCACCCTCTCGCACGCGTATGAAATTGTAAGCTCCGCGGAGATCCAACTTGGTGAAGATCTTCCCTTTCCGCACCGTCGCGAGCAGGTCGTCAATCTTGGGCATGGGAAAGGCCGCGGGCTTTGTCTTCGAGTTTATGAATCTAAAGTCTACGATCAGCCTTTTTTGGGGTGTGTCCTTCTTCTTCACAAAAAACACAGGACTGCCCCCTACAGCCTTTGATTCTCGGATGAATCCCCGCTGCAGGTTGTGATCTATGAACTCCCTGAGCTCCTGCAGCTCCTCCTCGGACATGGAATACAGCTTCACAGTCGGTAGCGTTGTCCCTGGCAAGAGGTCAATAGCGCAATCGTAGGGCCGGTGAGGTGGCAGCTGGTCTTCCTCCTTTTCGCAGAAAACCTCCAAAAACCCCTTGTACTTGAGGGGTACTGCTTGCGCCATGCTGAGACGTAGCTGCTGCCCCTCCTCTTGGCCCTCCTCCTCCTGACCGGTCTGGATGCAATGCTGTGCGCAATAGGACGAGCCGAAGGTGAGCTGCCGCTGGTACCACGCCATGGTCGGGCTGTGCCTATCCAGCCAACTCATGCCTAACACTATAGGCGTGTCTGACAGGCGGGTGATGTTGAAACTGATGACTTCTAGGTGATTGCCAATCTGCATCACCATGGGTGGCGTCTGTTGCACCACCTGCCCACCCAGCAGCTTCCTGCCATCCACTGTGACGACGTTCAATGGCAGCGTGGCTGGCAGGAGCTCTATGCGATGCTGCTTGACGAACTGCACCCCCACGAAGTCTGCGTTGCTCCCACTGTCAATTGTAATGGGGACTTCCAGGGTGCGTCCATTAGGTAGCTGGAGAGTTGCAGTGAGCTGCACCACTGGCTTGGGTGGCAGGGGGTCTGTAGGCTGCAAAAGCGCTGGGGACTGCCCTACTGACTCGCCTGGCTGTGCCCCAGCATTGCTGCTTCCAGCCAGGCATTGCCGTTTCCCTGAAATTGCTCTTCATGTTGTGCTGCTGCAGTTACTGTTGCTAAGGCTGCAGTGTGCTTCTGGAGCCTCTGGGGACACTCTTTGGCCATGTGCGTCGCACTGTCACAGATGTAACACTTCCTGTTCCCTCTAGGAGGCTTCGCCTTGACTGCTCCGGACGCTGGGGCTCCGGCAGCTGACTGAGCCTTTGCACCACCCAGTTCCATTGGCTCCTCCCCTGCCTGCAACTGAGGTGAGGGACGCGTACGTCCTGGATCTCTGGGAAGGAAAGGAGGCACTCTAGACGGTGCGCGAAGCTGGCTACCCTCCTCATCGCGCCAAGGGCATTCTTCGTGGCGTACTCCAATGGCGAGCGCCCGCTGCACCACTTCTGCTAGGGTTTGAGGTCTGTCCCCCCCTTGCCAGTTCATCTTTTACAGGGCCAGAGAGCCCCTCCCAAAACAAGTCTCTTACTGCCAGGGAGTCTTTCTCCCATCGCAGCACATTCAGCAAGGCGAAAAACCTAGCATGGTACTGACGTACTGTAGCCTTGCCTTGCCGTAAACCATGCATCTCTCGGCGTGCTACATCCACATCCACGTTAGACTGGAAGCAAGCATCCATGCATTTGATAAATTCATCGGAGTCCCTTCGAGCAGGGCAATCCTCGCGCCACAGATTGCGCAGCCAAGCCCTCGCTTCCCCATGCAAGTGGGACACAATGAAACCCACTTTCTCCTCCTCATCTTTAAAGTCGTCGCGAAGCAAATGCAACGCATATTCTACGTCTGCTCGAAAACTGGGGTACTGCTTCAGGTTCCCATCGAAGTGGGCTACCAAGTTGCCTCCCCTTCTGCCCAGTGCTACTCCAGCAGATTTGGCCCCCGGGAACCCCACTTGGCTTGCATGATCCCACCTGGCTTGCAGATCTTGGCACCGCTTTTCCGCCTCTTCCCCCTTCTTCTGCGAGACCACTACCGCAGTGGTAAGCTGGGAGACTGCGTTGCATAGCTCAGCTATCTGCTCCTCCATACTCATGGCTGCCAAACTTCGTGAGCTTAGCAAAAAAAAATTTTGTGTACTTTTGGGAGGGGACTTACTGTCAGGGGCTGCCTCAGGTCTCAGCTCACAAAAGACCAACGTCAAGCTCTTCTTATATACAAGGATGTTTATTGCAGTTCATTATTGGTTCCACAAACGAGGCGTGCAGCCCCGCGTCTCTTAGCCTAGACGTTTGAAGTCCTCTCTGAATCGGTCCCGCCTCTACACCAGTTTAAGAGGCTTGTGCTAGACCACCTCTTCCTGTCCTTTCTTTTC